>NC_053389.1:621549757-622239332 GCF_905171765.1 Bufo bufo | reverse complement strand
AACATCTATTTATCTTTCTATCTATCTAACTGGCTGTCTTTCTATCTTTCTTTCTATCTATTATTTATCTTTCTATCTATCTAACCATTTTATCTAACAATTTATCCATTTATCTATCTTTCTATCAATCTTTCTATCTATCCAGCTATCTAACAATTTATCATTTTTTATTTTTATTTTTTGTCTAGCTAACACATCTATTTATCTAATTATCTACCAATCTATTTTATCTATCTATTTATCTAGCTGCTAATATCTATCTAACGTCCAATCTTTCTATTTTCCTATCAATCTATCCATTTATCTAACAATTTATCCATTTATCTGTCTATCTTTCTATCTATTTCTAACCATCTAGCTACTATAACATGGCTATCTATCAAACATCTATTTACCTTTCTATCAAACATCTATTTATCTTTCTATCTATCTAACTGGCTGTCTTTCTATCTTTCTTTCTATCTATTATTTATCTTTCTATCTATCTAACCATTTTATCTAACAATTTATCCATTTATCTATCTTTCTATCAATCTTTCTATCTATCCAGCTATCTAACAATTTATCATTTTTTATTTTTATTTTTTGTCTAGCTAACACATCTATTTATCTAATTATCTACCAATCTATTTTATCTATCTATTTATCTAGCTGCTAATATCTATCTAACGTCCAATCTTTCTATTTTCCTATCAATCTATCCATTTATCTAACAATTTATCCATTTATCTGTCTATCTTTCTATCTATTTCTAACCATCTAGCTACTATAACATGGCTATCTATCAAACATCTATTTACCTTTCTATCAAACATCTATTTATCTTTCTACCTATCTAACTGGCTGTCTTTCTATCTTTCTTTCTATCTATTATCTATCCATCTTTCTATCTATTATCTATCTGTCTTTCTATCTATTTTATCTATTTATCTAGCTTCTAATATCTATCTAACGTCCAATCTTTCTATCTATTTTCCTATCAATCTATCCGGTTATCTAACAATGTATCCATTTATCTATCTGTCTTTCTATCTTTCTATCTATTTCTAACCATCTAGCTAACAAAATGATCAATTTATCCGTATATCTATCTACCCCAATCTAACGTTTCAATAGATAAAATATTTATCTATCTACCTATCAATCTATCTAACAATTTATCCATTTATCTGTCTATCTTTCTATCTATTTCTAACCAGCTAGCTACTATAACATGGCTATCTATCAAACATCTATTTATCTTTCTATCTATCTAACTGGCAGTCTTTCTATCTTTATTTATATCTATTATCCATCTTTCTATCTTTCTATCCATTTATCTAACAATTTATCCATTTTTCTTATTTTTTTTTTTTTTTTGTCTAGCTACCACATAGCTATTTATCTAATTAGCTACCAATCTATTTTATCTATCTATTTATCTAGCTTCTAATATCTATCTAACGTACAATCTTTCTATCTATTTTCCTATCAATCTATCCATTTATCTAACAATGTATCCATTTATCTGTCTTTCTATCTTTCTATCTGTCTTTCTATCAATTTTTTCTATCTATCCAGCTATCTAACAATTTATCCATTTATCTATCTATGATCAATTTATCCGTATATCTGTGCCAATATAGACAGACAAACCCCACCACTCTGTCAATACACACAGCAATGTTGCAAAGTTGTATTCATTTGAAATGTATACACAATTCAAAATTTCAAAGTGTTGTACAATATGCTGTAAAAATGTAAAAATGATCAATTTATCCATATAGCTATCTATCTATCTTTCTATCCTTCTAGCAATCTATCTATTTATCTTTCTATCAAACATCTATTTATCTTTCTATCTAACTGTCTAGCTTTCCACTATCTTTCTATCTATCACATATCTATTTATCTAACAATTTATCTATCAACAATCTATCTTAATATCTGCCAATGTATTTATCTAGCTTCTAATATCTATCTAACAGCCTATCTTTCTATCAATCTATCTATATATCGACCTATCTATTTTAGCTGTCTTTCTATCTATCTTTCTATTATCTATCTTTCCATATCTATTTATTTATCTATCTATCAATTTATCTATCCATTTATCTTTATATCTATCTTGCCATTAAGCTGTCTATATATCTACCTATCTTTCCACTTTCTATCTAGCCATAGATAGGGTTTTACGGGACGCCGATCCGGGTGAATTCATACAATTGCGTTTAGACGGCGGCGAAACGTTTGATTTGATTTTTTGTAATAGGTATTCTAGAGATGGATTTAGAGCCGAAACAATAGCGCTAACGCTTTACAGAGTAACGCGGAGTGCATAGCCGGTAATACACTTAAACTAGTTGTCATCATTGTCAGGTGTCGCCGTGGTGGGGCCAGAAGCCATTTGGGCGGTGTCACGTATTGTCGGATTATTGATCGTAAAAAACAACATTTATACGATTTTAATAGTTACGATAATAACGTCTGTCTGGCCGCTAGTGTTTACGCTATTTTGGAGGGTTTTTCTTTGAGCGACGTCGCCTTGTTAGAGAAAGCTCAACAACTGCATAGAGACTTACAAATACCCGAGGGGTATTTGGTGTCTTTTACTGACGTTGCTGAATTTGAAAAATCCTGTACGCTTGACTTTGTGTGATTTTTTGGCCGACGGTAAGTTTTCGGGTTACATGTTTATAGCTCACAATGCCGGACGCTACGACGCTTATTTTGTTTTACAGGTGTTGATTAATGAAAAATTTAAAATTGATATCATAAATCAAGGCGGTCGGTTAATGTCCGTCACCCTGAAGGACTTAAAAATTAGGTTCATAGACTCGCTGAATTTCATGCCTATGAAGCTCAGCAAGATGCCCCGAGGCTATGGGTTTTTCCTATTAACCGACCGCCTTGATTTATGATATCAATTTTAAATTTTTCATTAATCAACTCCTGTAAAACAAAATAAGCGTCGTAGCGTCCGGCATTGTGAGCTATAAACATGTAACCCGAAAACTTACCGTCGGCCAAAAAATCACACAAAGTCAAGCGTACAGGATTTTCCGCTAAAATGCCAGGAGTTGGGGCCGTACAGTGTGGTTGCGTAAATGAAATTGGGTATATGCAAGCCTGTTTCTTGCATGCATTCAAAATCGTAAAAGATATACTTGGCAGTAATTTTTTGGGGTTGTATGGCTGCATGTAACCAACATGGTCGTCAAATTTGTCAACCTGCCCGCCTCAGATGGTGCATTTTAAACAGTTACATTTGTGCTCATCGTCGCAGTCTATATATTTGTAACAAAATCCGCAAAAAGTTTTTTTTCTTACAAAGAGCTTTATCACTAAGTGCCAGGTTTCTATGTGTTTCAAAACAAGCCTCTGAACGGCAATACGTCCTACATATCGGGCAACGTGTGTTATTAGACTGTTCAACACAATTCGGGCTCTGGCACGCTTTACAAAACTGCATACAACCGTGTCGGTATTTATGTTTGTATACAGTGCAACAAACGTCAAAAAAATAATCAAAACCGATAAAGGCTTTTAGATTTTTTTAGGCCATAATAACGCTTTTCATGGTGCAATATATAGACGGTCTTTTCTTTAGCTGTGCGGGCTGTGTGATAATAACGCCACTGCCCACTATTGTGGTACAGAATTTTAATTGTGATGTTTAATTATTATTATTTTTTTTTTTCAAATTCAGCAACGTCAGTAAAAGACACCAAATACCCCTCGGGTATTTGTAAGTCTCTATGCAGTTGTTGAGCTTTCTCTAACAAGGCGACGTCGCTCAAAGAAACACCCTCCAAAATAGCGTAAACACTAGCGGCCAGACAGACGTTATTATCGTAACTATTAAAATCGTATAAATGTTGTTTTTTACGATCAATAATCCGACAATACGTGACACCGCCCAAATGGCTTCTGGCCCCACCACGGCGACACCTGACAATGATGACTAGTTTAAGTGTATTACCGGCTATGCACTCCGCGTTACTCTGTAAAGCGTTAGCGCTATTGTTTCGGCTCTAAATCCATCTCTAGAATACCTATTACAAAAAATCAAATCAAACGTTTCGCCGCCGTCTAAACGCAATTGTATGAATTCACCCGGATCGGCGTCCCGTAAAACCCTATCTATGGCTAGATAGAAAGTGGAAAGATAGGTAGATATATAGACAGCTTAATGGCAAGATAGATATAAAGATAAATGGATAGATAAATTGATAGATAGATAGATAAATAGATATGTGATAGAAAGATAATGGAAAGATAGATAATAGAAAGATAGATAGAAAGACAGCTAAAATAGATAGGTCGATATATAGATAGATTGATAGAAAGATAGGCTGTTAGATAGATATTAGAAGCTAGATAAATACATTGGCAGATATTAAGATAGATTGTTGATAGATAAATTGTTAGATAAATAGATATGTGATAGATAGAAAGATAGTGGAAAGCTAGACAGTTAGATAGAAAGATAAATAGATGTTTGATAGAAAGATAAATAGATAGATTGCTAGAAGGATAGAAAGATAGATAGCTATATGGATAAATTGATCATTTTTACATTTTTACAGCATATTGTACAACACTTTGAAATTTTGAATTGTGTATACATTTCAAATGAATACAACTTTGCAACATTGCTGTGTGTATTGACAGAGTGGTGGGGTTTGTCTGTCTATATTGGCACAGATATACGGATAAATTGATCATAGATAGATAAATGGATAAATTGTTAGATAGCTGGATAGATAGAAAAAATTGATAGAAAGACAGATAGAAAGATAGAAAGACAGATAAATGGATACATTGTTAGATAAATGGATAGATTGATAGGAAAATAGATAGAAAGATTGTACGTTAGATAGATATTAGAAGCTAGATAAATAGATAGATAAAATAGATTGGTAGCTAATTAGATAAATAGCTATGTGGTAGCTAGACAAAAAAAAAAATAAGAAAAATGGATAAATTGTTAGATAAATGGATAGAAAGATAGAAAGATGGATAATAGATATAAATAAAGATAGAAAGACTGCCAGTTAGATAGATAGAAAGATAAATAGATGTTTGATAGATAGCCATGTTATAGTAGCTAGCTGGTTAGAAATAGATAGAAAGATAGACAGATAAATGGATAAATTGTTAGATAGATTGATAGGTAGATAGATAAATATTTTATCTATTGAAACATTAGATTGGGGTAGATAGATATACGGATAAATTGATCATTTTGTTAGCTAGATGGTTAGAAATAGATAGAAAGATAGAAAGACAGATAGATAAATGGATACATTGTTAGATAACCGGATAGATTGATAGGAAAATAGATAGAAAGATTGGACGTTAGATAGATATTAGAAGCTAGATAAATAGATAAAATAGATAGAAAGACAGATAGATAATAGATAGAAAGATGGATAGATAATAGATAGAAAGAAAGATAGAAAGACAGCCAGTTAGATAGGTAGAAAGATAAATAGATGTTTGATAGAAAGGTAAATAGATGTTTGATAGATAGCCATGTTATAGTAGCTAGATGGTTAGAAATAGATAGAAAGATAGACAGATAAATGGATAAATTGTTAGATAAATGGATAGATTGATAGGAAAATAGAAAGATTGGACGTTAGATAGATATTAGCAGCTAGATAAATAGATAGATAAAATAGATTGGTAGATAATTAGATAAATAGATGTGTTAGCTAGACAAAAAATAAAAATAAAAAATGATAAATTGTTAGATAGCTGGATAGATAGAAAGATTGATAGAAAGATAGATAAATGGATAAATTGTTAGATAAAATGGTTAGATAGATAGAAAGATAAATAATAGATAGAAAGAAAGATAGAAAGACAGCCAGTTAGATAGATAGAAAGATAAATAGATGTTTGATAGATAGAAATGTAAATAGATAGATGTTTGATAGATAGCCATGTTATAGTAGCTAGATGGTTAGAAATAGATAGAAAGATAGATAAATGGATAAATTGTTAGATAGATTGATAGATAAATAGATAAAATATTTATCTATTGAAACGTTAGATTGTGATAGATATACGGATAAATTGATCATTTTGACATTTTTACAGCATATTGTACAACATTTTTGAAATTTTGTATTGTGTAAACATTTTAAATGAATACAACTTTGCAACATTGCGGTGTGTATTGCCACAGAGTGGTGGGGATGGTTGGCACAGAGAAATACTAAGGTGTGTATTGACATAGAGTGTTGGGGGGTTGGTTGGTTGGTTGGTTGTGTAGGATGTGTCTTAGGACATCTGTGACAGTGCACAACAGTATATAAATTTAATATCAAGCACTATAAATATAGATAGCTAAAAAAGCTAGACTGCAGATAAGTAGATAGATAGACAATTGATAGATAGAAAACAGGTAGATGGATAGATAGACTATAGATAGGTAGATAGAAAGAAAGATCGATAGATAGATAGATAGTTGATAGATAGATATAATTTAGATAGATGGGGTATATGGATGTATAGATACATAGATGATAACAGATAGATGGATAGATTGATAGTTGGATAACTAAATGGATAGATATACTATAAATAGGTAGATAGAAAGATAGATATATAGCTAGAAAGATAGTTGATCGATAGATAGAAGGATAGATAGAATTTAGATAGATGGGGTATATGGTTGTTTAGCTACATAGATAAATAACTGATAGATACATAGATATATGTATAGACTTTATATTAGGACATGTCCTGACATGTCTGTAGATAGACAGAATAGATAGTTAGATAGATAGTTAGATAGATAGATAGATAGGTAATTGATACATAGATATGTAGATAAAAATATAGATAGACAAATAGATAAATTGATAGAATTTAGATAGATTAGGTATATGGATGTATAGAAACATAGATAGATATATAGATAAAGGGATATATAGATAGCTAACAGATGGAAAGATAGACTATAAATAGGTAGCTAGATAGAAAGATAGATAATTGATAGATAGAAGGATAGAGCTGTAGATAAATTGATAGATAGATAGATAGAAAACCGGTAGATGGCTAGATAGACTATAGATGGGTAGATAGAGAGATAGATAGATAATTGATAGATAGATAATAGATAGAAGGATAGATAGATAGATTAATAGATAGATTGATAAATTGATAGAATTTAGATAGTTGGGGTATTTGGATGTATGGATACATAGATAGCTAAATGGATAGATAGATATATAGATAGATAGATTCAGTTAATTTAAGTCATATTCAATAAATAGTGAAAGATATTGCTAGTTAAAATATTGCAACATTTGTATGTGGTAAAAGAAAAAGACATTTAGTGATGCATTACGAATTATAAATAATCAGACACAGCTAACATAAGTTATATTCAAGAATAGTGAAAGATTTAAAAGCATAACAGACAAATTGTTCTTACCTTTTAAGTGTCTTATACCTTGTTGGTCAATGCTTCTATGTGCCCAAGTCTCTCTGTGATAGCAATGCAGAGACTGGGCCCTGTTTATATAGGCGGTTGATGTTGTAAAACGATACCCTGTGGTTGCGATTAGCATATTCATTATTTGCTGTAGCCCCCATTAGTTAGATTATGTTTTATAAGCTTTTATATGTTGATAGTGTGTATCTTTTATATCAAAAGCGTATCAACAGTCCCTGAATGGGCTTATCAATAAGATATTACCTAAATGAAAGTTATGAATTGTATAAAATTGATATAAACTCATATCAAAAGCCACATCAAATGGGTAGCTTTTATATGACAAGTTAAATGTTGTAAATGTGTTATGAAATGTTATAAAATTACAAAATTTATTTATAATGACTAGTTAAATTATGCTTTATAAGAAATGATATGTTCATTATAGGTCTTTTTATGAATGAATCTTAATTTTATATCAAAAGCGTATCAACGGCCGTGAATGGGCTTATCAATAAGATTTTATTTAAATGAAAGTTGTGAATTGTATAAAATTGATATAAAATCATATCAAAGCCATGGCAATGTCCAGATGTTTTAATGAGCATGTCTGTAGAAAAGTCATTTAGACCCATATCGATTACAGGAATGCATTCTGTGACCTGGGAAATCTTGAATTAAGCAATGTGTTTGCCAGAGGTCATGACCCGTGCATTAGAAAAGTCTTGATTACAAGAATAATTACTGTGACCGACCCTAAAAGCCCTGCTTTGACGTCCTTGACAGGTGTCACGACCTTGTAGGGGCAGCTCCGGGGACATGGGTCTGGGAAATCTTGAAGTAAGCAATGTTCACGCAAGAGGCCATGACCCTTGCATTAGCAAAGGCTTGATTACATGACCACAGTCTGTGACAGGTCTGGGAAAACTTGATTTTAGCAATATGACGGACACTGCAGTTTAGCAGGCATCTGAGAAGTGCCAATATAAACCTAATATCAGTATATAAAATACAGCGGCTCACCCCTATCACGTATGGATAGGTGCTCACCCTCCGGTCCTACCCTCAGGACCTAGAAGGAAAAATGGAGTGTATACAAAATGAAGGGGCACTCACATATGGGAAACACTGGACGATTAAGTAAATGTAATTTAATATTCTAAAAACAAACCCCTAAAATATACTAAAAACATATAATGTAACAACCTATAAATTACATATATGTGAATCCTAATAGCACTTTGGTAAGCGTGCTGGCGTAAAATGCTGTTAATGCGTGGTATCACATACAGTCCATGTAGACAATCTCTTAATGTAGATATAAACTCGCCAGTCTATAAATTCATAGATACACATGCATGTAATTGTGGGTATAGTGAAACAATGTCTCAATTGGTATAGAAAAATGACCGCACAATGTGTTCCAGTAGTAACAGTGGTGTGAGATATCCGGAATATCACACCAGTGATTTATAACACTATGTCCAATTGCGATAGAACATGGGAGTCCAATATTCAGTTAAGCACGTTGGGATGAACTTCCCAGTTACTTACAGTGTCCAGCCGCTTATGGTGACCCGGTCTCTCCCCTCCTCACTGCTAGACCGCAGTGTATAGTTACCCAGGTGGCCGTGCCTGGCCGGCCGTGGCGTCCCACGTGACCTGGTGATCTGGGGTTCCGGGCGGACGCTTTAGTGACGTCACTACTGTGCGGCGGCAATTTCAAATTCAGAAGTCAATCTTTAGCGATTACAGCTAGATATCCAATTTCTTTGGTCTTTTGCTTGAATCCACGCTCACTCTGTAATGCCAGACGCGTTTCAGGGTCTTACACCCCTTCCTCAGTGGCCACCGAGTGAGTGGATTCTCACTCCTTATAAATGATACTGACCCACCCACAATTGTGCTTTTTTTCAGCTTATTGCAATACATGGAATGGATTTGGTTGTTCTTATATTGCTGTTACAATTTATACATAAATATGATTAAAAACATAAATATTACTCCCCATATAATGGCTACAATGTTAAAATGTTAAGATAATAGTCCTAGGGAAGAATTGCAAGGTCGGTGATACATTTTGAAATAAAAACGCATCAAAATCCCAGCAATATATGAAATCTGAGGAACAAATCAACAAACCACATAACCGCAGACAAGATTCAAATATATTGATGCGGTTTAGGTCCAAGTCCCTTGGTAGGGATCATCTTGCCCTTCAGAACATTAAATTATAGAAATCGCATACAAAACGCAGTTCACATGGCTGCGGTTTTGATGCGTTTTTATTTCAAAATGTATCACCGACCTTGCAATTCTTCCCTAGGACTATTATCTTAACATTTTAACATTGTAGCCATTATATGGGGAGTAATATTTATGTTTTTAATCATATTTATGTATAAATTGTAACAGCAATATAAGAACAACCAAATCCATTCCATGTATTGCAATAAGCTGAAAAAAAGCACAATTGTGGGTGGGTCAGTATCATTTATAAGGAGTGAGAATCCACTCACTCGGTGGCCACTGAGGAAGGGGTGTAAGACCCTGAAACGCGTCTGGCATTACAGAGTGAGCGTGGATTCAAGCAAAAGACCAAAGAAATTGGATATCTAGCTGTAATCGCTAAAGATTGACTTCTGAATTTGAAATTGCCGCCGCACAGTAGTGACGTCACTAAAGCGTCCGCCCGGAACCCCAGATCACCAGGTCACGTGGGACGCCACGGCCGGCCAGGCACGGCCACCTGGGTAACTATACACTGCGGTCTAGCAGTGAGGAGGGGAGAGACCGGGTCACCATAAGCGGCTGGACACTGTAAGTAACTGGGAAGTTCATCCCAACGTGCTTAACTGAATATTGGACTCCCATGTTCTATCGCAATTGGACATAGTGTTATAAATCACTGGTGTGATATTCCGGATATCTCACACCACTGTTACTACTGGAACACATTGTGCGGTCATTTTTCTATACCAATTGAGACATTGTTTCACTATACCCACAATTACATGCCTGTGTATCTATGAATTTATAGACTGGCGAGTTTATATCTACATTAAGAGATTGTCTACATGGACTGTATGTGATACCACGCATTAACAGCATTTTACGCCAGCACGCTTACCAAAGTGCTATTAGGATTCACATATATGTAATTTATAGGTTGTTACATTATATTTTTTTTAGTATATTTTAGGGGTTTGTTTTTAGAATATTAAATTACATTTACTTAATCGTCCAGTGTTTCCCATATGTGAGTGCCCCTTCATTTTGTATACACTCCATAAACCTAATATCAAGCGATATAAATCCTAATAGCCTGCGATATAAACTTTATATCATGCGATATAAACTTTATATCAAGCGATATAAAAAGGGGGCGTGTAAAAGGGGCGTGGTACCTGTCACTTTGACGAAACATATACCCTCTTACTACTCACTTACTTATCTAGGCCATTCTGAGATTGTTTTCTCATCACATATTGTACTTCAAAATTTGGAAAAATTTGCACTTTTCAAAATTTCTATTTCTCAGCTTTTAAAACAGATAGTGATACCTCCTAAAATAGTTATTACTTTACAATTCTTATATGTTTACTTCATGTGTGGATCTTTTTTTGGGACATTACAAGGCTTAGAAGTTTAGAAGCAAATCTTGAAATTTTTCAAAACATTTCCAAAACCCACTTTAAGGACCAGTTCAGGTCTGAAGTTACTTTGGTCCGCATCCGAGCCGCAGTTTTGGCGGCTCGGATGCGTACCCAATCACTTCAATGGGGCCGCAAAAGATGTGTCCGTGTGCTGTTCGCATCAGTTGCTCCATTCCATGGTCCGAAAAAAAAAATATATAACCTGTCCTATTCTTTGCGGACAAGAATAGGCAGTTATATTAAAGGCTGTCTGTGCCGTTCCACAAATTGCGGAACACACACGGACGCCATCTGTGTTTTGCGGATCTGCGATTTGCGGACCGCAAAACACAACGGTTGTGTGCACGTAGCCTAATTCTGTAGTTTACAGAAACACCCCACATGTGGTCAGTCGTAAACTCATGTACGGGCACACGGAAGGGCGCATAAGGAAAGGAACGCCATTTGGTTTTTGGAGGGCAGATTTCACTGGGATAATTTTAAGTTGCCATGTCACATTTGAAGACCTCCTGATGCACCCCTAGAGTAGAAACTCCAAAAAATGACCCTATTTTGGAAACTACGGGATAAGGTGGCAGTTTTGTTAGTACTATTTTGGGGTACATATGATTTTTGGTTGCTCTATATTGCAATTTTTGTGAGGCAAGGTAACAAAAAAAATAGCTGTTTTAGCACAGTTTTTTTTATTTACAATGTTCATCTGACAGGTTAGATCATGTGCTATTTTTATAGAACAAGTTGTTACGGACGCAACAATACCAAATATGACAACTTTTTTGGTTGTTTGTTTCAGTTTTACATAAAGCATTTTTGAAAAAAAACATTTTTAGTGTCTCCATATTCTGAAAGCCACAGTTTGTTTTTTGGGCGCCTGTCTTATGTAGGGGCTAATTTTTTTCGATATGAGATGATGGTTTGATTGGTACTATTTTAGGGTGCATATGACTTTGCTTGGTATTACACTTTGTGACGTAAGGTGACAAAAAAAATTACTTTTTTGACAGTTATTTTTTCACAGTGTTCACCTGGGGGGTTAGGTCATGTGATATTTTTATGCAGCAGGTTTTTACGGACACGGCGGTACCCAATATGTTATTTTTTTTTTTTTTACACATTTAACACAATAAAAGTTTTTTTGTTTTTTTTTAAATCATGCTTAAGTGTCTCTATAGTCTGAGAGCCATATTTTTTTTATTTTTTGGGCAATTGTCTTAGGTAGGGGCTCATTTTTTGTGCGATGAGGTGATGGTTAGATTGGTACTATTTTGGGGGGCATACACCTTTTAGATCGCTTGGTGTTGTACTTTTAGTGATGTAAGGTGACAATTTTTTTTTTTTTTTAAGCACAGTTTTTTGGGGGTTTTTTTTTGACGGTGTCAACCTGAGGGGTTAGTATACATCTCAGAATAATCTATGGCACACCAAAGATTTGTCTTGCAAAGTGTTGTTTTTAATACATCTTGTATATGTTTACATAATCAGTTGTCATCCAGATATAGAGATTAGATAAGTAAATTATTGGCCGTATAGAAAAGTCCCAACGTTTCTATACGACCTTTTTAAGGGACCTTAGACATCCACCAAGCTGCTCCTGCTGGAAGCCATCACTGCTGCTGCACATGGACTGAGCATGTACGGTGTTCACCTGAGGGGTTAGATCTTGTGACATTTTTATAGAGACGGTCGATACCCAATGGGCCAGATTTATCATTAGCTCAGGTCAGAATAATGGAGTGAAAAAGTCCCAAAAGCTAAAACTGCGCACAAATTTGCTACTTTTTTCTGCTCTGCACTATGCTCGCCAGTTTTCTGAAAGTGGGCGTGTTTTCTTATGTAAATTAATCTCTAGACAGATTTACTATTGGGACTATTTAAAAAGTCGCAAAAAAGTCGCAATTTCACTCCAGTGAGGACCATGCTTATCTTATGAGACTTTTTCGTAAAGACGCGCGACTTTTTCGTAAAGACGCGCGACTTTTTCGTAAAGACGCGCGACTTTTTCGTAAAGACGCGCGACTTTTTCGTAAAGACGCGCGACTTTTTCGTAAAGACGCGCGACTTTTTCGTAAAGACGCGCGACTTTTTCGTAAAGACGCGCGACTTTTTCGTAAAGACGCGCGACTTTTTCGTAAAGACGCGCGACTTTTTCGTAAAGACGCGCGACTTTTTCGTAAAGACGCGCGACTTTTTCGTAAAGACGCGCGACTTTTTCGTAAAGACGCGCGACTTTTTCGTAAAGACGCGCGACTTTTTCGTAAAGACGCGCGACTTTTTCGTAAAGACGCGCGACTTTTTCGTAAAGACGCGCGACTTTTTCGTAAAGACGCGCGACTTTTTCGTAAAGACGCGCGACTTTTTCGTAAAGACGCGCGACTTTTTCGTAAAGACGCGCGACTTTTTCGTAAAGACGCGCGACTTTTTCGTAAAGACGCGCGACTTTTTCGTAAAGACGCGCGACTTTTTCGTAAAGACGCGCGACTTTTTCGTAAAGACGCGCGACTTTTTCGTAAAGACGCGCGACTTTTTCGTAAAGACGCGCGACTTTTTCGTAAAGACGCGCGACTTTTTCGTAAAGACGCGCGACTTTTTCGTAAAGACGCGCGACTTTTTCGTAAAGACGCGCGACTTTTTCGTAAAGACGCGCGACTTTTTCGTAAAGACGCGCGACTTTTTCGTAAAGACGCGCGACTTTTTCGTAAAGACGCGCGACTTTTTCGTAAAGACGCGCGACTTTTTCGTAAAGACGCGCGACTTTTTCGTAAAGACGCGCGACTTTTTCGTAAAGACGCGCGACTTTTTCGTAAAGACGCGCGACTTTTTCGTAAAGACGCGCGACTTTTTCGTAAAGACGCGCGACTTTTTCGTAAAGACGCGCGACTTTTTCGTAAAGACGCGCGACTTTTTCGTAAAGACGCGCGACTTTTTCGTAAAGACGCGCGACTTTTTCGTAAAGACGCGCGACTTTTTCGTAAAGACGCGCGACTTTTTCGTAAAGACGCGCGACTTTTTCGTAAAGACGCGCGACTTTTTCGTAAAGACGCGCGACTTTTTCGTAAAGACGCGCGACTTTTTCGTAAAGACGCGCGACTTTTTCGTAAAGACGCGCGACTTTTTCGTAAAGACGCGCGACTTTTTCGTAAAGACGCGCGACTTTTTCGTAAAGACGCGCGACTTTTTCGTAAAGACGCGCGACTTTTTCGTAAAGACGCGCGACTTTTTCGTAAAGACGCGCGACTTTTTCGTAAAGACGCGCGACTTTTTCGTAAAGACGCGCGACTTTTTCGTAAAGACGCGCGACTTTTTCGTAAAGACGCGCGACTTTTTCGTAAAGACGCGCGACTTTTTCGTAAAGACGCGCGACTTTTTCGTAAAGACGCGCGACTTTTTCGTAAAGACGCGCGACTTTTTCGTAAAGACGCGCGACTTTTTCGTAAAGACGCGCGACTTTTTCGTAAAGACGCGCGACTTTTTCGTAAAGACGCGCGACTTTTTCGCAAAGACGCGCGACTTTTTCGCAAAGTCGCGCGACTTTTTCGCAAAGACGCGCGACTTTTTCGCAAAGACGTGCGACTTTTTCGCAAAGACGTGCGACTTTTGTAAAGCTGCTTACTGACGGATAAACTGCTACCGTCAAACCACATTTATTACAGTCTTAAAGGGCCGATCATAAATCTGACTTGGCTAAAACTGACTTTAGCCATATGTGAAAGTGGAGTGAGCTGTCAGAGGAATGATAAATCTGGCCCAATATGTCTACTTTTCTTTTTTCCCCCTCCCATAATTTTATTTTTTACTTTATTTTGGGAAAAGGACGCTTTTTTTTACTTGAAACTTTTAATGTTTTGTTAGGCTACTTTCACACTTGCGGCAGGACGGATCCGATAGGCTGTTCACCATATCGGATCCGTCCTGCCGCTATTTCGGCCTGCCGCTGGATTGCCGCTCCGTCCCCATTTACTATAATGCCGTGGTCAGCGCATTTTTACGGCGCATGCAGCAGGGGTACGGCTATCAGCGACTGCCGGACCCCTGCCGCTGATCGGGCGCATCCGATCACCATGAAGTACATGTACGTCACTGGTCTTTATTAGTGACCATGCACATTTTTTCAAAATTGCATTCCAAGAGCTATAACTTTTTTTTTTTTCATCAATATACCTTTATGAGGCATTTTTTGCAGGACAAGTTATAGTTTTAATGCACCATTTTGGGTACATATAATCATTGGTTAACACCAGCGATCTGTCTTCAACCCCCTTTGTTTACATCAGTAAAAAGGCATATTGGTGGTCACTAAGGGTTAAGGCCCGGCCAGATATGACGTACATGTACATCATGGGTCCTTAAAGGGCCGTTCCATAAAATGTTGAATGTATATGGCCGGTATCCATGTTTTGCGGACAGCAAAACATCCAACAGTCGTCTGCATGAGCTCTTACTGTGTGAAAGCGGCCTAAAAGTGTTACTAGTTTTCACATGTGGCAGTAGTAGCGTAACTGCAAAATTTATTAATTCTGACTCCCTATACAAACTACCATTACTACAGATTTGCATGTATGGACCTCTTCGGCTACAAGCACATGTGGGGTCATTTATCAAACTGGTATAACGTAGAACTGGCTTAGTTGACCATAGCAACCACTTTATACTAGTTTCATAAATGACCCCAATGGTGCGTACCATGTGCAGGTTTTTGCGTGATAGATCAATATTAGTAGATAATCTCTTCGTTATTAAAGTTAGGCTACATTTACACGACCATAGTATTTTGCAGATCCGCAAAACACAGATATCGGCCCGTGTGCACTCCGCAAATTGCACATGGCTGCCACAATCATAGAAAACGCCTATTCTTGTCCGCAATTGCGGACGAGAAAAGGACATGCTCTATTTCTTATGCGGGGCCGTGGAACGGAACTACAGTGTGCTCTCCTCAACTTTTGAGCCCCATTGAAATTAATGGGTCTGCACCCGTTCCACAAGATTGTGTCATTTCGCAAGCAAGTTCAGTCAGTTTTGTCTGCAATTGCGATCAATGTTTTGGTTTTTTCCACACGGATGCAATCGGTTTTGATGCATTTTTCATGCGCATTAAGAAAAAATAAAAATATGAAGAGGTTTGCAAACATCTCGCAACCATCAGTGAAAAATGCATTACATCCAGATGCAATGGGCCAGATTTATCATTCCTCTGACAGCTCACTCCACTTTAACATATGGCTAAAGTCAGTTTTAGCCAAGTCAGATTTATGATCGGCCCTTTAAGACTATAATAAATGTGGTTTGACGGTAGCAGTTTATCCGTCAGTAAGCAGCTTTACAAAATTCGCACATCTTAATGAAAAAGTCGCACGTTTTTATGAAAAAGTCGCATGTTCTATTAAAAAGTCTCAAAAGATAAGCATGGTCCTCGCTGGAGTGAAATTGGGACTTTTTTGCGACTTTTTTGCGACTTTTTTAAAAAGTCGCAATAGTAAATTTGTCTTGCCAATCATTTGCATAAGGCAAAACTCCCATTTTCTCAAAACTGGAGTGCTTAGCGCTTGCCTTCAAAAAGTCGCAAAAAAGTCGCAAAATTTTGATTTGCGCATTTTTTTGCGACTTTTTGACTCCACAAAAGTGACTTAGCCTAATGATATATCTGGCCCAATGTGTTTTTCACTGAAGCCCCATTCACTTCTATGGAGCAGGGCTGCGTGAAAAACACAGACTATAGAACAGGCTGCGATTCTCACCCAACACAGAAATGATGCGAGAAAAACATGCGCACAGACCCATTAAAATGAATGGGTCGGGATTCAGTGCGGGTGCTAGGAGTTCACTTCACGCATCGCACCCACACAGGAAAACTTGCTCGTATGAAAGGAACCTTACACGGTTAAGAAATGTATTGTTTAGAAATAAAACTGATGCAGATTCTGAAATCTGCAGCAGATCAACTTTTTGTACAGATTTCACCCTTTGCCACAGATGCAGATTTTAGTGCAAACCCCCCATGAAAATCCACCTAAACCACATTGCCATGTACCCTGTATTATGGTCACTTACCTTACTCCAGTTACACGCAGATCATGTAAATCCCACTGTCCAGACTGTCTCACAGACTGTCTACCTGTGGAACAAGGCGGTCTTCTGAGCCCGTCTATATCTCCTCTGCCTGCAGGAAAACTTGATGAGAGGCAGGTGAATGCTGCACACAGCTGCTTGATAAAGCCCCGTATGGACAATTTAGTGTCTATGTCCAAATCTGTGGGCTCCTTCCCAAAGAGCATAGTCATGCCTGCAAACTCTGATGTGGATTATAAAAGCTGAATATGTAGACTAGTATGTTTTTTTTTTATGTTTTTTTTTTATCCATTCCTGATTTTGTGGTAAAAAAAAAAAAAGCATCAACCTGCTCAAAGCCTGCAGGTAAAAAAAAACCCATTCAAGTCAATGGGTCTGCAAAAAAAAAATGGAACACATACGGAAATGCATCCGTATCTCTTCCGTTTCCGTTCCGTTTTTTGCGGAACCATCTATTGAAAATGTTATGCCCAGCCCAATTTTATCTATGTAATTACTGTATACTGTATATGCCATACGGAAAAACAGAACAGAAAACGGAAACACAACGGAAACAAAACAACGGATCCGTGAAAAACGGACCGCAAAACACTGAAAAAGCCATACGGTCGTGTGCGGGAGGCCTTATAAAGATTTTTTTTCTATCCCAAAATAAAGGCAGGGAAAGAAGTATAAGGCTAGGGCTACACGACACATAGGGCACAACTACACTGCAAAATGTGTCGTGTCACATTGTTGTCGCACCAATTTTTATAATGATAGTCTATGGTGTCGCACTGCGATATGTGACATGCTGCAACTGAGATGCGACAGTTGCAGAAAAATCCATTTTGAATTGATTTTTTGCGACTGTCGCAGCGCGACACCATAGGCTAACATTATAAAAATTGTCACGTAGCACATGTCATCGTGTAGCTCTAGCCTAACACTTCTGGGCCAGGCCCACACAAGTGATTATGGATGGATTCACAATAGGCCTTTTTTATTTTATTTTTATTGTGTTTTTATGTTTTTGTTTTTTTCTTTTTAGAGCCAAAAAAACTAATAAACAGCAGATGTTACATGCTGTCCAAAAGAAAATGATAATACACCCTACAAGCACAAATCTGTTTTGGTAGTGGTGTCTTAACCACTTCCCGCAACTGTAACGCCGAAAGGCGTCATTGCGGCGGCTCCCCCAGGCTACGCTAACGCCAATAGGCGTCATCTCGCGTGAGCCGAGATTTCCTGTGAACGCGCGCACACAGGCGCGCGCGCTCACAGGAACGGAAGGTAAGAGAGTTGATCTATAGCCTGCCAGCGGCGATCGTTCGCTGGCAGGCTGGAGATGTGTTTTTTTTAACCCCTAACAGGTATATTAGACGCTGTTTTGATAACAGCGTCTAATATACCTGCTACCTGGTCCTCTGGTGGTCCCCTTTGTTTGGATCGACCACCAGAGGACACAGGTAGCTCAGTAAAGTAGCACCAAGCACCACTACACTACACTACACCCCCCCCGTCACTTATTAACCCCTTATTAGCCCCTGATCACCCCATATAGACTCCCTGATCACCCCCCTGTCATTGATCACCCCCCTGTCATTGATCACCCCCCTGTAAAGCTCCATTCAGACGTCCGCATGATTTTTACGGATCCACTGATAGATAGATCGGATCCGCAAAACGCATCCGGACGTCTGAATGAAGCCTTACAGGGGCGTGATCAATGACTGTGGTGATCACCCCATATAGACTCCCTGATCACCCCCCTGTCATTGATTACCCCCCTGTCATTGATTACCCCCCTGTAAAGCTCCATTCAGACGTCCGCATGATTTTTACGGATCCACTGATAGATGGATCGGATCCGCAAAACGCATCCGGACGTCTGAATGAAGCCTTACAGGGGCATGATCAATGACTGTGGTGATCACCCCATATAGACTCCCTGATCACCCCCCTGTCATTGATTACCCCCCTGTCATTGATCACACCCCTGTAAAGCTCCATTCAGATGTCCGCATGATTTTTACGGATGCACTGATAGATGGATCGGATCCGCAAAACGCATCCGGACGTCTGAATGAAGCCTTACAGGGGCATGATCAATGATTGTGGTGATCACCCCATATAGACTCCCTGATCACCCCCCTGTCATTGATTACACCCCTGTCATTGATCACCCCCCTGTAAAGCTCCATTCAGATGTCCGCATGATTTTTACGGATGCACTGATAGATGGATCGGATCCGCAAAACGCATACGGACGTCTGAATGAAGCCTTACAGGGGCATGATCAATGACTGTGGTGATCACCCCCCTGTCACTGATCACCCCCCTGTAAAGCTCCATTCAGATGTCCGCATGATTTTTACGGATGCACTGATAGATGGATCGGATCCGCAAAACGCATCCGGACGTCTGAATGAAGCCTTACAGGGGCGTGATCAATGACTGTGGTTATCACCCCATATAGACTCCCTGATCACCCCCCTGTCATTGATTACACCCCTGTCATTGATCACCCCCCTGTAAAGCTCCATTCAGATGTCCGCATGATTTTTACGGATCCACTGATAGATGGATCGGATCCGCAAAACGCATCCGGACGTCTGAATGAAGCCTTACAGGGGCGTGATCAATGACTGTGGTTATCACCCCATATAGACTCCCTGATCACCCCCCTGTCATTGATTACACCCCTGTCATTGATCACCCCCCTGTAAAGCTCCATTCAGATGTCCGCATGATTTTTACGGATCCACTGATAGATGGATCGGATCCGCAAAACGCATCCGGACGTCTGAATGAAGCCTTACAGGGGCGTGATCAATGACTGTGGTGATCACCCCATATAGACTCCCTGATCACCCCCCTGTCATTGATTACCCCCCTGTCATTGATTACCCCCCTGTAAAGCTCCATTCAGACGTCCGCATGATTTTTACGGATCCACTGATAGATGGATCGGATCCGCAAAACGCATCCGGACGTCTGAATGAAGCCTTACAGGGGCATGATCAATGACTGTGGTGATCACCCCATATAGACTCCCTGATCACCCCCCTGTCATTGATTACCCCCCTGTAAAGCTCCATTCAGACGTCCGCATGATTTTTACGGATCCACTGATAGATGGATCGGATCCGCAAAACGCATACGGACGTCTGAATGAAGCCTTACACGGGCGTGATCAATGACTGTGGTTATCACCCCATATAGACTCCCTGATCACCCCCCTGTCATTGATCACCCCCCCTGTCATTGATCACCCCCCCTGTCATTGATCACCCCTCTGTAAGGCTCCATTCAGACATTTTTTTGGCCCAAGTTAGCGGAATTATTATTTTTTTTTTCTTACAAAGTCTCATATTCCACTAACTTGTGTCAAAAAATAAAATCTCACATGAACTCACCATACCCCTCACGGAAACCAAATGCGTAAAAATTTTTAGACATTTATATTCCAGACTTCTTCTCACGCTTTAGGGCCCCTAGAATGCCAGGGCAGTATAAATACCCCACATGTGACCCCATTTCGGAAAGAAGACACCCCCAGGTATTCCGTGAGGGGCATATTGAGTCCATGAAAGATTGAAATTTTTGTCCCAAGTTAGCGGAACGGGAGACTTTGTGAGAAAAAAATTAAAAATATCAATTTCCGCTAACTTGTGCCAAAAAAAAAAAATTTCTATGAACTCGCCATGCCCCTCATTGAATACCTTGGGGTGTCTTCTTTCCAAAATGGGGTCACATGTGGGGTATTTATACTGCCCTGGCATTCTAGGGGCCCCAAAGCGTGAGAAGAAGTCTGGTATCCAAATGTCTAAAAATGCCCTCCTAAAAGGAATTTGGGCACCTTTGCGCATCTAGGCTGCAATAAAGTGTCACACATCTGGTATCGCCGTACTCAGGAGAAGTTGGGGAATGTGTTTTGGGGTGTCATTTTACATATACCCATGCTGGGTGAGAGAAATATCTTGGTCAAATGCCAACTTTGTATAAAAAAATGGGAAAAGTTGTCTTTTGCCAAGATATTTCTCTCACCCAGCAAGGGTATATGTAAAATGACACCCCAAAACACATTCCCCAACTTCTCCTGAATACGGCGATACCACATGTGTGACACTTTTTTGCAGCCTAGGTGGGCAAAGGGGCCCATATTCCAAAGAGCACCTTTAGGATTTCACAGGTCATTTACCTACTTACCACACATTAGGGCCCCTGGAAAATGCCAGGGCAGTATAACTACCCCACAAGTGACCCCATTTTGGAAAGAAGACACCCCAAGGTATTCCGTGAGGGGCATGGCAAGTTCCTAGAATTTTTTATTTTTTGTCACAAGTTAGTGGAAAATGCAGATTTTTTTTTTTTTTTTTCATACAAAGTCTCATATTCCACTAACTTGTGACAAAAAATAAAAACTTCCATGAACTCACTATGCCCATCAGCGAATACCTTGGGGTCTCTTCTTTCCAAAATGGGGTCACTTGTGGGGTAGTTATACTGCCCTGGCATTCTAGGGGCCCAAATGTGTGGTAAGGAGTTTGAAATCAAATTCTGTAAAAAATGACCTGTGAAATCCGAAAGGTGCTCTTTGGAATATGGGCCCCTTTGCCCACCTAGGCTGCAAAAAAGTGTCACACATCTGGTATCCCCGTACTCAGGAGAAGGTGGGGAATGTGTTTTGGCGTGTCATTTTACATATACCCCTGCTGGGTGAGAGAAATATCTTGGCAAAAGACAACTTTTCCCATTTTTTTATACAAAGTTGGCATTTGACCAAGATATTTATCTCACCCAGCATGGGTATATGTAAAAAGACACCCCAAAACACATTCCTCAACTTCTCCTGAATACAGAGATACCAGATGTGTGACACTTTTTTGCAGCCTAGGTGGGCAAAGGGGCCCATATTCCAAAGAGCACCTTTCGGATTTCACAGGTCATTTTTTACAGAATTTGATTTCAAACTCCTTACCACACATTCGGGCCCCTAGAATGCCAGGGCAGTATAACTACCCCACAAGTGACCCCATTTTGGAAAGAAGAGACCCCAAGGTATTCGCTGATGGGCATAGTGAGTTCATGGAACTTTTTATTTTTTGTCACAAGTTAGTGGAATATGAGACTTTGTATGAAAAAAAAAAAAAAAAAATCCTCATTTTCCACTAACTTGTGACAAAAAATAAAAAATTCTAGGAACTTGCCATGCCCCTCACGGAATACCTTGGGGTGTCTTCTTTCCAAAATGGGGTCACTTGTGGGGTAGTTATACTGCCCTGGCATTCTAGGGGCCCGAATGTGTGGTAAGGAGTTTGAAATCAAATTCTGTAAAAAATGACCTGTGAAATCCGAAAGGTGCTCTTTGGAATATGGGCCCCTTTGCCCACCTAGGCTGCAAAAAAGTGTCACACATCTGGTATTGCCGTACTCAGGAGAAGGTGGGGAATGTGTTTTGGGGTGTCATTTTACATATACCCATGCTGGGTGAGAGAAATATCTTGGCAAAAGACAACTTTTCCCATTTTTTTATACAAAGTTGGCATTTGACCAAGATATTTATCTCACCCAGCATGGGTATATGTAAAATGACACCCCAAAACACATTCCTCAACTTCTCCTGAGTACGTAGATACCAGATGTGTGACACTTTTTTGCAGCCTAGGTGGGCAAAGGGGCCCACATTCCAAAGAGCACCTTTCGGATTTCACTGGTCATTTTTTACAGAATTTGATTTCAAACTCCTTACCACACATTTGGGCCCCTAGAATGCCAGGGCAGTATAACTACCCCACAAGTGACCCCATTTTGGAAAGAAGAGACCCCAAGGTATTTCGTGATGGGCATAGTGAGTTCATAGAAGTTTTTATTTTTTGTCACAAGTTAGTGGAATATGAGACTTTGTAGGAAAAATAAATAAATAAAAAAAAATCATCATTTTCCGCTAACTTGTGACAAAAAATAAAAAGTTCTATGAACTCACTATGCCCATCAGCGAATACCTTAGGGTGTGTACTTTCCGAAATGGGGTCATTTGTGGGGTGTTTGTACTGTCTGGGCATTGTAGAACCTCAGGAAACATGACAGGTGCTCAGAAAGTCAGAGCTGCTTCAAAAAGCGGAAATTCACATTTTTGTACCATAGTTTGTAAACGCTATAACTTTTACCCAAACCATTTTTTTTTTACCCAAACATTTTTTTTTTATCAAAGACATGTAGAACTATAAATTTAGAGCAAAATTTCTATATGGATCTCGTTTTTTTTTGCAAAATTTTACAACTGAAAGTGAAAAATGTCATTTTTTTGCAAAAAAATCGTTAAATTTCGATTAATAACAAAAAAAGTAAAAATGTCAGCAGCAATGAAATACCACCAAATGAAAGCTCTATTAGTGAGAAGAAAAGGAGGTAAAATTCATTTGGGTGGTAAGTTGCATGACCGAGCAATAAACGGTGAAAGTAGTGTAGTGCCGATTTGTAAAAAAGGGCCTGGTCTTTAGGGGGGTATAAACCTGTGGTCCTTAAGTGGTTAAGGGCTCTTTCACACTTGCGTTCTTTTCTTCCGGCATAGAGTTCCGTCGTCGGGGCTCTATGCCGGAAGAATCCTGATCAGTTTTATCCTAATGCATTCTGAATGGAGAGAAATCCGTTCAGGATGCATCAGGATGTCTTCAGTTCCGGAACGGAACGTTTTTTGGCCGGAGAAAATACCGCAGCATGCTGCGCTTTTTGCTCCGGCCAAAAATCCTGAACACTTGCCGCAAGGCCGGATCCGGAATTAATGCCCATTGAAAGGCATTGATCCGGATCCGGCCTTAAGCTAAACGTCGTTTCGGCGCATTACCGGATCCGACGTTTAGCTTTTTCTGAATGGTTACCATGGCTGCAAGGACGCTAAAGTCCTGGCAGCCATGGTAAAGTGTAGTGGGGAGTGGGGGAGCAGTATACTTACCGTCCGTGCGGCTCTCCGGGCGCTCCAGAGTGACGTCAGGGCGCCCCACGCGCATAGATGACGTGATCACATGGATCACGTCATCCATGCGCATGGGGCGCTCTCACGTCATTCTGGAGCGCCCCGGGAGCCGCACGGACTGTAAGTATACCGCTCCCCCGCTCCCCGCTCCTACTATGGCAACCAGGACTTTAATAGCATCCTGGCTGCCATAGTAACACTGAACGCATTTTTAAGACGGATCCGTCTTCAAATGCTTTCAGTTCACTTGCGTTTTTCCGGATCCGGCGGGCACCTCCGGCAAATGGAGTGCACGACGGATCCGGACAACGCAAGTGTGAAAGAGGATATGCGCTCTGCGTCGTTTTGTCAGCGATTGCTTTCAGTTGTTCAGTTTTTTCCGCGCGGGTGCAATGCGTTTTGATGGGTTTTTCAAGCGTTTGATAAAAAACGGAAGGTTCACAAACAACATCTCTTAGCAACCATCAGTGAAAAACGCATCGCATCCGCACTTGCTTGTGGATGCAATGCGTTTTTCACGCAGCCCCATTCACTTCTATGGGGGCAGCGTTGTGTGAAAAACGCAGACTATAGAACATGCTGCGATTTTCACGCAACGCAGAAGTGATGCGTGAAAAACAACGCTCATGTACACAGACCCATTGAAATGAATGGGTCAGGATTCAGTGCGGGTGCAATGCGTTCATGTCGCGCATTGCACCCTCGCGGAAAACTCACTTGTGTAAAAGGGGCCTAAGGGAAAGTGATTGCGAGCCAAAACCAGGTCAAAAACTCAGAACAGGAGCAAATCTTTCTGTTATACCTTGTCTGTGTAGGCCCCACTTCTGGCTTTGGCTCACAATCACTGATGAAAATCACTGATCGAACACTGAAGTATGAACTAGGCCTTAGGCCTCTTTCACACGGGCGTCCAGGATTTGCTCCGGATGTGTCGCATGTGCATTGCGGGAAAGAGGCGCGAGTAGGCATGCAATTGCAGGCAGTTTTGATGTTCAGTTTTTTCCGCGCGAGTGCAATGCGTTTTGCACGCGCGTGAGAAAAAACTGAATGTGGTACCCAGACCCGAACCTAGACTTCTTCACAAAATTTTGGGTTAGGTGTTCTATTCATTTGTTTATTTTCCCTTATAACATGGTTATAAGGGAAAATAATAGCATTCTTAATACAGAATGCTTACTAAAATGTGCCTTGAGGGGTTAAAAAATAAAATAAAAGATTCTATCTTCATTCAGCAGGACCTGCTCTGATGTCACCGCGCTCAACATCAAAGGTCCTTTTGCAGGTCCTAAAAGAAGAAGAAAGAAGACGATGCCGGCTGCGTGGACAAGTGGTTGAGGTGAGTTTTTTTTTTTTTTTTTTTTTTTTAACCCCTCAAGGCACATTTTAGTAAGCATTCTGCATTAAGAATGCTATTATTTCCCCTTATAACCATGACTTCTTCATCTTTGCTCCGAAACGCATCTGGTGAATAAACAGTGACATAAGAAGATTTGCATGCACCATCAAATATCGGGGTACTATTGAAATCTTTGATGCACATATCAGCGTACGACTACTAAGCAGCCTACCTCTGGAATTCTTTTAAACAGGCCTCTCCGGTGGAACCAATAGCGGTTTACCTTCGGCATCACGTGGGACTCCATGTAAGAGGCCAGGAACACGTGGGACATACAGATACCGCAGCCAGCTATCAAGTACAAGGGATGAGCTACAGGAGCGGTAAAGTACCCCATAATTTAAAGTTGTGATATGATGAAATATATAGTACAGCGGTACAATAACTCAGTTAGTCCGGACAGGAGCGCAGCGGTGGGGGAGGACGTCCATGAAGAGGCTTGGCAGTGCAGGACTAGGTGAGGAAAGGGTTAATGGTGGGTGGGGGCGGGAGCCGAGGTGAGGCGCGAGTTGCTAGGGCGGCGGGGGGCGTGGCCAGAGGCGAGACTGAGGAAGAAGGCGGAAGCAGGAGCAGTGTTGGCCAGGAGACTGAATCGGCAGCATGTCGGCGCCTGTGATGACGGTGGAGGAGATGTTAGAGAGGCTGAGGAGAGAAGCGGAGGTGCGGGGGCCTGGCTGGCTGCAGGAGCAGGTTGGTGCATGCATGGTTTCACCTGCTCCTGTGGCTACCCCTAATGCTCGGGCTGCCCGGCCGCGGCGGAGTATTCCACCGGCGCGCCTAAGCCCTGAAGTCACCCCCCGGGCCCGGCGCCGAGTAGGGAGCCCCCCTGTGGACCCTCGGCGGCAGAGAGCGGCCGCTCAGCCTTCTGCGAGCCGCTCCCGCCGTGGGAGGAATCCCGATAAGCGGCGGGGCCCTGTGAGGAGTGGGACGCCCCTTCCCCCGCTCCCTGCGGCTGTGCAGCTGGATTCGGGACCAGGAACGGTGGACCGGCCCAGTCCCTCCTTCAGCGGGCGGTCCACTCGGCGGTTTGATGAGGTCCGGGTTCCTCGGACTGCGCTGGTGGTGGACGAATACCAGCGCAGGTCCAGAGAAGATTTGAGCAGCGTGGAAGAAGGTCCCCTTGCGGTGGTGGAGGCCGCGGTCTCGTCCCGGTGTCCGGCCAGTGTGGTGCAGAGGGTCGTGCAAGCGGTCCAGGAGGAGCAGCCGTTGACGTCCAGGAGCTATGATGGTGCGGTGTCCGTGCGGCAGGAGTCAGGATCTACGGCAGCGGGAGTCACAGCGCCCGTGGTGCCTGGTGAGATTGCTTGGGGTTCCATGTTAGCGCAGGGTCTCCCGGTTGGTGGGGGGGGGACCATGGGGGATTTTAGTAAGGGTTTGGGGCAGTTTTTGGGGGGATTGGCAGGATGGTTGTCAGGTATGGGAGCTGGCGGGGGGTCTCCGTTGCCTGGGTGGGGAGTGGTGCCGGGGTCAGGGGCTGGTGTGCAAGGGGTTGCGGCGGGGTTGGGGTCGGTGTCAGTGGAGACGCAGGCTGGTGGAGAAGGGGAGGGGCAGAGGTTAGATGATAGGGCACGTGGTGAGGTGTATGTGTGCTTTGAGGGGCCGCTGGGGGCTCATTTGAAACAAGAAGTGAGGGAAAAGATCTGGAAAGGTGAGTACGTGGAGATATTCTCGCTGCTCCCATTAGAAAGGTTTAATTTGGATAGGGGTAAGAAGGACGAGGGAAAAAAGGAGGAGGAGGAGAAGCGGCGGCACCGTTTGATCCCACGTACCTTTGCTAATTGGCTTCAGGCGTTTGCCATATTAGCAAGTGTCATTGGGGAAAGGGCTCCGGAATGTTGTTCGGCGCTTTTTTGCTACCAGGACGCTATTGGGGAGGCTTATAGGGTTTATGGTGGGATGTGTTGGCTCAGGTACGATGAGCAGTTCCGGCAGCGTAAGGCGGTGAGGCCTGATATCCGGTGGGATCATAAGGATATTGGGTTGTGGTTGAGGGTGACGGCGCCTCCTAGGGCTGGGCAGTCCTTTCGGGGGGAGTCCGGGGGATCATCCCCGGGGGCGTTGGCAGCGGCATCGGCAAAAGGGTTGTGTTTCCTTTTCAACGAAGGAAATTGCAGATTTGGGGCCAAGTGCAAATTTAAGCACGAGTGCACGGGGTGTGGGGGAGCCCATGGAGCTAACCGTTGTTTCAAAGGGGGAAGGAATAAGGGGGGTGAGGGTTCTGGAAAAGGGACGGACGCCGGTGCGGGTGGAAGAGATGCAGGTGTTCCTAGATAGATACCCGGATCGGGTTGCGGCTGGTTTGTTGGGGGATGGTTTTAGGTTTGGTTTTCGGATTCCATCGGTGGTTACGGCGGGGCCTATGGTTCCTAAGAATCTTAGGTCTGCGCTTGTTCACGCGGAAGTAGTAACCGAGAAATTGAGGAAGGAGGTGGAGTTGGGGCGGATGGCGGGTCCATTCAAGGAGCCGCCGATTGGGGGGTTGAGGGTGTCTCCGCTGGGGGTGGTGCCGAAGAAAGAGCCGAACAAGTTTCGGCTCATTCATCACTTGTCTTACCCGAAAGGTGCGTCGGTCAATGATGGTATAGATCCTGAACTTTGTTCGGTGGTCTACACTTCATTTGATGCGGCTGTAAAATGGGTGAGGCGGTTGGGGCGGGGGGCATTGATGGCTAAGGTTGATGTGGAGGCGGCGTTTCGCTTGCTTCCGGTGCATGAAGAGAGCATGAGATTGTTGGGTTGTTGTTGGGATGGGGAATATTTTGTGGATAGGTGCTTGCCGATGGGCTGCTCTCTTTCGTGTGCATATTTTGAGACCTTTAGCTCATTTTTGGAATGGGTAGTGGTGGAAGTTTCAGGTTGTTCATCCGTTATCCATTATTTAGACGATTTTTTATGTTTAGGGCCGGCGAATTCTCGGGTTTGTTCTTTGTTGCTGCATACAGTGCAGTCGGTTTTTGCGCGCTTTGGGGTACCGTTGGCGCAGGAGAAGACGTTGGGTCCGGTGACGGAATTGTGTTTTTTGGGGATTGTTATAGATACGGAACTGATGGAGTGTAGGCTTCCGCAGGATAAGTTGGTGGATTTACGTCAGGAGATTGATAGGGCCATTGGGAGGGAGAAGATTAGGTTGCGGGAGTTGCAGTCATTGTTAGGTAAATTGAATTTTGCGTGTCAAATTATGCCTATGGGTAGAATTTTTTGTAGAAGATTGGCCGCGGCTACGGCGGGGGTATCGGCGCCGTATCATTTTATCAGGTTACGTAAAGAGTTAAAAGGGGATTTGAGGGTGTGGGCGGAGTTTTTGGGTCAGTACAATGGTAGGTCTTTGGTGATGGCGGAGTTGTGTGATAGCGTGGATTTTGAGTTATATACAGACGCGTCAGGAGGGGTGGGTTTTGGGGCCTATTGCCAGGGACAATGGTGTGCAGGCGTGTGGCCAGAGTCGTGGGTAAGTCGTGGGTGGGTGAAAAACATGGCCTTGTTAGAACTCTTTCCCATTATAATGGCGGTGGTGTTGTGGGGCGAGAAATTTGAAAACAGGAAGGTGCGCTTTCATTGTGACAATTTGGGGGTGATTCAGGCTATCAACAGTTTGTCCGCATCTTCCCCGCCGGTGGTGAGGCTGTTACAGTTTTTGGTATTGCGATGCTTGTCGATTAACGTGTGGTTGGTGGCGGAACATGTGGCTGGAGTGGCTAATTCAGTGGCGGATTCTCTTTCTCGTTTACAGTGGGAGCGGTTCCGGCTTCTTGCGCCAGAAGCGGAGGTGGAGGGTCTGGAGTGTCCGTTGTGGCTGTGGGCGATCCTGGAGGAGAAGTGATGGGTTTGTTGAGGGATTCATTGAGTCCGGGTACTTGGAGGGAGTATGGTAAGGCGTGGACGACCTGGGAGGCGTGGAATGGGTCTTGGGGTGCTGGTGGAGGGGATGGTGATGTGCGGTTATTGATGTTGTTGGGGCAGTTGAAGAGCGAGGGGTGGTCGGTGTCAAAGGTGACTCATCTTATTTCAGGTATAGCGTTTGGTTTTAAATGGCGGGGGTTACCTGATTTGACTAAGAGTTTTTTGGTGCGGCAGGTTTTGAAGGGTTGGCGTAGGGGGGCAGGCAGGGTGCCGGACTGTCGTAGGCCAGTGTCTTTTGAGCTGTTGGTGCAAATAGGTGATAAGCTGAGTGGTGTTTGTAGTTCAGGGTGGGAGCTAGGGCTGTTTAAGGCTGCGTTTGCTTTGGCATTTTTTGGGGCTTTCCGCTTGGGGGAGTTGGTGTGTGATAGTGTTAGGAGAGCGGGGGGCCTTAGGAGTGAGGATATTGAGTTGGTGGGGGATAGGTTGCATGTCCGGATTCGCAGGTCAAAAACGGATCAGGAAGGTAGGGGGCAGCGTTTTACGTTGTTTACAGTGCCGGGGTGTAGTATGTGCCCGGTGAGGTGTGCGGGATCGTATGGCGCGGGTCTGCAGAGGAACGAGGTCCCGTTTTTGAGGCATGAGGACGGTTCCTTTTTGTCTAGGTTCCAGTTTCTGGCGGTCTTTAAAAAATGTTTAAAGGTTTTGGGGGTGCCGGTCAAAGATTATTCTGGGCATTCATTCAGAATTGGGGCGGCGACGGAGGCAGCCAGGTTGGGCGCCAGTGAGGAGGTGATTAGGAGGATTGGGCGTTGGGAGTCGGTTCGTTTTAAATCGTATGTGCGGCCTGCATTGTTGTAGAGTAAGGATGTAGGTAGGTGATGTTTATTTTGTTCTTTTGTGTTCACAGGTCGAATGATGGCGGCGTTGGTGTGGATTTTGGGGCACTCCTATGTGTTCTGGGGTGCGATTAGAGCGGATGTGAGGCCGAGTGGGCGGCAGTTGGGTGTGAGTCCGGAGTTGGCTACGGTTAGGTGGTTAGGCGTCAGAGGTATGTTGTGGGGCGGAGTGTTCCGGGAAGTGCATCATTTCGTTCGTTTGGATCGTCCTCCTAATGTGTTGGTTTTGCATGTGGGGGGGAATGATTTAGGAAAGCGTCCGTTTAGGGAATTGGTTCGGGATGTCAAGTTTGACTTACTCAGGATTTGGGCGTTGTTTCCGGGGGTGATCATTGTCTGGTCTGACATTGTGCCGCGGAAGGCGTGGAGAGGTGCGAGGTCAGTGGAGAGCCTTAACAAGGCTAGGATAAAGGTAAACAGAGCGGTGGGCTGTTTTATGGCGAGGAATGGTGGTGTGGTGGTGCGGCATGAGGTATTGGAGAAGGGTGAGGGTGCGTTTTGGAGGGCAGATGGAGTGCACCTGAATGCGGTAGGTACGGATTTGTGGGCTCTGGGGCTCCAGAGTGGAGTGGAGATAGCTTTGCGGATGTGGAGGGACGCGCAGGGTTGAGGTAGTCAAGCTGTGCGTTCTTGGAGGCGGGGGAGGTCCTTGAAGTGGTGGAATATGGTGGTACCTGAGGATGGGAGGGCCCCGCGGGAGGGGCTGGACTCTCATTGAGGAGCTGGTAGGAACTAATTACGCGTCCATCAGTTGCTGCCTCCGAGCTGGGTTCAACGGCTGGGGGCAAGATGGAGACGCAGGTGTTCCAGTGTTTATAAAGTTATTGGGGCTTCTAGGACCTCCCTCGTCATGGGTTAACTCATGTTATATTTATGTTGTATTTATTTAATAAACGGCTGCTGTGGCCGATTAAATCCAAGCAGTGGTGTGGTGTGTTTATTTATGTGGGTTAGGGTAAGGGGTGGGGTTTAGGGATGGGTAGGCTTATAGGACTGAACGAATAGCCAATGCCTTCTTCAAGTTAGTCCGGACAGGAGCGCAGCGGTGGGGGAGGACGTCCATGAAGAGGCTTGGCAGTGCAGGACTAGGTGAGGAAAGGGTTAATGGTGGGTGGGGGCGGGAGCCGAGGTGAGGGGCGAGTTGCTAGGGCGGCGGGGGGCGTGGCCAGAGGCGAGACTGAGGAAGAAGGCGGAAGCAGGAGCAGTGTTGGCCAGGAGACTGAATCGCCCACCCGCCCGACCCTATTGGAAGTGGAAGTTGTGGGGGTTGGTGTTGTTATATGTCGCGGCAGTCGTGGAGGCGGGGGAGGTCCTTGAAGTGGTGGAATATGGTGGTACCTGAGGATGGGAGGGCCCCGCGGGAGGGGCTGGACTCCCATTGAGGAGCTGGTAGGAACTAATTACGCGTCCATCAGTTGCTGCCTCCGAGCTGGGTTCAACGGCTGGGGGCAAGATGGAGACGCAGGTGTTCCAGTGTTTATAAAGTTATTGGGGCTTCTAGGACCTCCCTCGTCATGGGTTAACTCATGTTATATTTATGTTGTATTTATTTAATAAACGGCTGCTGTGGCCGATTAAATCCAAGCAGTGGTGTGGTGTGTTTATTTATGTGGGTTAGGGTAAGGGGTGGGGTTTAGGAATGGGTAGGCTTATAGGACTGAACGAATAGCCAATGCCTTCTTCAAGCTAACCTTGGAGACATTGCAAGACAAGCGAAACCAGCGGTTGATTAATACTGCCTCCTTTTTTGCAATCGGATGAAATTGCTCTATGATTACTCCCATACTATACCGTATGGTGGACTCTAGATTGTCTGCCACTTGACTAAAAGATTATTAACCAAATGTGCTACTTCTGCCTGATATCCAGGGGAGGGCTGGCAGCCTTAGGCTGGGTTCACACCTGAGCGTTTTACAGCGCGTTCCTACGTGCTGTAAAACGCTCAACAGGTAAAAACCAATGATCCCCTATAGGCATGGTTCTCACCTGAGCATTTTACAGCGCGTACGAACGCGCTGTAAAACGCCCTATGCCCCAAGAAGTACAGGAAGTTCTTTGGGGCGTATGGTCGCGCGTTCCCTCACATAGACTTCTGGGAACGCGCGACAATGGGCGTTTGCTGGTTTCCCTCCCGTGTATGTAAACGCCTGATAAAATCGCGCATACAGAGCGCATACAGAGTACGCTCAGGTCTGAACCCAGCGTTAGTCCTTGGAGGGCAAATCCAGTCAAGTGGCCCATTTTTATTTTGCAGACTTTTATTTTCACATGAACACCTTACATTTACTGCCCCCCAATGTGGCACGTGTAGCGCGCTGTGCCAATTCTTTTGCCCGCCCATTTTTCTAAGCCCCCTTCATATAAAAAAAATGCAGCACGCGTAGCGTGCTGCGCCGATTCTTTTACCTGGCCATATCTAAAAGCCCTGTAGCAAAAAAAAATGCCCCGCCTATTATTAAAAGCCCCTCCTACATATAATAGGCCACTCCCAACAAACACTGTACAGCTGAAATTCTATTGTTGAGGCCTGTCTCCACACATCATACGGAGAGGGGGACCTGTCCTGGCTGCACTGCCTGCTTCCCATTATACAATAAACAGCAGGCTACAGCCAGGAAGCTCCTCCGCTCTCCTCCCTCCCCAGATCCTTCTCAAGGCCTGTGGTTCCCCCCACCATCTGCCACCTGCCCGTGGCCTGCTGCCCCCTTTTTCCGTCCTCACCCAGCTCTGAATCCTACTTCTGCAAATGGCAGGGGGAGGAGCCGGAGCATCTCCTCTCCTACATAGCGCCACATACCTCTTACATCCAGTGATGTCACCTTTGTTGTAGATGTTCTCTTTCTTTATCTTCTCTATTCAGACCAGACCGCCATGATGATTTTTTTAGCCATCTCCCGTCTCTGCAGAGATTGACAAACAGACATTCGTTTCCCACAGTTCCATCATCTTCACATGTTCTGAACACCCTTTTCTGCCACCCCCAATACTATACTGCAGAAAAAGTCCCCCTGGAAATACTACTACCACACAGATAGTGCCCCCTTCAACAATTATTGGCACAAAGTGCTCTAAAAAATAACTGCGCCCAGACACTAATAGTATAAAGATAATGTCCCCAAAAATAATTGTGCTAAGCTGATACTATGCCAGAGTGCCCCCCCAAAGTAACAGTCCTCCCCAAAATCCCACCAATAGAAATAATTCTCTGCCAGAGCACACTTAGTAGTAATAATGCCCCTATAGAGCCCATACTAGTGATCATGTTCCTCATAGCCCCCCAGTAGTAGTAAATCTCCCCATAATACCCCCTAGTAGTAATAATTCTCCCTATGACAGTACGTGAAATACCCCCGCTTAGTGCACGCAGTGGAGCTAATGTACACATAATGTATGCCAGTATAAAATACCCCTATATAGTGCCCCAGTAAATGCCCTCATAGTGCTCCTCTCCCCCTTCCTCATAGTGTCCCCCATAATATGCCAGTAAAAAAATTCCCCTTCTTAATGCCCCCAACAGATGCTCCTATAGTGCTCCTCTCCCCCATAATGTGCCAGTAAAAAATGCCCCTTCTTAGTGCCACCAGATGCCCCAATAGTGCTCCACTCCCCCCATAGTGCCCCCAAATAATGCCCCATAAAGCCGCTCTCCCCTATAGTGCCTCCCATAATGTGGCAGTTAAAAATGGCCCTTTAGTGCCACCAGATGCCAAAGTGCCCCCATAATGTGCCAATAAAAAAGACCCCTTTAGTGCCCCCACTTCCCCATAGTACCCCCAAAAAATGCCCCTATAGTGCCAACAGATTCCCCATAGTGCCGTTCTCCCCTATAGTGCCCCCATAGTGTGCCAATAAAAAAAAAGCCCCTTTAGAGCCCACAGATGCCCCCATAGTGCTCCTCTCCCCCATGGTGCCCCCCCATAATATGCCACTAACAGATGCCCCCATAGTGCCCCCCAAAATGGGCAAGAGATAAATGCCCCCAGATTGCCACCCCCCAAAAAATGGGGCTGTAAGAAATGCCAGCTCCCCCCATAGTGCCAGCTCCCCCCGCAAAGGAAAAAAAACAAAAACACTAATACTTACCTCCATCAGCAGTGATGTGATACAGGCCTTTTATGGCCTGTGTCCCTGCTGTGTGCTGCCTGGCTCAGGCGGCGCGATGATAATGACATCATCGCGCCGCTTGAGCCGGCCTCTAATAGGCCGCAGGCATTAGTGCCTGCAGCCTATCAGAAGAACAGGGAAGGGTGACGCCTCTCCCTCCCCTGCCCTGCCGCAGCACAGCCATCCTGAGTACGGCGATACAGATGAATATGGAGATGAGCGCTTCCTCAATGGAAGAGCTCATCTCCTACTGCTCCACCCACCGGTGCGGCCATGAGGAATAAAAAAAAATAAGTATTCATTAAAGAAGGCCCAGCTGCCGTTTTTAACATGCTTTAGGGCGGCCTGGGAGGCAATTGCCTCCCATCCCAGCCCGCCCCTGCTTATATCCATATAGCATTTAAGCAGCTAATATATCTCAACTCATATAAGTTTCATATGGACCATTAATAGCCTGATTGCTAAGTGCGAACACGCTTCTCATTCTAAATTTTTATCTACTTTATTTTTATTATTATCTCTATCGTTAATGACAACTATAGGGGTTATTTATCATCACATGGATTTATATATGTTCTGTTTGATTTAATAAATTGTTCTATTATTTTATTCACCTATACTGAGTCAATCCATCTACAACCAGACTATTGAGTGCCCCCCTCCTTTTTTCTTTTTTTTCAAATTTTGACTTATACGACAAAGAGTGTGTCGTGGGGTGTGCACCTTCTCCCTATCGGTTTGAATAGTTTTGATCCACTATTCCCTCTGTGTGAATAATGCCTCATTCATACGTTAGTGTTTTGGTCAGTGATTTCCATCAGTGATTTTGAGCCAAAACCAGGTGCAAATCTTTCCCTTATACCTTGAGGGCTCATGCACACAAATGTATTTTCTTTCCGTCTTCATTCCGATTTTTTGATGACCATATGCAGAACCATACATTTCAACGGGTCGGCAAAAAAAATGGAAGTTACTCCGTGTGCATTCTGTGTCTGTATGTCCGTTCCACAAAAAAATATAACGTGTCCTTTTGTACGCATAACGGACAAGGATAGCACTGTTCTATTAGGGACCAGCTGTTCTGTTCCACAAAATACAGAATGCACACGGACGTCATCTGTATTTTTTATGGATCCGTTTTTTGTGGACCGCAAAATACATACGTTCGTATGCATGAGCCCTAATTCTGTGAAGGTTCCAATCCTGGTTTTGGCTCACAATCACTGATGCAAATCTCTGACCAAAACACTGAATGAGGCATAAGGCATCAAGCTACTCCATTTTGTATGAACTATTCCTTTACCCTTTCCTGATGCAGCAATTTTCTGTTTTTTGCGTTTTCGTTTTTCGCTCCCTACTTTGCCGGAGCCACAACTTTTTTATTTTTCCGTTAACATAGACACATGGGGATTTGGTTTTGCAGGACAAGTTGTACTTTCTAATGCCACCATTTAATATGACTTATAATGTAGTAGGAAAAAAATTTCAAAAGGGGTGAAATTTGAAAAAAATAAAAAATTCCGCCACAGTTTTACAGGTTCTGTTTGTTCTCTTCATTCTCCAGGTCAGTATGATTATGGCGATACCACATACATATCGTTTTTTTTGCGTTTTAATACTGGGAAAAAAACTTTTTAAATTTTTTTTTGTTTCCATCGCTGTATTCTGACCCCCATTACTTTTTTATTGTTATGTCTATGGAGATGTGTGAGGGTTCCTTTTTTGCGTGACAATCTGTAGTTTTTGATAATGAAGAAACAAGAAAAAAGTTAGCTCACCAAATCAGACCAAGCTGTGCATGGAAGAGAATGTTTGCAGTTTTTGATAATACCATTCTGGAGTGTATATAACTTTTTGATCACTTCAATATTTTTGTGAGGTAAAGTGATGGAAAAAAATGGCGAATCGACCATTATTTTAGTTGTTTTTTTTTACACCATTCACGAAATGAGATAAGCTTTTTTATATTTTAATAGTGCGGTCGTTTTCACACTTGGTGATGCCCATGATGTTGAATTATTATTTTTTTGTAATTATTTTGATTTTGGGGAAAGGGGGTGATTTGAACTTCTTAAATATTTAGATATTTTTTTTTACTTTAAAGGATAACTCTTTTTTTATTTTTTTTTGGAGTATTGGATTGTGGTGATTAATATCACCTTGGTGGCCCTATTTCAACTTTTCACTGTGTATTCAATTACCCCTTAATTCCACATTTTTGTTCCCTGTACTGCCTACTTTTACCTGTGCTTAAAATAGGGTTGCTAGGCATGGTCCGTCTATCTGTTGAAGGACGGAGCATGCAGCATGCAGGCTCACATTACTGACAGCCAGGTACTGTAAGTAAATGATTAAAGCCAGATCCTCCCAAGCAGATAACAGTGCCTGGGCTGTGTGCACTTCTCCCTGTCCCTGCGCTTGGCAGACGCTCCCTCTCAGGAGCGTCAGCAGAGCTGGAGAATGCAGAGTTGGAGAATGCAGCAGAGCTGGAGAATGCAGAGTTGGAGCAGCGCACAACAAGGAAGGGAGATCTACCATCTGCTCAGTGTATAAATGAAAGCAACATGTGTTCAGAGGACCCCTTTGTGCTGAAGGAGATTAACCCTTTAGGGGGAAGGGCTCTGGTTACTGACACTTTTGGGGGGGCTATTGTTACTGGCTAGTGCATGTGAGGAGCTCAATGCATTGTGGGTAGTGAGGGCAGGCGGAATTAGCCTCAGGATGAGGGCAGTGGTGGCCATCTTAACTGAATAGTGAAATTGCAGTTTTATGCAGACTGGTTGCTAAGGGCTGAATCTTATTAAATATGGGGTAAGTCCGTCTAATAGTAACTGATTCTGGAATATCATGTTATTAGTAACTAACTACATATATAAGAAATTGAAACCAGGGTCTAAATGTGACAGTTATCCTTTAACTTTTTATTAGGTCTCCAAGTGGACCACAACATGCCATTATCAGATTGCAATTTATATAGGGTAATATAATTTTCTCTATTGTCCTATTCAGAAATAGCTATATTACAATTCAGTACTGCCACCTGCTGGCCTGAATTGTAATATACAAATAATAAGCCTGGAAGCCTAATAGAGACTCAGACTCATTACTTTCAAGGAACGCCTTCCCTGATCTCCACAAGGGATAAGCGTTCTGGCCCGTGAACCGTGCACTTCTGGACTTTCGGCTTCACAGATGTCATGGTCACATGAGAGGTTAAATGTTTGAGATCTGCAAACAGCAGGCACCCGCAAGCTATGGAGTTACCTCCTCTCTGGAGCAGACGCCATCTTTAAAGACCTGACATCTGCCGTAGGTTATATGGGTTAATGCTATATGGCTAGGGCTACAAGGAGATGTGTAATGTGGCATTGTACCTAATTATAGTCAACAGAGTTCCAATGCGACACACAACATGCTATGACTGTGATGCAACAGTTGCAAAAAATTGCATGTCAGCTTGTATGCTGACAGCTTGCCTGTGAGACCCAGCCTAAGTGCTGGATATCACAGGCTTCCGTAGGCCTGCCTTCTCTGCCATCGGGTCCCCGCCGCTGCAGCGCGGGGACCCGATGGAGATGCGGAGGGCACCCATACCCTCGGCAAACCCTCTGCATGCCGCGGTCAGCTTTGAGCCTGGCATACAAGGGGTTAATACGCCAGCATCTGTGTTTTCATGGTGAAGTAAGAGCCAGTATTTTATGTGTCAGCAGCAGCTATTGCTAATTGACACCTTGAGATTTAGCATGGCTGTCATAGCTGATCAGGGACAGCTCTTACTGGGAGTAGTCAAAGTGCTGGGTGGGTGACTAATCCCCATGTTCCAGGCCGGGTTTTGCCAGGCAAAAAAACAAGCCAGCACTGCCAGGTGTGTGGATTTATCTCCCTCTGACAATGGAGCTCAGGAGTCTGTGTGCTGTGAACTGAGGGCTGTGTTGGGATTTGAGGTTTGAGCCGGGCTGGAGGACTCGGGCCCCTCTAAAGGTGAACAGGCCACCTATGGACTTGATGAGGCTGAACTGCTAACAGGGTGTGAATTAACACCCAGGTGAAAAGGTCACTTTTATTGTTTATGGACTTTACTTGTGTGTGAACAAACACCAAGCCACCTGGGTTTTGTGATGCACCTTAGCTGCATGTTGTTATACACCAATGTGTGAATAAACACCGCTGTTTGATTCAAGAACTGTGTACTTTGCCTCTATACTGCATCCGCTAGTCCTAACTACCAGAGCAAATCCCCCCAATATATATAAATATATATATATATATATATATATATATATTAGAGATGGGACGGGGGATTCGTCAAATCCACGAATCCCTCGAATCTTGCTGGATTCGTGGGATTCGTGGACTCGAATCCCAACGTAATTTGCCTAAGACGAATCCGACGAATCCGGTGGGAGGGACTGGGAGGCGGAGCTGGGGGCCGGTTCGTTCACTGTGCTCCGGCCCCTCCGCTCCAGTACAGTTATACAATGTGTAATTCTGATTAATAATCATGCTGCCCCCTCTGTCTGTAGTATAACATTCAATGAATCTTACTTACAGGGCTACTGCTATCGTAATTCAGGACGGCCGGGCAGACAAGCGGCAGCGTCACTGACTGACGTCACCTGCTTGCGCCGCCTGCTGCTACTGCTATCATAATTCAGGACGGCCGGGCAGACGAGCGGCAGCGTCACTGACTGACGTCACCTGCCTGCGCTGCCGCTCGTCTGCCCGGCCGTCCTGAATTACGATAGCAGTAGCCCTGTAAGTAAGATTCATTAAATGTTATACTACAGACAGAGGGGGCAGCATGATTATTAATCAGAATTACACATTTTATAACTACTGGAGCGGCAATGGGGGGGTCTGTGGATGGCACTGTTAAGGGGTGGGGGGTGGGTCTGTGGATGGCACTGTTATAGGGTGGGGGGGGGTCTGTGGATGGCACTGTTAAGGGGTGGGGGGTGGGTCTGTGGATGGCACTGTTATAGGGTGGGGGGGGGGTCTGTGGATGGCACTGTTATAGGGTGGGGGGGGGTCTGTGGATGGCACTGTTATAGGATGGGGGGGGTCTGTGGATGGCACTGTTATAGGATGGGGGGGTCTGTCGATGGCACTGTTATGGGGTGGGAGGGTCTGTGGATGGCACTGTTATGGGGTGGGCTGGGTCTGTGGATGGCACTGTTATGGGGTGGGGGGGTCTGTGGATGGCACTGTTATGGGGTGGGGGGTCTGTGGATGGCACTGTTATGGGGTGGGGGGGTCTGTGGATGGCACTGTTATGGGGTGGGCTAGGTCTGTGGATGGCACTGTTATGGGGTGGGCTAGGTCTGTGGATGGCACTGCTATGGGGTGAGCTGGGTCTGTGGATGGCACTGTTATGGGGTGGGCTGGGTCTGTGGATGGCACTGTTATGGGGTGGGCTGGGTCTGTGGATGGCACTGTTATGGGGTGGGCTGGGTCTGTGGATGGCACTGTTATGGGGTGGGCTGGGTCTGTGGATGGCACTGTTATGGGGTGGGCTGGGTCTGTGGATGGCACTGTTATAGGATGGGGGCTCTGTGGATGGCACTGTTATAGGATGGGGGCTCTGTGGATGGCACTGTTATAGGATGGGGGGTCTGTGGATGGCACTGTTATAGGATGGGGGGGTCTGTGGATGGCACTGTTATAGGGTGGGGGGGTCTGTGGATGGCACTGTTATAGGATGGGGGGTCTGTGGATGGCACTGTTATAGGATGGGGGGGTCTGTGGATGGCACTGTTATGGGGTGGGGGGGTCTGTGGATGGCACTGTTATAGGATGGGGGGATCTGTGAATGCCAGGGGGAGAGGTGAGAGGCACTATGATACTACTGGCACATTGGGGGGAGGCACTATGATATGGGCACATTATGGGGGGAGATGGCACTATGATACGGGCACATTATGGGGGGAGGTGGCACTATGATACGGGCACATTATGGGGGGAGGTGGCACTATGATACGGGCACATTATGGGGGGAGGTGGCACTATGATACGGGCACATTGGGGGGGAGATGGCACTATGATACCGGCACAGAGAGGCACTCCGCACTTGATACTGGCACATGATTAGGGGGGCATCTATGGGGACACTTACTGGCACATTTTTGGGTGGCACTGTGGGGCCACTTCTTATTGGCACATTATTTGGGGGCACTATGGGGGCATCTACTGAGGCCACAAAGAAGGGGTATTTTATATGGGGGGCTCTGTGTGGTACTAGTATTATCAGGGGTATTATCTGTTTCTGCAGTATAGTATTGGGAAGCACAGCGGCACAGTATTGGGGGTGTTAGGATGATTTGTCCAAAAGATAGGAGGATGATGGAAAAGTAGTAAACTAAGATTTTTTTTTTGTCAAGCTGCAGAGACGAAAAATGGCTGAAAAATGGTGGTCTGGTCTGAAGGTCTGAAAGGAGAAGATGAGGAAAGAGAACATCTACAAGAGACGTCACTGGATGTAAGAGGTATGGGGCTGTATTACCCTGTATGTTCTGTAGGGATAGGAGCAGGGGTCATAGCAGGGGTCATCGCGGTCATATAGGGTGCGACCGTGACTGGGAGGTGGAGGTTCAGACAAACTGACGCGGTCTGACTTTGTTTCTTACACCGTGCGTTCACACAATTATGTACAGGATTCGTAGGATTCGAGATTCGAAAGATTCGATATATTCGAGAACCTTTTCGGATTCGGATTCGAAAAAAATTGGATTCGTCCCACCTCTAATATATATATATACAGTACAGACCATAAGTTTGGACACACCTTCTCATTCAAAGAGTTTTCTTTATTTTCATGACTATGAAAATTGTAGATTCACACTGAAGGCATCAAAACTATGAATTAACACATGTGGAATTATATACATAACAAACAAGTGTGAAACAACTGAAAATATGTCATATTCTAGGTTCTTCAAAGTAGCCACCTTTTGCTTTGATTACTGCTTTGCACACTCTTGGCATTCTCTTGATGAGCTTCAAGAGGTAGTCCCCTGAAATGGTTTTCACCTCACAGGTGTGCCCTGTCAGGTTTAATAAGTGGGATTTCTTGCCTTATAAATGGGGTTGGGACCATCAGTTGCGTTGAGGAGAAGTCAGGTGGATACACAGCTGATAGTCCTACTGAATAGACTGTTAGAATTTGTATTATGGCAAGAAAAAAGCAGCTAAGTAAAGAAAAACGAGTGGCCATCATTACTTTAAGAAATGAAGGTCAGTCAGTCAGCCGAAAAATTGGGAAAACTTTGAAAGTAAGGGCTATTTGACCATGAAGGAGAGTCATGGCGTGCTGCGCGAGATGACCTGGCCTCCACAGTCACCGGACCTGAACCCAATCAAGATGGTTTGGGGTGAGCTGGACCGCAGAGTGAAGGCAAAAGGGCCAACAAGTGCTAAGCATCTCTGGGAACTCCTTCAAGACTGTTGGAAAACCATTTCAGGGGACTACCTCTTGAAGCTCATCAAGAGAATGCCAAGAGTGTGCAAAGCAGTAATCAAAGCAAAAGGTGGCTACTTTGAAGAACCTAGAATATAACATATTTTCAGTTGTTTCACACTTGTTTGTTATGTATATAATTCCACATGTGTTAATTCATAGTTTTGATGCCTTCATAGTCATGAAAATAAAGAAAACTCTTTGAATGAGAAGGTGTGTCCAAACTTTTGGTCTGTACTGTATATATATAAAACTTTACAATAAACATCAGGCAGCTTGTCATAAAATAGGCGTACCTCTGGCAGTCCATGTGACTTGAGTGAAATCCACTCCAGCCGCTGACTGTAGTAGTTCTAAATGGGTTGTCTCACTTCAGTAAATAGCATTATCATGTAGAGAAAGTTAATTCAAGGCACCAGGGCCGGACTGGCAATTCTGACAAATGCCAGATGACCCAGTGTGCCTAGTGGGCCACTCCCTGACAGTGGACTTTTAAATGGAGCAGTACACAAAGCCACAACCTTCAACTGTATCTGCGTCCTCAGTATGCACATATGGTTGTGGACCGACAGGATAGCCTGCTGAGAATTGTTATTCCCAGCAGCGGTCCCTTTAACTGTCTGCTGCCAGACAATGCACTGGCCCATACCTCCAACTTACAGTACCTCACAGAAAGTAAAAAAAAAAAAAAACGCTGCAAACTTACCTTGTTCCTAGCAGCAGCAGGACATCGGCTGCTCTGGTCTGTGGAGGAGGAGCCGAGGCTGACTGCCGGCCGTCCCTGCCCCCCGCTCCAGACCAGCAGGGGGGGAGGAATGATGAAGCAGGGAGCTGATGCTGGCTCTCTGCTTCATCATTACAGGCAACTGTCTCTGCTTCCTATGGAAGCAGGGACAGCTGTCAGAACGCAGGACAGCCACTGCAATCCAGGACTGTCTCGCTGGATCCAGGACGGTTGGGAGGTATGCACTGGCGCAGCACATGACGTCACACTATTAGTGACAAAGAGATGTTATGTGGGGGTTGCTAGATATCCGGCTTTAGGCCGGAAAGTCCAGCTTCCTGGATCTGCAATGAGCAGGACCATGGTACGGTGGCCATTTATGCAGTGGGTCAGGACATGTGTATAAAAGTCTATGGTTTGTTCGTGACGCCAATTGCAGCTTGCGCAGGGTACTGTTGCAGGGCCCTTTAAGATGTTATAACTCACTTACCAGGTGAGGAATGCCAGAGTGGGGATAATGTCTCTGTGTAGTGTCAACGGTGTCTCCTACCTGAGTACGGCTGGACTCCTGGATCCTGGCTCACTTGCAATAAATTGCGTGTTGTTAGTAGGAGTAATTGAGGAACTTTGGTAGCAGTAAATGAGATCCAGACTGGTAACATAATCCAACTTGTCTTTACGAATGGCAGCATAAATCCATACGAGATACAGCATTAGTCTTTAGGTCCCAGCATGTTTCTGGCAATGTATGGCAGGGTTCAATATCTCTTCTGCTTCTATACTAAGTGCCTGCTCTATCTTCTGCTTGGTGTGGACTTGACTAGCTGAGGAGGAATTTGGCTTCTCCTGGTCTCTGGATAAGTTACTCACAGGACTGCTCGCAGGGAATGTTTTGTCCTGGAGATCTATAGTTCTGGAGGTGCTGCTTGCTTCCTACCAGCACTGAGGCGGAAGGCTCAGTCTGGGAAGGGTGATCTTTGGTCTCAGCCGAGACAGATCCTGGCTTGGGATCCCTATTTCTGGGAGCTCCTACCAAAACAGCCTTCCCCTAGCAGGGGTGGCTGGTACACTAACTTCCTTTCCTCCCCATGAGGCAGGATGTGGGAACATTCCACACCTCTTCAAAGAGGGGGTATCTAGACTGGAATGTACTATTCCAGTCTAGAAACACTAAACTGAACTAAGACCTGCTGAATACATTGCTGCCACCTGCTGGTGCACATGAAAATTACAGCAAAATATATAAAACAAGCTGAGAATAATGCACATTGTTGGGAAAGTGATATAAATTACACAGGATGACATTATACATACACTTAACAGGATGTAGCGGGGAGAAAGAGTTTAGTAACATAACTCTGGGATGTTACAGATCTCAGTCCTACTTCCAGCACAAGGCCTGCACGTACACCTGGAAGTCCACCTTTTCTGTGGCCCAGCGTGCTCAGACAGTGGCATTGCGATGTATGAGTGTGAGCTGTAGCCACAGCACTGACTGAGTCTCTCTCACTCAGTCAGTCACTAGAACGATATCCCGTTATTCACTTGGTCATCACACTCAGCAAGTCACAAAACGGAAAAGAACAAGACAAAGAAATACCATACAGTGGCCGCACCTTAAAAATACAATTTATTGAAATATATAAAGATTAAAAACAACATGTACATGGGGCAAACCCCAAGGATGGTACAATTAAGGTATATATATGTGCGTGATGTTATACCACACAAGGAGCAATGCATAGACGCATAAACAATATAATCCCTGATAAGACTCCCTCAATCCTGTGGTAGTGGCACAAACATAATGATGACACACAGAGCATACAAAACCCATCCAAGAGGAGTGCACTAAAAGCCTGACGCGTATCGCTAGTGCCTGGACTAGCTTCCTCAGAGGTCCATGTGCATTTGAATCCTAGGAACTCATCCTATATAGTGAGTAGGATCAAATATCAAATTAAGTAAATAAGAATCAGTTGTGGTCATACCTATTAAAAGCTCGTTAGGTGAAGAAGTCAGAGGGGAGCCGCAGATAGATGTCACCTGAATAGGTCCCGGTGCATGGTCCGAGCGCACCTGCAACCGCCGGTGAGCCGGCGTGTTGACTGAGCAGGTGCGCATGCGCAAAATGGCTCCCGGAACAGACATCGACGTCACGATGCGTTCCAAACAGCGGAAGCGCAGTGGAGCGTCAGACGTCATATGCGGGAGTCACACTGCAGCTAAGTCCCGGTGGAGCGCAAAATGTAAATAAAAGCAGGCGCACCAAAAATTGAATATCTGTTCATAGAATACACATGATTAAACATGAACCAATGCATGATTATTGCGCACCGCAAATCAATATACATATATATATACATACTTATGCAGTTATAATATAGTGCAGTTGCGGATATAGTAAAACCTCTTGAACACCAAATTCATGTCTAATGTACAGTATGATCCTCCAGATAAGCCTTCTCATACATGATCAAAGAGGGATCCAAATTTCATACTGCATAATAGCCGTAATAGTTTACATAATCATTGCATACCACAAATTAATAATTTATATAAATATATACATGTGTATACATTACAATAATTACGGATACAATGTAACCTCTAACACACTGAATTCATATCTACTGTACAATAGAATTAAAAATATATACCCTCACATGCGTGATCAAAGAGGGATCAAAAAACACATAACATAATATCCCATGACATAGTAAAAAAAAATGCAAATCAGTGCTTACTCATAAACGAGTAGTATATACAGATAAGATGTACCATAATAAAAAAGACAATAGATTTCTTTCAATAACACCTAGAAAAATCCTCCAATCACCACTTTGCATAATAAATACATAAACAATCTTATAATAAAAAAGTGATCTCATACACATTTTGCAAAACACAGGGTGTGGACCATGCACCGGGACAGGCGGCCAGAGAGCGCAGGCGCATATATAAAGAAGAGAACGTCCAAGAATACATTCTTGATTAGAGATTATTAGATCCTATGTTTGTCCATAAAAAAACATTCTCAGACAAACCATAAATTAGCAAGAGTGAACCAGAACATACATATAGATATACGATTAGATGACGGTAAGGTTAATCCCTCAAGAAGAGGAAGTGTAAGGTGGCCAGAAAGGGGAGGGCCTTGAGGAAGGGGATGATGTGAATGTTCATGACCCGGGGTCATTGGAGTCCCATGATAAAAATCATTCCGAGTCCAATCACCCGAGGTCAATGAGAGTGCAAAAATTACCAATTATAATAAATTAATCCTATATTATAATAGTGACGGCGAAAAGGATCCAGGAGGGGGAAATCCGTGATGCGGTAGGTCCTGTATCCCGGTGAACACCAGTCTTGTGGTCCTAAAAAATAAAGATGCAATAAGCATGTGCTATTGTGGAACAAAGGGAAACAAAAAAGGTGAGGAAAAGCAAACAATGTAATGCATAGGCCCATAAAATTAGAAATGGGCCTACATATAAAAACCAGTGAAAGTGGGTTCCTCATTAAGACCCCCTGGGGATTGTGAACCAAGATGAAATATCCATCTTGATTCGGAGCGGAGCAAACACCTGGAGATATGTGTGCCCCTGATGTTGCTCCGAACCAAATCCAATCCAACCACCCGTAAGTCATCGTACCTACCATTATGGTAGTCCAAGAAATGAGCTGCCACTGATGTAAGTGGTTTGTCCTTGCTTCTATCTCTTGCTGCCAACCGAATGTTTGATGTATGCTGCTGGACTCTCTTCCTCAGCTCCTGCATGGTCTGGCCCACATAGATGTTCTCACAGGGGCAAAGAAGGGCATACACTACATTCCTGGAACGGCAGTTAATGTAGTGTTTTAAGTACAATCTAGAATTCTCACCATGGGAGAAAGTGTTGGAATTCAACATAAATTGACATATGTTGCAGTCCCCACAGGAATATGTACCTTTAAGGGCCACACCCCTGCCCGTAGATGTACCCGGGCGTTGAAAATGACTGCATACTAAGGTATCTTTTAGGTTGGTTGCCCTTCGTGCTATGATCTTGGGTTTATCATCAACGTGTGCCGCCAATTTACCATCTGATTGGAGTAAAAACCAATGGGTATTCAAGATTTTGTAAAGATCCGGCCATTGATTGTTATATTTGGTAATCAACCGTACTTTATTATAATAAAATACGGTTGATTACCAAATATAACAATCAATGGCCGGATCTTTACAAAATCCGGATCTTCACATCATCCCCTTCCTCAAGGCCCTCCCCTTTCTGGCCACCTTACACTTCCTCTTCTTGAGGGATTAACCTTACCGTCATCTAATCGTATATCTATATGTATGTTCTGGTTCACTCTTGCTAATTTATGGTTTGTCTGAGAATGTTTTTTTATGGACAAACATAGGATCTAATAATCTCTAATCAAGAATGTATTCTTGGACGTTCTCTTCTTTATATATGCGCCTGCGCTCTCTGGCCGCCTGTCCCGGTGCATGGTCCACACCCTGTGTTTTGCAAAATGTGTATGAGATCACTTTTTTATTATAAGATTGTTTATGTATTTATTATGCAAAGTGGTGATTGGAGGATTTTTCTAGGTGTTATTGAAAGAAATCTATTGTCTTTTTTATTATGGTACATCTTATCTGTATATACTACTCGTTTATGAGTAAGCACTGATTTGCATTTTTTTAGACTATGTCATGGGATATTATGTTATGTGTTTTTTGATCCCTCTTTGATCACGCATGTGAGGGTATATATTTTTAATTCTATTGTACAGTAGATATGAATTCAGTGTGTTAGAGGTTACATTGTATCCGTAATTATTGTAATGTATACACATGTATATATTTATATAAATTATTAATTTGTGGTATGCAATGATTATGTAAACTATTACGGCTATTATGCAGTATGAAATTTGGATCCCTCTTTGATCATGTATGAGAAGGCTTATCTGGAGGATCATACTGTACATTAGACATGAATTTGGTGTTCAAGAGGTTTTACTATATCCGCAACTGCACTATATTATAACTGCATAAGTATGTATATATATATGTATATTGATTTGCGGTGCGCAATAATCATGCATTGGTTCATGTTTAATCATGTGTATTCTATGAACAGATATTCAATTTTTGGTGCGCCTGCTTTTATTTACATTTTGCGCTCCACCGGGACTTAGCTGCAGTGTGACTCCCGCATATGACGTCTGACGCTCCACTGCGCTTCCGCTGTTTGGAACGCATCGTGACGTCGATGTCTGTTCCGGGAGCCATTTTGCGCATGCGCACCTGCTCAGTCAACACGCCGGCTCACCGGCGGTTGCAGGTGCGCTCGGACCATGCACCGGGACCTATTCAGGTGACATCTATCTGCGGCTCCCCTCTGACTTCTTCACCTAACGAGCTTTTAATAGGTATGACCACAACTGATTCTTATTTACTTAATTTGATATTTGATCCTACTCACTATATAGGATGAGTTCCTAGGATTCAAATGCACATGGACCTCTGAGGAAGCTAGTCCAGGCACTAGCGATACGCGTCAGGCTTTTAGTGCACTCCTCTTGGATGGGTTTTGTATGCTCTGTGTGTCATCATTATGTTTGTGCCACTACCACAGGATTGAGGGAGTCTTATCAGGGATTATATTGTTTATGCGTCTATGCATTGCTCCTTGTGTGGTATAACATCACGCACATATATATACCTTAATTGTACCATCCTTGGGGTTTGCCCCATGTACATGTTGTTTTTAATCTTTATATATTTCAATAAATTGTATTTTTGAGGTGCGGCCACTGTATGGTATTTCTTTGTCTTGTTCTTTTCATGTTTGCTACATATACCAGGCCAGCACTCTTTCATTATTATTGGTGTGCCCCCCGTGTCTTAGTATTGTCAAGTCACAAAACGGGTTATTGCTCTAGTAACTGAATGTGAGATAGCACCAAGCGGTATGGGGGAAGAGGGGGCAGAGTGGTGGCATTTATATGGGCAGAGCGGTGATATTTCAGACAGAGTAATTTCAATGACTTTTTTCATCATATTATAGGGGTTATGACCACTCTGCAATTCAGCAGAGGTGGCTGTGCTTGCGTCAGAAAAAATGTGGACCTATGCGCACTCCCATGGTCCTGGCCATCAGACAGTCTGGTGCTTTTTCCTATAGTAAGTGTCTTGTATTAACTTTATCAACATGATAAATGCCATTTGCTGAAGTGAGACAACCCCTTTAATGTTAATAAATTAACCAGGGCCAATAACCGGGTTCGGGCCTTGCCATCACGACCATGCCACCACCACTCCAAACTGGTCAGGACAGTGTAAAAACACCTCGTCCAACAACATTTTGTTGCATAGGTTTTAAAAAGCCGTAAAAAGGGGGCTTGAGGCTTTTTGAAGCCAAAAAGTGGAATAGCTCTGTTAGTAAATGACCCCCATTGTGTTTTAGTTCTGCGGCCACCGTTAAAGGTAATGCAGGAGGACTCCCTTGTCAGCAAGTGGTTTACTAACTAACGATTCCTGCGTAAATTTTAAGATATTAAAAAAATCTTGATGCAACAGATACATGACCACTGGAAATGAATGGGATCTGTTAAAGGGGTAATACACCAGGAGATAAAATTTTAGCAGAAAATTTCATTATGAACAAAGTCAAATAAAAATGGTACAATTTTTTTCTATCCCACATTTAAATTCTGTATCTCAAGCATCTCTCATGTATAGCAAAATGTGACTAAAATGTATTACTTGTTTAAAAATTTAAATCTAAGTTAAGTGTACATATTATAAACAGCAATGTTTTCTACTAGAGATGAGTGAATTTCATATTTTGAAATTCATTCACGCTTCGTTTGGTGGTAAAAGCTGAATTGCGTTATGGATTCCGTTATCACTGACAAAACGCAATTCTATGACGGAATGCCTTTAGAGGCATTCTGTTATTCATTCCGTCATAATAGAAGTCTATGGCCTGCAAAACGGATCCATCCAGTTTCCGTTATGCAGGGGAGTCCTCTCCTGCATAACCGAAACTGGATGGATCCGTTATGCAGGCCATAGACTTCTATTATGACGGAATTCCTCTAAAGCGCAATTCTGCTTTTACCACCAAACGAAGCGTGAACGAATTTCCGAATATGTAATTCGCTCATCTCTATTTTCTACAGTATATGAAAAATATATGGCATGCCTCAATATGTTGACAAATTGGTATGAAGTATTCAATATTCTGCTATGGAAGTAGAAAACACTCATGCAGTACCAGAAAATTTCCACTAGATGGTAGTTACACTCTTTCAAGGAATGACAGGATGCGATAAAATAGGCTATGCAACAAAAATAATGATCTGTTAACACTAAGTTCACACAGTGATTTGGTGCAGTTTTTATGCACGTTGTGTTACTATAAAAATACTCTTCCACTTTGTCAGACTCATTCTCATCTGGTGCACAGGCATTATAAATTTAATAAGGAGCTATGATCAATATACTGTAATATAAGGCAATTGGGCGAATATCAGCAACACGCCAGGAGAGATACATTTTTGTAGTCTAGATATGCAACAAATTTCACACTTATTCATGCAGTTGTGACCTACACTGTACCTTTAAAGGAGTATTCCGGCTTCAGTATATTGATGGCCTATCCTCGGGAATATATCATCGGTGTTGGCCCAACTTTCCACATCCTAGCCAATTAGATGATTATAGTGGTGAAGGTACTAGTCAGGGGAGGGCTGGCAGCCTTAGTCCTGGGGGGCAAATCCAGTCAAGTAGCCCATTTTTAGCCCTGCCCATTATTAAAAGTCTCTCCTACATATAAAAGGCCACTCCCAACAAACACTGTACAGCTGAAATTCTATTGTTGAGGCCTGTCTCTACACATTATATAGAGAGGGGAGGACCTGTCCTGGCTGCACTGCCTGCTTCCCATTATACAATAAACAGCAGGCTACAGCCAGGAAGCTCCTCCGCTCTCCTCCCTCCCCAGATCCTGCTCAGGGCTTGTGGTTCCCCCACCATCTGCCACCCGCCCGTGGCCTGCTGCCCCCTTTGGCCGTCCTCACCCAGCTCTGAATCATCCTTCTGCAAATGGCAGGGGTAGGAGCCGGAGCATCTTCTCTCCTACATAGCACCTCATACCTTTTACATCCAGTGATGTCACCTTTGTTGTAGACGTTCTCTTTCCTCATCTTCTCTATTCAGACCAGACCGCCATGATGATTTTTCAGCCATCTCCCGTCTCTGCAGAGATTGAAAAACAGACATTAGTTTCCCACATTTCCATCATCTTCACATCTTCTGAACACCCTTTTCTGCCACCCCCAATACTATAATGCAGAAACAGTCCCCCTGGAAATACACTGCTCAAACAAATAAAGGGAACAAAAAAATAACACATCTGAGTTAATTAAATATTCTTCTGAAATACTTTGTTCTTTACATAGTTGAATGTGCTGACAACAAAATCACACAAAAATTTAAAAATGGAAATCAAATTTTTCAACCCATGGAGGTCTGGATTTGGAGTCACACTCAAAATTAAAGTGGAAAAACACACTACAGGCTGATCCAACTTTGATGTAATGTCCTTAAAACAAGTCAAAATGAGGCTCAGTAGTGTGTGTGGCCTCCACGTGCCTGTATGACCTCCCTACAACGCCTGTGCATGCTCCTGATGAGGTGGCGGATGGTCTTCTGAGGGATCTCCTCCCAGACCTGGACTAAAGCATCTGCCAACTCCTGGACAGTCTGTAGTGCAACGTGACGTTGGTGGATAGAGCGAGACATGATGTCCTAGATGTGCTCAATTGGATTCAGGTCTGGGGAACGGGCGGGCCAGTCCATAGCATCAATGCCTTCGTCTTGCAGGAACTGCTGACACACTCCAGCCACATGAGGTCTAGCATTGTCTTGCATTAGGAGGAACCTAGGGCCAACCGCACCAGCATATGGTCTCACAAGGGGTCTGAGGATCTCATCTCGGTACCTAATGGCAGTCAGGCTACCTCTGGCGAGCACATGGAGGGCTGTGAGGCCCTCCAAAGAAATGCCACCCCACACCATTACTGACCCAATGCCAAACCGGTCATGCTGGAGGATGTTGCAGGCAGCAGAACGTTCTCCACGGCGTCTCAAGACTCTGTCACGTCTGTCACATGTGCTCAGTGTGAACCTGCTTTCATCTGTGAAGAGCACAGGGCGCCAGTAGCGAATTTGCCAATCTTGGTGTTCTCTGGCAAATGCCAAACGTCCTGCACGGTGTTGGGCTGTAAGCACAACCCCCACCTGTGGACGTCGGGCCCTCATATCACCCTCATGGAGTCTGTTTCTGACCGTTTGAGCAGACACATGCACATTTGTGGCCTGCTGGAAGTCATTTTGTAGGGCTCTGGCAGTGCTCCTCCTGTTCCTCCTTGCACAAAGGCGGAGGTAGCGGTCCTGCTGCTGGGTTGTTGCCCTCCTACGGCCTCCTCCACGTCTCCTGATGTACTGGCCTGTCTCCTGGTAGCGCCTCCATGCTCTGGACACTACGCTGACAGACACAGCAAATCTTCTTGCCACAGCTCGCATTGATGTGCCATCCTGGATAAGCTGCACTACCTGAGCCACTTGTGTGGGTTGTAGACTCCTTCTCATGCTACCTCTAGAGTGAAAGCACCGCCAGCATTCAAAAGTGACCAAAACATCAGCCAGGAAGCATAGGAACTGAGAAGTGGTCTGTGGTCACCACCTGCAGAACCACTCCTTTATTGGGGGTGTCTTACTAATTGCCTATAATTTCCACCTGTTGTCTATCCCATTTGCACAACAGCATGTGAAATTGATTGTCACTCAGTGTTGCTTCCTAAGTGGACAGTTTGATTTCACAGAAGTGTGATTGACTTGGAGTTACATTGTGTTGTTTAAGTGTTCCCTTTATTTTTTTGAGCAGTGTACTACTACCACACAGATAGTGCCCCCTTCAACAATTATTGTCACACAGTGCTCTAAAAAATAACTGTGCCCAGACACTAATAGTATAAAGATAATGTCCCCCAATAATTATTGTGCTAAGCTGATACTGTGCCAGGGTGCCCCCCAAAGTAAATGCTCCCCAAAATCCCACCCATAGAAATAATTCTCTGCCAGAGCACACTTAGTAGTAATAATGCCCCTATAGTGCCCATACTAGTGATCGTGTTCCTCATAGCCCCCCCCCCCCCAGTAGTAGTAAAGCTCCACATAATACCCCCTAGTAGTAATAATTCTCCCTATAATATGACAGTACATGAAATACCCCTGCTTAGTGCCCGCAGTTGAGCTAATGTCCACATAATGTATGCCAGTATAAAATACACCTATATAGTGCCCCAGTAAATGCCCTCATAGTGCTCCTCTCCCGCTTCCCCATAGTCTCCCCCATAATATGCCAGTAAAAAAAGCCCCTTCTTAGTGCCCCCAGCAGATGCCCCTATAGTGCTCCTCTCCCCCATAATGTGCAAGTAAAAAATGCCCCTTCTTAGTGCCACCATATGCCCAATAGTGCTCCACTCCCCCATAGTGCCCCCAAATAATGCCCCATAGTGCCGCTCTCCCCTATAGTGCCTCCCATAATGTGCCAGTAAAAAATGCCCCCTTAGTGCCACCAGATGCCATAGTGCCCCCCATAATGTGCCAATAAAAAAGGCCACTTTAGAGCCCCCACTTTCCCATAGTGCCCCCAAATAATGCCCCATAGTGCCGCTCTCCCCTATAGTGCCCCCCATAATGTGCCAATAATTAAAAAAAAAGCCCCTTTAGAGCCCACAGATACCCCCATAGTGCTCCTCTCCCCCATGGTGCCCCCCCATAATGTGCCAGTAAGAAATGCCCCCATAGTGCCCCCCCAAAATGGGCAAAAAAATGCCCCCAGAATGCCACCCAAAAAAAATGGGGCTGTAAGAAATTCCAGTTCCCCACCATAGTGCCAGTCCCCCATAGGGCCAGCCCCCCCCATAGTGCTAGATCCCCCGGCAAAGAAAAAACAAACAAAAAACACTAATACTTACCTTCATCAGCAGCTATGCAGGCCTCTTCTGGCCTGTGTCCCGCGCTGTGTGCTGCCCGGCTCAGGTGGCACGATGATAATGACGGCATTAGTGCCTGCAGCCTATCAGAAGAACAGGGGAGAGAGACGCCTCTCCCTCCCCTGCCCCACAGCACAGCCATCTGTATCTCTGTCCTGAGGACGGCGATACAGATGAATATGAAGATGAGTGCTTCCACAATGGAAGCGCTTATCTCCTACTGCCCGCCGCCACCACCGCCACAACTACATCCAGGGCCGCGCCGATCGGCGATGAGGCCCTGAGGAATAAAAATAAAATAAAAAATTATTTGTTAAAGACGGCCCAGCAGCCGTTTTTTTAGGGCGGCCTGGGGGGCAGTTGCCTCCCTGCCCCCCGTCCCAGCCCGCCCCTGCTAACGATGCAGCTTCTTCAGTGCTTACCTGCACACTGTATGCATATGCATCCCTTTAACCCAAAGGAGAGAAAGCTGTAATTACTCTTCACTGCCACTACTGTGTAGAGCAGGGGTGCACAACCTACAGCCCTCAATATCATTCTGTGTGTCCCCCAACCATCTGGTGACATTTTTCATGGGAATCCTTGAGATGTAACAAGACATTTATAGTATATACTGCATGCAAAATATGCCATAAATGCAATATTTCAGTTTGTAATAACCCTCTTTTATTTTCAGCCCTTGGGATTCCTTCAGTCTGACAATGTGGCCCCGAACCAGAAAAGGTTGTGCACCATTGGTGTAGAGGGTGTGCAGGTAAACGCTGAAATACTCATGTGAGGTTCATGCTCCCATTCAGGGGTAGACTGGGAATTTAAAGGAGTTTTCCAAGAGGTTTTTTTTTTCTGATGATCTATCCTCTGGTCATCAGTATCTAATCGGTTGAAAACCGACACCCGGGACCCCCATTGATCAGCTGTTTGAGAAGCCACCAGTGCTCGCAGCAGCACCACGGTCTTTTCCAGCTTTTCCTAGGACAGTGACTTCACGTTCATTGGTCACATGGCCTAGGGGAAGCTCAGCCCCAGTGTAGTGAATCGGGCTGAGCTGCAATACCAAACACAGCTGTTATGTGATGCTTGGTAAGCAGAGAGAAGGCCGCAGGGCTACTGTGAGTGCCACTGCCTTCTCAAACAGCTGGTCAGCAGGAGTCATGGGTGTTGGACCCCCACCGATCAGATACTGATGACCCATCCTGAGGATAGTAAAACTTTCTCGGAAAACCACTTTAAAGTGGCCCTTGGAATTTTTTTTTTAAAGTGGCCCCATGTTGTAGGTAGGTTAAACTTGACAGAAGATGGGGCAACCCGAGAAGGTGGGGTCAACACAAGAAGGCAGGCCCGGCAATACAATAGAGGGACAGTATATTGCGCTACACCTCTGCAGCAAAACCAATTACCAAAGTGCAGCACAAAATACTGCCCCAGCAGAACCAAATACCACAGTGTAGTATAATATACTGTCCCAGCAGAACCAAATACCACAATAGAGCACAATATACTGTCCCAGCAGAACCAAATACCACAATAGAGCAAAATGTACAGGCCCAGCAGAGCCAAATACCACCATGGAGCATAATGCACTGCCCCAGGAGGGCAAAGCATCTCCCAAGAAGCTACTCCTATGTAGTGATCAGTGCTTGATCAGTTTGGGCCAGATGCACCTTAAAACATGGAAAAACATTGAGATCCACACCAATCGCTCTCCTACTCAATGAGCCATTCTGTGAATCATCAGCGAGATCGCACAAATGGTACCGTCAACAAAGTCAAATCATAAAAGATTTATTATACTGTAACTCACAAATGTAATAGCGTTTAAAACATATCATAAAATACTGGATATTCCCTGTGTTCCTGCCCGACCCGGGTTTCGCTCAAGCTTCGCCAGGGGCACTTTCACTCATAATCCCTGGTGCCCCAACACTGTTATCCTGCTGCCAACCCAAATGCTGTGCTCCCTAATGTCCAAATACTATATTGCAGAAAAAATTGTGCCTCCAGTAGTAATAATGCCCCCAGTAAAGAAGCACCTGTCACAATCATTGTAGGGGGGAAACTCCACACTGAACACAGGAGGGAAGGGGAACATTAACTGGGCCTGAAATTAGGGAAGAAACATGTCACCTCCTAGACAACCCTAATCTGGGCCCTAACTATCTATCAATATTATTAGACCCTGAAGGTAGAAATATTCAAATGCAGGATACCTAGGCCTTTATATCCCTATTAGGCTCTGGAAAAGGTTAGGACCAGAGACAACCCATTCCTTCCCAGATGGATGAATGGAAGTCTCTGTCTCAGGCCCAGATACAAACAACAGGGAATATAACAAACACAAACGCGACACTTTACTTCTGTAGAGACGGACGAGCAGGAATACCAGAGACAAACTCACACCAGCTCAGCCAAACCCAAATTAAGCTATCTACTGCATAGTCAGAAGGGTAGGGTCAGACTATAAAGGGTAGAAGTGATAACCACTGAGCAACAGCTGAGAAAAGGGAAGTGGTCATTCACCCTATCAACACTGAATTAAAAGAAATCAAGGAGGCTGTTAGATTCCTCCATGCTCAGCCAATCTCCTTGATTTCCTGACATCAGTCACCTGAGGGACTGTGAGAGTACCCCCCTTCTACGGGGGACCTCCGGGAACCCAGGACTGACCTTATCAGGATGATGCACCAGCTGATTCGCATTAACATCGGCCGCGGGAACCCACATCCTCTCCTCTGGTCCGTAACAGTGGACGAGATACTGGAGGGATCTACTGAGAACTCGGGAGTGCACAATCCTGCTGATTTGAAATTCTAAATTACCGTCCACCATGACAGGAGTGGGAGGCAAGGAGGACGGCTCAACAGGTTCGACACATTTCTTCAACAACGACTTAAGAAATACGTTATGAATTTTCAAAGCCTGAGGAAGTTCAAGACAGAAGACTACAGGGTTAACAATGGCAGAGATCTTATATGGACCAATAAATCTTGGGCCCAACTTCCAAGTAGGTGCCTTAAGCTCAATGTTTCTTGTGGACAGCCACACAGAATCACCCACTCTCAGGTCCGGACCATTCATACGTCTCCTGTCACCCACACTCTTATACCTGTTGCCCATCTTTTTCAGGTTATTTTGAATTTTCCGCCAAATTGAAAACAGAGAAGAGGAAAATCGTTCCTTCTCAGGAATACCGGAAGTTTGAGAACCAGAAAATGTGCCAAACTGCGGATGGAATCCATATGCCCAAAAAAATGGCGACTTATCAGTGCACTCAGCTAACAACAAGAATGAAGACCACTCCTCCTGGTTCTCAGAAGCAAAACCTCAAGTAAGTCTCCAGATTCTGATTAGTGCGCTCCGTCTGTCCGTTCGACTGAGGATGAAAAGCCGAAGAAAAGGACAATTGTACCCCCAGTCGAGTACAGAACGCTTTCCAGAATCTGGAAACAAACTGACTCCCCTGATCAGACATCACATCAGAGGGAATGCCATGTAGTTTCACAATGTTATCGAGAAACACCTGTGCAAGAGTCTTGGCATTAGGTAGAGCCGGCAATGCTATAAAATGGGCCATTTTGCTAAACCAATCAACTACAACCAGGATCACGTTTTTTCCTGAAGAATTCGGTAAATCTGTGATAAAGTCTATGGACAAATGCGTCCAAGGTCTGAACAACATAGGTAACGGAAGAAGAGATCCAGAAGGCCAAGTATGTGTCACCTTAGCACAAGCACAGGTACAACAGGCTGACACATAGTCCTCAACACACTTACGCAGTCCCAGCCACTAAAATCTGCGCGAGATGAGATCGACAGTAGATCTACTCCCAGGGTGTCCAGCCAACACAGTACAGTGATGTTCCTCAAATACCTTATGATGTAAGTCTGAAGGAGCAAACCATTTCCCTGGAGGACAAGAGTCCGGTGCATCCTCTTGGGCCTCCAGCACCTTAGCCTCAAGATCAGAATATAGGGCAGATATGACTACCCCTTCAGACAAAACTAGAATCTTTAGAATCACCCCCCCTTCCCCCAGGAAAGCTGCGCGACAAAGCATCCGCCTTGATGTTCTTAACCCCAGGGCGGTAGGTGACAATGAAGTTAAATCTGGTGAAAAACAGCGACTATCTGGCCTGCCTTGGATTCAGTCGTTTAGCCGACTCAAGGTAAGACAGATTTTTGTGATCAGTAATTACCGTGATAGGATGAATTGCTCCTTCCAACCATTGGCGCCATTCTTCAAAAGCCAACTTAATGGCCAGCAATTCCCTATTACCCACATCATAATTTATTTCAGCAGCCAAGAGTTTTTTTTTGAGAAAAAAGCACATGGGCGCAATTTACTAGGTGAAGGACCTTGCGACAAAACTGCTCCCACCCCAACTTCGGATGCGTCAACCTCTACAATGAATGGCTGAGACACGTTGCACCAGAATAGGGGCTGAAGCAAAACATTCCTTCACAGCAGAAAAGACTTGTAATGCTGAATCAGACCAAACAGAGATATCGTAATCCTAATCATGTCTGTTTAACCACAATTGAATAGTTCAAGATGAATTTACGGTAGTAGTTGGTGAATCCCAAAAACCGCATAAGTGCTTTCAGATTTTAGGGTCGGTCCCAGTCCAACACCGCACGGACTTTCTTGGGATCCATACAAAAACCTGAGGGTGAGAGCAGGTAACCCAGGAACCCATTTTTCCATCTTCGCATACAATTTATTCTCTCTTAGGATCTGTAACACCTGTCTCACATGATCCTTATGAGTCTCCATGTCTGGAGAATAAATTAGCATGTCATCCAGATATACAACAACAAATCTCCCCACCAGATGATGAAAGATGTCATTGATAAAGTGTTGAAAAACCGCTGGAGCATTGTTTAACCCAAAGGGCATGACCAGGTTTTTAAAATGACCCTCATGGGTATTAAGTGCGGTCTTTCACTCATCCCTGATCCTTACCAGATTATATGCCCCCCTCAGATCCAATTTAGAGAACACCTTGGCACCGACAATCTGACTAAACAAATTCGGAATCAAAGGAAGGGGTAAGGGATCAAGGACAGAAATACGGTTGAGCTCACGGAAGTCCAGACATTGTCTAAGGGTACCATCTTTTTTTCTTACAAAGAACAACCCAGCAGCCACTGGGGATTTGGATGGTCTGATCTCGGTGATATACTCTCGCATAGTCTTTCTTTCGGACTCCGAAAGATTATACAACCGAGATTTGGGCAGTTTAGCTCCAGCAATAAGATTGACCCAATCATACTCACGATGCAGGGGTAACTCCTGGTTATCACTCTCAGAAAACACATCAGAAAATTCAGAAATGAACACGGGTACAGTTTTAGTGGTGACCACAGAAAAAGACACATTAAGACAGTTGTCTATGCAAAAATCACTCCAATCAAGAATCTGTCTCGCTTGCCAGTCAATGGTAGGGTTATGTTTGCTTAACCATGGTAAGCCCAAAACCATCGGAGCAGGCAGACCCTCCAACACCTAACACGAGACAGATTCCTGATGGAAATCACCCACTCTTAAATGGATGTCATTTACTACCTGCAACAGGCATTTTCGGGTAAAAGGTGCAAAATCAATTGCAAAGACAGAAATGCTTTTTCTCTAGTACACTAGTAGTCAACCCATGAATACGAACAAACTGTCCATCAATCAGGTTAACCCCAGCCCCACTGTTGATAAATACCTCGATTTCCACAGAAATCGGGTACTACCAGTAGATGACGAAAGTAAGTTTACTTGCTCCCCACCCACACCACCAATAGTAATTTGGGGACTAAACGTTTTTTTTTTGTTTACACCTTGACGCTGAATGTACGGACAAATATTCACGAAATGTCCCTTCTTTCCACAACAAAAACAGACTCCCTTCATATGACCAGAGCTCTAAACAGCAGTCCCAGGAGTAGCTCCCCCCAACTGCATAGGCTCCTCACAAGGCGTAACCACAGGTGTCTCTTTACCATAAGTGTCAAAGGAAGCCAACACCTTATTTGACATCCTGAGGGTGTGGACCCCAGATGTACAGCAAAGGACATAGCTGCTTCTAATGACTCAGGTTTTTCATGAAAGGCCAACGCGTCCTGCAGCCTCTCAGATAGACCCTAACAGAACTGGCTACGGAAAGCAGGATCATTCCGTTCTGTATCTGTAGCCCATCTCCTAAATTCAGAGCAATAGATTTGCGTGGAGCGTTCTCCCTGCCGTAAACCACGTAACTTGGTCTCAGCCTGAAAAATCCAATCTGGGTCATCATAAATAAGACCCAAGGCTCTAAAAGATTAATCTACCGACTGGAGGGACAGTGATCCAGTCGGCTGAGAAAAAGCCCAAAACTGTGCATCATCCTTAAACCAAAAAATGATCATACCCACACATTGACACTCATCCCCAGAAGAGTATGGATGCAGCTTAAAGTACAACTTACACAATTCCCTGAACCGAATAAAATTGTAACTACCCCCAGAAAATCTGTCCGGGAGGGCAGCCTTAGGTTCAGGGCAGACCTGGTATCCACCATCGGAACCAGCCACCAAAGACAGTCCCTGGAGCTGTTTGACAAGTACAGACATAGGATCCATAGCTGCACTGACCTGAACGAAATGGCGGTTTATTTGGTGGTAGATAATGTCACGATCAGTGCCAACGATTCATGGGTTGACTACTAGTGCACTAGAGAAAATAATTTCTGTCTTTGCAATTGATTCTGCACCTCTTACCCAAAAATCCCTGTCGCAGGTGGTAAATTACATCCATTTAAGAGTGGGTGATTTCAATCAGGAATCTGTCTCGTGTTATGTGTTGGAGGGTCTGCCTGCTCCGATGGTTTTGGGCTTACCATGGTTAACCAAACATAATCCTACCATCGACTGGCAAGCGAGACAGATTCTCGATTGGAGTGAATTTTGCATGTACAACTGTCTTAATGTGTCTTTCTCTGTGGTCACCACTAAAACTGTACCCTCGTTCATTTCCGAATTTTCTGATTTGTTTTCTGAGAGTGGTAACCAGGAGTTACCCCTGCATTGTGAGTATAATTGGGTCAATCTTATTGTTGGAGCTAAACTGCCCAAATCTCGGTTGTATAATCTTTCAGAGCCCGAAAGAAAGGCTATGCGAGAGTATATAACCGAGAGCTTGGTGAAGGGTCATATCAGACCATCTAAATCCCCAGTGGCTGATGGGTTGTTCTTTGTAAAAAAAAGAAAATGGTACCCTTAGACCATGTCTGGACTTCCATGAGCTCAACCGTATTTCCGTCCTTGATCCTTACCCCCTTCCTTTGATTCCGGATGTGTTTAGTCAGATTATCGGTGCCAAGGTGTTCTCTAAATTGGATCTGAGGGGGGCATATCATTTGGTAAGGACCAGGGAGGGAGATGAGTGAAAGACCGCACTTAATACCCATGAGGGTCATTTTGAAAACCTGGTCATGCCCTTTGGGTTAAACAACGCTCCAGCGGTTTTTCAACACTTTATCAATGACATCTTTCATCATCTGGTGGGGAGATTTGTTGTTATATATCTGGATAATATGCTAATTTATTCTCCAGACATGGACACTCCTAATGATCACGTGAGACAGGTGTTACAGATCCTAAAAGAGAATAAATTGTATGCAAAGATGGAAAAATGTGTTTTTGCTGTTCAGGAAGTGCAATTCCTGGGTTACCTGCTTTCACCCTCAGGTTTTTGTATGGATCCCGAGAAAGTCTGTGGTAACTGTGGTTAAACCTTTAACGGACATGACTAGTAAGGGGGTCAATTTCTCTGCATTATAAGCCTTTTCTGTGGTGAAGGAATGTTTTGCTTCAGCCGCTATTCTGGTGCAACCGGACGTGTCTCAGCCATTCAGTGTAGAGGTTGACTAATCCAAGGTAGGGGTGGGAGCAGTTTTGTCGCTAAGTTTTTCACCTAGTAAATAGCGCCCATGTGCTTTTTTCTCTAAAAACTGCTGACTGCTGAAAGAAATTATGACGTGGGTAATAAGGAATTGCTGGCCATTAAGTTGGCTTTTGAAGAATGGCGCCATTGGTTGGAAGGAGCAATTCATCCTATCACGGTAATTACTGATCACAAAAATCTGGCTTAGCTTGATTCGGCTAAACTGGTCACTGTTTTTCACCAGATTTAACTTGATTGTCACCTACCGCTCTGGGGTTAAGAACGTCAAGGCGGATGCTTTGTCACGCAGCTTTCCTGGGGGGGGGGGGGATTCTAAAGATCCTAGTCCTATTTTGTCTGAAGGGATAGTCATATCTACCCTTTATCCTGATCTTGAGGCTAAGGTGTTGGAGGTCCAAGAGAATGCACCGGACTCCTGTCCTCCAGGGAAATAGTTTGTTCCTTCAGACTTTCCCTGGTATTCCCTCTGATGTGGTGTCTGATCGGGGAAGTCAGTTTGTTTTCAGATTCAGGAAAGCATTCTCTACTCGACTGGGGGTACAATTGTCCTTTTCTTCGAACGAACAGACGGAGCGCACCAATCAGAATCTGGAGACTTACTTGAGGTGTTTTGCTTCTGAGAACCAGGAGGAGTGGTCTTCATTCTTGTTGTTAGCTGAGTTTGCCATTAATAACCGTAGACAGGAGTCCACTGATAAGTCGCCATTTTTTGGGGCATATGGATTCCATCCGCAGTTTGGCACATTTTCTGGTTCTCAAACTTCCGGTATTCCTGAGAAGGAACGATTTTCCTCTTCTTTGTCTTCAATTTGGCGGAAAATTCTAAATAACCTAAAAAAAGATGGGCAACAGGTATAAGAGTGTGGGTGACAGGAGACGTATGAATGGTCTGGACCTGAGAGTGGGTGATTCTGTGTGGCTGTTCACAAGAAACATTAAGCTTAAGGTACCTACTTGGAAGTTGGGCCCAAGATTTATTGGTCCATATAAGATCACTGCCATTGTTAACCCTGTAGCCTTCCATCTTGAACTTCCTCAGGCTTTGAAAATTCATAACGTATTTCTTAAGTCGTTGTTGAAGAAATGTGTCGAACCTGTTGAGCCGTCCTCCTTGCCTCCCACTCCTGTCATGGTGGATGGTAATTTAGAATTTCAAATCAGCAGGATTGTGCACTCCCGAGTTCTCCGTAGATCCCTCCAGTATCCTGTCCACTGGAAGGGTTACGGACCAGAGGAGTGTAGGTGGGTTCCAGCAGCCGATGTTAATGCAAATCGTCTGGTGAAGGCCTTTCACAGAGCCCATCCTGATAAGGTCGGTCCTGGGTGCCCGGAGGTCACCCATAGAAGGGGGTGTACTGTCACGGTCCCGGTCCCTCAGGTGAATGATGTCAGGAAATCAAGGAGATTGGCTGACCGTGGAGGAATCTAACAGCCTACTTGATTTCTCTTGATTTAGTGTTGATAGGGTTAATGACCACTTCCCTTTTCTCAGCTGTTGCTCAGTGGTCATCACTTCTACCCTTTATAGTCTGACCCCACCCTACTGACTGTGCGGTAGATAGCTTCATTTGGGTTTGGCTGAGCTGGTGTGAGTTTGTCTCTGGTGTTCCTGCTCGTCTGTCTCTACAGAAGTAAAGTGTCGCGTTTGTTTGTGTTTGTTATATTCCCTGTTGTTTGTATCTGGGCCTGAGACAGAGACTTCCATTCGTCCTTCTGGGGAGGAATGGGTTGTCTCTGGTCTTTACCTTTTCCAGGGCCTTATGGGGATATAAAGGCATAGATATACTGCATATGAATATTCCCACCATTTATATTGATAGATTTTTAGGGCCTAATTTAGGGTTGTCTAGGAGGTGACCTGTTTCTTCCCTAGTTTCCAGGCCCAGTTACTGTTCCCCTTTCCTCCTGTGTTCAGTGTGGAGTTTCCCCCCACACTGATCGTGACAGTTAAAATATCAAATGAACAAAGGAATCGATTATTTAGATTGTGGCTTCCTATGAATTTCTCTAGGAGTCTAGTAATGAAACAGGTTGATGATAATGAGTCTAACAAGTGGGTTTTTCATAGTGATGTTCAAAGATTAAATGAGCTGATTTGGTGCACTAGAAGTAACAGCATGCCCACATATGAAATTCTAAAGGAGTTAAGAAATGGCAGAAAGGAATCCACATTTGGATTTATGTCCATGTTTGAATGGACATACAAAGCTGTTATTGAGAATGCCAAACCTTCGCATACCATCTACGTGTTTGTCAGAAAGATCAAATTTTTTGAGCCTTCTATATTAGTGTTGGCATCAGAGAAACAAACATTATTTCAGGCTGCAAAGTTTCTGGACATTATGAGGAAACACATTGTAATGACCGGCGTCACGCACAGGGAGGAAAAAGGGAAAGCCCTGCCCAAGGGAGAGGGAAAGGTGGTGACCCCTAACTCACCTTGCGGCTGGCACCTGACTGCCCTGACGTCCCTAGACGGGTTCCTCACCCGTGCGGCGATCACGTGCCTAAACCCTGGCTTTCCCTAAAATGAGCCCTAGATAGTGAACGGGCCGGTGGGATCGCTAGTCCGCACCACTGTCACTAAGAGGGAAACACCAGGGAGAGGACAGACAAAACAGACAAACACATACACCCAGGTGGGCGACCACAATAGACCACAAAGGTCCAACAGGGATCCGGAGGGTAGCGTTCTGGACCAACTACCAGAGAACGCAGGAACACAGCTCCAGAGGGTCAGAATAGATGTCCAGGCAGGAAGCTCTATATCTGGCAACCAGAGAAGTGTGAGAGGGGAATATAAGGAGGTTTGGGAGTGCTGGACAAGGAACAGCTGAGGAGAAGGAGCTACGGATCCCTGAGTGAGCCAAAAGGGTTTGCAAAGCAAACCCAGAAAGCTACCATAAGAAAACAGACCTATCTTACATAGAGCGTGCAGCCAACCGCTGCGACTTCCTGACCCCGGGTATAACGGAGTCAGGCGTGGTTCTTGACACCCTCGTGACACACATGAAGCAAAACATGTTTCCATCACATATAAGATGTGTAGAGAGAACATCGGTAGATCTAAAAATAGACAGAATCCAGCCTAAGAAGACCCAAATATCCTATATATGTAAAAGAAGCAAAGATACTCTTTATGAGGAATGTAGAAAGTTATATACAGTATAATGTTTTGACCCTGACTCAGTGTCAGCAATCTACAAATAGACCAACTCCAGATCAGCATCTACAGAGGGAACAAGGTCATATTTCTAAGGTAGATATAAGTCTAGAGACCATAGGTGAACACATTCAAAACGAGGTGGGTTTTAACTGTGATTATACTGTCATTATTAATGAAAAATTTAAGAAAATGCAGTCAATGGATTTCTTAAATGAACTAAATGATTTTGAAATTTCTAAACCAGTCACATTGAACAGGATATTCTGGGACCTCATCAACAGAGAAGTTATAAGAAGAGGTTTATGCATTGGCTAGAAATAAGTTTATTGGGGACATACATATTAGTAATGGTTTTGGCCTGGATAAGGATAAGATTTCATTTTTCTCATTAAAATTTGCTAAATAAAAGTTCTGATTAACTATAAGAAAATGTATGACATAATTATTAAATAGTACTTTTTGTAAGATCATAAGATCAGCCCATTGTAGGATAAACATGCATTTGGATTATGGCTCCATCCTCTCCTCTCTCTTTTTTTTGTACAAGGACATGTGTAACATCCCAGAGTATGTCACTAAAACTCTGTCACCCAGCTTCATGATGTTAAAGTGTAGATGTGTTGTCACCCTGTGTAACCTGACATTGCATTTATATTGTATGCCATTTCTATGTCTGTATTAAATGTATTTGCTGTAATTCCAAAGGTACACCAATATTGTAGACAGAATAAGGCAAGTTAGTATACCTAGACTGGAATATTCCATTCCAGGCTAGCTTCCCCCTATCTGAGGAGGAGTGGAATGTTCCCACATCCTACTTCAGAGGGAGGACAGAAAGTCCTAGGCAGTGTACCAGCCACCCCCTGTTGGGGTAGGTTGTGTGAGTAGGAGCTCCCAGAAACAGGGATCCCAACCAAGGATTCAGGCCTTTGCTGAGGCCCAAAAAGCAACCTTCCCAGCCTGAGTTCCTTACCTCAGCTGGATGACAAGGAAAGCAGCCAACTTCAGAACTACTAGATCTCCAGGAAGAAACCACCATTCCCTGCGAGCAGTCCTGTAAGTACAAATTCCAAGTACAAGGAGAAGATAAGTACCTCCACAGCTAGTCAGGCCCAAACCAAGCAGATCATAGACAGAGCAGAAGACAGATACCTGCCAGATTCTTAAAGGCGTATGTACTAGATGCAGAATATATGAATTTAATTCCTGCCACATATTGCCAATACCTGCTGGGACCCTAGACTATTGCTGTAACATTGTATGGATCTAGAGCTGCATAATATAACCAAGTAAAGACAAGTTGGACCCTATTCTCTGTGTGGAATTCCATCATTCCTCCATTACTCCTATTTACAACACTCAATTTGTTGCATGTGAGCCAGGATACAGGAGTCCGGCCGTACTAAGGTAGGAGACACCGTTGACACAATACAGAGACAATATCTCCCTCTGGCATTCCTCACCTAGTACATGAGCTATACCATCTTAAAGGGCCCTTTTACAGTACCTGCGCAAGCTGCAACTGGCGTCACAAACTTAGTTACACCTAAATCTGACCCACTGGTTAGCAGCCCCAATGACCCAGTGTCCTGCTCATTGCACATGTAGGGGTTGGTTATATATAAATATAAATATATATATATATATATACAGGGTGGGCCATTTATATGGATACACCTTAATAAAATGGGAATGGTTGGTGATATTAACTTCCTGTTTGTGGCACATTAGTACATGTGAGGGGGGAAACTTTTCAGGATGGGTGCTGACCATGGCGACCATTTTGTAGTCGGCCATTTTTAATCCAACTTTTGTTTTTTCAATAGGAAGAGGGTCATGTGACACATCAAACCTATTGGGAATTTCACAAGAAAAACAATGGTGTGCTTGGTTTTAACGTAACTTTATTCTTTCATGAGTTATTTACAAGTTTCTCTTAGTTTACAGCCATTGACATGTCGCCGAGGTTAACACGTGAGAAGCGGATAAAAAATTGTGTTGATGTATGGTGAACGCAGTAACCGGGTCATTGCAGCAGATTTCAATGCAAGACACCCTACGAAACCACCCATCTCCCATGCTACAGTTAGCAAACTGCTTGCTAAGTTTCGTGAAACTGGTTCAGTGTTGGATTTGCCAAAATGTGGTCGCATGAAATCTGTCTCTAATGAAGAAACATCAGTGGCTGTCCTAGCTTCATTCAGCAAGAGCCCACAGCGTAGCACTCGCCGCATGTCACTGGAGAGTGGCATTAGTTGAACATCCCTTCGGCGGATATTAGCTACTCACAAATGGCACCCTTACAAACTCCAGCTACTGCAGCATCTCAACGAGGATGACCCAGATCGGCGCACTGAATTTGCAGAATGGGCAAAACAAAAATTGGAACAGGACCCTCAGTTTACGCAGAAGATTTTGTTCAGTGATGAGGCAAACTTTTATGTGAATGGTGAAGTTAACAAACAAAACCACCGCTATTGGTCTGACACTAACCCACATTGGATAGATCCCTCCAAGACTGTTGGAACAAAAAAATTGTATGGTGTGGTATATGGGGTACAAAGATAGTGGGGCCATTCTTCATCAATGGAAACCTCAAGGCCACTGGATATGTGAAATTGCTACATGATGATGTGTTTCCCTCTTTATGCACTGAAGCTGGCACGTTCCCTGAGTTTTTCCAGCAAGATGGTGCACCACCACATTATGGGTGTCAGGTCCGAGCATTCCTAGATGAACAGTTTTCTGGAAAGTGGATTGGTCGTCGTGGGCCAGTTGAATGGCCCCCAAGGTCTCCCAATATGACCCCCTTAGACTTTGATCTTTGGGGTCATCTGAAGGCAATTGTCTATGCTGTGAAGATACGAGATGTGCAGCACATTGAAACTACGGATACTGGAAGCCTGTGCTAGCATTTCTCCTGCGGTGTTGCTATCAGTGTGTGAAGAGTGTGTGAAGAGTGGGAAAAGAGGGTTGCATTGACAATCCAACACAATGGGCAGCATATTGAACACATTTTAGAAGTGGTTAGAAACTTGTAAATAACTAATGAAAGAATAAAGTTACGTTAAAACCAAGCACACCATTGTTTTTCTTGTGAAATTCCCAATAGGTTTGATGTGTCACATAACCCTCTTCCTATTGAAAAAACAAAAGTTGGATTCAAAATGGCCGACTTCAAAATGGCCGCCATGGTCACCACCCATCTTGAAAAGTTTCCCCCCTCACATATACTAATGTGCCACAAACAGGAAGTTAATATCACCAACCATTCTCATTTTATTAAGGTGTATCCATATAAATGGCCCACCCTGTATATATATATATATATATATATATATATATAGTAAAACAAAAACAGGAGGCAGCAACGATATAGTATAAAGTAGCTGGGTGCACGCTCTGAGGGCTGATAAAGCATACCCAAATATCATATAAAAAAAAAGAGCAGCACTCCTAGGATAAAACAAAATCCAAATGTTTTATTCACCCATGGTGTGGATGAGATCCCTCCTGGGCTTTGTAAGGATACACTGGGATAACGGTAATGGATACGGCATGTATACGCAGGTATCCATACGATCCTTGTGTTATGCAATAAATTGTTCGCTTGAAGGTGAACATTTGTTATTTCGCTTTGATCCGGTATAATATAGTCTGTATGAATGCTAATATGAATGAGAAAGGCCTGTTGTTTGAGATCTGGACGTACGCGATAGACCAGTCAATGTACTGTGATTCGTGTGGTCATCTGACCTCTTTCAAGATGGCCGCTTGATGTGAAAGATTGATCTGCACACACTTTATTAAATCCTTGTTCGTCATAATGACGTATCGGTTCATACGCAAGCCGGGGCATGCGCAGTAAGTTCGAGTACACGCCAAAGCAGACATTGCTACAGGTGCGGGATCGCGGTTCATCAGGTCAGTGTTTTCCTGGTTGTCATGTTACTCTTCATCCCCATCACTGATCACTTGCACACGTCACTTTTTTTTAACCATTTCAGCACTTTGTCTATATTAGAATATGATGTCTTGGAAGCTATTTAATGGAATGAAATTTACACATGTATGCGTATGTTATATGCAACTTCACCTATCATGTTTGAAATGGCTGGAATATATTTTTTATTGTCACTATCATGCAATATGTCTGTGAAGGTTCTCATTTATCCAGGTCATGGTATATCTGTAAAGAATAAATCAAGGCAACTAGACTTACTGTAGATTTCTTGAAAACATTTCACTCGTTCTTCCAATGAGCTTTCTCAATTCTGAGTGACTGTACAAGAATTCTCTGGGAATAAATATGTAACTGAATCAACATCTGGTAATTATACCCAGCATGGGGTCAGAGGTCATTATACCCAGCATGGGGTCAAAGGTATTGATTCCATTATCCTAATTGGAGTCAGTAGGTGATAATGACCTCCCAGTATAATTACCAGATGTTGATTCAGTTACATATATATTCCCAGAGAATTCTTGTACAGTCACTCAGAATTGAGAAAGCTCGTTGGAAGAACGAGTGAAATGTTTTCAAGAAATCTACAGTAAGTCCAGTTTCCTTGATTTATTCTTTACAGATATACTATCATGCAAGTTTTGAGATTACGACATGTTTTTAATTTTTGTATTCAGAAACGAAGGAGTTAATGCACTAAATATGTATTGGTCCCATGATATGATGTAATCAGTTGTGGGTGTATATATATTGTTCACTATGTCCTGTTACTTTGCTTGAGAAAGGCTCTGGTATAGAGCCGAAACGTCGCCATTGCCACTGAGGTGAATACATTTTATTTCCTTGGAGTGCTGCCTTTTTCCTACTTATTGTTGTGGGATTGGCTTTTCCCATCACCAGTTGGAGGCTGTGCTGCCTTTTTTTTCATATATATATATACACTCACCTAAAGAATTATTAGGAACACCATACTAATACGGTGTTGGACCCCCTTTTGCCTTCAGAACTGCCTTAATTCTACGTGGCATTGATTCAACAAGGTGCTGATAGCATTCTTTAGAAATGTTGGACCATATTGATAGGATAGCATCTTGCAGTTGATGGAGATTTGAGGGATGCACATCCAGGGCACGAAGCTCCCGTTCCACCACATCCTAAAGATGCTCTATTGGGTTGAGATCTGGGGACTGTGGGGGCCATTTTAGTACAGTGAACTCATTGTCATGTTCAAGAAACCAATTTGAAGTGATTTGAGCTTTGTGACATGGATCATTATCCTGCTGGAAGTAGCCATCAGAGGATGGATACATGTTCTCATTCTGTTTACGCCAAATTTGGACTCTACCATTTGAATGTCTCAACAGAAATAGAGACTCATCAGACCAGGCAACATTTTTCCAGTCTTCAACAGTCCAATTTTGGTGAGCTCGTGCAAATTGTAGCCTCTTTTTCCTATTTGTAGTGGAGATGAGTGGTGGGGTCTTCTGCTGTTGTAGCCCATCCGCCTCAAGGTGGTGCGTGTTGTGGCTTCACAAATGCTTTGCTGCATACCTCGGTTGTAACAAGTGGTTATTTCAGTCAACGTTGCTCTTCTATCAGCTTGAATCAGTCAGCCCATTCTCCTCTGACCAATAGCATCCACAAGGCATTTTTGCCCACAGGACTGCCGCATACTGGATGTTTTTCCCTTTTCACACCATTCTTTGTAAACCCTAGAAATTGTTGTGCGTGAAAATCCCAGTAACTGAGCAGATTGTGAAATACTTAGACCGGCCCATCTGGCACCAACAATCATGCCACGCTCAAAATTGCTTAAATCACCTTTCTTTCCCATTCTGACATTCAGTTTGGAGTTCAGGAGATTGTCTTGACCAGGACCACACCCCTAAATGCATTGAAGCAACTGCCATGTGATTTGTTGACTAGATAATTGCATTAATGAGAAATAGAACAGGTGTTCCTAATAATTCTTTAGGTGAGTGTGTATATATATATATATATATATATATATATATAATAAAAAGTCTACACACCCCTGTTAAAATGTCCGGTTTCTGTGCTGTAAAAAAATTAGACAAAGATAAATCATTTCTGTCGGAATATTTATGCTGTCTCCGATTGACAGTCTATATTATTTATGTCAATAAATTAGAATCTGTAATAAAGGAGGTTCTAATCTATTACCATAAATACCAAGCTAAAACAAGCTCGTGATCTACGCTAAGTTAGAAGACAAAAAGAAGGCGGTGGTATATCAAAATATATATTTATTAAATAACAATAATACGGTGCAAACTAATATATAAGAAAATGGGCAACAATTGAAATTCAATCAATGATATGCAAAATAGTAAGAAAGTCAATATAATCTAAAGTATATATATATATATATATATATATATATATATATACAGTACAGACCAAAGGTTTGGACACACCTTCTCATTCAAAGAGTTTTCTTTATTTTCATGACTATGAAGGCATCAAAACTATGAATTAACACATGTGGAATTATATACATAACAAACAAGTGTAAAACAACTGAAAATATGTCATATTCTAGGTTCTTCAAAGTAGCCACCTTTTGCTTTGATCACTGCTTTGCACACTCTTGGTATTCTCTTGATGAGCTTCAAGAGGTAGTCCCCTGAAATGGTCTTCCAACAGTCTTGAAGGAGTTCCCAGAGATGCTTAGCACTTGTTGGCCCTTTTGCCTTCACTCTGCGGTCCAGCTCACCCCAAACCATCTCGATTGGGTTAAGGTTCGGTGACTGTGGAGGCCAGGTCATCTGGCGCAGCACCCCATCACTCTCCTTCATGGTCAAATAGCCCTTACTTTCAAAGTTTTCCCAATTTTTCGGCTAACTGACTGACCTTCATTTCTTAAAGTAATGATGGCCACTCGTTTTTCTTTACTTAGCTGCTTTTTTCTTGCCATAATACCAATTCTAACAGTCTATTCAGTAGGACTATCAGCTGTGTATCCACCTGACTTCTCCTCAACGCAACTGATGGTCCCAACCCCATTTATAAGGCAATAAATCCCACTTATTAAACCTGACAGGGCACACCTGTGAAGTGAAAACCATTTCAGGGGACTACCTCTTGAAGCTCATCAAAAGAATGCCAAGAGTGTGCAAAGCAGTAATCAAAGCAAAAGGTGGCTACTTTGAAGAACCTAGAATATGACATATTTTCAGTTGTTTCACACTTGTTTGTTATGTATATAATTCCACATGTGTTAATTCATAGTTTTGATGCCTTCAGTGTGAATCTACAATTTTCATAGTCATGAAAATAAAGAAAACTCTTTGAATGAGAAGGTGTGTCCAAACTTTTGGTCTGTAATGTATATATATATATTCACTACTATGCCTTAGTATAACAATACCCCTTATTTATATTTTAAATCAATTTGATACCTGATTTCTCTCAGCCGACAAATGTCTGATTAAACCCAAATCTGGTTTATCTTTTATCTATACAGATTGATTGTTTTAGGATGATGCTGCAGGTACATCCCAATCTTATTCCAAAACAGATACTATACACAAAGTATAGTTAATTGAATATATATAGATATATAAAATATAGGTAAGGTTATACTATACCAAAAATGTCAGCTAGCAGAAATCAATTTCAATGGTTCTAAGATGGCTGCCTCCAATGGCTGAAAAGGTGGTCAGGCCTGGATCTGATGGATTAAGAAGTCGTCTATTTCAAGATGACCATCCCAAGCTGATTCAAGAAAATGATGATCTCTCCTGATGATGATCTGCCTCTTCTCTGTCAGCCCATACCATCTTTTTATCCTATCTAAAATGGGACTGGTCTAGTTTAATCAACAACTAGTGACATCACTTTATAACTAATAGGACCCCCCCCCCTAGGGATTTTGCAATAAATTCCTTAAATTTATCCTAACAGTAGGTGGCACTAAGGCTCCATATAAAAGTCTTTGGCAGGGGCGTGGCTTGGCTGCTGAGAGGAATGGCCGCTTGATTCTGCAGCTCCCGCACCAGAGCGACTACAATTGAGCTCCCCAGAGCTACTCCGGCTCCTATTATCACCCTTCTGCCTCCATTGAAGCTGGACACCCTCCCTAGCATAATGGGGAAGTCTAAGAGGCAGCTGCCCAAACTACAGAGTGGGAACCTGGATGGCTTCTTCGAGCGGGGCCTAGCTAAAGATGGCGCCGGCTCTCGTACTGAAGCTTACCTGTCGTCTCCTCACAGCATATCAACACCGAAGCGCAAATCCCTCTCTCCCTCGCCTCCCCAGTTCCCCTCGCTTCCTCCGACTCCCGGTGAAGTCCGAACACCAGAGGCTATGGCTTCTCAAGATGGCGCCAACACAGATCGCTCCGGGACTTCACCTTCTTCTAGTCCCCAGAAGCAGAGGCCACGGCTGGAGACTTCTCACCCTCCTGAGGTCAGAACTGCTACATGGGCGCAAATATCAGAGGCTCCTCCAGCAGTGCCTATATTAGCTTATCATACCTCAAATAAGCCGCTCTGTGAGGACTCACTAAATAATATGCTTTTAGCACTTCATCAATCCATATGCTCAGATATGGCAGGGCTGATTAACCCCTTAGCGGCCAAAGTTCAAGAAACGGAGAACAAACTCCTGCATGTGGAAAACAAAATGGCCGAATTTGCGGACTCACAAAACAATATCATAGATGCCCATATTGATATGGCAGATGAGCTTGAGACTATCAAGAGAAAAATTGCAGACATGGAAGACCGTTCCAGGAGGAACAATGTAAAGTTCCGGGGTATCCCAGAGGATGTGGCACCCCGAGATCTACAATCATACCTAAAGAGCCTTATCAAAATGCTTTTACCACGAATTCCAGTCCCTGATATGATCATAGATAGGGCCCATAGGATCCCGAAGCCGTCTTATCTGAGCTCTGATGTTCCAAGAGACACTTTGGCTCGCATTCATTTTTTCCATACCAAAGAAGCATTGATGCTAGCAGCTAGGAATTGCGATCAGCTGCCTGCTCCCTTTCAATCAGTCAGACGCTTCGCTGACCTCTCTATGGCGACACTACGCCAAAGAAGGGTATTACAATTTATCACTCTTGCTCTTAGGGACAATGACATCCCGTACAAGTGGGGATACCCTCAAAAACTACTAATCCGGAGGAATGGCAAGACCCACGTGGTAAAATCCGTTGCAGACGGCCAAAATCTCCTCCAATCTTGGGACATTCAGCTGTCACTGGAAAAGCATGGATATCGCCACCGGAATGATCCTCCGACCTCGCCTGGACCACGGGACACCTGACTCCCTCAGCAAGACAAGTATCGGTCCAGATCATGGGTGTCCTCCATGATATTTTTTCTGCTAACCAAACAGGTTTACTGTGAATATGAGAAGTGACTTACACTAATTGTGTGGGGTTAAATATTCAATTGTTCTTCATGTTTAGGTGCGGTTGCCTACCTGAGTACCCCGAACAGCTGAGGCTACTCTCAGCCTCATTTGTGGACTTACGCCTGGAACTGTGTTTCTATCTAATTTCCTTCCCTGCCTTATTTTCCTTCCCTTGCCTTAACCTTCTTTCTAACCATTTTGCCCCTTATATCACTGTAGCATATTGAAAAGTCTGCTTTTTGTTGATAGGCAGTTTTGCTATCTATAAGTTTGATAAGTTGATTGTCTATTGATTGTTTTATCCGCCTTGGGGATTGGAGCCTCTCCACATTCATATGGGTCCTAAAATTTTATCGTTAAACGCTAAAGGGCTTAATTGCCCCCAAAAAAGATCCTATGTTTGGCGGGAGGCAACCAATGCCAGGGCAGACATTGTGTGCATTCAAGAGACCCACTTATTGCAAGAGGACGCTAAACAAATCCACCATCGCTCCTTTCCTCATGTTTTGCATTCTCATTTGAGCAAAAAGTCTAGGTTACCTTCACTATTATCTCGTCCAGAGTAGATCCTAATGGCCGCTACATCATCCTGGTATGTTCTGTTAATAATATCATATATACTTTAGTCAATCTTTATGCACCCAATGACCACCAAATTATTTTTCTGCGTAAACTACTGAAGCAGGTTAATTGTCTGAAGCAGGGGAAAGTCGTTCTCTGTGGTGACTTTAACACTATAATGGATCAGTCATTAGACTCTACTTGCCCATCACAGCATTTGAGGGGTGGGGTAGCCTCTTTCTTGCACTCAGAGGGCCTCATGGATGTCTGGAGAGCCCAACACAGTATGGAGAGAGACTATACCTTCTTCTCACCGCCTCACCTTTCATACTCTCGTATTGATATGTTCTTGGTAGACCACTCCACATTTATGCATACCATATCCACAGACATAGGACTTATTCAATGGTCCCACCACGCCCCAATAACACTGACCCTAGAGAACTTATACCAATCACCAAAAGCCCCCATTTGGCGCAATGACACATCTCTATTTACCAACTCTGCGTCTGTTGAGGAACTCTCTAATGAACTACGAGAATTCTTCACCTTTAATGAGGGACCCATAAAGCATACATAAGGGGTTCCTTGATTAAACTGAAACATAAAATAAAGAAAATTAGAGAAAAAGAGATTTCACATTTACTTACGACCATCGCTGACCTTGAGAGACTTAACAAAGCCTCACCTACATCCCAAACATCCACCGCACTGAGAATAGAGAGAGACAAATTGGGGAGCCTGTTATCCCATAACTACTCTAAGTCTCTCCTAAGACTTAAGTCGAGATATTATGCCCAGGGAAATAGAGCAGGTAAACTATTAGCTAACCAAATCAAAGTTCAACAATCTAAAACGAAAATACAGTTTCTCATCCATCCATCTTCTAAAGCTAAATTGCTAGACCCCAGGGATATTGCAGAACAATTCCGTATCTATTACCATGACCTCTACAGCCTAAAAGATACTGTTTCCTTGCCAAGTGACTACCCAAGTCTAGTGGAAGACTTTTTATTAAAATCCAATCTACCTACCCTCTCCTCTTCGCAGCTGCAATCCCTAAATGCCCCACTCACCTCCATGGAACTCCAAAAGTTGATTTTAGCAGTCCCACAGGGCAAATCTCCAGGCCCGGATGGTCTGTCTGTTTAATTCCAGATAATGACTCTTCCTAAACTGATTTATATATTCCGAGCTCTCCCGATTTCGGTCCCTGCACTTTCCTTTAAAAAGGCACAATCTACCTTATCCAAATACATCTGGAAATCGTCCAAACCTAGAATAGCTCAGACGCAACTATTCCTAAGAAAAAGAGCAGGAGGTATAGGCCTACCCTCTATTATTGATTATTACAAAGCTATTGGGCTCTCACTTGCTAGGGATTGGTTGAAACAAGACTGCACCAAGGCTTGGGATCATATCGAATCCCATTCGGTTGGCGGAGGTTCCTTGAGGGACCTTTTAATCCGTCTCTCAGCTTACTTCTGCTGAGGGGATTCTCCAATTCACCAATATTCAAAACTTGTTTCAGTTACCTTCTGGGGAGATATTCAACTATCTCAGAATCAAACATTTTCTAACATCTATTCTCAGAGCACTCCCGTCCATTCATACGGGGATTCTTCAATTATATCAATCTCCTGGCTTATTGAGGAAAGGAGCGACTGGTCGCATATATGATTTCATAGGCAACAAAACTAAGTTTATTAAAACCAATCCATTCAAAAAGTGGGAACAGGAAATAGGGCGTTCATTCTCTGACAATTCTTGGTCACTTGCCATTGGCTTTTTAACTTCCAATTTTAAATGTGTCACCCACTACGAAGCAGGGATCAAGACGCTCCTAAACTGGTATTTTACTCCTCAGAAGTTACATACACTGCTCAAAAAAATAAAGGGAACACAAAAATAACACATCCTAGATCTGAAAATAATTAAATATTCTTCTGAAATACTTTGTTCTTTACATAGTTGAATGTGCTGACAACAAAATCACACAAAAAAAAAAAAATGGAAATCAAATTTTTTAACCCATGGAGGTCTGGATTTGGAGTCACACTCAAAATTAAAGTGGAAAAACACACTACAGGCTGATCCAACTTTGATGTAATGTCCTTAAAACAAGTCAAAATGAGGCTCAGTAGTATGTGTGTGTGGCCTCCACGTGCCTGTATGACCTCCCTACAACGCCTGTGCATGCTCCTGATGAGGTGGCGGACGGTCTCCTGAGGGATCTCCTCCCAAACCTGGACTAAAGCATCTGCCAACTCCTGGACAGTCTGTAGTGCAACGTGACGTTGGTGGAAAGAGCGAGACATGATGTCCCAGATGTGTTCAATTGGATTCAGGTCTGGGGAACGGGCGGGCCAGTCCATAGCATCAATGCCTTCGTCTTGCAGGAACTGCTGACACACTCCAGCCACATGAGGTCTAGCATTGTCTTGCATTAGGAGGAACCCAGGGCCAACCGCACCAGCATATGGTCTCACAAGGGGTCTGAGGATCTCATCTCGGTACCTAATGGCAGTCAAGCTACCTCTGGCGAGCACATGGAGGGCTGTGCGGCCCTCCAAAGAAATGCCACCCCACACCATTACTGACCCAATGCCAAACCGGTCATGCTGGAGGACGTTGCAGGCAGCAGAACGTTCTCCATGGCGTCTCCAGACTCTGTCACGTCTGTCACATGTGCTCAGTGGGAACCTGCTTTCATCTGTGAAGAGTACAGGGCGCCAGTGGCGAATTTGCCAATCTTGGTGTTCTCTGGCAAATGCCAAATGTCCTGCACGGTGTTGGGCTGTAAGCACAACCCCCACCTGTGGACGTCGGGCCCTCATATCACCCTCATGGAGTCTGTTTCTGACCGTTTGAGTAGACACATGCACATTTGTGGCCAACTGGAGGTCATTTTGCAGGGCTCTGGCAGTGCTCCTCCTGTTCCTCCTTGCACAAAGGTGGCGGTAGCAGTCCTGCTGCTGGGTTGTTGCCCTCCTACGGCCTCCTCAACGTCTCCTGATATACTGGCCTGTCTCCTGGTAACGCCTCCATGCTCTGGACACTATGCTGACAGACACAGCAAACCTTCTTGCCACAGCTCGCATTGATGTGCCATCCTGAATAAGCTGCACTACCTGAGCCACTTGTGTGGGTTCTAGACTCCGTCTCATGCTACCACTAGAGTGAAAGCACCGCCAGCATTCAAAAGTGACCAAAACATCAGCCAGGAAGCATAGGAACTGAGAAGTGGTCTGTGGTCACCACCTGCAGAACCATTCCTTTATTGGGGGTGTCTTGCTAATTGCCTATAATTTCCACCTGTTGTCTATCCCATTTGCACAACAGCATGTGAAATTGATTGTCACTCAGTGTTGCTTCCTAAGTGGACAGTTTGATTTCACACAAGTGTGATTGACTTGGAGTTACATTGTGTTGTTTAAGTGTTCCCTTTATTTTTTTGAGCAGTGTATAATATACCCCTCTACTACCCCTTTATGCTGGAGGGGATGCGAGAACTTAGGATCACTATTTCACATTCTGTGGTCATGCCCAGTTAGTGCTGACTTCTGGAGACGAGTGTTCACGTTGCTCGGGGAGTTAACGAAGGTAGCCATACTCCCGTCCTCGGAACTTGCACTTTTGTTCTTGGGTATCCATCTTATACATCCTTCTCATAGGCCCATAGTGGGACATGTACTACTCAATGCTAAATTAATAGTGACTCGTCACTGGAAAAGTCTAACCCCCCCAGACATCGCAGAAGTGATAATTGAATTAAACACAACATGCCGCTGTGAAAAAATTCTTCCACCCTCATTGCTCTCTTCCGCAAAATATGAGTATACATAGGCCCCCTGGATGTCTCATCCACGATTCTCCCGATAGGAACACTCCTCACTCTCACATTTTTCTGATAATGAATATCTTATAATGCCTTTAGCGCCCTCACAGTCTGGTCTCTTCAATAGCTCATATTTACTTGTGTTTTTTACTTGTTAGTTTACTAATACATTTACACCTGGTTGGCAGCATCCGAGCGGATGCCCAGGTGTCTCACATGAGAGGATGCTATCATGCTGGTGACTATTACTAGTGTTAAGCCTGTTTATTGATCTTGTTCAGTGAATCTGATGTTATTGAAATTATTGAAACTGATGTAATTGTACCTGCTTTACGTGGCTGTGTCCACCACTTCTTTCATATTACTGCAAAATTACTACCTAATACTTGGCGGTTGTACACACCGTAATATGTTTGTTTCTAGTGTCTGCGTCCACTACACTCTACTTTATTCTACTATACTATCTTGTGAAAAATTTAATAAAAAACTATGGAACTTGAAAAAAAGCTGTTATTGTGTAAAACTTACATAAATAATAAAAAAAAGGTATACATAAAAGTCTTTGGCAATTATAGCTATTTCCAGTATATATTCTTTTAATTTGAAGAAGGGATACATTTTTAACTAAAGTTTCACACAGACCTTGAAGAGACCGAAAAGAGACAATGAAGTTAATCTTTTGTCAAACATCTAGTCTCTTTCTAAATCTCTGACTAAACCTAATTCATTCCAAACACACACTACAACACTTGTGGTCATTGTTTGGTAAAAAGACAGGGTTTGTTTATGATCACCTGTGTCCACATTTCTCCATTCAAGAACTCTTCTAGGAAATAAATCATTAACTTAGACTGTTCTCTGTGAGACATTTGGAAATTACATAGGAATTTCTGCCTCAATTCTAACCTAAAAATGAATATATCTATAATTACCACACTCTTAGTTATATAAAACACACATATTTAAATTGATGATATAAAATCAAAATCCACTCATACATTGATTAATATAAAAACCCCAAAGAAAATTAGAGTCTCTTTCTATCTATTTCAACTAAACTAAAACCCACACATTTCTACTTCAGTGTCCTATGTGGGTAAATATATTTTATTAGACCTGTCTAAATTTCTTCTCACACAAGAGCAGACTATGCAAACCCTCCTAAGTTTTATAAACAAAAGTCTTTACACAAGTCTAATCTGAGTTAGTGATTCTAAGTTCACAAGGGTTTGAACTTCTATTACCATCTTGAATAAGACAAAATCAGACAAAATGGTTTCTCTTAACCCCTTAAGGACTCAGCCCTATTTCACCTTAAGGACTTGGCCATTTTTTGCAAATCTGACCAGTGTCACTTTAAGTGCTGATAACTTTAAAACGCTTTTACTTACCCAGGCCGTTCTGAGATTGTTTTTTCGTCACATATTGTACTTCATGACACTACTAAAATTGGGTCAAAAAAGTAAATTTTTTTGCATCAAAAAATACCAAATTTACCAAAAATTTTGAAAAATTTGCAAATTGCTAAGTTTCAATTTCTCTACTTCTATAATACATAGTAACACCTCCAAAAATAGTTATTAGTTTACATTCCCCATATGTCTACCTCATGTTTGGATCATTTTGGGAATTATATTTTATTTTTTGGGCATGTTACAAGGCTTAGAAGTTTAGAAGCAAATCTTGAAATTTTTTCTGAAATTTTCAAAAAACCAATTTTTAGGGACCAGTTCAGGTCTGAAGTCGCTTTGCGAGGCTTACATAATAGAAACCACCCAAAAATGACCCCATTCTATAAACTACACCCCTCAAGGTATTCAAAACTGATTTTACAAACTTTGTTAACCCTTTAGGTGTTTCACAAGAATTAATGGAAAATAGAGATACAATTTCAAAATTTCACTTTTTTGTCAGATTTTCCATTTTAATAATTTTTTTCCAGTTACAAAGCAAGGGTTAACAGCCAAACCAAACTCAATATTTATGGCCCTGATTTTGTAGTTTACAGAAACACCCCATATGTGGTCGTAAACCGCTGCACGGGCACACGGCAGTGCGCAGAAGGAAAAGAATGCCATACGGTTTTTGGAAGGCAGGTTTTGCTGGACTGTTTTTTTTGACACCATGTCCCATTTGAAGCCCCCTGATGCACCCCTAGAGTAGAAACTCCATAAAAGTGACCCCATCTAAGAAACTACACCCCTCAAGGTATTCAAAACTGATTTTACAAACGTCTTTAACCCTTTAGGTGTTCCACAAGAATTAATGGAAAATAGAGATATAATTTCAAAATTTCACTTTTTTGGCAGATTTTCCATTTTAATAATTTTTTTTCAGTTACAAAGCAAGGGTTAACAGCCAAACCAAACTCAATATTTATGGCCCTGATTCTGTAGTTTACAGAAACACCCCATATGTGGTCGTAAACCGCTGTACGGGCACACGGCAGGGCGCAGAAGGAAAGGAATGCCATACGGTTTTTGGAAGGCAGATTTTGCTGGACTGGTTTTTTGGACACCATGTCCCATTTGAAGCCCCCCTGATGCACCCCTAGAGTAGAAACTCCAAAAAAGTGGCCCCATTTTAGAAACTACGGGATAGGGTGGCAGTATTGTTGGTACTAGTTTAGGGTACATATGATTCTTGGTTGCTCTATATTACACCGGTTAGATCATGTGATATTTTTATAGACCAGGTTGCCACGGATGCGCGCGATACCTAATATGTATACTTTTTTTTTATTTATGTAAGTTTTACACAATGATTTCTTTTTTGAAGCAAAAAAAAAGTGTTTCCATAGTCTTAGAGCCATAATTTTTTCAGTTTTTGGGCGATTACCTTGGGTAGGGTATGATTTTTGCGGGATGAGATGACGGTTTTATTGGCACTATTTTGGGGTGCGTGTGACTTTTTGATCGCTTGCTATTACACTTTTTGTGATGTATGGTAAAAAAAATTACACAACAATACAATAAAAAAACATGTTTTAGTGTCTCCATATTCTGAGAGCCATAGTTTTTTCAGTTTTTTGGCGATTATCTTAGGTAGGGTCTTATTTTTTGCGGGATGAGATGATGGTTTGATTGGCACTATTTTGGGGTGCATATGACTTTTTGATTGCTTGCTATTACACTTTTTGTGATGTAAGGTGACAAAAAATGGTTTATTTAGCACAGTTTTTATTTTTATTTTTTTTACGGTGTTCATCTGAGAGGTTAGGTCATGTGATATCTTTATAGAGCCGGTCGATACGGACGTTGCGATACCTAATATGTAAACTTTTTTTTTCCCCTATTTTTTTTTTTAATTGGAGAAAATGACGTTTTTGTTTATTTTTACTTGAAACTTTTAATTTTTTGGGGGGCAAACTTTCAATTTATTTTTTGTCCCACTTTGGGACTTGAACTTTGGGGGGTATATTCCTTTACAATGCATTCCAATACTTCTGTATTGGAATGCATTGGCTGTATGAGTAATACTGTGTGTATTACTCATACAGCTTCCGGGGCCTGTGAGATCCAGGGGGCTGGATCTCACAGGCTCTTCACCGGAAGGCAGCGCGATGCCTTCCTTAGACTTTTTTGCGACTTTTTAAATAGTCCCAATAGTAAATCTGTCTAGAGATTCATTTACATAAGAAAACACGCCCACTTTCAGAAAACTGGCGAGCATAGTGCAGAGCAGAAAAAAGTCGCAAATTTGTGCGCAGTTTTAGCGTTTGCGTATTTTTTTTAGACTTTTTCACCCTATTATTCTGACTTTAGCTAATGATAAATCTGGCCCATAGTATTGTGTGTTTCTTCCAAACAACTCAACTTTGGTTTCATCTGTCCGCAGAATATTTTGCCAGTACTGCTGTGAAACATCCAGGTGCTCTTGTGCAAACTGTAAATGTGCAGCAATGTTTTTTTGGACAGCAGTGGCTTCCTCTGTGGTATCCTCCCTTGAAATCCATTCTTGTTTAGTGTTTTACTTATCGTAGATTCACTAACAGGGATGTTAGCATATGCCAGAGACTTTTGTAAGTCTTTAGCTGACACTAGGATTCTTCTTCACCTCATTGAGCAGTCTGCGCTGTGCTTTTGCAGTCATCTTTACAGGACGGCTACTCATAGGAAGAGTAGCAGCAGGGCTGAACTTTCTCCATTTATAGACAATTTGTCTTACCATGGACTGATGAACAGCAAGGCTTTTGGAGATACTTTTATAACCCTTTCCAGATTTATGCAAGTCAACAATTCTTAATCGTAGGTCTTCTGAGAGCTCTTTTGTGCGAGGCATCATTCACATCAGGCAATGCTTCTTGTGGAAAGCAAACCCAGAACTGGTGTGTGTTTTTTATAGGGCAGGGCAGCTGTAACCAACACCTCCAATCTCATCTCATTGATTGGACTCCAGTTGGCTGACACCTCACTCCAATTAGCTCTTGGAGATGTCATTAGTCTAGGGGTTCACATACTTTTTGTATTCTAAAGAGATTCCAGATATGAAAGGAGTTAATCCTGGATCACTGATAGGAATTGGAACTCATAAACGGTCATTTAAATATAAGGGTCAACTATATTGGAAAGCATATCCAGCTATGGGGATTATGTGTATACATATTTGTTTATTTTCTAAACAAAGGTTTATATTTACAGTTAGATTTTAAAGAAGAAAAATAAAATTATATTTAATAGAGTAATATGCCATGCAGAATATTACTTTATTAAAAAAGTAAAGATTTGGTTTTACTGTGGAGAGAAATATTTTGTGTGATCAATTGATTTACTCAATAGATTTTGTATTAATATAAATTCCACAAATCTACACAAAGATACATAACTAAAGGAATAAAAATAAAAAGGTTATACTTACATAAAGGTAATTTTGTATTAGAATAATATTTTCAATAATATATAAATATTTATATTATGTTGAAATATAATATGGTAATAAATTAATGGTATGGTACACTGTAGGTTAGGCATAATCACCAACTTTGGTGTAGTAATAGGAAAGAAGAAGATATCTTCAATCAAGGCTGAAGTCAACGGGAAATGTAATGTTTTCTAGAAACTGTACTATTGATGAAGTCTATAAAAAATAAAGACTGATGTGCACAGAGTCCCAGGTAAAAGGCTTGGAGGTAAAGAAATCTGTGTTATATTCTGGGAAAGGTGTGAAGATAGGGGGCACTGGAGAGTGACCCAAGACAAGGGTAAAGAGTACCTGGAACACACCTGTCCATAGACCTCCCCAGAGGTAAAGCTCATAGCAAGAAAGTTCTGTCCACACAGAAAGGAGGCCTGTGACAGAAGGACTGGCATCCAAAATAGAGAACTGAGCTCAAGGAGAGCGAGTTCTGAAGAGCTTCAGTAAGTGATTTAGATTTAGAATAACTAGGGTTCAAGAAGTGAGATATTTAGCGCCTATGTACGGCCTAGGTTGTTTGTTTTTTTCCTGAAAAAAGCTATTCCATTGGATTGCCATAAACACCTCTGTGAAGTTTAGGAATCTGCTACTTGTGATACAAAAGCTAAAAGCTTTGTTAACCACCTCAGCCCCCAGTGCTTAAACACCCTGAAAGACCAGGCCACTTTTTACACTTCTGACCTACACTACTTTCACCGTTTATTGCTCGGTCATGCAACTTACCACCCAAATGAATTTTACCTCCTTTTCTTCTCACTAATAGAGCTTTCATTTGGTGGTATTTCATTGCTGCTGACATTTTTACTTTTTTTGTTATTAATCGAAATTTAACGATTTTTTTGCAAAAAAATGACATTTTTCACTTTCAGTTGTAAAATTTTGCAAAAAAAACGACATCCATATAGAAATTTTGCTCTAAATTTATAGTTCTACATGTCTTTGATAAAAAAAAAATGTTTGGGTAAAAAAAAAATGGTTTGGGTAAAAGTTATAGCGTTTACAAACTATGGTACAAAAATGTGAATTTCCGCTTTTTGAAGCAGCTCTGACTTTCTGAGCACCTGTCATGTTTCCTGAGGTTCTACAATGCCCAGACAGTACAAACACCCCACAAATGACCCCATTTCTGAAAGTACACACCCTAAGGTATTCGCTGATGGGCATAGTGAGTTCATAGAACTTTTTATTTTTTGTCACAAGTTAGCGGAAAATGATGATTTTTTTTTTTTTTTTTTTTTTCCTTACAAAGTCTCATATTCCACTAACTTGTGACAAAAAATAAAAACTTCTATGAACTCACTATGCCCATCAGCGAATACCTTGGGGTCTCTTCTTTCCAAAATGGGGTCACTTGTGGGGTAGTTATACTGCCCTGGCATTCTAGGGGCCCAAATGTGTGGTAAGGAGTTTGAAATCAAATTCTGTAAAAAATGACCTGTGAAATCCGAAAGGTGCTCTTTGGAATATGGGCCCCTTTGCCCACCTAGGCTGCAAAAAAGTGTCACACATCTGGTATCTCCGTACTCAGGAGAAGGTGGGGAATGTGTTTTGGGGTGTCATTTTATATATACCCATGCTGGGTGAGAGAAATATCTTGGCAAAAGACAACTTTTCCCATTTTTTTATACAAAGTTGTCATTTGACCAAGATATTTATCTCACCCAGCATGGGTATATGTAAAAAGACACCCCAAAACACATTCCTCAACTTCTCCTGAGTACGGGGATACCAGATGTGTGACACTTTTTTGCAGCCTAGGTGGGCAAAGGGGCCCATATTCCAAAGAGCACCTTTCGGATTTCACTCCTCATTTTTTCCTGAATTTGATTTCAAACTCCTTACCACACATTTGGGCCCCTAGAATACCAGGGCAGTATAACTACCCCACAAGTGACCCCATTTTGGAAAGAAGACACCCCAAGGTATTCCGTGAGGGGCATGGCGAGTTCCTAGAATTTTTTATTTTTTGTCACAAGTTAGTGGAAAATGATGATTTTTTTTTTTTTTTTTTTTTTCATACAAAGTCTCATATTCCACAAACTTGTGACAAAAAATAAAAACTTCCATGAACTCACTATGCCCATCAGCGAATACCTTGGGGTCTCTTCTTTCCAAAATGGGGTCACTTGTGTGGTAGTTATACTGCCCTGGCATTCTAGGGGCCCAAATGTGTGGTAAGTAGGTAAATGACCTGTGAAATCCGAAAGGTGCTCTTTGGAATGTGGGCCCCTTTGCCCACCTAGGCTGCAAAAAAGTGTCACACATCTGGTATCCCCGTATTCAGGAGAAGTTGAGGAATGTGTTTTGGGGTGTCTTTTTACATATACCCATGCTGGGTGAGATAAATATCTTGGTCAAATGCCAACTTTGTATAAAAAAATGGGAAAAGTTGTCTTTTGCCAAGATATTTCTCTCACCCAGCATGGGTATATGTAAAATGACACCCCAAAACACATTCCCCAACTTCTCCCGATTACGGAGATACCAGATGTGTGACACTTTTTTGCAGCCTAGGTGGGCAAAGGGGCCCATATTCAAAAGAGCACCTTTCGGATTTCACAGGTCATTTTTTACAGAATTTGATTTCAAACTCCTTACCACACATTTGGGCCCCTAGAATGCCAGGGCAGTATAACTACCCCACAAGTGACCCCATTTTGGAAAGAAGAGACCCCAAGGTATTCGCTGATGGGCAAAGTGAGTTCATGGAAGTTTTTATTTTTTGTCACAAGTTAGTGGAATATGAGACTTTGTATGAAAAAAAAAAAAAAAAAAAAAATAAGCATTTTCCACTAACTTGTGACAAAAAATAAAAAATTCTAGGAACTCGCCATGCCCCTCACAGAATACCTTGGGGTGTCTTCTTTCCAAAATGGGGTCACTTGTGGGGTAGTTATACTGCCCTGGCATTTTCCAGGGGCCCTAATGTGTGGTAAGTAGGTAAATGACCTGTGAAATCCTAAAGGTGCTCTTTGGAATATGGGCCCCTTTGCCCACCTAGGCTGCAAAAAAGTGTCACACATCTGGTATCGCCGTATTCAGGAGAAGTTGGGGAATGTGTTTTGGGGTGTCATTTTACATATACCCATGCTGGGTGAGAGAAATATCTTGGCAAAAGACAACTTTTCCCATTTTTTTATACAAAGTTGGCATTTGACCAAGATATTTCTCTCACCCAGCATGGGTATATGTAAAATGACACCCCAAAACACATTCCCCAACTTCTCCTGAGTACGGCGATACCAGATGTGTGACACTTTTTTGCAGCCTAGATGCGCAAAGGTGCCCAAATTCCTTTTAGGAGGGCATTTTTAGACATTTGGATACCAGACTTCTTCTCACGCTTTGGGGCCCCTAGAATGCCAGGGCAGTATAAATACCCCACATGTGACCCCATTTTGGAAAGAAGACACCCCAAGGCATTCAATGAGGGGCATGGCGAGTTCATAGAAATTTTTTTTTTTTGGCACAAGTTAGCGGAAATTGATATTTTTAATTTTTTTCTCACAAAGTCTCCCGTTCCGCTAACTTGGGACAAAAATTTCAATCTTTCATGGACTCAATATGCCCCTCACGGAATACCTGGGGGTGTCTTCTTTCCGAAATGGGGTCACATGTGGGGTATTTATACTGCCCTGGCATTCTAGGGGCCCTAAAGCGTGAGAAGAAGTCTGGAATATAAATGTCTAAAAAATTTTACGCATTTGGATTCCGTGAGGGGTATGGTGAGTTCATGTGAGATTTTATTTTTTGACACAAGTTAGTGGAATATGAGACTTTGTAAGAAAAAAAAAATAAAATTCTGCTAACTTGGGCCAAAAAAATATCTGAATGGAGCCTTACAGAGGGGTGCTAAATGACAGGGGGGTGATAAATGACAGGGGGGTGATCAATGACAGGGGGGTGATCAATGACAGGGGGGTGATCAATGACAGGGGGGTGATCAATGACAGGGGGGTGATCAGGGAGTCTATATGGGGTGATAACCACAGTCATTGATCACGCCCGTGTAAGGCTTCATTCAGACGTCCGGATGCGTTTTGCGGATCCGATCCATCTATCAGTGCATCCGTAAAAATCATGCGGACATCTGAATGGAGCTTTACAGGGGGGTAATCAATGACAGGGGGGTGATCAGGGAGTCTATATGGGGTGATCACCACAGTCATTGATCATGCCCCTGTAAGGCTTCATTCAGACGTCCGGATGCGTTTTGCGGATCGGATCCATCTATCAGTGCATCCGTAAAAATCATGCGGACATCTGAATGGAGCTTTACAGGGGGGTAATCAATGACAGGGGGGTGATCAATGACAGGGGGGTGATCAGGGAGTCTATATGGGGTGATCACCACAGTCATTGATCATGCCCCTGTAAGGCTTCATTCAGACGTCCGGATGCGTTTTGCGGATCGGATCCATCTATCAGTGCATCCGTAAAAATCATGCGGACATCTGAATGGAGCTTTACAGGGGGGTAATCAATGACAGGGGGGTGATCACCACAGTCATTGATCATGCCCCTGTAAGGCTTCATTCAGACGACCGGATGCGTTTTGCGGATCCGATCCATGTATCAGTGCATCCGTAAAAATCATGCGGACATCTGAATGGAGCTTTACAGGGGGTGATCAATGACAGGGGTGTAATCAATGACAGGGGGGTGATCAGGGAGTCTATATGGGGTGATAACCACAGTCATTGATCATGCCCCTGTAAGGCTTCATTCAGACGTCCGGATGCGTTTTGCGGATCCGATCCATCTATCAGTGCATCCGTAAAAATCATGCGGACATCTGAATGGAGCTTTACAGGGGGGTAATCAATGACAGGGGGGTAATCAATGACAGGGGGGTGATCAGGGAGTCTATATGGGGTGATCACCACAGTCATTGATCATGCCCCTGTAAGGCTTCATTCAGACGTCCGGATGCGTTTTGCGGATCCGATCCATCTATCAGTGCATCCGTAAAAATCATGCGGACATCTGAATGGAGCTTTACAGGGGGGTAATCAATGACAGGGGGGTGATCACCACAGTCATTGATCATGCCCCTGTAAGGCTTCATTCAGACGACCGGATGCGTTTTGCGGATCCGATCCATGTATCAGTGCATCCGTAAAAATCATGCGGACATCTGAATGGAGCTTTACAGGGGGGTAATCAATGACAGGGGGGTAATCAATGACAGGGGGGTGATCAGGGAGTCTATATGGGGTGATAACCACAGTCATTGATCACGCCCCTGTAAGGCTTCATTCAGACGTCCGGATGCGTTTTGCGGATCCGATCCATCTATCAGTGGATCCGTAAAAATCATGCGGACGTCTGAATGGAGCTTTACAGGGGGTTGATCAATGACAGGGGGGTAATCAATGACAGGGGGGTGATCAGGGAGTCTATAGGGGGTGATCAGGGGTGATTAGGGGTGATCAGGGGCTAATAAGGGGTTAATAAGTGATGGGGGGGGGGTGTAGTGTAGTGTAGTGGTGCTTGGTGCTACTTTACTGAGCTACCTGTGTCCTCTGGTGGTCGATCCAAACAAAGGGGACCACCAGAGGACCAGGTAGCAGGTATATTAGACGCTGTTATCAAAACAGCGTCTAATATACCTGTTAGGGGTTAAAAAAAACACATCTCCAGCCTGCCAGCGAACGATCGCCGCTGGCAGGCTGGAGATCAACTCTCTTACCTTCCGTTCCTGTGAGCGCGCGCGCCTGTGTGCGCGCGTTCACAGGAAATCTCGCGTCTCGCGAGATGACGCGTATATGCGTGACTGTGCGCAGCGCTGCCACCTCCGGAACGCGATCCTGCGTTAGGCGGTCCGGAGGTGGTTAAAGGACTGCATTCATTTCATTTGATCAGCGACAATCATACCTAGAGTCTAAAAACCTTCACATGAGACTAAATGAACAGTTACTATCAAAATTGTTCTCCAAATCTCTTATCATGTTCTACTAAGTTAGAACTGGTAAGAAAGAAGGGGCATGACAAAGAAGTCACAGCTGTTCAGAGTGAGTTACGTGACTCTTCGAAACAAGACCAGGGAATTCCTGATATGTTTGTAAGTCGAATTCTGTGCCCAGGAAAGCTGTGTTACCACAAGTCGTCAGATGTGATGAGTCTTGTACATGAACATCATTGGGATAATATGATACAATTCAATTTACAGTTCTATCAATCCTATCATAGACTTTATGTGAGTCAAATTTAAGATAAATAAGTGAAACTACAGTATCAAGACCATGACGAGGCCAGAGGAGGATGATGAAGAGAAGATCCCTAATAAGATATTAGATTAGTTCAGCAAATATTATTTTGTCAAAGGAATATTGTAAGGATAATTAATTTATAAAGAAGAAAAGAAGAATGAAGAGTTCAAGATAATTGTAAAAATTAGATTTTGTGGGTTCGAAAAGAAATATCTCACCCTCAAGAGGGGGAAATGTTAAATAATATGTGATAAAAAATTATTTGGTATTTAATATAAAGGCTTTATTACACTACACACTGACACCATCTATAGTAATACACAAGGGTGATAGGAGGTCTGTATGGGAACGTCAAGACCTACGAATATTTGAAGTCTCCATATATGACAATGTAGAAGTACATACATTAGTAAGATACGCCTGTATGTATGATATAAATGACTGACAGAGACAGACAAGGGGGTAGTCTTCTTACTCTCACTCTGTTGGGGGTTGCTGCTGAAGAAGATAAATCACATTATAAATTTTTTATATAACTCTTATGAATCCTGGTAAATGAGTCCTCCTGGTGTTCCTTACTCCAAATAATGCATACACTATATTTGGAGAGGATTACCAAACCAGAAGTTATATTTTTTAATACATATTTATTACAGCATCCCAATGGGGAATAAGTTCAGAGAGTCAAGGTCTCCAGTTAATCAGTGTGCTTCTTTAGGCCTCTTGCACACAAACGTTTTTTTTCTCCATTTACGTTCCGTTTTTTTGAGTACCGTACACGGACCGTATACGAAACCATTAATTTCAATGAATCTGCGAAAAAACTGAAGGTACTCCGTATGCCTTCCGTTTCCGTATTTCCGTTTTTCCGTTCCGTTCAAAGATAGAACATGTCCTATAATTGTCCGCATAACGGACAAGGATAGTACTGTTCTATCAGGGGCCAGCTGTTCCGCGGACAGCAAAACACTGAAAAAGCCATACAGTCGTGTGCAAGAGGCCTTATTGAGGTATGGCTTTATGTGGTAACCACAAGTTAACCATGAAAATGGACAGTCATTGACAATAAATACTGAACTGATACTAGACAATCTGTTTCTAACAAGCTAATAGAATAACTTCGAGGATTGCATCTACAGATGGTTCTCTGCTGCACGGTGGCCACACCCTCATAGTTGTTGATTGATAATAGATGAATAGTTTTGCATCTTACTGCACTATTGACCACTATGGAGGACCCTACCCTCAAGATAATTATGTATCATTATTAGGGATGGACGAACATCGGCAGCCACCAATACTTACTAGAAGTGCACAAATAGTCCCACAACATGGACAGTGACATACCAGAGGGGGGAAAAATTCCCACCAAAAATATGTATTTTAATCAGGGGGCATTTTTATGTGTCTTAAAGGGAAACTCTCAAAATGTTTCCTGCTGGAGCCTAGAAAAATCTTATTTTAGTATACGGGAGTATGACGCCCAAAAATTAGGCATTCACCTGACATAAAAGAACAAGTGATTATGTGGCTGGAGGTACATTAGGCGGTCACCGTATAATAATTTTACTGTTGGCCAGTTAGATTGCATGCCCCAAACATTAGGCATTCACCGGACAGAAAAGAACAAGTGATTATGTGGCAGGAGGTATATTAGACGGTCAGTGGATAGCAATTTTACTGTAGGACAGTGAAGTACAGGCCCCAAAAATTATGCATTTACCGGACAGAAAAGAACAAGTGATTATGTGGCTGGAGGTATATAAGGCGGTCAGTGGATAACAATTTTACTGTAGGCCAGTGGAGTACAAGCCCCAAAAATAATGCATTTACCGGACAGAAAAGAACAAGTGATTATGTGGCTGGAGGTATATTAGGCGGTCAGTGAATAACAATTTTACTGTAGGCCAGTGGAGTACAGGCCCCAAAAATTAGGCATTCACCTGACAGAAAAGAACTTGTGATTATGTGGCTGGAGGTACATTAGGCAGTCACTGGATAACAATTTTACTGTAGGCCAGTACAGGCCCCAAAAATTAGGCATTGACCTGACAGAAAACAACAAGTGATTATGTGGCTGTAGGTACATTAGGCAGTCACTGGATAACAATTTTACTGTAGGCCAGTACAGGCCCCAAAAATTAGGCATTCACCTGACAGAAAAGAACTTGTGATTATGTGGCTGGAGGTACATTAGGCAGTCACTGGATAACAATTTTACTGTAGGCCAGTACAGGCCCCAAAAATTAGGCATTCACCTGACAGAAAACAACAAGTGATTATGTGGCTAGAGGTATATTATAAGATCACTGGATAACTATCTTACTGTCGGCCAGTACAGGCCCCAAAAATTAGGCATTCAACTGACAGAAGAAAGCAAGTGATTATGTGGCTGGAGGTACATTAGGCGGTCACAGGATAACAATTTTACTGTAGGCTAGTACAGGCCCCAAAAATTAGGCATTCACCTGGCAGAAAAGAAAAGTGATAATGTGGCTAGAGGTACATTAGGCGGTCACTGAATAAAATTTTTAATGTAGGCCAGTGGAGTACAGGCCCCAAAAATTAGGCATTTACCTAACCGAAAAGGCCTTTTATGCCGCTGTATATAAATAAGACAAGGACCATTCTTTGTATCTGGGTGTTGGCGGATATGTGTGGGCTGGCATGACGAAATTCAATTAGACGTGGTTGTCACAGGTGTTGAATTCCTCCGAGATCCATGCCTATTTCATTTTTAGAAATGTGAGGTAGTCCACACTGTCGTGAGCTAGGTGAGTGCGCTTATCAGTCATAATCCCCCCTGCTGCGCTGAACGTCCTTTCGGACAGGACACTCAACGAGGGGCAAGCCAACAGTTCCATGGCAAATTGTGCCAGCTCTAGCCTGCACACCCAGTAGTCAAGGGGTTCCTCGCTTCTCAGAGCGTCCACATCGGTGGTTAACCCAATGTAGTCGGACACCTGTCGATCTAGGCGTTCCCTGAGGCTGGATCCGGAGGGCGGCTCTCGATGGGTTGGCTGCAAGAATGATCTCATATTCGAAGTGACCAGCACCTCTTCTTGCAGGCGCGGTAGGCTTGGTGCCCGCACCTGTTTCACTGTGGGTGGAAATTCCTCTGCCAGCGCCCGCAACAGCAGAATGCAGCATCTCTCGCAGCAATGCCTGGAAATGCTGCATTTTGACAGCCCTCTGTGATGCTGATAACATGTCTGCCATTTTGTGTTTGTACCCGGGGTCTAAGTACGTTACCATCCAGTACTGGTCCTTGCCCTTTATGCTTTTTATACAGGGGTCTCTCTTCAAACACTGGAGCGTGAAGGCCCCCATTTGCACTAAATTGGAAGCGGTGGAGCGACCTGGCTCCTGCTCATCGCCCAGGAGAATGTCGTCCTCGGTCTCCTCCCCCCAGCCACGGACAACACCAGGGATCCCCTAAAAGTTTAAAGTCTCCCTGAAAGCCTGCTCTTCTTGATCCTCCTCCTCCTCCCCCATCCACTATCCGCCCCTGACTCCTCTTCAGACTCCTGCTGACTTGTATCAGATGGAGTAGCCGCCCCTGGGAATGCATTCAGCATTGCGACTTCCTCATCTTGCCGCTCCGGCTGTTCCACGGCTTGATCAATGAAACAATGCAATGCACACTCCAGAAAGAAGGTGAAGGTACGATGTCACTGATGGTGCCCTGGCTAAGACTGACCAGTTTGGTGATCTCATCAAATGGCCGCAGAAGTCTGCATGCATCACGTATGAGCAGCCACTGGCGCGGTGAAAAAAAGAAAAGCTCCCCAGAATCTGCCCTGCTCACAGTTCGTACAGGTAGTCCGTTAATGGCGCGTTGCTGCTTGAGCAGCCTGTCAAGCATATACAAGGTACAGTTCCAGCACGTCAGGCTGTCACAAATCAGACGTCTGACGGGCAGGTGGTGTCGCCGCTGAACGTCAGCAAGGCGAGCCATGGCCTTGTAAGATAATCTAAAATGGCCAGAGATTTTCCTGGACTGCCGTAGATGTCCTGGACCCTGGGGTATTTGGCAATGAATCGCTGCCACGACTAAAATCAGGACGTGTGCTATGCACAACACATGTGTCATTTTGCCCTGTTTCAGCACGCTCATCAGATTGGCACACCATCTTACCAACTGTCAAATCGAGCGGGGTTAGCCACCGATCGGCCTCTGACCGCAGAGCTGAAAACAGTGCATGACTGATGTGGCTCTTGGCTTCCAGGCACAACAGCCGCAGCACCACAGCATGGCAACGTCTCACCTAGCACGTCGAACAGGTTCTGGGGAGCTTGGGGGGTGCAGCGGAAGAGGCGGCAGCAATGTAAAAGGAGGAGTCAGCCGAGGAGGAGACTCGGGATGGAGTAGGAGGAGAAGAAGAGGCAGGCCTGCATGCAATCCGTGGTGGTAACACCAAATCCACACGTGTGCCACGGGTTACATGCTTGACGGCCGTCAGAAGGTTCACCCAGTGGGCAGCAAAAGTTATGTACCTTACCTGCCCGTGTTTACTAGACCACATGTCTGTAGTCAAATGTATCTTGGCACCAACACTGTGTGCCAGAGATATATTCACTTGCCATTGAACGTGGCCATATGGCTCTGGGATGCCCTTCTCGGAGAAATATTTCCTTCCGGGTACCTTTAATTGCAGTGTGCCAATGGCCACAAATTTTCTGAAGGCCTCCGAGTCCACCAGTTTATATGGCAGTAGTTGGCGGGCTAGCAGTGCCAACAAGCCAGCGGTCAACCGTTGGGCAAGAAGGTTATCTGGCATCATCAAATTTTTACGCTCGAACATTTGGGCCACGGAAGCCTGCCTTCTGCCAGATGACCGCGACAACGGCACGGTGGAGGGTGGAGTGGAGGACAAATGGGAGTAGAGAGGAGAAGATGCAGGACGTAGAGCACCGGGAGTGTGGCTTTCTGGGTTCTGGCAGCGTTGCTCCCACTGGGCTCGGTGATGGGAGACCAGGTGCCTTATTAAGGCGGTTGTCCCTAGGTGAGTGTTGGGCTTTCCGCGACTTATGCGTTGACAGCACAGGCTGCAAATGGCAACACGATTGTCAGCAGCTGACATGTTACAAAAATCCCACACTGCGGAGCCATGTGCCGGCATCCTGGGAGTGCAAGATGTGAATGTGGATGGTGGATGGCTCGCTCCAGATGCATTTGCAGTCTGCTTTTTGCCTCCTGTGCACTGCAAGTTCTGCCTGCTTCTCCTCTTTCTCCTCCCTATCTGCTGCTCCATCTCTCCCTCTTCCTCTCTTGTGGGCACCCACATGACGTCCATCGACATGTCATTATCGTCACCTTTACCACCAATAGCATTAGAGATCTCAGAGTAGGCAGCAACAGCGGGGACCACCCTTCTTGGGCTGATCTGGGTACTGTCGTCAGACCGCTGGGTGGCGGCCGTTGCTACCTCCTCTTCCTCATCCGATGCCAAGAATGGCTGCACATCGGTAAGGTCTGGGAATGGATGGGAAAATAATTCCTCTGACTTGAGTGGAGGGGCTATGGTGGTGGTGGTGTCTTTGGGGGTGCACACAGCAGAGTGAGGAGGGTGCAGATACAGAGAATGAGGAGGATGCAGAAGCAGAAGGCTGAATGAGCCACTCAACCAGCTCTGATGTGTCCTTTGACATAATCGCACACACCTTCTACAATTTCCCACTTAGGCTCTGGCCTGGTGCACCTGCCCAACCCCTACCACCCCTGTGGAACGGCCTGCCTCTTCCTGTCATTTTAAAAATGACACTGTGCCAAAGTCCCTAGAGAAGAGCAGTATTTGTGGAAGCAGGTATATTGCAGGCCTCAATCAGTATTTGGTGGAAGTCGGTATATTGCAGGCCTCAATCAATATTTAGTAGAAGCAAGTATATCGCACCCCTCAATCAGTATTTTGTGGAAGCAGGTATTATAGAACACCTGAATCAAGATTTGGTGGAAGCAGGTATATCGCACCCCCTCAATCAGTATTTTGTGGAAGCCGGTGTATCACTGGCCTCAATCAATATTTGGTGGAAGCAGGTATATATCGCACCCCTTAATCAGTATTTTGTGACTGCAGGTATATAGAACCCCTTAATCAGTATTTTGTAGAAGCAGGTATTATAGAACACCTGAATCAAGATTTGATGGAAACAGGTATATTGCACCCCTCAATCAGTATTTTGTGGAAGCAGGTATATAGAACACCTGAATCAGTATTTGGTGGAAGCAGGTATATCATACCCCTCAATCAGTATTTTGTGGAAGCCGGTGTATCGCAGGCCTCAATCAGTATTTTGTAGAAGCAGGTATATCGCACCCCTCAATCAGTATTTTGTGGAAACAGGTATATAGAACCACTGAATCAATATTTGGTGGAAGCAGGTATATAGAACCCCTTAATCAATATTTTGTGGAAGCAGGTATATCGCACCCCTCAATCAGTATTTTGTGGAAGCAGGTATATAGAACCCCTCAATCAGCATTTTGTAGAAGCGGGCATATCACACCCCTCAATCAGTATTTTGTGGAAACAGGTATATAGAACACATGAATCAATATTTGGTGGAAGCAGGTAAATTGCACCCCTCAATCTGTATTTTGTGGAAGCAGGTATATAGAACCCCTTAATTAGAATTTTGTAGAAGCGGGCACATCACACCCCTCAATCAGTATTTTGTGGAAACAGGTATATAGAACACATGAATCAATATTTGGTGGAAGCAGGTAAATTGCACCCCTCAATCTGTATTTTGTGGAAGCAGGTATATAGAACCACTTAATCAATATTTGGTGTAAGCAGGTATATCGCACCCCTCAATTAGTATTTTGTGGAAGCAGGTATATAGAACCCCTTAATCAATATTTTGTAGAAGCAGGTATATCGCATCCCTCAATCAGTATTTTGTGGAAACAGGTATATAGAACCCCTGAATCAATATTTGGTGGAAGCAGGTATATCGCACCCCTCAATCAGTATTTTGTGGAAGCTGGTGTATCAAACCCCTTAATCCATATTTTGTGGAAGCAGGTATATCGCATCCCTCAATCAGTTTTTTTGGGGCAACAGGTATATCACACCCGTTGCAAATAGTTGTTCCAATAATGCTTGTCCCTCTATATACCTGCTGTATTGCAGCAGAACCGCACACAACTACTGCACAATACAAATGCACTATAATATACTTTCTATGTTAGAAAGTATATTATAAGTATATCACACCCCTAAGTATATCACACCTGTCGATAGCACACCTTGACCAGTCCTTAAAAGGTCTTTTGTATCCCTATTAGCTAGCTTTTGGTGTCCCTTACAGTCTGTCCCTGCTCTACAAAGCAACCTCTCCCTACACTGGCAAAACACAGAATGGAAAATGGCTGCCAGATCGGGTTCTGTGATAGGGTGTCCATGTGCTGAAACGTCTCAATTGGCTGTCCTGTCCCACCTGATGGATGTGTCATGGGTCAAAGTTCGGCTCAATGCAAAAAAATATGGCGCCGGAGAACATCGTCCGGGCGAACCGCAAGGCCATCTCTAATCATTATATCCTCAATGTTTTTTTCTGAATAATTGATTAGAGGACTCTAGGAGAATAGTTTACTTGTTTATTATAAATACCTGCACTATTCTTCAGTATCTTTAACATACTAAGCTACTTTTAGGATCTAAGGAGTACCACTGTCTATATAACCATTGATTATTGATGGGATATATGTTGTTTTTGGTGAGAATTAAAGTAATTGGAACCTAAAAATGGATCATATGTAAAATGTTTGCTATCCACAAAAAGTCTTTGGGGGTCATTTACAAAGACTGGCATGTTAAAGCAATCTTTGTATCTCCTCTGCGCAGCTGGAGGATATGGCTATTTTAGGATAAAGTGTGTGCCTCGTCATAAATTAGTTGCACCTCCAGCAGTCTATGTGCCTGGAGTGAAAACTGTTTCAACCCCTGACTGGAGTAGTTTTCACACTTCTTTTACGCCTGTTATGGTCCCCGTTCCTGTCGCTCAGCCTCATCGACCATTAGGCCTGAAGTCTGACTCAGATTTTTTTGTGACCACATCATTGTGTTGCGTTGAGAGCTGACACAGAAGGTCACAGTGATGTCATCGCAATCACCTGCTCCGGGATGTGGGAGCCCAGGTCACAGGTAGAGAGCATTATATATATATTTCCACTATAGGGACTACAGGAGGGGAGAGCATTATATACAGTCAGATCCATAAATATTGGGACATCGACACAATTCTAACATTTTTGAAATGAAACGAACAAGATGTGCTTTAACTGCAGACTGTCAGCTTTAATTTGAGGGTATTTACATCCAAATCAGGTAAACGATGTAGGAATTACAACAGTTTGCATATGTGCCTCCCACTTGTTAAGGAACCAAAAGTAATGGGACAATTGGCTTTTCAGCTGTTCCATGGCCAGGTGTGTGTTATTTCCTCATTATCCCAATTACAATGTGCAGAAAAAAGGTCCAGTGTTCATTTCAAGTGTGCTATTTTCATTTGGAATCTGTTGCTGTCAACTCTAAAGATGAGATCCAAAGAGCTGTCACTATCAGTGAAGCAAGCCATCAAGAGAGATAGCAAAAACATTAGGCGTGGCCAAAACAACTGTTTGAACATCCTTAAAAAGAAGGAACGCACCAGTGAGCTCAGCAACACCGAAAGACCTGGAAGACCACAGAAAAAAACTGTGGTGGATGACTGAAGAATTATTTCCCTGGTGAAGAAAACACCCTTCACAACAGTTGGCCAGATCAAGAACACTCTCCAGGAGGTAGGTGTATGTGTGTCAAAGTCAAAAATCAAGAGAAGACTTCACCAGAGTGAATACAGAGGGTTCACCACAAGATGTAAACCATTGGTGAGCCTCAAAAACAGGAAGGCCAGATTAGAGTTTGCCAAACGACATCTAAAAAAGCCTTCACAGTTCTGGAACAATATCCTATGGACAAATGAGACCAAGATCAAATTGTACCAGAGTGATGGGAAGAGAAGAGTATGGAGAAGGAAAGGAACTGCTCATGATCCTAAGCATAGCACCTCATCAGTGAAGCATGGTGGTGGTAGCGTCATGGCGTGGGCAGTGGTGTATCTTGGTTTTGTGCTGCCCTAGGCGAAACTAAACTCGGGCACCCCCCTAATATAAATTTGACCCACCCCTTCCTGTCAAGGCCAAACCCCTTTCTCTCTAAACCCCACCCCTTCCTGTCAAGGCCAAACCCCTTTCTCTCTAAACCCCACCCCTTCCTATGTGCCATCCACGGATCCCCCTCCCCTAAACAGTGCCATCCACGGATCCCCCTCCCCTAAACAGTGCCATCCACAGATCCCCCTCCCCAAAACAGTGCCATCCACAGATCCCCCTCCCCTAAATAGTGTCATCCACAGATCCCCCCCTAAATAGTGCCATCCATGGATCCCCCTCCCCTAAACAGTGCCATCCACAGATCCCCCCTAAACAGTGCCATCCACGGATCCCCCTCCCCAAACAGTGCCATCCACAGATCCCCCTCCCCGAAACAGTGCCATCCACAGATCCCCCTCCCCTAAATAGTGCTATCCACAGATCCCCCCTAAACAGTGCCATCCACAGATCCCCCTCCCCTAAATAGTGCCATCCACAGATCCCCTCTAAACAGTGCCATCCACAGATCCCCCTCCCCTAAACAGTGCCATCCACAGATGCCCTCCCTTAAATAGTGCCATCCACAGATCTCCCCCCTAAATAGTGCCATCCACAGATCCCCCTCCCTTAAATAGTGCCATCCACAGATCTCCCCCCTAAATAGTGCCATCCACAGATCACCCCCCTAAATAGTGCCATCCACAGATCTCCCCCCTAAATAGTGCCATCCACAGATCTCCCCCCTAAATAGTGCCATCCACAGATCTCCCCCCTAAATAGTGCCATCCACAGTTCTCTCCCCTAAATGGTGCCATCCACAGATCTTCCCCCTAAATAGTGCCATCAACAGATCCCCCTCCCCGACGCTCACAGGAGAACATATATAAACGAATCATTAACTTTAACTTTAATCATCGCTAATCTCTTTACTGGATATCTTACTCTGTCTTGACTCTTAGCTCTGGTAACAGCAGGCAGTGCGGGCGGGCGGCGCTCACTCACTGACGTCACGCGCCTGCTCCTCCTACTAGGCGGCGCAGGCGCGTGACGTCAGTGAGTGAGCGCCGCCCGCACTGCCTGCTGTTACCAGAGCTAAGAGTCAAAACAGAGTAAGATATCCAGTAAAGAGATTAGCGATGATTAAAGTTAAAGTTAATGATTTGTTTATATATGTTCTCCTGTGAGCGGCGTGGCCCTGTATATTCTAACCCCCAGGCAAGCGTCCCTGTCACCATGGGAACGCCTGGGTGTTAGAATATACCATCGGATTTGAGTTTTTACGATCTCACTGAGATTGTAAAAACACAGATCCGATGGTATATTCTAACACCCAGGGGGTTAGAATATACCATCGGATCTTCTGAGTATACCGGCGGCAACATATAAGACGGATGGGACAGGGGCAAACAAGGCATTTTGCCGCCCCATTGGCAAGTGCCGCCCTAGGCAAATGCCTTGTTTGCCTCGTGATAGATACGCCACTGGGCGTGGGCATGTATGGCTGCCAATGGAACTGGTTCTCTTGTATTTATTGATGATGTGACTGCTAACAAAAGCAGCAGGATGAATTCTGAAGTGTTTCGGGCAATATTATCTGCTCATATTCAGCCAAATGCTTCAGAACTCATTGGACGGTGCTTCACAGTGCAGATGGACAATGACCCAAAGCATACTGCAATAGCAACCAAAGTGTTTTTTAAGGGAAAGAAGTGGAATGTTATGCAATGGCCAAGTCAATCACCTGACCTGAATCCGATTGAGCATGCATTTCACTTGCTGAAGACAAAACTGAAGGGAAAATGCCCCAAGAACAAGCAGGAACTGAAGACAGTAGAGGCCTGGCAGAGCATCACCAGGGATGAAACCCAGCATCTAGTGATGTCTATGTGTTCCAGACTTCAGGCTGTAATTCAAAGCATTTGTAATGCAAAGCATTTGCAACCAAGTATTAAAAAGTTAAAGTTTGATTTATGATTATTATTCTGTCCCATTACTTTTGTCCCCTGAACAAGTGTGAGTCATATATGCAAAGTGTTGTAATTCCAACACCATTCACCTGATTTGGATGTACCCTCAAATTAAAGCAGACAGTCTGCAGTTAAAGCACATCTTGTTTGTTTCATTTCAAATCCATTGTGGTGGTGTATAGAGCCAAAATTTTTTGAATTGTGTCGATGTCCCAATATTTATGGACCTGACTGTATACTATCACTATGGGGACATTATACTATGGGTAAACTACAGGGGGAGAGTGCATCATATACAGGTGAAACTCAAAAAAATAGAATATTGTGCAAAGTTCATTTATTTCAGTAATGCAACTTAAAAGGTGAAACTAGTATATGATGCTCCTGTAATTTGCCCACTGGCTCCTGGTGTTGCCCATACGGCACAGGTAGGTGAGTGTTAGGTCCCCGAGCTACTTGAGAAACCTTGGCTCGGGCTCATACATGTCCTACACCATAGGATATGTTGGCTAATCTCTCAATTTTAAAATCGGTTTGAGGGTTTAGTAAGACCGCAGAGTGCACTTGTCTTTGCTATTATTTTGTTATATTGCTATATTGATTATCACATCCACATAATTGCTATCTTGTGTAGGATGTCTATTGTGGTACTTGTGGTTCGCTGCGGGCATCCTCCACTGTATGCATTTTTGCTGGGGATCGTCATTAGCAACGGGCCACAAGTGCAGGATTTGCTCCCTTATATATATGCACAACTGCATGTGGGTTTGAGCACCTCCTGCTTGTTTAATGCCACGCCATTCTTTTCAGTTTGAAACTAGTATATGAGATAGACTCATTACATGCAAAATGAGATATTTCAAGCCTTTATTTGTTATAATTTTGATGGTTATGGCTTACAGCTTATGAAACCCCAAAGTCTCAATTTTGAGGTACCCTTTGCTCAGGGGGTATGGATTAATTAGCTGACTAGAGTGTTACACTTTGAGCCTAGAATATTGAACCTTTTCACAAAATTCAAATTTTAAGCTGCATTAATGCAGTTCATTTTAATTTGCATTACTGAAATAAATGGACTTTTGCACGATATTCTAATTTTTCAAGTTTCACCTGTATATACACTCACCTAAAGAATTTTTAGGAACACCATACTAATACGGTGTTGGACCCCCTTTTGCCTTCAGAACTGCCTTAATTCTACGTGGCATTGATTCAACAAGGTGCTGATAGCATTCTTTAGAAATGTTGGCCCATATTGATAGGATAGCATCTTGCAGTTGATGGAGATTTGAGGGATGCACATCCAGGGCACGAAGCTCCCGTTCCACCACATCCCAAAGATGCTCTATTGGGTTGAGATCTGGTGACTGTGGGGGCCATTTTAGTACAGTGAACTCATTGTCATGTTCAAGAAACCAATTTGAAATGATTCGAGCTTTGTGACATGGTGCATTATCCTGCTGGAAGTAGCCATCAGAGGATGGGTACATGTTCTCATTCTGTTTACGCCAAATTCGGACTCTACCATTTGAATGTCTCAACAGAAATCGAGAATCATCAGACCAGGCTCGTGCAAATTGTAGCCTCTTTTTCCTATTTGTAGTGGAGATGAGTGGTACCCGGTGGGGTCTTCTGCTGTTGTAGCCCATCCGCCTCAAGGTTGTGCGTGTTGTGGCTTCACAAATGCTTTGCTGCATACCTCGGTTGTAACGAGTGGTTATTTCAGTCAACGTTGCTCTTCTATCAGCTTGAATCAGTCGGCCCATTCTCCTCTGACCTCTAGCATCCACAAGGCATTTTTGCCCACAGGACTGCCGCATACTGGATGTTTTTCCCTTTTCACACCATTCTTTGTAAACCCTAGAAATGGTTGTGCGTTAAAATCCCAGTAACTGAGCAGATTGTGAAATACTCAGACAGGCCCGTCTGGCACCAACAACCATGCCACGCTCAAAATTGCTTAAATCACCTTTCTTTCCCATTCTGACATTCAGTTTGGAGTTCAGGAGATTGTCTTGACCAGGACCACACCCCTAAATGCATTGAAGCAACTGCCATGTGATTGGTTGACTAGATAATTGCATTAATGAGAAATAGAACTGGTGTTCCTAATAATTATTTAGGTGATTGTATATTACCACTACACAGGGGCATTATACTACAGGAGGACTATGGGGCATAATATATATTACCGCTACAGGGAGAGTAGAACATTTTATGTAGTACCACTACAAGGGGGGGGGGGAATTAGACTATGGGGGAAAGCATTCTATATACTATATACTACCACTATAGGGGGCATTATACAAATGCAGTGTCCCAACTGCAAGTGGTTAAAGTGTTAATGTGACTGTATTTTATGTATTTCTTGCCCCATAGGTTGTGTATGGAGAGGGAGGTTCTCTAGTGGCTGCACCACCACTTCCACTATATTGGGAAGTTACTTTAGGCTAGAGTAAGCTGTAGACTAGTAGTCAGCAAAGGAGCAGTCCTGCACAGGGAAGCTGTATTTCCCTGTGGATTCCAAAAGTAAAGGTGACAGTTGAGGTGCATGTCCTTGAAGTAAAGAAACCTTACAGAACATATAGCAACTATCGAAGATAATTGCAGATTATTTAGTCAGAGAACAGTAAGGCCCCTTGCAGACGAGTGTGTCCGGATGCGTGGTGAATGCATTCAGTGAAAAATGCGCGATTTCGCAGGCAAAGTCATTCAATGCAACTCTAATCAATTCAACTAAATGTATACAAACAACATCTCTTAGCAACCATCTGTGAAAAACTCAGCGCATCCGCACTTGCTTGCGGATGCAATGCGATTTTCACGCAGCTCCATTCACTTCTAGGGGGCCAGCGTTGCGTGAAAATCCCAGAATATAGAACATGATGCGATCTTCACGCAATGCACAAGTGATGCGTGAAAACAAATGCACATGTACACAGCCCCATTGAAATGAATGGGTCCGGATTCCGTGCGGGCGCAATGCATTCGCATCACGTATTGCACCCGGTGGCAGAATACTCACTCATGTGAAAGGGGCCTAACTCACTTATATTGAGACAACAGACATTTCTTCTAGGGATGAGCGAATCGACTTTGAATGAAACATCCGAAGTGTTTTCACATAAAACTTAGTTAGAATACTGTAACGGAGCGCCGTACCATATTAGAATATATTGGCTCCTATGAGCCAAAGTTATCACTTCGTGAAGTCTCGCGAGACTTCGGGTAATAACTTCAGAAATTTATTTCTACTGTTAAAAAACTTTTACTGAACTCTGTTTCGGTTTCATGTGGTACCTTGGAAAACATTCGAAGTCGATTTGCTCATCCCTAATCTCTGCAGATAGGATTAGTAATACATTTCAGGCTTCCCATTATATCAAAAGGACAGACAGGATCCACTGGCCGGAGACTGTATTCCGCTGAGTATAATGGGGTATATAAAAAATATGTAGCGATAGCGCACCTTTAAGGCCGGGAAAGGAAAGATTTCACTGTTTGATTAAAAAGGCAGAGAAACCAGCCTTTCATACACAGCTTTGGGGAGTTGCATATACCAACTCTGAAGGTTGCATTTGATGTGTGAAGTGCCCATGTAACTCATCCATTAACTGCTGCAGTAAAGAACAGTGAACTTGTTGCATCTGCAGCGTCCCACTAGCTTACGTGGGCACTGCAAAACCTTATTGTGTCACATGTTATATCATGCTATATTGTATTGCTATGTGAAATCCCTTTTTACCAGGCTGTCAGGTGCACTACATGCATTTCGCCACTAGATGGGGGTAGCACCACAGTATATATAGGGCAGTTCAGGCCTAGTTAGGGTTGATGAGAGTTGGAAGTGGGAAGCAGAAGGGGACGGAGTGAGGAGCTATTGGGGGAGGAGAGGTCCCCTCTCCTCTCAGCTCTCTCTGCAGCTCCACTGCCCAGAAGAGCCATCGTACACCTCAGTATCAAAGCCAGGAAGACAGGCAGAGGAAAGTCTACATTCTACTATTCACTCTTCAGGAGTGACGAGTGAATTTTTGGTCAAGTTTATTGTTGGATAAAGACAAAGGAAGGACAAAGCCATTATTCTAGGCCCTAGGTGCCTTTGTATGTAGGTGAAGGACTTATTAGCTTCCAGCAGCCTCACCGTTATTCTAAGGACAGATAAGGGTTCTGTTGCATCACTTGTGTAGAAGATCAAGACTGGAACTACCTCAAATGAGACTGAAGCAAGGCAAGGAGCTCAATATCAGTGAGTACTTAACTAACTACCCTAGCCTGACACATTACTACCAGCACAGCATGTTACTAGGATTTATCACATCCAACCTGCATGTATACCAGAGACTGGATGTAAACTGTTATCAAGAACCTGGTTATAGTAAAGTTTACAGTTAGATTTAAACCTGCCTCATTCCTCTAACTTCATTCCCCTACCATTCTCAACATTTTGCACCACGACAATACCTAAGTCAGGGGCCTAGCCGCACAAGCACTCAGCACCCATTCACCATCAAGGGGACCTCAATCACCACCTGGCCGGTGTCCCCTGTAATAGAGTGTGCCCCGGAGAATCCAGTGCTGTTCTCCCCTTCACTGCACTGCCAGCCCAGGGAGGCGTCTGCTAAACCGTGAGTAACCGATGAACTGTATGTACATTCCGTCCTACCGTGAACCTCCCGTGTTCTACCCATTTGGACTGGCACGCTGCACATCAAACCTGGCCTTATCATTGACTCAGGTTTTTGTGAACCCTGCCTTGCACCTCACAGCAACCACTAACAACAAGGGCTCCCTAAAAGCCAATAGGCAGGAGAACTTTAAGAGACAGGAAGTGCCCCAAAGGAAGTAAAAGGTGAGCCCTTTATTACTGCAAGGCCCAGTGAGCATCAGAACCGTGAATAGTGCACATGCTTGTAGCTTGCTGCAGATATGGGCACTACAGGGATCATTATAACTACAGGTTGCATTGCAGCAGGGCTATATACAGATTTGGAGCTACTACAGGGGGCATTATAACTACTGGGGCCTATATAGGTGGCATTATAAGTACTAGGGACACTATAGGGGTGCCTTATAGACTAGCCTTTTTACTACTGGAGGCTCTAAAGGGGTGCCTTATAGAGGGGCCTTGTTACTGCTGGAGGCACAATAGAGGGCCTTACTTCTACAAGGGGCCCTATGGGGGCATTATAAATACTACAGGTACTGTTACTGTTTTTATATTGGGCACAATATGGAGGGCACTACTACTAATGGGGGCACTCTTGGGGATATTGTAGGGGGCACTATTACTATTAAGAGCAGTCTGGGAGCACTATTACTATGGGGGGAACTATCTGTATGGTACTGTTATTTCTGTAGTATAGCGGGTATGGGGGAACATGGTACACAGTACTAGAGGTAGCAGCAGGATAACATTGGCACCAGAAGGGAGGGGAATCTAAGATGTCTGTGCGCCAAACTCTGCAGAGACGAGATGCTGCTGAAATCGTCATGGCGGATCTATATCACACGAGACATTACTGAAATGTACGGAATTTCACAGGAACTATATTAAGAATATATTCACATTCTTAGTATTCACAAGTATTGATGGTGTATCCTTAGGCTAGGCCATCAATATCAGATTAATGGAGGTCTGACCCTTGGAAGCCCCTCTGTTCAGCTGTCTATAGAGGCCACATTGCTCTGACAACCCCTGCAGGCTCCATTATGTTGATCAGTACACCACTCAGTACATCGCACTTATAAGTAAGGGCTGTCCAGGGTGTTGGAAAGTGTCTGGACTTCAAAAGATGAGTCTTCTCTCAGCAGAACATCACTTTATTCAAACAAGCAGTAAAGCAGAATAATAAAAAGACAGCACAACGTACACAGAGCTGTATAGAAGGATGTAACTCCATGCTTTGTTACAAGGGACTATTACCATATTTTTCACCCAATAAGATGCACTCCCCCCCCCCCCCAAATGTGGGGGAAGTGGTGAATATGCTGAGAGGGAGGAGGGGCTGGGGGCCGGCATCTGTTTCTGTAATGGCAGCGGGGCCCGGTGCAGTCACTGTATTCTACTACACCGGGCCCCGCTTTCTGTAGTATATGGTAATCATATCTAACTTGTGGCTATTGTTTAAAGTTTTCCAATCATCTTAAATTTAGCGCTGTACTACTAACAACTAACTTCTTGGCAGTCAGGAAGCCGGGCGGGCGCTCGTAGCGTATCTCACTATGCTCACTGCGTCTGCGCCGCCCACTTTATAAATTAAGCAGGCGGCGCAGGCGCAGTGAGCGTAGTGAGCTACGCTACGAGCGCCCACCCGTCCGGCCTCCTTACTGCCAAGAAGTTAGTTGTAAGTAGTACAGCGCTAAATTTAAGATGATTGGAATACTTTAAACAATAGCCACAAGTTAGATATGATTACCGTATACTACAGAGAGCGGGGCCCCAGTGTAGTAGAATACAGTGACTGCACCGGGCCCCGCTGCCATTACAGAAACAGGTTCCGGCCCCCATTCACTACACAGGGACACTGTTATGGGGGATCTGTGGATGACACATAAGATGCTATATATGTGTCATCCACAGATGCCCCCATAACAGTGCCATCCACAGATGCCCCCACAATGATCCCCCATAACAGTGCCATCCACATATGCCCCCATAACAGTGCCATCCACAGATCCCCCATAATAGTGTCATCCACAGACCACCATTACGGTAGTTCAAAACCCACCAAAAGCACACCTTTTGGTTCAAATTTTTTTTTTCTTATTTTCCTCCTCAAAAACCCAGGTGCGTCTTATAGGACGAAAAATACGGTATACCATTTTTATGCAAAGGAACAGCAAAACTTTGACAAGATTAATGCACATTGCAGCAATTCCATTGCACACTATGGGGGTCATGTACAAGCAGATATACGCCACTTTTCAGTGTACATCTGTCACAGATTGCGGTGCAAAATTGCAAAAAAATCTACGCCAGCAAGGGAGTTGGCATAGATTTAGACGGGTGGTGGATACGGTGAAGTTATGTAGAGGCTGGTGCCTCTCCTTAAATTCTGCACATCCACCACCAGCTAAAGTAGTATTAAGACCGTCTAAAACACCGGTCTTAATAAATGACCCCCTATGTTTTTTTGTAATACATGTCTCCAGTACTGGCTATAAATATGTCAATACTCTTAATGGGATATGGATTCAAAGACATGTCAAGGATCTTCGGAACAGGGCAAACTATAAAACATTTACATGTGACAGCTCTGCTGACCTTGGACAATACTGAAGTCAATTGATCTAAAAAGTTGATTAGAATTCAGATTTGATAATAGGATCACCTAAATGTACTACTTATGAAGACTTCATCTCCCTGACACATAGATCAATGTGTAATTTTTACAGGGTGGAGACGTAAAGGCACAGGGAGACCCATGCCAAACACTTTTTTTAAGACATGGAGAGTCTTTATTATAAAACACTTCTCCCAATCAGAAATCAATGATTTAAAGGGGATGTCTCACATCAGCAAATGGCATTTATTATATAGACAAAGTTAATACAAGGCACTTTCAAATGTATTGTGATTGTCCATATTGGCTCCTTTGCTGGTTAATTTCACTTTTCCATCACAATATATACTGCTCGTTTCCAGGGGTTACGGCCACAAGGCAATCCAGCAAAGGTGGCTGTGCTTGCACTTTATAGATGCTTTTTCCTATAAAGTGCGAGCACAGACACTGCCTATAATGTGATGGAAAAATGAATCGAACCAACAAAGGAGCCAATTTGGACAACCACAATACATAAGTGCCTCTACATGATAAATGCCATTTTCTGAAGTGAGACAACCCCTTTAACTACAAAATCCCTATAAACATCTTGGCAGTGAGGATATGAAAAGTAGGGGTGAGGGAGAAGAAAATTTAATATTGTGCACTGGCGACAAACATTACTCCGCTGAGCTTTAGCAGAAATTTACAGAAAACTTTGGTATGGAACAAATAGTCACATGTGCAGTGGAAATAACATCGCAGTTAGCGTTGCTGTGTTAGTCCTTCTTGGCAGTGATAGTCTCTCTCTTCGACAGTGTGCCTGCGAGAACGGGAGACTCCTTCTCCTTCCTAAGACCTCACCCATCGGCTGTCTGTATCACTCTCCAGGCATTTGTACCAGAACACTTAGCGAATCCCTTGCTCTCTTCACTTTGCAGACCTCAGAGGCCTCACTCTTGGCCATGAGTGATGCACAACAGCACATTCCTGATTTGCTCAAGCCTTCCTTTTTTATTTCCCTCCTCTTGCTTCTTCCAAGACCTTCCTCCTCTCACCTCTCTCATTTCCTCCTTTATCAGTCACAGCTCCTCACCTGGGTTCTTTCACCATCTACTGGACGAGGTGACACAGCAGTCCCTTGCTACAAAAAGATAGGGGAGCAAACATTCTGGTCATAAATAGTTCAACAGCTCCAGCAAATGCAAACAAAATAATATATTCTTCATTACAAATTAGTTTATAATAAGTTTTAACCTTGAGAAACAAATGAAAAATGTTCTCCGATAACAAATAAACTGTAGTTTACTTGTTTCAGATAAAAATAATTAAAATAAAAAGACCATCCTATGTGATTGAGAAGAATTGTTTGAAAGGGCTTGGTCCTCATGTTGTCAGTACTTCCTCACTCTGAAATTATCTTCTACTGAGGTCTCTGTGAGGTGAGGGTTTAGTATGTTGCCTGTTAGGCCCCTTTCACACGGGCGAGTATTCCGCGCGGATGCGATGCGTGAGTTGAACGCATTGCACCCGCACTGAATCCCGAAACATTCATTTCTATGGGGCTGTTCACATGAGCGGTGATTTTCACGCATCACTTGTGCGTTCCGTGAAAATCGCAACATGCTCCTCTTTGTGCGTTTTTCACGTAACGCAGGCCCCATAGAAATGAATGGGGCTGCGTGAAAATCGCAAGCATCCGCAAGCAAGTGCGGATGCGGTGCGATTTTCACGCACGGTTGCTAGGAGACGATCGGGATGGAGACCCGATCATTATTATTTTCCCTTATAACATGGTTATAAGGAAAAATAATAGCATTCTGAATACAGAATGCATAGTACAATAGCGCTGGAGGGGTTAAAAAAAATAAAAACATTATTTAACTCACCTTAATCCTTTTCCTCCACACAGCAAAGAAGGAGACAGAAGAGATGCCGGGCTGCGCGAGCAAGTGGACTAAGGTGAGTTAAATAATTTTTTATTTTTTTTAACCCCTCCAACACTATTTTACTATGCATTCTGTATTCAGAATGCTATTATTTTTCCTTATAACCATGTTATAAGGGAAAATAATACAATCTACAGAACACCGATCCCAAACCCGAACTTCTGTAAAGAAGTTCGGGTTTGGGTACCAAACATGTGCGATTTTTCTCACGCGCATGCAAAACGCATTACAAGGTTTTGCACTCGCGCGGTAAAATCGTGCATGTTCCCGCAACGTACCCGCACCTTTTCCCGCAACGCCCGTCTGAAAGAGGCCTTAGGAATCTATATCTGTTCCTATGTTGGGTACTTGTCCATTCTGCTGGCAGCCTGTTTGCATAGTGGTGGGTGTGACCATTCCTTTATTTCCTTTCCCCCCTTATCTTCCCATTGTTTGTTCTATGTATCACTATTTTGGTACAGAATATATCCTTGTCTAGGTTGTTCTTTTAGGTACTTGGATTATCGGGACGTTCTCACAGTTTTAGATGCCCTTCTGGGCAAGGTGATGACTAGAGATGAGCAAATCTAAGTTGACGAAGTGGAATCCGAATTTCAGGAAAAATTCTATTTGCACCGAATCCAAATTTCATGGAGCAAAGAACTCTGGGAACGAGGGCTCACCAACAATGCCATGCATGCAGCCAATCAGCGGCCAGCCCGCTCTGTGATGTCACAGCCCTACAAATAGCCTCAGCCATTTTGGATTCTGCCATTTTCCAGTGTGCTTAGTGCAGGGAGAGACATCAGCAGGCGCTAGGGACAGTGCTAGGAACGACTTCATTGTGCTAAAAAAAAACGATTTACAAGTTCAGGGAAAGATTAGTCAAGGTGTAGGGAAAGGATTAGGGAGGCATTATCTGTGCTATAAAAAGAGAACAGGGTGCAAAAGGAACGATTCTATTACACCTTTCTGCACTTATTGAGGATTCAAATTGATTTTAGGTTGTTTGCACTATATGATACATCACTAATTCCATCAAACCTTGCTTGTGATTGGGGTGCAGAGTGTATTAATAGGAAAGATACATATGTCCTATTAGCCTTTCTGTATTTATTTTAAATTGTTTTACTTTTTTTGGGGGAGGAGGGTTATTATTAGGAAAAAAAGATAACAATATATGTCATAATTGCTGTTCAGCAATGAAGTTACATTGTACTACAGCCATTTACGGGGTTTGTTAATAGGATAGATATGTATGTCCTATTAGCAGTCCTGCATTGATTTTAAATTGTTTAACTTTTTTTGGGGGGGTGTATTAATAGAAAAAAATATGTCATACAATAAGTGCCATTCAGCGGTGAAGTAACATTGTACTAGAGCAATTTACGAAGTGTATTAATAGGAAAGAAACTTACGTCCCATTAGTCGTTCTGCTTTGATTTGACATTGTACATTTTTTTGATTTTTTTTTTGTGTATTAATAGGACAAAAAGGGAAAAATCTATGTCATAAATGCCATTCAGCAGTGAATTACATTGTACTACAGACATTTACAGGGTGTATTAATAGGATATATATATATATATATATATATATATATACTGTATGTCATAAGTGCCATTCGGCGGTGAAGTTACATTGTACTACAGCCATTTACGTGGTGTAGAAAAAGAAAATATACATAAGTCCCATCACCCGTTCTGCGGTGAATTGTGATTGTTATATTTTCTTTTTTTTTTTGTGGTGTAGAAATACAAAAAAAAAATTGAAAACATATGTCATAATTGGCATTCATGTCACGGTGCAATGTGGGTAGATAACTCCACACCGACCACTAGAGGGAAGGGAAGAGTTACTCGGCCTGGAAACTAGTAAAGGGGAAAAGGTCACCACTGGAGATGAGTGAATCAAAGCTGACGAAGTGGAATTTGATCCGAATTTCAGGAAAAATTTGATTCACAACGAATGCGAATTTCCTCGCGCTTTATGGTAACGAATCGCAATTTTTCCTAAAATGACAGCTACAATGGCGGCTACACGTGTGAGGACATGGGGCAAGGAACTCTGGGAAGGCGGGCTGACCCATAATGCCATGCATGCAGACAATCAGCAGCCAGCCAGCCCTGTGATATCACAGCTCTATAAATACTTCGCAAATAAAGATCGGCACTCGCTGATGAATATTCTTGTAGGTTTATTCAGTCACATATTCCATCATAGTGACGCATGCGTTTCAGCAAATTATATGCTTTCATCAGACATGTGTAAATACCTTACCACTAGCTCTGATATATACAGTATATACAAAAAGAAATGACATCACATTGTTACTATAGGCTTCTTCCACCATCGGGTGTCTGGGGAGTATGTGAATCAACTCAATCAAACAGGTGAAACATATTATCAGAAACATCCAGTTTCATTACAGAAAAAACAGGGCAAGATTATCATAGAAATAATCGTATTACATGAAGCTACTGACATTGTAATCTCTACTGAGACCTTTTGTATCTATTGTTTGCAACCGATGGATCCAATATGCCTCTCTTTTCAAAAGCAACTTATTTCGGTCTCCACCGCGTCGAGGTAAAGTAACGCCCTCTATGACCTGCTAGCGCAATTGTGCTATAGTGTGGCCCTTTTGATGAAAGTGGTATGGTAGTGGGAGTAGCAAATTCTCCTTTCTGATTGTCGATTTATGTTTACTAAGTCGATCTTTTATTCTCATAGAGGTTTCCCCCACATACAATAAACCACAGGGACATTTAAGAATATATACCACAAATCGACTATCGCAGGTAAAAACCCCTCGAATAGGGATTTGTTCACCGGTATGCGGGTGTGAAAGATAACCACCCTTAATGACATTAGAACAGTTCACACAATTTAAACATGGGGATGTGCCATGTCTCGGGGTGGATAATGCCATCTGTCTAGGGCCAATCTTATTACTGCCTATGTCTGCTCTGACAATTTTATCCCGCAGATTATCTGCTCTTTTAAAACACATCATCGGAGGTCTCTTAAATTCATCAATTTGGGGTTAAGATTTCGAAATTATCTGCCAATGTTTATTAACTATACTTTTAACCCTTTGGATCCAAGGGTGATATTTAACCACCAGTGGGATCCGTTTTGTTTTAGTAGATTTAACCTCTTGTGGACCTGCCAGTCTATTTCTCTGTTCATCCAGTAATCTCCTAGGGTAACCCCTCTCTAGAAATTTTTGAGTCATTTCTTCTAAACGTATTTCTAGGGTATCTGGATTGCTCACAATCCGCTTGACCCGCTGATACTGTGAGAATGGAATTGATTTTTTTGTGGGTTCTGGATGACTACTGGTGAAAGAGAGTAGACTGTTCCGATCTGTGTTTTTGATGAAAAGGTCAGTGTGAATAAGCCCATCATCCCCTAGTAGAACCCAGGTATCTAAGAATGAGACCTTTTTGTCATCAAAATGTACTGTAAACTGTAATTCCTCCCATATTGAATTAATATATGTAGTAAAGCAGTGAGGGACCGAACATCGCCGCGCCACACGCAAAAAATGTCATCGATGAATCGACGCCAAAAAATACAATGTTGCTGATATAAGTCATTGCGGTAAATAAAATTATAATTTGCGTATGGCGGTGCGACGTTCGGTCCCACAGCACTGTTGATAGAAAGAGTCCTGGAATAGGAAATAATTTCTCTCCAATACAATCTTAAGTAGTGATAGGAAAAAATACCTTTTCATTTGCAAGATATGAACCAGTGTCGAGTAAATCCCTAACTGCTTCCAGGCTTTGTAAGAGATTTATGAATCTTTGGTAAAGTATAAAATACTGGGGTAATTGGATGCTGATTGACTAAAAAATCACCTAACTTCGCGACAATGACTCCATCCTCTCTCGCCTGCGCGACCACCTCCTGGATAACTGCCTTAATTTGAAACACTGGATCAGATGATAATACATGATATGTACGGGTGTCATTCAATTGGCTTAAGATCTCTGATACATAATATGTCTTATCCAGGACTACCAGGGCACCCCCCTTATCAGCTGGTTTAAATACTAAAGATTTATCTTCCAGTATATGATCAAGGGCATGCTTTTCCTCTATGTTTAAATTGTGTCGAATATTAAGTTTGCCTTGTTTACATTGTTGCAACAACATTTCTATGTCACGTTGAACTAAATCAATAAAAGTCTCAACAGGATGGTGAGATCTAGGTGGCATGAGATCGACTTAAGCATGCCCTTGCCATTAGCAACGGGCTACAAGTGCAGGATTTGCTCCCCTATATATATGCACAACTGCATGTGGGTTTGAGTAGCTCCTGCTAATGCCAACCTGTCTTCTGGGACATATCAGCCAGTCTTGAGTGGGACTCGCAGACTCCTCCCTCCTCCCATTGGAAGCATGGCCACATGCTGGAGGTAACTGGTGAGCTGTTTGTGTGTCGGCCTTATGCTCCTGTAATTTGCCCACTGGCTCCTGGTATTGCCCATACGGCTCAGGTAGGTGAGTGTTAGGTCCCGGGCTACTTGAGAAACCTTGGCGCGGTGCCCGGGCTTAGACATGTTCTACACCGTAGGACATGTTGACTAATCTCTCAATTTTAAAATCAGTTTCAGGGTTTAGTAAGATTGCAGCGTGCACCTGTCTTTGTTATTGTTTTGTTATATTGTTATATTAATTACAACATCCGCACTTGTTACCTTGTGTAGGATGTCTATTGTGGTACTTGTGGTTCGCCGCAGGCATCCTCCATTGTATGCATTTTGCTGGGGATTGCCATTAGCAACGGGCCACAAGTGCAGGATTTGCTCCCCTATATATATGCACAACTGCATGTGGGTTTGAGCAGCTCCTGCTAATGCCAACCTGTCTTCTTAGTTTGTACATGAGATCGACTTAGTAAACATAAATCGTCAGAAAGGAGAATTTGCTACTCCCACTACCATACCACTTTCATCAAAAGGGCCACACTATAGCACAATTGCGCTACCAGGTCATAGAGGGCGTTACTTTACCTCAACGCGGTTGAGACCGAAATAAGTTGCTTTTGAAAAGAGAGGCATATTGGATCCATCGGTTGCAAACAATGGTATAGAGATTACAATGTCAGTAGCTTCATGTAATACGATTATTTCTATGATAATCTTGCCCTGTTTTTTCTGTAATGAAACTGGATGTTTCTGATAATATGTTTCACCTGTTTGATTGAGTTGATTCACATACTCCCCAGACACCTGATTGTGGAAGGAGCCTATAGTAACAATGTGATGCCATTTCTTTTTGAATATATATCAGAGCTAGTGGTAAGGTATTTACACATGTCTGATGAAAGCATATAATTTGCTGAAACGCATGCGTCACTATGATGGAATATGTGACTGAATAAACCTACAAGAATATTCATCAGCGAGTGCCGGTCTTTATTTGCAAATTATCTACTGGGAGACACGTGCGCAGACACGTGCACCGCGACATCCCTTGAGCAGTGCCGACCTTCTTTGGAACAGCTCTATAAATACGGCAGCCATCTTAGAGTCAGACATTTTCAAGTGTTCTGAGTGCAGGTACAGACATGAGAAGGCCCTAGGGACAGCAATTGGAAAAACCTGATTGTGAAAAAAAAATGAAAAAACAATTTATAAGTGCAGGGACAGGATAGGGAGGAATAATTTCACAGCATCTTAGTGCAGGGAGAGACGTCAGAAAGCTCTAGGAACTGCCAGAAAAGCGATTTACAAGTGCAGGGAAAGGCTAGGGAGGAATCATTTCACAGCATAGTGCAGGGAGAGACATCAGAAGGTGCTAGGGACAGTGCTAGAAAAATGCAGGGAAAGATTATTTGGGGATCCAAATTGCCATTATACAGCTCTGTCATTCCAGCAATTTGTTCTTGGGGTGCAAGTACTATGTTTAACCCCTTATGGACCGGGCTCATTTTCACCTTAAGGACCAGGCCATTTTTTGCAAATCTGATCAGTGTCACTTTATGTGTGAATAACTTTAAAACTCTTTTACTTATCCAGGTCATTCTAAGATAGTTTCTTCATCACATATTGTACTTCATGACACTGGTAAAATGGAGTCCAAAAAATGCATTTTTATTTATAAAAAAATACAAAATTTACCAAATATTTTGAAAAATTAGCAAATTTCCAAGTTTTAATTTCTCTACTTCTATAATACATAGTAATACCTCCACAAATAGTTATTAATTTACATTCCCCATATGTCTACTTTATGTTTGGATCATTTTGGGAATGCCGTTTTATTTTGAAGTTTAGAAGCAAATCTTGAAATTCTTCAGAAAATTTCTAAAACCCACTTTTTCAGGACCAGGTCAGGTCTGAAGTCACTTTGTGAGGCTTACATAATAGAAACTACCCAAAAATGACCTCATTTTACAAACGACACCCCTCAAGGTATTCAAAACATATTTTACAAACTTTGTTAACCCTTTAGGTGTTCCACAAGAATTAATGGAAAATAGAGGTAACATTTCAAAATTTCACTTTTTTGGCAGATTTTCCATTTTAATATTTTTTTTCCAGTTACAAAGCAAGGGTTAACAGCAAAACAAAACTCAATATTTATGGCCCTGATTCTGTCGTTTACAGAAACACCCCCTATGTGGTTGTAAACTGCTGTACGGGCACACAGCAGGGCGCAGAAGTAAAGGAATGCCATACGGTTTTTGGAAGGCAGATTTTGCTGGACTGGTTTTTTTACACCAAAGTTTTACATAATCATTTCATTTTTGAAACAAAAAAAATCATGTTTTCGTGTCTCCATAGTCCGAGAGCCATAGTTTTTTCAGTTTTTGGGCGATTGTCTTAGGTAGGGTATCATTTTTGTGGGATGAGATGACTGTTAGATTGGCACTATTTTGGGGGGCATACGACTTTTTGATCGCTTGCTATTACACTTTTTGTGATGTAAGGTGACAAAAAATGGCTTTTTTGACACAGTTTTTATTTTTATTTTTTTACAGTGTTTATCTTAGGGTTTAGATCATGTGGTATTTTTATAGAGCAGGTTCTTACGGACGCGGCGATACCTAATATGTCTACTTTAAAAAAAAGAAATTACGTTTAACTAATAAAGCATTTTTGAAACAAAAAAATCATGTTTTAGTCCGAGAGCCATAGTTTTTTTATTCTTTGGTCAATTGTCTCATGTAGAGGCTCATTTTTTGCGGGATGAGGTGACAGTTTGATTGGTACTATTTTGGTGTACATACGACCTTTTTGATCACTTTTATTACCTTTTTTGGGAGGTAAGGTGGGCAAAATTTTAATTTCATCATATTTTTTATTTTTTATGGCGTTCACCGTGTGGGGAAAGTAACATGACCGTTTTATAGATCAGGTCGTTATGGACGCGGTGATATCAAACATGTGTAGGGAATTTATTTTAATTTTTTTTATCAGTGATAAATGTTTTTTTTTTTTTTTTTTCACTTTTATTTTTATTTTCTTGACCCAGACCCACTTGGTTCTTGAAAATCCAGTGGGTATGATGTCTGTATAATACAATACAGTACACTATATACTGTACTGTATTTTCACTTTACATAGTCTGATCAGACTTCTGCCTTTAGCAGAAGTCTGATCAGCACCATGAACAGCCGGAAGCCTGTGAAGGCGTCCGGTTGCCATGGTAACCATCACTCACTGCCACAACAGAGCAGCGGGTGATGGAGAGGGAGGGGGACCCCTCCCTCTGTGATGCCGTCAAGAATCGGGGGCTGAAAAGGCACAGCAGCCCCCGATGGGAGAGGGAGGGAGCTCCCTCCCTGTTAACCTCTTCCATACATCGGTCCCTATGGACCTTGGCATGGAAGGGGTTAAACAGCTGACATCACAGCACAGATGGCAATGAGCTGACACTCTGCTTGATAACCGCTCGGCCATCCTGAAAATGAGAGGGGGCGGGTGGATGATCGTCATGTGTGCCCAAGAGGTTAGAAGCCTTTTGTGGCTTATATCTTTTCAAACAAGAAAAATATATACACAGTTCACTTCTGCATTTATATGTGTTGAAAGCGTACAGAAAGAAAAAAATATACGCACTTCACTGGTGCACTCATTTGTGGCAAAAGCTTTCAGTGGCCTATTTCATTATAGAAAGAAAAAAATATATGCACTACACTGATGCACTTATTTATGGCAAAAGGGTTTAGTGGCCTATTTCATTATAGAAAGAAAAAATCTACGCACTTCAATGGTGCAGTTATTTGTGGCAAAAGAGTTTAGTGGCCTATTTTAGCACATAAAAAAAAATATATACCGCATTTTCCGGCGTATAAGACGACTTTCTAACACTAGAAATTATTTTCAAAAGTCGGGGGTCATCTTATACGGGGACGCTTGCCTGGGGGTTAGAATATACCATCGGATCTAAGTTTTCACGATCTCAGTGAGATCGTGAAAACTCAAATCCGATGGTATATTCTAACCCCCAGGCGTTCCCATGGTGACAAGGACACTTGCCTGGGGGTTACAATATACAGGGCCACACCACTCACAGGAGTACATTTATAAACTGTAATCAGTAACTTTAACTTTAATCATCGCTCATCTCTTTACTAGGATACCTTACTCTCAGCTCCGGTAACAGCAGGCAGTGCGGGCGGCGCTCACTCACTGATGTCACGTGCCTGCTCCTCCCACTAGGCGGCGAAGGCGCGTGACGTCAGTGAATGAGCGCCGCCCGCACTGCCAGCTGTTACCGGAGCTGAGAGTAAGGTATCCTAGTAAAGAGTTGAGCGATTATTAAAGTTAAAGTTACTGATTACAGTTTGAAAATGTACTCCTGTGAGCGTCGGAGAGGGGGATCTGTGGATGGCACTGTTTAGGGGGAGATCTATGGATGGCACTTTTTAGGGGAGGGGGATCTGTGGATGGCACTGTTTAGGGGGGATCTGTGGATGGCAATGTTTAGGGGGGGGGGGATCTGTGGATGGCACTGTTTAGGGGAGGGGGATCTGTGGATGGCACTGTTTAGGGGGGATCTGTGGATGGCACTGTTTAGGGGGATCTGTGGATGGCACTGTTTAGGGGAGGGGGATCTGTGGATGGCACTGTTTAGAGGAGGGGGATCTGTGGATGGCACTGTTTAGGGGAGGGGATCTGTGGATGTCACTGTTTAGGGGGGATCTGTGGATGGCACTGTTTAGGGGAGGGGGATCTGTGGATGGCACTGTTTAAGGGAGGGGGATCTGTGGATGGCACTATTTAGAGGAGGGGGATCTGTGGATGGCACTGTTTAGAGGAGGGGGATCTGTGGATGGCACTGTTTAGGGGAGGGGATCTGTGGATGGCTGTCACGGATGGTGATGCAGAAAGCTGGAACTTATAAATAAACATCCGACTGGCTTGATCCCAAACTAAGGAGCATATGGGTGAGCCCTATAAAACCCCTAGAGCTCTCCCTGACTGCTATGCCCATGCAAAGGTCTTTATGGTAGACGATTGCATGCCCACGTACCTTATACTGGGTGACACCTAAAAACCCTATAATAGTGAGGGGACACGACCACCGGCTCCCTGCACTTAATACGGACGGAGTCAGGGTCACCTAGAATCAAGCCAGTAAGGAAACACAAATAAAGGAAAAGGACTTATCTGAGGAATCACCAGTAGGAGCCTCCAGCAGTGAACAACTCATCCAGGAAGAAGTATAAACCGCAAAGTGAGGCAGTATGGGAGGGAATATAAAGGGAGACATTTAGTGTAAATAGGTGATAGCTGGGAGAAGGAAAGGAGATGACAAAGTGAAACCAAAACAAAGAACCTCATGCAAGAGGTAGAGAAGAACGTCTAACAGACCTTCTCACAGAACTGGCGGTGACAGTACCCCTCCCTCTACGGGTGGACTCCGGACACCCAGAGCCCACCTTCTCAGGATGAGACCTATGGAAAGCCCTGATGAGACGAGTGGCCTTAATGTCCGCCACTGGGACCCACATCCTCTCCTCAGGACCATAACCCTCCCAATGAACGAGGTACTGGAGAGAACCGCGGATAATGCGAGAATCCACAATCCTAGAGACCTGAAATTCAAGATTACCATCAACAACAATCGGAGGAGGAGGCAAAGAGGAGGGTACAGTGGGTTGGACATAAGGTTTTAATAGGGACCTGTGAAAAACATTATGGATCTTCCAAGTCTGAGGAAGATCAAGACGGAAGGCAACGGGATTGATGACGGACAAGATCTTGTAAGGCCCAATAAACTTAGGACCCAACTTCCAGGAGGGAACCTTCAGTTTGATATTCTTTGTAGACAACCACACCAGATTGCCCACATTCAGGTCCGGACCAGACACACGTCTCTTATCCGCCACACTCTTATATCTCTCACTCATCCTCTTCAGATTACCCTGAATCTTTTGCCAAATAAGTGACAAAGACGAGGAAAATCTCTCCTCATCAGGTAAACCAGAAGACCTCTCTCCAGAGAATGTCCCAAACTGCGGATGAAACCCATATGCACCAAAAAATTGGGACTTATCAGAGGACTCCTGGCGACGGTTATTTAAAGCAAACTCAGCAAAGGACAAAAAAAGAACACCAATCCTCCTGATTCTCCGCCACAAAACAGCACAGATATGTCTCCAGATTCTGATTGACGCGTTCGGTCTGACCATTCGACTGCGGGCGAAAAGCAGAAGAGAACGCCAACCGAACCCCCAAGCGAGAACAGAAGGCCTTCCAGAATCTGGAAACAAATTGCGTGCCCCTATCAGAAACGATGTCTGAAGGAATGCCATGCAATTTAACAATGTGATCAACAAACGCTTGCACCAGCATTTTAGCATTGGGTAACCCAGGAAAAGGAATGAAATGTGCCATTTTGCTAAAACGGTCCACTACTACCAGAATCACAGTCTTCCCCGAGGAACGAGGCAGGTCCAGAATAAAGTCCATGGACAGATGCGTCTAAGGACGGGAAGGAATGGGTAACGGGAGGAGAGAACCCGATGGCCGTGAATGAGGGACCTTGGCACGAGCGCAGGTCTCGCAGGCTGCCACAAAACCCTCAACCGTCTTACGAAGAGCCGGCTACCAGAATCTCCAAGCAATGAGATCCACTGTGGCTCTACTCCCTGGGTGCCCAGCAAGGACAGTATCGTGGTGCTCCTTAAAAACCTTGTGTCGTAAAGCGAGAGGCACAAACAACCTCCCAGGAGGACAAAGATCAGGAGCCTCTGCCTGGGCTGCCTGAACCTCTGCCTCCAAATCAGGATAAAGAGCAGAGACGACCACCCATTCAGCCGAAATGGGACCCGGGTCTTCAAAGTTCCCCCCTCCCGGAAAACAACGTGACAGGGCATCCGCCTACACATTTTTAACCCCAGGGCGGAACGTAAAAACAAAATTAAACCTAGAAAAGAACAAAGACCATCTGGCCTGTCTCGGGTTCAGACGCTTGGCCGATTCCAAGTAGGCCAGATTCTTATGGTCTGTAAACACGGTAATAGGGTGTCTGGCTCCCTCTAACCAATGGCGCCATTCCTCAAAAGCTAATTTGATTGCCAACAACTCCCTATCTCCCACATCGTAATTTCTCTCTGCAGAGGAGAGTTTCCTTGAGAAAAAGGCACACGGTCGCCATTTGGCAGGAGAGGGACCCTGAGATAAGACCGCACCCACACCCACCTCAGAAGCGTCCACCTTAACAATAAACGGTAGAGAGACATCAGGTTGTACCAAAATGGGAGCGGAAGCAAAACTCTCTTTGATAGTAGAAAAGGCTTCAAGCGCATCTACCGACCACGAAGAAAAATCTTCCCCCTTTTTAGTCATATCAGTAAATGGCTTAACAACAGAGGAATAATTCAAAATGAACTTTCTGTAATAATTGGCAAAACCCAAAAACCGCATCAGCGCATTCTGATTCTCAGGAAGCTCCCAATCAAGCACAGCGCTGACCTTCTCAGGGTCCATGCGAAAACCAGAAGCGGAGAGAAGAAAACCAAGAAATTTTATCTCCGGAACCGCAAACACACATTTTTCCAGTTTAGCGTACAATTTATCATCACGCAGAATCAGCAAGACCTGACATAGGTGATCTCGATGAGTCTTGAAATCAGGAGAAAAAAATCAAAATGTCATCTAGATACACCAGTACAAATCTCCTCATTAAATGATAAAAAATGCTGTTCACAAAATGTTGGAAGACGGCCGGGGCATTCATCAAACCAAAGGGCATAACCAAATTCTAGAAATGACCCTCAGGGGTATTGAAGGCCGTCTTCCATTCGTCCCCTTCCCTGACCCTGACCAGGTTGTATGCCCCTCTTAAATCCAACTTAGAAAAAACCTTAGCCCCAGCAATCTAGTTAAACAAGTCCGGGATCAGAGGAAGCGGATATGGGTCACGAATTGTGATACGGTTCAGCTCCCTGAAATTCAGACAAGGTCTTAAAGAACCATCTTTTTTCTTAACAAAAAAAAAAACAGCGGCAACAGGTGACTTCAAGGGTCGGATGTGTCCCTTTCTCAGGCTTTCAGAGATATAAGTACGCATAGCGACTCTTTCAGGTTGGGAGAGATTGTATAAACGTGATTTTGGCAGTTTGGCGCCTGGGATGAGATTAATAGGGCAGTTGTACTCCCGGTGCGGGGGCAACCCCTGGACACCACTCTCGGAAAACACATCCGAAAATTCTGAGAGAAAATATGGCACAGTCTTGGTAGAAACCTCTGAAAGAGACGCCATGAGGCAATTCTCTCTGCTAAACTCACTCCAACCATTTATTTGCCTTGCTTGCCAATCAATGGTGGGGTTATGTTTAGTGAGCCAGGGTAGCCCATCACTAGAGGAGTAGGTAATCCGCTTAAGACGAAACATGACATATCCTCAACATGAGCGTCACCCACAGTCAAACGGATATTGTGAACTATGCCCTTTAATGATCTTTGAGAAAGTGGAGCAGAATCGATAACAAAAACAGGTATATCCTTTTCCAAAGTGCATACCTGGAAACCATGCGTTATTGCAAATTGATTATCAATGAGATTGACAGCTGCTCCACTATCTACAAAAATCTCACAAACAATGTTCTTGCTGTCTAGCGCCACCCTGGCAGGTAGGAGAAAACGGGAACTACAAGTAAACGGCAAACCTTCAATTTCCGCATCAACCTTGCCAATAGTAGCAAATGGAAAGTTTTTAGAGGGTTTTTTTCTTTTTCTTTTATTACCCTCAGAAAACTCCATGAATCTCCTAGAGGGGCAAACATTAGCCAAATGATTTATACCCCCACAACAGAAACAAACCCTCCTCTGAGAGCTGAATTCTCTACTATCAGAGGCAAGCAGACCCAGCTGCATGGCCTTCTCCTCAGAGGGGATTGAGAGAGACTGAGACCCCTGCGCACTGAATGAGACAGCCCCACTGTCCTTGGACTGAATATGACAGGAAGGAGTAGTCTCCTCTCTCTCTCTAAGACGCCTGTCAATACGAACAGCTAGAGACATGGCACATTCTAACGAGGCTGGTCTCTCATGAAAAGCAAATGCATCTTTCAATCTTTCCAAAAGACGATGGCAAAATTGACTTCGGAGTGCAGCATCATTCCAACCAGTATCAGCTGCCCATCTCCGAAATTCTGAACAATATATCTCTGCGGACTGTTTACCCTGGCATAAGACGCAGTTTAGATTCAGCCAGAGCAATACGATCCGGGTCATCATATATCTGCCCCAGGGCTACAAAAATTCATCCACCGATCAGAGGGGCCGTGCTCCCCGGCAGCGAAAAGGCCCAAGACTGAGCGTTATCCCTGAGCAGCGAGATGATGATCCCCATCCTCTGCTCCTCATCACCAGAGGAATGGGGAAGTAGGCGAAAATGGAGTTTGCAAGCCTCTCTAAAGCGAACAAAATTCTCACTACCCCCGGAGAACGTATCCGGAAGCGAGATCTCGAAACAAACTCCATGAACGCCAGCAGAACCGGTCACCTGAAACTGAGACACAGTTTTACGGAGATCTGCTACCTCCAGTGAAAGACCTTGCATGTGGCCAATCAAGGCTGAAACCGGATCCATACTTAACACGGTTATGGCGGTCTATAATGTCACGGATGGTGATGCAGAAAGCTGGAACTTCTAAATAAACATCCGACTGGCTTGATCACAAACTAAGGAGCATATGGGTGAGCCCTATAAAACCCCTAGAGCTCTCCCTGACTGCTATGCCCTACCTTATACTGGGTGACACCTGAAAACCCTATAATAGTGAGGGGACACGACCACCGGCTCCATGCACTTAATACGGACGGAGTCAGGGTCACCTAGAATCAAGCCAGTAAGGAAACACAAATAAAGGAAAAGGACTTATATGAGGAATTAGCAGTAAGAGCCTCCAGCAGTGAACAACTCATCCAGGAAAAAGTATAAACCGCAAAGTGAGGCAGTATGAAAGGGAATATAAAGGGAGACAATTAGTGTAAATAGGTGACAGCTGGGAGAAGGAAAGGAGATGACAAAGTAAAACCAAAACAAAGAACCTCATGCAAGAGGTAGAGAAGAACGTCTAACAGACCTTCTCACAGAACTGGCGGTGACAATGGCACTGTTTAGGGGGGGATATGTGGATGGCACTGTTTAGTGGGATCTGTGGATGGCACTGTTTAGGGGGGGAATCTGTGGATGGCACTGTTTAGGGGGGGGATCTGTGGATGGCATACACAGATCCCTCTCCCTATAACAATGCCATCCACAGATCCCCCTCCCCATAACAGCGCCATTCACAGATCCCCCTCCTCATAACAGTGCCATCCACAGATCCCAGTCAGTTCCCTGGACTGGAGAAGATCGTCTTGAAGACAGGGAGGGCTGGGCATTCAGTGGTAGTCTTATACGGTGAGTATAGCCAAAAACCTTTATTTTAAATGGAAAAGTTGGGGGTCGTCTTATACGCCTGGTCGTATTATATGCCGGAAAAGACGGTACTCAGTTCACATCGGTGGTTATATGTGTTGAATGTGTACAGAAAGAAAAAAATATACACACTTCACTGGTGCACTTATATGTGGCAAAAGGATTTAGTGGCCTATTTTAGTGCAGAAAAAAAATATATACGCACTTCACTGGTGCATTTATTTCTGCTGAAAGTGTTTAGTGGCCTATTTCAGTACAAATAGAAAAATATATTCTCAGTTCACGTCGGCGGTTATATTTGTTGAAAGCATGGCTGGGAGTCAGCAGGGTGGCAGCAGTGGGAGGTCGGGAGCCAAACGTGCCCGGGGTAGAGCACCTGCTTTTATTCAGCGTTTGCGCAGCAGTTATATGCTTTAAAATCTTTATTGACGTATTTTGGTCGAAGTTATATATGGTAAAACCTTTTGGGACGTATTTCGGTAAAAAAAAAAAAATTGTTCAGCTCTGCAGCCTGCAGTTATATGCGTAAAATCTTTGACGTATTTCGGTCGAAAAACAAAATTTATTCAGCGATCGGCGCTGCAGTTATATGCGGTAAAATCTTTAGTGACGTATGTTGATGAACTTCGCGACTCTTTTGGGCTCAAAGCTATCTTGACGCTTTGTCTTCTCATTGTCTGTAGCTACTAGCGGCCTGTTCATGCCAGGCAGGTTCCCCCAGAAGTATCTGGGTCGTTGAGCAGCCGAGTCCACACTTGCATCAATCTTGACAGGATTCGTCTCCAGGTGGAGAGAATTTTTTTTTGAAAAAGCTTTCTCCATCGTAACCATGTCGTTGAATAAACAGAAGACTGGCGGATTCTCTCCTGTCTTAGGCAACACTTAATTTTTATTATTAAATGTATTAAATATTGAATACTAAATTGAACGAAAATTAGATTAAAATTATAAGAAAGTAAACTTAAATTCGCCAATATATTATCCCAATTTTCTAAGGAAATTCACGGCAATTTGCCAAGCTTTTTGTGCTGGGGAGCGTGTTTTATTAAATGGTGTTTTAACCACTTAAGGACCACAGGTTTATACCCCCCTAAAGACCAGGCCCTTTTTTACAAATCGGCACTACACTACTTTCACCGTTTATTGCTCGGTCATGCAACTTACCACCCAAATGAATTTTACCTCCTTTTCTTCTCACTAATAGAGCTTTCATTTGGTGGTATTTCATTGCTGCTGACATTTTTACTTTTTTTGTTATTAATCGAAATTTAACGATTTTTTTGCAAAAAAATGACATTTTTCACTTTCAGTTGTAAAATTTTGCAAAAAAAAACGAGATCCATATAGAAATTTTGCTCTAAATTTATAGTTCTACATGTCTTTGATAAAAAAAAAATGTTTGGGTAAAAAAAAAATGGTTTGGGTAAAAGTTATAGCGTTTACAAACTATGGTACAAAAATGTGAATTTCCGCTTTTTGAAGCAGCTCTGACTTTCTGAGCACCTGTCATGTTTCCTGAGGTTCTACAATGCCCAGACAGTACAAACACCCCACAAATGACCCCATTTCGGAAAGTACACACCCTAAGGTATTCGCTGATGGGCATAGTGAGTTCATAGAACTTTTTATTTTTTGTCACAAGTTAGCGGAAAATGATGATTTTTTTTTATTTTATTTTTTTTCCTACAAAGTCTCATATTCCACTAACTTGTGACAAAAAATAAAAACTTCCATGAACTCATTATGCCCATCACGAAATACCTTGGGGTCTCTTCTTTCCAAAATGGGGTCACTTGTGGGGTAGTTATACTGCCCTGGCATTCTAGGGGCCCAAATGTGTGGTAAGGAGTTTGAAATCAAATTCTGTAAAAAATGACCAGTGAAATCCGAAAGGTGCTCTTTGGAATATGGGCCCCTTTGCCCACCTAGGCTGCAAAAAAGTGTCACACATCTGGTATCTACGTACTCAGGAGAAGTTGAGGAATGTGTTTTGGGGTGTCATTTTACATATACCCATGCTGGGTGAGATAAATATCTTGGTCAAATGCCAACTTTGTATAAAAAAATGGGAAAAGTTGTCTTTTGCCAAGATATTTCTCTCACCCAGCATGGGTATATGTAAAATGACACCCCAAAACACATTCCCCACCTTCTCCTGAGTACGGAGATACCAGATGTGTGACACTTTTTTGCAGCCTAGGTGGGCAAAGGGGCCCATATTCCAAAGAGCACCTTTCGGATTTCACTCGTCATTTTTTACAGAATTTGATTTCAAATTCCTTACCACACATTTGGGCCCCTAGAATGCCAGGGCAGTATAACTACCCCACAAGTGACCCCATTTTGGAAAGAAGACACCCCAAGGTATTCCGTGAGGGGCATGGCAAGTTCCTAGAATTTTTTATTTTTTGTCACAAGTTAGTGGAAAATGATGATTTTTTTTTTTTTTTTTTTTTTTATACAAAGTCTCATATTCCACTAACTTGTGACAAAAAATAAAAACTTCCATGAACTCACTATGCCCATCAGCGAATACCTTGGGGTCTCTTCTTTCCAAAATGGGGTCACTTGTGGGGTAGTTATACTGCCCTGGCATTCTAGGGGCCCGAATGTGTGGTAAGGAGTTTGAAATCAAATTCTGTAAAAAATGACCTGTGAAATCCGAAAGGTGCTCTTTGGAATATGGGCCCCTTTGCCCACCTAGGCTGCAAAAAAGTGTCACACATCTGGTATCTCTGTATTCAGGAGAAGTTGAGGAATGTGTTTTGGGGTGTCTTTTTACATATACCCATGCTGGGTGAGATAAATATCTTGGTCAAATGCCAACTTTGTATAAAAAAATGGGAAAAGTTGTCTTTTGCCAAGATATTTCTCTCACCCAGCAGGGGTATATGTAAAATGACACCCCAAAACACATTCCCCACCTTCTCCTGAGTACGGGGATACCAGATGTGTGACACTTTTTTGCAGCCTAGGTGGGCAAAGGGGCCCATATTCCAAAGAGCACCTTTCGGATTTCACAGGTCATTTTTTACAGAATTTGATTTCAAACTCCTTACCACACATTTGGGCCCCTAGAATGCCAGGGCAGTATAACTACCCCACAAGTGACCCCATTTTGGAAAGAAGAGACCCCAAGGTATTCGCTGATGGGCATAGTGAGTTCATGGAAGTTTTTATTTTTTGTCACAAGTTAGTGGAATATGAGACTTTGTATGAAAAAAAAAAAAAAAAAAAAAATCTGCATTTTCCACTAACTTGTGACAAAAAATAAAAAATTCTAGGAACTTGCCATGCCCCTCACGGAATACCTTGGGGTGTCTTCTTTCCAAAATGGGGTCACTTGTGGGGTAGTTATACTGCCCTGGCATTTTCCAGGGGCCCTAATGTGTGGTAAGTAGGTAAATGACCTGTGAAATCCTAAAGGTGCTCTTTGGAATATGGGCCCCTTTGCCCACCTAGGCTGCAAAAAAGTGTCACACATGTGGTATCGCCGTATTCAGGAGAAGTTGGGGAATGTGTTTTGGGGTGTCATTTTACATATACCCTTGCTGGGTGAGAGAAATATATTGGCAAAAGACAACTTTTCCCATTTTTTTATACAAAGTTGGCATTTGACCAAGATATTTCTCTCACCCAGCATGGGTATATGTAAAATGACACCCCAAAACACATTCCCCAACTTCTCCTGAGTACGGCGATACCAGATGTGTGACACTTTTTTGCAGCCTAGATGCGCAAAGGTGCCCAAATTCCTTTCAGGAGGGCATTTTTAGACATTTGGATACCAGACTTCTTCTCACGCTTTGGGGCCCCTAGAATGCCAGGGCAGTATAAATACCCCACATGTGACCCCATTTTGGAAAGAAGACACCCCAAGGTATTCAATGAGGGGCATGGCGAGTTCATAGAAATTTTTTTTTTTTGGCACAAGTTAGCGGAAATTGATATTTTTAATTTTTTTCTCACAAAGTCTCCCTTTCCGCTAACTTGGGACAAAAATTTCAATCTTTCATGGACTCAATATGCCCCTCACGGAATACCTGGGGGTGTCTTCTTTCCGAAATGGGGTCACATGTGGGGTATTTATACTGCCCTGGCATTCTAGGGGCCCTAAAGCGTGAGAAGAAGTCTGGAATATAAATGTCTAAAAAATTTTACGCATTTGGTTTCCGTGAGGGGTATGGTGAGTTCATGTGAGATTTCATTTTTTGACACAAGTTAGTGGAATATGAGACTTTGTAAGAAAAAAAAAATAATAATTCCGCTAACTTGGGCCAAAAAAATGTCTGAATGGAGCCTTACAGAGGGGTGATCAATGACAGGGGGGTGATCAATGACAGGGGGGGTGATCAATGACAGGGGGGGTAATCAATGACAGGGGGGGGATCAATGACAGGGGGGGTGATCAATGACAGGGGGGGTGATCAATGACAGGGGGGGTGATCAATGACAGGGGGGGTGATCAATGACAGGGGGGGTGATCAATGACAGGGGGGGTGATCAATGACAGGGGGGGTGATCAATGACAGGGGGGGTGATCAATGACAGGGGGGTGATCAATGACAGGGGGGTGATCAATGACAGGGGGGGTGATCAATGACAGGGGGGTGATCAATGACAGGGGGGTGATCAGGGAGTCAATATGGGGTGATAACCACAGTCATTGATCACGCCCGTGTAAGGCTTCATTCAGACGTCCGTATGCGTTTTGCGGATCCGATCCATCTATCAGTGCATCCGTAAAAATCATGCGGACATCTGAATGGAGCTTTACAGGGGGGTAATCAATGACAGGGGGGTGATCAGGGAGTCTATATGGGGTGATCACCACAGTCATTGATCACCCCCCTGTAAGGCTTCATTCAGACGTCCGGATGCGTTTTGCGGATCCGATCCATCTATCAGTGGATCCGTAAAAATCATGCGGACATCTGAATGGAGCTTTACAGGGGGGTAATCAATGACAGGGGGGTAATCAATGACAGGGGGGTGATCAGGGAGTCTATATGGGGTGATCACCACAGTCATTGATCACGCCCCTGTAAGGCTTCATTCAGACGTCCGGATGCGTTTTGCGGATCCGATCCATCTATCAGTGGATCCGTAAAAATCATGCGGACATCTGAATGGAGCTTTACAGGGGGGTAATCAATGACAGGGGGGTGATCAGGGAGTCTATATGGGGTGATCACCACAGTCATTGATCATGCCCCTGTAAGGCTTCATTCAGACGTCCGGATGCGTTTTGCGGATCCGATCCATCTATCAGTGGATCCGTAAAAATCATGCGGACATCTGAATGGAGCTTTACAGGGGGGTGATCAATGACAGGGGTGTAATCAATGACAGGGGGGTGATCAGGGAGTCTATATGGGGTGATAACCACAGTCATTGATCACGCCCCTGTAAGGCTTCATTCAGACGTCCGGATGCGTTTTGCGGATCCGATCCATCTATCAGTGCATCCGTAAAAATCATGCGGACATCTGAATGGAGCTTTACAGGGGGGTAATCAATGACAGGGGGGTGATCACCACAGTCATTGATCATGCCCCTGTAAGGCTTCATTCAGACGTCTGTATGCGTTTTGCGGATCCGATCCATCTATCAGTGCATCCGTAAAAATCATGCGGACATCTGAATGGAGCTTTACAGGGGGGTGATCAATGACAGGGGTGTAATCAATGACAGGGGGGTGATCAGGGAGTCTATATGGGGTGATCACCACAATCATTGATCATGCCCCTGTAAGGCTTCATTCAGACGTCCGGATGCGTTTTGCGGATCCGATCCATCTATCAGTGCATCCGTAAAAATCATGCGGACATCTGAATGGAGCTTTACAGGGGGGTGATCAGGGAGTCTATATGGGGTGATCACCACAGTCATTGATCATGCCCCTGTAAGGCTTCATTCAGACGTCCGGATGCGTTTTGCGGATCCGATCCATCTATCAGTGGATCCGTAAAAATCATGCGGACGTCTGAATGGAGCTTTACAGGGGGGTAATCAATGACAGGGGGGTAATCAATGACAGGGGGGTGATCAGGGAGTCTATATGGGGTGATCACCACAGTCATTGATCACGCCCCTGTAAGGCTTCATTCAGACGTCCGGATGCGTTTTGCGGATCCGATCCATCTATCAGTGGATCCGTAAAAATCATGCGGACGTCTGAATGGAGCTTTACAGGGGGGTGATCAATGACAGGGGGGTAATCAATGACAGGGGGTGATCAGGGAGTCTATATGGGGTGATCAGGGGTGATCAGGGGCTAATAAGGGGTTAATAAGTGACGGGGGGGGGGTGTAGTGTAGTGTAGTGGTGCTTGGTGCTACTTTACTGAGCTACCTGTGTCCTCTGGTGGTCGATCCAAACAAAGGGGACCACCAGAGGACCAGGTAGCAGGTATATTAGACGCTGTTATCAAAACAGCGTCTAATATACCTGTTAGGGGTTAAAAAAAACACATCTCCAGCCTGCCAGCGAACGATCGCCGCTGGCAGGCTGGAGATCAACTCTCTTACCTTCCGTTCCTGTGAGCGCGCGCGCCTGTGTGCGCGCGTTCACAGGAAATCTCGGCTCACGCGAGATGACGCCTATTGGCGTTAGCGTAGCCTGGGGGAGCCGCCGCAATGACGCCTTTCGGCGTTACAGTTGCGGGAAGTGGTTAAGCAACACTTTATAAAGTTGAGACATTTTAACCTTCCCTATAAATGAATAGATGAACTGGCCACTCTGTGGCCTTCTCATGCTGCTGCCACCTCCACAATCTCTTATCGTGCTACTCTGTGGCCTCCTACTGATGCTGCTGCTGCTGCCACCTCCAGACTCTGTCATTGTGCCACTCGGTGGCCTTCTCCTGATGCTGCCGCTGCTGCTGCTGCCACCTCCAGACTGTCATTGTGCCACTTGGAGGCCTTCTCCTGATGCTGCCACTGCTGATGTTGCCACCTCCAGACTGTCATTGTGCCACTCGGTGACCTTCTCTTAATGCTGGTACTGCTGCTGCCGCCACCTCCAGACTCTGTCCTTGTGCCACTCAGTGACCTCCTCATACTGCTGCCAACTACACACTCGGTCATTGTGCCACTCGGTGGCCTCCTCGTACAGCTGCAAACTCCAGACTCTGTCATTGTGCCACTCGATGACCTTCTCCTGATGCTGCTACTGCTGCTGCCGCCACCTGCACACTGTTATTGTGCCACTCTGTGGTCTCCTCATGCTGCCACCACCTCCAGACTCTGTCATTGTGCCACTATGTGTGGCCTCCTGATACTGCCGATACCTCCAGACCCTGTCATTGGGCCACTCTGTGGTCTTTTCATGCTGTTCCCACCCTCCCCACTTCATGGCTTGGCCACTATTTTGCCTTTCGGCCTGGCTGACATTTGTTTGACCCTTCTTCTAATCTGTCAGAAGGAAGGAAAAATAAGATGCACAATGGATCCTGTCTGTGTAGCAGATATAAGGCCAGTATGGTCTTATCAGAATTGGTTTATGATTTGGTAGCCAAAAGCAGGAGTGGGTACAAAACACAGAAGACATGCAAATATTCCATTCACGTGTCATCTCTGTTTTAGATCCACTCCTGTTTTTTTGGCTTTAGCAATACTGATGGATTACTGACAAAATGCTGACAGGATCCATTTTTTGTGGGTTATTGTTTTGATGGATCAGAGGAAGGGCAAATTAATCAGTGACGTCAACACAAACTTTCTGCTGACATCCTCTCCACTCTGTCGGGGAGGGCTCTACTTGTATAAGCATTTAATAGAACAGGTTCTATAGACATCTATGTGGAATCAGCTGATGAGGGTGTTGATACTTCAGTTATTTGGTCAGTTTTGACCCCGTGACTGCCCTAATAAGTAAAGTGTGCAGTGATTCTAAGAGCGGCGCCTGTCATCTGCATGTCATACGGACTCACAGTATTATTTCACTACCAAAACAGACTCCCTATGCATGTTACTACAAGGCACAGTGTTCTACACCACGATAAAGGCTCTCTGCAGCCAGGAAATAGGCGTTTTTTAACATAATTCACAGTGAATATATTCGGATCTAACCAAATGTTTCCTGAAAATTTTGGCGAGCCAAATTTTTGAAAAATTCACTCATATCTAGTAACCACCTAGTGAATCCCTAAACCGAGCCCTGACTACTGTAAGTATGAACAGACCTTGATGGCAGGAATGTTCATACGCTGGAACCTAGGGCCCTATCTGACCCTAAGGGCCCTGGAAATAGTGTCAGGACAAGAGATGACCTGTTCCTTCCCAGCTGAAGGAACAGGAAACTCCCTCAGGACTAATACCAACAGGTAGGGGAAAACCACGAACAAGAAATAAGGAAAAAGACATTTAACTCCAAAGTATGCAGACGAACTCAGAGGAGAACCAGACACCAGCTCTTCACAACCAAGAAAGGAGCTATCAACCGCATAGCATGATGGGTGAGGCCAGACTAAATAGAGGAGTAAGAATGGCCACTTAGTCTACACCTGAGACCAGAGGTGTGGTCATACCCAGCAACAATACAGAAAAGTAAAACCAGAGAGGTTGTCAGATCACATCATGTGCAGCCAGTCTCCTAGATCTTCTGACCCCTGTCACAGGAAAGACCGTGACAATTAAACTGTGACGTTACATTGTACTACAGCCATTTACGTGGTGTAGAAAAAGAAAATATACGTACGTCCCATCAGCCGTTCTTTGGTGAATTGTGATTGTATATTTTTTTGTGGTGTAGAAATAGGAAAATAAAGGAGAAAATATGTCATAATTGGCATTAAGCAGTGAAGTTACATTGTTCTACAGCCATTTACGTACTGTATTAATAGGAAAGATATGTACGTCCCATCAGCCGTTCTGCGGTTTTGTGATTGTTATATTTCTTTTTTTGGAGTGTAGAAATAGGAAAAAGAATACGTCTTAATTGCCGTTCTGCGGTGAATTGTGTTTTTTTTTGGGGGGGGGGGGGGGGTTGGAGTTTATTAGTTAGAAAAAATTATATAATGTACACTGCTCAAAAAAATTGAGGGAACACAAAAATAATTCATCCTAGATCTGAGTTAATTAAATATTCTTCTGAAATACTTTGTTCTTTACATAGTTGAATGTGCTGACAACAAAATCACACAAAAAAAAAAAAATGGAAATCAAATTTTTCAACCCATGGAGGTCTGGATTTGGAGTCACACTCAAAATTAAAGTGGAAAAACACACTACCGGCTGATCCAACTTTGATGTAATGTCCTTAAAAAAAGTCAAAATGAGGCTCAGTAGTGTGTGTGGCCTCCACGTGCCTATATGACCTCCCTACAACACCTGTGCATGCTCCTGATGAGGTGGCGGACGGTCTCCTGAGGGATCTCCTCCCAGACCTGGACTAAAGCATCTGCCAACTCCTGGACAGTCTGTGGTGCAACGTGACGTTGGTCGATAGAGCGAAGACATGATGTCCCAGATGTGCTCAATTGGATTCAGGTCTGGGGAACGGGCTGGCCAGTCCATAGCATCAATGCCTTCGTCTTGCAGAAACTGCTGACACACTCCAGCCACATGAGGTCTAGCATTGTCTTGCATTAGGAGGAACCCAGGGCCAACTGCACCAGCATATGGTCTCACAAGGGGTCTGAGGATCTCATCTCGGTACCTAATAGCAGTCAGGAAACCTCTGGCGAGCACATGGAGGGCTGTGCGGCCCTCCAAAGAAATGCCACCCCACACCATTACTGACCCAATGCCAAACCGGTCATGCTGGAGGATGTTGCAGGCAGCAGAACGTTCTCCACGGCGTCTCCAGACTCTGTCACGTCTGTCACATGTGCTCAGTGTGAACCTGCTTTCATCTGTGAAGAGCACAGGGCGCCACTGGCGAATTTGCCAATCTTGGTGTTCTCTGGCAAATGCCAAACGTCCTGCACGGTGTTGGGCTGTAAGCCCAACCCCCACCTGTGGACGTCGGGCTCTCATATCACCCTCATGGAGTTTGTTTCTGACCGTTTGAGCAGACACATGCACATTTGTGGCCTGCTGGAGGTAGTTTTGCAGGGCTCTGGCAGTGCTCCTCCTGTTCCTCCTTGTACAAAGGTGGAGGTAGCGGTCCTGCTGCTGGGTTGTTGCCCTCCTACGGCCTTCTCCACGTCTCCTGATGTACTGGCCTGTCTCCTGGTAGCACCTCCATGCTCTGGACACTACGCTGACAGACACAGCAAACCTTCTTGCCACAGCTCGCATTGATATGCCATCCTGGATAAGCTGCACTACCTGAGCCACTTGTGTGGGTTGTAGACTCCGTCTCATGCTACCACTAGAGTGAAAGCCCCGCCAGCATTCAAAAGTGACCAAAACATCAGCCAGGAAGCATAGGAACTGAGAAGTGGTCTGTGGTCACCACCTGCAGAACCACTCCTTTATTGGGGGTGTCTTGCTAATTGCCTATAATTTCCTCCTGTTGTCTATCCCATTTGCACAACAGCATGTGAAATTGACTGTCACTCAGTGTTGCTTCCTAAGTGGACAGTTTGATTTCACAGAAGTGTGATTGACTTGGAGTTACATTGTGTTGTTTAAGTGTTCCCTTTATTTTTTTGAGCAGTGTATTAATTGCCGTTTTATCATACAGTGTGTCAGACAGACAGGTGACAGGCCCTTCAAAGGGAACGGGCGGTGGCCAAAATGTTTCTGTCGCAAGCAGCAGAAGAAGGGGGGGGGGGTGGCAGCAGGAGTCAAAGCGAGAGGCCTGAGCTCCCTCCCGGTGTCATCTAGCGGTCATGTCTTGACCAGCAACCCAGCGGTGCTTAAATGGTTGACTTGGTCTTCGAGTTCGTCGCAAGTGACATCAGACACGCCCAGCCAAGAGTCGGTGGGTTTCTCTGACACAACGCTTAGTTGGCATGGCCCGAGAGCAGGCCCTGTGCCCCACCTATCCTGAACCTTCCTCTGTAATTTTCAGTTCCATCAGTGTGAGAAGTTTTATATGCCATAGGCTAAGCTCCACTTTTCAGAGAGGATGAGCTACTAGAGGACAGTCAGCAGCTACTGCCCAGCCAAGATCTGGAGGAGACATCTGCCGCTTCCTCCAGTAGGCGGGCAAGTAGTAGTAATGAGGAGAGTCGCGTGGGAGCAGGTGTTGCGAGTGGTCAGGCTTCTGGCCCTGAGACCGTTGAGGTGGACATCAATGACGTGCAGACAGTAGCGGATGATGATGATAATGTAGCCGATCGCACTTGGGAGCCGGGTGAAGAAGGGGCTTCATCATCAGGAGAAGAGGGTGGAAGCTTGCGTGTGAGGCAGCAGCTGAACCAGCAGGGTGGCAGCATGGCTGTGAGTCAGCAGGGTGGCAGCAGTCGGAGGTCAGGAGCCAAATGTGCCCGAGTTAGACCACCCACTTTGCAGGAGCCTACCGGGCCGTAAAGTAGCGGTGCTCCTTCAGCATACCACATATGCAGGGCATGGCGGTGTCATGCTATTCTACACCTAGTTTGCCTGGGCGAACTGAGTCATACAGGGGAGAATCCTGGCTTTCTCCTCGACAACTCTAAATCTAAACCATTGTGAGAACGGGAAGAACATGGTGTCGGCACTGCGTGAAAGAGGGCTGAGCCATACACCCTGCATGGCGCATGTGTTCAATCTGGTTGTAAAGCGGTTCATGAAGTTTTCTGCCCATCTGCAAGACATCCTGAAAATGGCTAGGAAACTTTGCATGCACTTCAGCCACTCGAACACCTCAAAGCACATCCTCCTAGGGCTGCAGTGGCAGAACGGCATCCCCCAACATAGGCTGATATGCGACGTTTCCAACCATAGGAATTCCATCCTCCATATGTTGGACCGACTATATGAACAGAGAAAGGCCATAAATGATTTCTTGATAATACGGGCAGACAGAGGTACTCCCCTGTGTAACTTTGATGTTAGCCAGTGGCAGCTCTTGCATGACACTTGCCGTTGGCTCAAGCCCTTTGAGGAGGCCACTTTATTCACCAGGACTACTGGATGGAACATATGCTGCTAAATCTGGCTTGCCAGGGGAAAGGAGACATGGCGACTAAATCTCACGTCCACATGAGCCCTGTGCTAGCTGAACTAGAGGAGGACATTCGAGCACAAGCAATGTGTAGAGAAATGGGTGGTTTTTCTACACGGGTGACAAGAGAGGAGGAGCAGGAGCAGCCAGAGGAGCTACAGGGCGATGAGGAAGATGAGGCAGAGGACCCAGACACACCGTGGCAGTATGCAGTCGAGATGGAGGCAGGGAGTCCCTCAGAGTCTCTTGCACAAATGGCCCAATGCATGCTCACTTGCATGTGTAGTGACAGCCGAATTGTCATCATTCGCAAGAGGGATGACTACTGGCTCTTCACCATGTTAGACCCTCGCTACCAGTCCAACATGGGGGCCTTTTTCACACCCGCTGAGAGGGAGGACAAACTGAACTATTGAGACATCCTATGAAGTTAATTGGCTGCTGCCTATGTCAGCCATCGCCTATCCTCAAGCAGGTCTGACCGGGAGAGCCCTCTGCGCTCACGTTCCACTGCCATGGCTAGTGGGGGGGGGGGGGGTGAAGGGGCAGGAGCAGTGCCAGCTCCATCAGCAGCAACTTAAGTCTAGAGTTGCTGATGAGCAGTTTTCTTCACCCGCCTACTGAAAAAAACTACTCACCAGCAGAAGCAGGTAGACATAGAGCAGAACCTAAACCAGCAGGTTGTGGCATACTTGGAGTGCACCCTGCCATCCCACATCGAAGATCCCCTGGACTACTGGGCAGCCAAACTCAATTTGTGGCCGCAATTGGCCGAGTTTGCCATGGACAAGCTTTCCTGCCCAGCCAGCAGTGTGGCATCAGAGCGGGTGTTTATTGCAGCGGGGTCCATAGTTACCCCAAGGAGAACTAGTCTGTCCACCCAAAATGTAGAGAAACTGACCTTTGTGAAAATGAATCAGGTGTGGATCAGCCAGGATTTTCAAACACCAATGCCTGATGCATCAGACTAGATCATCCATGGTGTCACACCAACACTTTGACAAAAGAGACCTGTTTCTTCTGGCTCCCTGCTTCAGCTACTATTCTGATGCTGCCACCCGCCTGATGCCACACCTGCTGCCAGGTGCTCCTATTGTCAGCCACCATCTTCAGCTGGTACTGGTTTTTCCCCCCACTAGATACGGTCGTTTCGCGGTGAACTTTGCGCGTTCGCGATTCGCCGAACATGCTAACATATGGTGATATTCGCATCCGCCATATTCTTTCGCATTGCGCCGAACTTTGGCCCATGACACATCCATCATATGGGACAGGACAGCCAATTGAGACGTTTCAGCACATGGACACACCCCCAACCCTATAACAGAACCCTATCTGGCAGCCATTTTACATTCTGTGTTTTGCCAGTGTGGTTGCATTTTGGAGCAGGGACAGGCTGTTAGGAACTTAGGGACACCAAATGCTAGCTAATAGGGCCACAAAAGTCCTTTTAAGGACTGGTAACGTTGTGCTATTGATAGGTGTGATACACAGATGGGTGTGATATATTTATAATATACTTTCTAACATAGAAAGTATATTATAGTGCATTTGTATGCTTCCAGAAAATACTGATTGAGGGCTGCGATCTATCAGCTTCCACAAAATAGTGGTAGAGGTTTTCCATATACCTGCGTCCAGAAAATTACTGCTTGAGGGTGATATACCAGCTTCAACTAACAACTGATTGAGGACTTCCATATATCCGCTTCCACAAAATAGTGGTAGAGGTTTTCCATATACCTGCGTCCAGAAAATTACTGCTTAAGGGTGATATACCAGCTTCAACTAACAACTGATTGAGGCCTTCCATATATCAGCTTCCACAAAATAGTGGTAGAGGTTTCCCATATACCTGCGTCCACAAAATAGAGATTGCGGGTTTTGATATACCTGCTTTAGCTAACAACTGATTGAGGCCTGCCATATATCAGCTTCCACAAATACTGCTCTTCTCTAGGGACTTTGGCACAGGGTCATTTTGAAAATGACAGGTAGAGGAAGAGGCAGGCCGTTCCGCAGGGGTGGTAGGGGTCGGGCAGGTGCACTAGGCCGGAGCCTAAGTGGGAAGTTGGAGAAGGTGCGTGTGATTATGTCATCTTCGGATGCGTGGCATTAAATTGACAAATGAGCTAATAACGGAGTGCCCGGACAATTTGCTGCTTTTCAGCCTGGACCCGGGTCCGGTCATAGCCCCACACGAACATGCGCTGCAGGACAAAGATGCAAGCATATAATCTCAATTTTTTGGAATACAAGTTTTGAAAATAATGTTCTCAACAAACCCGTAAAAAGTATATAAGTATTTGAAGGGGAAATATTAGATTTAGTGTTGCCGTTATAAGGTTGTATTGTATTGAGATTGTATGTGTGTGGGGTCTGAGCAATCGCATATTGGCCAGCTGAGCAGAGATGTACCTGTCCAGTGAAGTGACTGTACGGTATGGGGTGTAAAGCTGGTTCGCCTCCCCGTGGTGCACCCTAGGTAACTCCTAAATGAACCAGCAAATACTGGTGGTAAAATAAAGAAAGCTTTGCCTGAGTCCTGACCAACAGGACAAAAAATAGAATCTATAGACTGTTTGTGTGTGTGTGTGTGTGGTGGTATATAGTGTGTGGCAGGACAATGAATGTGCAATGTGAATGTGAGAGATATTTCTATGCTGTCTATACGTACATGCTACAGACATAGTGCTGTGATGTTACAATACTTAGTGCACCAATCAGTAATATCTACTTAAAACTGATAAAAAGTGAAGTTGTAGGTATGGCAAAAAAGATATTCGCATCATAAGTGGCTATTTTCACAATCGCAAATATTTTCTAACACTCTATCTGCATATAAAGCGATTGGTCTGACATGCATGTGAAATGTAATCAAATACACTGGTGTAATGTAAAATTACTTACAGTGATTAGGAGTTCTTCCTCACTGTCACGAAATTTGCTTCCAACCATATTTTCGCATCAAACTTCGGGTAGTTCAAACCAGTAGCTAGACTAGACAACGCCCTTTTTGCGCATTATACAAAACGTAACTATGCGATTTTCGCATTGAATTTTTTTTTTTTAAGGAGATAGCTGTTTGTATACATCAAACCGAAAGGAAATAAAGTCTTTCTAGGCTCCAGCAGGGCACATTTTTTAGAGTTTCCCTTTAAGAAGCAAAAAAATGGCCCCTGATTAAAATACATATTTTTTGTGGGAATTTTTGCCAATGATCCCCCTCTGGTATGTCACTGTCCATGTTGTTTGACTATTTGTGCACTCATAGTTTGTATTTGGTGGCTGCAAATATGACCTGAAGATTTTCCAGGTTTGCCTGCTATTAAAGTCAATGGACGCGATGCGAATGCACGTTTGCGAATCGTCCCGGCTGAAGTTCGTCCATCACTACCCCCCACCTACCTACTCAGTCACTGGGCCACTCTGTGGTCTCCTCACACTGCTGCTGCCACCTCACCACTCAGTGATCTTCTTATACTGCTGCCATATCACCACTCTGTGGTCTCCTCATGCTGCTGCCACTTTTCTGCTCTGTGGTCTCTTCATTCTGCAGTCACTTCATCACTTTGTGGTCTCCTCATGCAGCAGCCACTTCACCACTCTGTGGTCTCCTCATTCTGCTGCCACTTCACCACTCTGTGGTCTCCTCATGCTGCTGTCACTTCACCACTCTGTGGTCTCCTCATGCTGCTGCCACCTCACCACTATGTCACTGGGCCACTCTGTGGTCTCCTCATGCTGCTGCCACTTCACCACTGTGTGGTTTCCTCATGCTGCTGCTACATCACCACTCTGTGGTCTCCTCATTCTGCTGCCACTTAACCACTCTGTGGTCTCCTCAGGCTGCTGCCACTTCACCACTCTGTGGTCTCCTTATGCTGCTGCTACATCACTACTCTGTGGCCTCCTCATGCTGCTACCACCTCAACATTATGTCTCTGAGCTACTCTGTGGTCTCCTCATGCCGCTGCCACCACCACACTATGTCTCATCACCACTCTGTGGTCTCCTCATGCTGCTGCCACTTTGCTACTCTGTGGTCCCCTAAATCTTCAGCCGCTTCACCACTCTGTGGTCTTCTCATGCTGCAGCTACTTCACCACTCTGTGGTCTCTTCAGGATGTTACCTCTTCACCACTCTGTGGTCTCCTCAGGCTGTTGCCACTTCACCACTTTGTGGTCTCCTTATGCTGCTGCCACTTCACTACTCTGTAGTCTCATTATGCTGCTGCCACCTCAACACTATGTCACTGGGCCACTCTGTGGTCTCCTCATGCTGCTGCCACTTCACCACTGTGTGGTTTCCTCATGCTGCTGCCACATCACCCACTCTGTGGTCTCCTCATGCTGCTGCCACTTTACCACTCTGTGGTCTCCTTATGCTGCTTCCACCTTAATACTGTCTCTGAGCCACTCTGTGGTCTCCTCATGCTGCTGCCATATCACCATTCTGTGGTCTCATCATGCTGCTGCCTCTTTTCTGCTCTGTGGTCTCCTCATTCTGCAGTCACTTCATCACTTTGTGGTCTCCTCATGCAGCAGCCATTTTACCACTCTGTGGTCTCCTCATGCTGCAGCCACTTCCCCACTATGTGGTCTCCTCATGCGGTTGTCACCTCAACACTATGTCTTTGAGCCACTCTGTGGTCTCCTCATGCAGCTGCCACTTCACCACTCTGTGGTCTCCTCATTTTGCTGCCACTTCACCACTCTGTGGTCTCCTCATGCTGCTGTGACTTCACCACTCTGTGGTCTCCTCATGCTGCTGCCACCTCACCACTATGTCACTGGGCCACTCTGTGGTCTCCTCATGCTGCTGCCACTTCACCACTCTGTGGTCTCCTCATTCTGCTGCCACTTCACCACTCTGTGGTCTCCTCAGGCTGCTGCCACTTCACCACTCTGTGGTCTCCTTATGCTGCTGCTACATCACTACTCTGTGGCCTCCTCATGCTGCTACCACCTCAACACTATGTCTCTGAGCTACTCTGTGGTCTCCTCATGCCGCTGCCACCACCACACTATGTTTCATCACCACTCTGTGGTCTCCTCATGCTGCTGCCACTTTACTACTCTGTGGTCTCCTCAATCTGCAGCCGCTTCACCACTCTAAGGTCTTCTCATGCTGCAGCTACTTCACCACTCTGTGGTCTCTTCAGGCTGTTGCCACTTCACCACTTTGTGGTCTCCTTATGTTGCTGCCACTTCACTACTCTGTAGTCTCATTATGCTGCTGCCACCTCAACACTATGTCTCTGAGCCACTCTGTGGTCTCCTCATATTGGTGCCACCTCACCACTCTGTGGTCTCCTCATGCTGCTGCCACATCACCACTCTGTGGTCTCCTCATGCTGCTGCCACTTTACTACTCTGTGATCTCCTTATGCTGCTTCCACCTTAATACTGTCTCTGAGCCACTCTGTGGTCTCCTCATGCTGCTGCCACTTCACCACTGTGTGGTTTCCTCATGCTGCTGCCACATCACCCACTCTGTGGTCTCCTCATGCCGCTGCCACTTTACCACTCTGTGGTCTCCTTATGCTGCTTCCACCTTAATACTGTCTCTGAGCCACTCTGTGGTCTCCTCATGCTGCTGCCATATCACCATTCTGTGGTCTCATCATGCTGCTGCCTCTTTTCTGCTCTGTGGTCTCCTCATTCTGCAGTCACTTCATCACTTTGTGGTCTCCTCATGCAGCAGCCATTTTACCACTCTGTGGTCTCCTTATGCTGCAGCCACTTCCCCACTATGTGGTCTCCTCATGCGGTTGTCACCTCAACACTATGTCTTTGAGCCACTCTGTGGTCTCCTCATGCAGCTGCCACTTCACCACTCTGTGGTCTCCTCATTTTGCTGCCACTTCACCACTCTGTGGTCTCCTCATGCTGCTGTGACTTCACCACTCTGTGGTCTCCTCATGCTGCTGCCACCTCACCACTATGTCACTGGGCCACTCTGTGGTCTCCTCATGCTGCTGCCATTTCACCACTCTGTGGTCTCCTCATTCTGCTGCCACTTCACCACTCTGTGGTCTCCTCAGGCTGCTGCCACTTCACCACTCTGTGGTCTCCTTATGCTGCTGCTACATCACTACTCTGTGGCCTCCTCATGCTGCTACCACCTCAACACTATGTCTCTGAGCTACTCTGTGGTCTCCTCATGCCGCTGCCACCACCACACTATGTTTCATCACCACTCTGTGGTCTCCTCATGCTGCTGCCACTTTACTACTCTGTGGTCTCCTCAATCTGCAGCCGCTTCACCACTCTAAGGTCTTCTCATGCTGCAGCTACTTCACCACTCTGTGGTCTCTTCAGGCTGTTGCCACTTCACCACTTTGTGGTCTCCTTATGTTGCTGCCACTTCACTACTCTGTAGTCTCATTATGCTGCTGCCACCTCAACACTATGTCTCTGAGCCACTCTGTGGTCTCCTCATATTGGTGCCACCTCACCACTCTGTGGTCTCCTCATGCTGCTGCCACATCACCACTCTGTGGTCTCCTCATGCTGCTGCCACTTTACCACTCTGTGATCTCCTTATGCTGCTTCCACCTTAATACTGTCTCTGAGCCACTCTGTGGTCTCCTCATGCTGCTGCCACTTCACCACTCTGTGGTCTCCTCATGCTGCTGCCACCTTAACACGATGTCTCTGAGCCACTCTGTGGTCTCCTCATGCTGCTGCCACTTTACCCCTCTCGGGTCTCCTCATGCTGCTGCCATTTTACTACTCTGTGGTCTCCTAATGCTGCTGCCACATCACCATTCTGTGGTCTCCTCATGCTGCTGCCACATCACCACTATGTCACTAGGCCACTCTGTGGTCTCCTCATGCTGCCGTCACTAGGCCACTATGTCACTGGGCCACTCTGTGGTCTCCTCATGCTTCTGACACTTCATCACTTTGTGGTCTCCTCATGCTGCAGCCATTTCACCACTCTGTGGTCTCCTCATGCTGCAGCAACGTCACCACTCTGTGGTCTCCTCATGTTGCCACATCACTACCCTGTGGTCTCCTCATGCTGCTGCCACCTCAACACTATGTCACTGGGCCACTCTGTGGTTTCCTCATGATGCTGCCACATCACTACTCTGTGGTCTCCTCATGCTGCTGCCACCTCTTCTACCTCAACACTATGTCTCTGATCCACGCTGTGATCTCCTCATGTTGCTGCCGCTTCACTACTCTGTGGTCCCCTCATGCTTCTGCCACATCACCACTCTGTGGTCTCCTCATGCTGCTGCCACATCACCACTATGTAACTGGGCCACTCTGTGGTCTCCTCTAGTGATGGTCCGAATAGTTCGCCGGCGAATAGTTCCCGGCCAACATAGCTTGTTCGCGTTCGCCGCGGCGGGCGAACATATGCGATGTTCGGTCCGCCCCCTATACATCATCATTGAGTAAACTTTGACCCTATACCTCAGTCAGCAGACACATTCCAGCCAATCAGCAGCAGACCCTCCCTCCCAGACCCTCCCACCTCCTGGACAGCATCCATTTTAGATTCATTCGGAATCTGCATTCTCAGTGAGAGGAGGGACAGTGCTGCTGCTGCTGATTCAGTAGGGAAAGCGTTAGCTAGGGAAGTGTTCTGTGTCCACAGACTCATCTGCTGTAAGGGCAGCATCCTGACAGCACCCCAAAAAGCCCTTTTCAGGGCTGGTACATCAGTCTGCTTTTTTTTTATATATATATATATATATATATATACAGTACAGACCAAAAGTTTGGACACACCTCATTCAAAGAGTTTTCTTTATTTTCATGACTATGAAAATTGTAGATTCACACTGAAGGCATCAAAACTATGAATTAACACATGTGGAATTATATTCATAACAAACAAGTGTGAAACAACTGAAAATATGTAATATTCTAGGTTCTTCAAAGTAGCCACCTTTTGCTTTGATTACTGCTTTGCACACTCTTGGCATTTTCTTGATGAGCTTCAAGAGGTAGTACCCTGAAATGGTTTTCACTTCACAGGTGTGCCCTGTCAGGTTTAATAAGTGGGATTTCTTGCCTTATAAATGGAGTTGGGACCATCAGTTGCGTTGAGGAGAAGTCAGGTGGATACACAGCTGATAGTCCTACTGAATAGACTGTTAGAATTTGTATTATGGCAAGAAAAAAGCAGCTAAGTAAAGAAAAACGAGTGGCCATCATTACTTTAAGAAATGAAGGTCAGTCAGTCAGCCGAAAAATTGGGAAAACTTTGAAAGTAAGGGCTATTTGACCATGAAGGAGAGTGATGGGGTGCTGCGCCAGATGACCTGGCCTCCACAGTCACCGGACCTGAACCCAATCGAGATGGTTTGGGGTGAGCTGGACCGCAGAGTGAAGGCAAAAGGGCCATCAAGTGCTAAGCATCTCTGGGAACTCCTTCAAGACTGTTGGAAGACCATTTCAGGGGACTACCTCTTGAAGCTCATCAAGAGAATGCCAAGAGTGTGAAAAGCAGTAATCAAAGCAAAAGGTGGCTACTTTAAAGAACCTAGAATATGACATATTTTCAGTTGTTTCACACTTGTTTGTTATGTATATAATTCCACATGTGTTAATTCATAGTTTTAATGCCTTCATAGTCATGAAAATAAAGAAAACTCTTTGAATGAGAAGGTGTGTCCAAACTTTTGGTCTGTACTGTATATATATATATATTGCAGTTGCCTGCCCATGTGTGAGAGGCTGCAGGCACAGTCACAGACAGTACTGTGTGCACACCATTCATACAGGGTGTGACAGAAAATACCTCGCAGATAAAAAAAAAATTATATTTAATCTTTTTCTGTGATCTAATCACAGTTGCAAGCCAGTGTGTGTCAGGCCCACACAGACTGTATTGTGGCCACTGGCTAGGCCTCCACTTATACCGTTACAGGGTGTCACTCACTCAAATACCTTTCAGATAAAAAAAATTATATTTAATATTTTTCTGCGATCTAATCACATTTGCAAGCCAGTGTGTGTCAGGCCCACACAGACTGTATTGTGGCCACTGGCTAGTGGCTAGGCCTCCACTTATACCGTTACAGGGTGTCACTCACTCACAAATACCTCGCAGATAAATAAAAATTCTATTTAATATAATTCTGTGATATAATCACAGTTGCAAGCCCTTGTGTGTCAGGCCCACACAGACTGTATTGTGGCCACTGGCTAGGCCTCCACTTATACCGTTACAGGGTGTAACTCACTCACAAATACCTTGCAGATAAAAAAAAATTCTATTTAATATTTTTCTGTGATATAATCACAGTTGCAAGCCCGTGTGTGTCAGGCCCACACAGACTGTATTGTGGCTACTGGCTAGGCCTCCACTTATACCGTTACAGGGTGTCACTCACTCAAATACCTTTCAGATAAAAAAAATTATATTTAATATTTTTCTGCGATCTAATCACATTTGCAAGCCACTGTGTGTCAGGCTCACACAGACTGTATTGTGCCCACTGGCTAGTGGCTAGGCCTCCACTTATACCGTTACAGGGTGTCACTCACTCACAAATACCTCGCAGATAAATAAAAATTCTATTTAATATTATTCTGTGATATAATCACAGTTGCAAGCCCTTGTGTGTCAGGCCCACACAGACTGTATTGTGGCCACTGGCTAGGCCTCCACTTATACCGTTACAGGGTGTAACTCACTCACAAATACCTTGCAGATAAAAAAAAATTCTATTTAATATTATTCTGTGATATAATCACAGTTGCAAGCCCGTGTGTGTCAGGCCCACACAGACTGTATTGTGGCCACTGGCTAGTGGCTAGGCCTCCACTTATTCCGTTACAGGGTGTCACTCACTCACAAATACCTCGCAGATAAATAAAAATTCTATTTAATATTTTTCTGTGATATAATCACAGTTGCAAGCCAGTGTGTGTCAGGCAAAACAAAAAAAAAAAAAGGCACATACAAGTGTCAATTCCCCTTCATGATCGTTACCTTGTTGTGGTGAAGGGGCTTGCGTATCACAATGAAGCGATCATCACCTCTGAGTGTGTTGGGGAATGTTGCCACACCCCAGATGATAAGGCCGTTGCTTCATTATGATCAGACCAAAAGCGATCGGCTGGATAATTTTTCATAGATTTTTTTTAAGTTGTATGGGTGGGTTTTTAATACATAAAATAAAAAAATCATAAGAAAGTCTCTTAATAGTTTATTAGAAATAATGCAGACAATTTAAAAGATCCCCATCAATTCCAATACAAAGCAAGTACAAAGCTCAGAACTAAATTTTTCCAGGATGTCGTAATGGTTCGTTAATTCGACAATGGTTAATCAATTCGACACACGTCCCCGGATAGGGGACGTAACAGGGATTAAACTGATAGGAATGGTACTAGTTAAGACACCACTCATATAGGGTGTCACAGCACATTGCTCCGTGCACGCGCAGTGCCCCAACTTGGGAGTAAGAGGACCGACCAAGCTGCTTTTTCCATCCCCCGGTTCCTAAAATCAATTCATTTTGGTGTATCAGAGTTTGGTCTGTCACTGTGAAGGCAGTCGAAGGTACCCGGCCTAAATTTTTTTTCACAAAAAGCAATCCCATCCTGATATGGGACGTAACAGGGATTAAACTGATGAGAATAGTACTACAGAAAATAGCACTCATATCGGGTGTGACAGTAAATTGCACGGTGCAGACGCAGTGACCGTGGCGTAAATTCAAACAAAGGGGAGGGAGCCAGCTTTTTTTTAACCATCTCCCCGTTCAAAAAATCTATTTAATAAATGGACCCCAGATTGGGGACGTAACAGGGATTAAACTGATGAGAAGAGAGAACTACAGAAAATAGCACTCATATCGGGTGTGACAGTAAATTGCACGGCGCAGACGCAGTGACCGAGGCGTAAATTTAAACAAAGGGAAGGGAGCCAGCTTTTTTTTTAGCCATCTCCCTGTTCAAAAAATCTATTTAATAAATGGACCCCAGATTGGGGACGTAACAGGGATTAAACTGATGAGAAGAGAGAACTACAGAAAATACCACTCATATCGGGTGTGACAGTAAATTGCACGGTGCAGACGCAGTGACCGTGGCGTAAATTCAAACAAAGGGGAGGGAGCCAGCTTTTTTTAACCATCTCCCTGTTCAAAAAATCTATTTAATAAATGGACCCCAGATTGGGGACGTAACAGGGATTAAACTGATGAGAAGAGAGAACTACAGAAAATACCACTCATATCGGGTGTGACAGTAAATTAGTAAATTGCACGTCGCAGACGCAGTGACCGTCGCGTAAATTCAAACAAAGGGGAGGGAGCCAGCGTTTTTTTAACCATCTCACCGTTCGAAAAATCTATTTAATAAATGGACCCCAGATTTGGGACGTAACAGGGATTAAACTGATGAGAAGAGAGAACTACAGAAAATACCACTTATATCGGGTGTGACAGTACCGTATTTTTCGCCCTATAAGACGCACCGGCCCATAAGACGCACCTAGGTTTTTGGGGAGGAAAATAAGAAAAAAATATTTTTTTTACCAAAAGGTGTGCTTTTGGTGGGTTTGGAACTAATGGTGGTCTGTGGATGACGGACACTGTTATGGGGGGATCTGTGGATGACGGACACTGTTATGGGGGGATCTGTGGATGACGGACACTGTTATGGGGGGATCTGTGGATGATGGACACTGTTATGGCGGGATCTGTGGATGACGGACACTTATGGGGGGATCTGTGGATGACGGACACTTATGGGGGGGATCTGTGGATGACGGACACTTATGGGGGGATCTGTGGATGACGGACACTTATGGGGGGATCTGTGGATGACGGACACTTATGGGGGGATCTGTGGATGACGGACACTTATGGGGGATCTGTGGATGACGGACACTTATGGGGGGATCTGTGAATGAAGGACACTTATGGGGGGATCTGTGGATGACGGACACTTTTGGGGGGATCTCTGAATGACGGACACTATTGGGGGGATCTGTGGATGACGGACACTTATGGGGGGATCTGTGGATGACGGACACTTATGGGGGGATCTGTGGATGACGGACACTTATGGGGGGATCTGTGGATGACGGACACTTACGGGGGGATCTGTGGATGACGGACACTTATGGGGGGATCTGTGGATGACGGACACTGTTACAGGGGGGGGATCTGTGGCTGGCACTGTTACAGGGGGGGGATCTGTGGATGGCACTGTTAAATATGTGCCATCCACAGACCACCCACCCCATAACAGTGCCATCCACAGTGCCCCCCAGCCCATAACAGTGCCATCCACAGACCCCCACCCCTTAACTGTGCCATCCACAGATTCCGTGAGCCCTGCCGCCGCCGCATACAAATATAAAATGTATTATTGAATTAAAAGTTATTAAACATGCCCCCCTCACTCCTAATAGTACCGTATATCCGAATTTCTTCTGTATAATGCCGGCAGGCGGGCCGGGCGGCCGGCACGTCCCTCAGTGACATCACTTGTCTGCGCCGCCTGCTTCATTCATAAAGCAGGCGGCGCAGGCACGTGACATCAGGGAGTTACGCTGCCGCCCGCCCATCCTGCCTGCCGGCATTATACAGAAGAAATTAGGATATACAGTACTATTAGGAGTGAGGGGGGCATGTTTAATAACTTTTAATTCAATAATACATTTTATATTAGTATACCGGAGCGGTGGGGCGGGGCTATAGTACAGTGACCGCACCGCCCCACCGCTATTGCCTGCCCCCAGCTCCTCCTCCCAGTCCCTCCCCCGGCCCCCGCTCCGTACATCGCGTCCAGCGATGTTAAAACTGTCAGCATTCGCCCCATAAGACGCAGGGGCATTTTCCTCCCATTTTTGGGGAGGAAAAAGTGCGTCTTATAGGGCGAAAAATACGGTAAATTGACCGTGGCGTGGATTCAAACAAAGGGGAGGGAGCCAGCGTTTTTTTAACCATCTCCCCGTTCAAAAAATCCATTTAATATATGGACCTCAGATTGGGGACGTAACAGGGATTAAACTGATGAGAAGAGAGAACTACAGAAAATAGCACTCATATCGGGTGGGACAGTAAATTGCACGGCGCAGACGCAGTGACCGTGGCGTGGATTCAAACAAAGGGGAGGGAGCCAGCGTTTTTTTAACCATCTCCCCGTTCGAAAAATCAATTTAATAAATGGACCCCAGATTGGGGACGTAACACTGGTTGACATCATCATTTATTTGACCCTTCTTCTGATCTGGCAGAAGGAAGGAAAAATGGGACGCACAATGGATCCTGTGTATGTAGCAGCTGTAAGGCCTGTATGGTCCCATCAGAATTGGCTTATGATTTGTTAGCCAAAAGCAGGAGTGGGTGCAAACCACAAAAGACATGCAAATATTTATTCACGTGTCATCTCTGTTTTGGAGTCCACTCCTGTTTTTTTGGCTTTAGCAATACTGATGGATTACTGACAAAATGCTGACCGTGTGAAGGCGGATGCTCAACAGACAGGATCCGTTCTTTGGGGTTTATTGTTCTGACTGTTGGGCAAAATAATCAGTGACGTCAATACAAACTTACTGCTGACACCCTCTGTGCTCTGTCGGGGGAATCTACTTGTATAAGTGTTTAATAGAACAGGTTATGTAGACAGCTGATGACGGTGTAAAAGGAGTGCACTTTTTCTTGACGCCATCATCAACCTGTAAGGCTGAGTTCACACTTGCGTTATTTGGTTAGTTGTGGCCCTGTGACTGCCCAAATAAGTGAAGTGTGCAGTGATGCCTGTCATGTGCGTGTCATACTGACTCACAGTATTGTTTCACTACCACAGCAGACTCCCTATGTGTGTTACTGCAAGACACAGTGTTCTACACCACTATACAGGCTCTCTGCAGCCAGGAGATAGTTGCTTTTTAACACGATTCACCACGAATAATTCGATTGAATCAAATCTTTTCGGAAAATTCAGCGAACCCGAACGAATCTATTTTTTTAGAAATTCGCTGATCCATAGTGATGACCTTCTTAAGTTAGGTTTCCCTTTTTGCCTGACAATGTGGGGCTACCATGTTATTAGAATCTTTGATTGTATTCCACACCCTTGTATTAAGGCTATACGTTTGCTTGCTTATATCTTCAATATGTACATTGGCAATATTTTACCTTACATGTGATTGTAGTGATTGTTGGCATATCTTATGATGTGCCTGATTGCTCTTATGTGCTCCTTTTATAAAAAAAAAATGTAATAAAAACCCAGTGTAAGTTAAAATAGAAACTCCAACTCTAGAAGAAAAAAAAAGAACAAATCAGATTCGCAATTCAGTGCTGACAGCACACAGGGCTTGAGGGCTAGCTGCCTCATTCATATGGGAGGCTATTGCAGGATGTCAAAGTTTGGGTACATGTTTGGGCTCCAGAGACAACTTCTCCAGTCTCCCACATACACCTGCATGGCATGACACAGAGGTGAGGGTCTATGTATGTAGAGAGAGCAGTTTAGCACCTCCTGCTACTACGTGCTGTCCTCCCTCATTAGTTTACTTCTGGTGCTAAAAAATCTGTCATGTTCATGTGATGGACGTTGGACAAAACAGGTGCAGGCTGCTCCCAATTAAGACATGTATATCAGAACTGTGTCTTCTAACAAGCTGTGTTCACTACTTGACCAGGAAAGATTTTTATCCTCTGGGAGTAAACAATGAAGGAATGTTTTAATGGGACCACTCCACTGCTGAGTTTTAACTCTGGAAATGTAGCAGAGTGTTTATATGAAATCGTCTGTTGAAAAAACACCCACAGTGGGCTGGTTCTTGTGAAAAGGGTAATCACAGCAGATATTCCGCTGCAATGCAAAGGTAAAACCTGCAGTAAAACCCATAAATTGAAATGCTTTTGAATAGAGTTAAGCGGACACCTGGATGTTCGGGTTCGGCCGAACTTCACAAAAAAGTTCGAGTTTGGGACCCAAACTTGACCCTGAACCCCATTGAAGTCAATGGGAACCCGAACTTTTGAGCACTAAAATGGCTGTAAAAAAGGCATCGAAAGGGCTAGAGGGCTGCAAATGGCAGCAAAATGTGGTTAAGAGCATGGCAAGTGCTCTGCAAACAAATAACTTTAAATAACATACAATACGTAAAAATAAAAAATAATAATCTTGATCTTGGAGGACGAGGTCCATATGGAGTAGGAGGTGAGGAGGCGGTGGATGTGGCGATGTAGGTGGAAATGGCGGTGAAGGAGGAGGAGGTAGCCTACACTGCTTTTAGATTTTTTGTTTTTTTGTTTAAATTAGGGTACACCCCAAAACATTGGGAAATATAACCTGTTATAAACCCCATCCAGCCATGCTAAACAAACGTCAGACAATACACTGGCTGCAGGGCAGGCCAGCACCTTCAAGGCGTAAAGGGCAAGCTCAGGCCATATGCCCAATTTGTAGACCCAGAAGTTGAAGGGGCAGACCCATCAGTCAGTACGTGTAGGCATGTGCACACATACTGCTCCACCATATCGCACGTCCCGTGATGTCCACGATCCAATTGGATATCTGCTCTATCAACTTTCGATGTTCTATTCTGCGCCTACCATGTTGATCACGGTTAGCGGTGAATCAGGGTTCCACGCTGGAGAGGGGAGCGTGAGAAAGGGATACCACATCCAAGGAGGTCAATGGCTGCAATGTGATCGAGCAGAAATGTGGGACAAGTTATTAAAGCAGAAGGATCGAATGAAAGGGCCAATTAAAGACGAATTTTAGAAATTTAAGTCCCTGACCCCTATGCAGAGCAGGGATTTTTCATCACTAGAAATGGGTTAATGTCACCCACCAATGGAACAGATGATTTTAAAAAATTTCAGTCCCTGTCACCTATGCAGAACAGGGGTTTATTCACGGCAAAAATTGTAAAATGTCACCCAAGAATGTAACAGAAAAATTTGTGAATTTTATTAACCTGTCTACTAGGTAGAGCAGGGGTATATCACAGCCAAAAATTGGTGAATGTCACCCGACAATGTAACAGACTAATTAGTGAAATGACATAAAATAAAATCGTACAAATTTAAAAAATTATCTTGATGTATGAGGTGGAGGTCCATATGGAGTAGGAGGTTAAGGAGGCGGTGGACGTAGCGGTATAGGTGGAAGCGGTAGGGGAGGAAGACGAGGTAGCCAACACTGTTTTTTTGGTTTTGATTTTTATTTTTTATTAGGGTACACCCCAAAAGAGTGGGAAATATCAAAAATACAACAATGAGCAATTGCACTGCAGTATGACAATGGCTGGTTAAGGCCGGTATACATGTCTATTCTGCACAAGGTACGGACAAGTCCTGTGGGATCCATGCCTGGTTCATTTTAATGAATGTGACAGGCAGCTGCGCTTGTCTGTGATAACGCCCCCAGCCGTGCCAAACACACGTTCAGATAATACACTGGCTGCAGGGCAGGGCAGGCCAGCACCTCCAAGGCGTAAAGGGCAAGCTCAGGTCATGTGCCCAATTTGGAGACCCAGAAGTTGAAGGGGGCAGCCCAGTCATTCAGTACATGTAGGCATGTACACAGATCTGCTCCACCATGTGCTGAAATGCTGGCCTCTTCCTCCTCCTCTGCCTTCGCCTTGTGCTTCTACTGTGCCCCCGCTGTAAGGTGGGAATGCCACCAGCAGCGCATCTACCAGAGTGTGCCTTGTACTCGCGCTTCTTACGATCACGCTCCAGTGACGGAATTAAGGTACGTTGTCCTTGTAACAGGGATCCAGCAGCGTGGCCACCCAGTAATCAGCACAAGTTAGAATGTAGGCAACTCGGCGGTCATTGCGGAGACACTGCAGCATGTAATCGCCATGTGTGCCAGGCTGCCCAGAGGCAACGAAAAGCTGTCCTCTGTGGGAGGTTTATCGTCTGTGTCCTCTGTATCCCCCCCAGCCACGCACCAGTAATGGCCATGAGCTTGTTTGGGTGCCACCCTGCTGTGAACACAGTTCCTCCTCCTCCTACATCTCCTCCTCCTCATCCTCCACCTCCTCATCCTTCAGAACTGTGCCCTGGCTGGACAATTCTGTTACCTGGCATTTGTGGGTGGAGGAACCCACTGTGACAGAGTGTCTGGAGAAGTAGTGGACGGGGTCTATGTGTGCCCAAGATTCCTCACTTCTGTCATTTAAAAGCAACCAGGGAAATGTTCAGGAGAGGTCTCTGCAATTCGGGTTTGCATAAAACCTGTTTTTAGGGCCTGTGTTGCTGGAGTGAGGAGAGAAGGGTGGGCCCCACTCCATACGGACAGTCCGGGTTTTGGGCTGTCAGGTAATTACTCCTCAGGTGTGCTAGCCTGATATTAGGCTGAGAATGCAGACACAGCTCTCTCAGCCTGGGAATAGGTTACCTGCATGGAGCCTGTGAGAGCACTTCAAGAGGTACGGACTTTGCTATTTTGTTTGGGTGCTTGGTATTAGGCCAGCACTTGGTCAGGGAGGTTTCATGCTGTATAGTTAGAGCCGGACAGGCTTAGGATTTTTGTTTGTTATATTTTATGTTCTGTACCTCAACCTGACAATAAAACTGGCTGAGGTCAGTTAAACGAAGTTCCTGCCGTGTGGACTGTAACTGCTTCGGTGTGCCTGCTAAACTGTGCCTGTCTACCCAGGAGACGACAGCCCCGCTACCTAATCCTTTACACCACCCTCGGAGCCACTTGTGAATGACTGGCCAGAAACCCTATGAAATGATACCTCTTCCTCCTCCTCCTGTGCCACATCCTCTTCCATCATTGCCAGATGCGATTTTTTCAAGGAGGCAAGAAGTGGGATAGTAACGCGAGAATGGCGTTATCGGCACTGGCCATGTTGGTGGAGTACTCGAAACAGCGCAACAAGAAACACAGGTCTTGCATGGAGGCCCAGTCATTGGTGGTGAAGTGGTGCTGTTCCGCAGAGCGACTCACCTGTGCGTGCTGCAGCTAAAAACTCCACTATCGCCTGCTGCTGGCACAGTCTGCCCAGTTCCACCTTGTGGGCACGTCGCATATGAGGTGGTGAGCGGGAAGGCTGAAGTTACAGTACGCTGCAGCGCACAGACGGCCCGCACTTTCTGAAGCAGCTCTGACATATTGGAGTAATTTTTAAGGAACCTCTGCACCACCAAATTCAGCACATGCGCCAGGCAAGGGATGTGCGTCAAACCGGCTAGTCCCAGAGCTGCTACGAGATTTTGCCCATTATCGTAAACCACCAGGCTGGGCTTGAGGCTCACTGGCACGAACCACTCATCGGTCTGTTGTTCAAGGCCCGTCCACAGCTCCTGTGCGGTGTGGGGTTTGTCCCCCAAACAGATAAGTTTTAAAACTGCCTGCTGTCGTTTACCCCCTGCTGTGCTGAAGTTGGTGGTGAAGGTGTTACGCTGACCGGATGAGGAAGCGGAGTAGGATGAGGAAAGCAACAGATCCTCGTGATGGAAAGGACATGTGCCAAACTGCTATCCGCCTCAGGCCCAGCCGTCAGTGCATTTACCCAGTGTGCTGTTAGAGAGATTGAACGTCCCAGACCGTGCTTACTGTCCACGAATCCGTAGTTAGGTGAACCTTGCACATATGGCGGTGTGCACTGCACACCTGATTTTGTCCCCCACTTGGTTGTGCAGGGAAGGGATTGCTCACCTGGAAAAGTAGTGGCGGCTGGGCAAGAAGTACTGTGGGACAGCCACCGCCATAAGGCTTTTAAAACTCTCCGTCTCCACCAGATGGAATGACAGCATTTCAAAGGCCAGGGATCGCGGGTGGGTAGGGGGGTACTTCCTCTTCCACTCCAGTGTTTGGGAGATGGAGAGCTGAACGCTTCCGTGGGACATTGTGGAGATGCTTGGTGACCCAGGTGGTGGTGTTGCTGGCAGATCCTCTGTTTGCGGGATGGCAAGTGCCACTGTCACGCCAGAGGTGGATGAAGAGGCCGAGACTGCAGCAGAAGAGGAAGCAGGAGGAGCCAGAGACCTATCTTTGTTTTTGAGGTGTCTACTCCACTGCAGCTCTTGCTTTGCAAACCACTCGTGTCTTTTCATCAGCACATTGTCTGAAGAACTGCCACGCCAGAGAACTCCTTGGAGCTGGCTTTTGTGTGCTCGGTCCCTTGCTGCGTTGAGCAGCAGCAAGCGTACTGTCTTGGTGGAAGGCTGCTCCGCTTTTGCACCCTGCTCCCTCTTCTGCTGTGTTGGTGCTTTGGTGCGACCACCGCCTCTTCCTCCGAACTACACAGGTCACTCGCATGACCCTTGATTCCATGTGGGGTTGAGGACTCATCGTCCTCCACATCATCTTCCACCCAGTCTTCACCCCTGCCCTCCTTGTCGGTCTGCACACTTTCGAAAGCCACAGCAGTTGGCACCTGTGTTTTGTCATCATCCGAGACGTGCTGCGGTGGTCCTCCCATGTACTCATCTTGAAACATAGTTGTTGGGCATCGGTGCACTCAATCTCTTCACTTCTGGGGCAGAGCTATGTTGGTGGCCCTGGGAAACCCTACTAGCAGAGTCATCAAAAAGTAGAAGAGACTGCTGCATGACTTGGGGCTCAGACTGCTTGGTTGATTTGCAAGGGGGTGAGGTGAAAGACTGATGGACATCGGCTGCATGTGCTAACTCTGATCTTTCAGCAGGAGGCTTGGGTGGGAGACAATGTGAAGGAACTGGAGGCACTGTCAACAACCCAATCTTCTATCGCCTTACTTGTTCTGGCATCACATTCGTAGAGCCGCATTAGGCCCGACCAAATAACGTTGAAGGCTCTGTCGCCTACTCGTACCTAAGGAAGGTGTTTCACTTGTGCGTGTAACTGGCACAGATCGACCACGTCCTCTCCTGCAACAGGAGCTCCACCAGCAGCACCACGACCGGGGCCACGTCCCTTATTCGACGCTCTCCTCATTCTCCGCAAATTTTGGATCTTACCCAAAATGGAGTGTTTTTTTAATAACAGATAGAACACCAGTATCTAACGCGTGTATTTCACACTGACAGATGCAGCAAAGGCTGCAAATTTAGTATTTTGCCTAAAATGGGTGTTTTTTTAAACCCAGAATATTATTGCAGTATTTCAAGCTTGTATCTCACACTGACAGATGCAGCCAAGGCCACAAATTTAGTATTTGGCCCAAAATGGGTGTTTTTTTTTTTATAACGGAATAGAACACCAGTATCTAATGCATGTATTTTTTATTTTTTATAAACACTTTATTCGTTGTCTAACAATAACCATTACATAAATCATGTCAATATTAACATATATCAACAACATATTTTCTTTTAACCCCGCAAAAAAACTCCCCCCCCCTCCCTGCGATGCGTCTTCCTTCAGCGCCACTCCTCCGTCCTAAGGTCGAGGAGTAGCGTTGACGGGTGGAGAGCAGGGGATGCTCTATGAGTTTCAGTCTCCCCAGGTTCCAATCCATTTTTTCTCAGCCTTTTTCTGCTTATACAAAATATATTCATATCTCTTAGTCGTATTAACCAGGTTTAACCATGTATTCATAGTGGGACTGTTTCGTGAAAAACAGGAACGTGCTATCAAAAGTCGTGCCAAAAACATTATCTTAAATAAAAGATTTTTTTTATGTTGCTGACAGCTCACCTTGGCCAACTCACCCAGTACCCAACATTCAGCGGAGAAAGGGATCCGCTCCTTCAATTTTGCCTCAATATATCTATGAATAGCCCCCCAGTAGTGTTTCAACTCTGCACAGGACCAGAACATATGCAAGTAATCCGCTTCAGGAATATAACACCTAGGACAGTTAGTCATTCCTAATCCCACATCTTTTAAGCCAAAGAGGTGTTACATAAAGTCTATGTAGTATATTAAACTGCACCACAACGTGATTAAAATAAGACTAGATAGCCTCATAGCTAAGATTTTGGAATAAAGTTTAACATCTGTGTTCAGCAGAGAAATGGTCTATAAGATCCCAACTCATTAGGTCTTTACCCTTCTTTAACATTACTGTTTATCACGGCCTCTGTCATTGTTTCTGGGAGGACTCCCTCTTTATTGAGTCAGAGAGTGTTCTCCACAGATGGGGAAAAACAACCTCCCCATATTTACGATAAAACTCATACGGGAGTCCATCCAATCCGGGAGAGGAGTTACCTGAGCAGGCCTTAATTGCATCCTCTATCTCTTGGGGACTCAAGTCCATCTCCAAACGTTCCTTTTGCCCATCTGTAAGAACCGGAGGGAAACAGAGTCCCAAGTATGAGTTCATCGCAGCCTCTGAGAGAACACTCTCCGATTCATACAATTCACCAAAATATTTTATAAATACTTCTAATATTCCCTCCTGATCTTCCACAATAGTACCATCAGACATACGAATACTACGGATCTCTTTCTTTGAATCCTGGCTTGCTATTACTCTAGCCAGCATCTTCCCAGGGCGGCCTGCCTCTGAAATATATTTTTATCCTCTAAAAAACAGCTTCTGTTGTGCTTTATCCAGAAGAAAGTCAGAAAAGGTCTGACTTGTCTTCTGCATAATCTCTCTACCTTCCTCTGTTTTTCCCTTAGCATACCTAGCCATTCCTACAGCGGCTGCTTCCTCTAATTCTTTCTCCTTCATAGCATAGCGTTTACTAAGATTTGCAATTATGCTGATAAAGATCCCTCTCATAATTGCTTTAAACGCATCCGAAATATATTGAAATTTAGCTGAGGCTTGTTCCTGTCCCAAAAGGAGATAATTTCCTTTTCATCTGATTATGATTCTCAATTATTAATAGCCAATGGGGATTCAATATAAATGGGGGTTTCACTCTAGCATCATTCCTAGCCATAGATAGCTCTATTAAGAATGCAACATGGTCTGAAACGGATCTGGCCTTGTATCTCATACGTTAACACAATTTTATTCTATCCCGAATCTTTCTCAAGTCGTATTTTACCGCAATATTTTGTATCGCCTTACCGTTGTTTTTGACAATGGATAGAATCTCGTCTAATGGGGAGAAGTTATCCGTAGGCGTCTCCCCATCGCCAATATAGGGGTCCCCCCCAGGTGTCTCCTCCGATCTAGGTTCTGAAATTTTTTTTTTTATATTAATGTCCTGCCTCCATTTCAGACCTGACCTAGTGGCTAAATTTGGTGATCTAAAAAATTGATCAATTCTAGAGGACTCTATTTGTTTCTGTCCTGGCTTAGCCGAAGTCAGGTCCGTGGAGCGTCTATTTTGTTTAGGAGCCATCGCCCTTTTTTATATAATAATTTTTTTATTTATTTTTTCTCTCCTTTCCCCCCACCTTCCCTTCTTCTTCTTTCCTCCTTCTTCTTAAATTCTCCTTTTTTTTTTTTGTTCTTATTCTCTTCACTCTCTCACCTCACCGCCCCCCCCCTTTTTTTTTCCCTTTTTTTGGCTTCAGTAGCTTTTAATATCTCCCTTTTTTTTTCTTTTCAATCACAAGCTTCAACCTCAGCTTCCTAACAATAAAAGAGTTAGTATTTAATAATTAGTTGCAGAAAGAGAGTCTGGGAGTTGGAATTAAGACTACTGTCCAATGGCGTTAATTAAGGGTTAATGGGGTTAGGTGAGGCAGAGAGATAGCACGAAGGACGCGGAAAAGGGATATGCAAAGAAAAGTCCAGAAGGGGGGAGAGTAGCAGAATAGCAGGGATGGTTTCTCACCAGGTCCACGGTCTTCCACTCAGGTTCGGCCCATGGCCCGAGTTCTGGAGATACCCGCAGAGATACCCGCAGACAGCCCCACATGCCGGTCAACAAGTCTAAGAGCAGAAGACTAATCCACCGATGAGCAATCAAGAAGGCTATAAGACTGGAATCCGGGCAGGGATAGCGCCACTATCAGAGGAACATCAGGGGGTAGTCAGCACGTGGAGGAGCGCTCCATCCACTGACGGCCGTACTGTCACCCCCTCATATATCAAACCAGCGAAGCAGGGCAGAGGCAAACAAGGCAGGCCGGTGGTCCACTAATCTTAGTGTAATTGCACTCCGGGAGACATCGTGAGTTTCCACATGGACGCGAGCCAGCACAGCGTTCACTACATGCGGCGAAGGAAGCCCGGTGTTGGGAGAGGAGGGAGAGCGCTCACGTAATCACGTCCTTCCTCATTCCTCCTTGCTATGTGGGCACTCTCTGACTAGGTGCTGTGTATTGTAAATTTAGTATTTTGCTCAAAATGGGTGTTTTTTTTAATAACAGAATAGAACACCAGTATCTAACGCATGTATTTCACACTGACAGATGCAGCAAAGGCTGCAAATTTATTATTTTGCCCAAAATGGGTGTTTTTTTAAACCCAGAATATTATTGCAGTATTTCTAGCTTGTATGTCACACTAAAAAATGCAGCATAGGCCCCAGATGTAGGATATTGCCAAAAATTTGTGTTTTTTTAAACCCAGAATATTATTGCAGTATTTCAAGCTTGTATCTCACACTGACAGATGCAACCAAGGCCACAAATGTAGTATTTGGCCCAAAATGTTTTTTTTTTTAAATAACAGAATAGAACACCAGAATCTAACGCATGTATTTCACACTGACAGATGCAGCCAAGGCTGCAAATTTAGTATTTTGCCAAAATGGGTGTTTTTTTAAAGCCAGAATATTATTAAAGTATTTCTAGCTTGTATGTCACACTAACAAATGCAGCATAGGCCCCAGATGTAGGGTATTGCCAAAAATGGGTGTTTTTTTAATAACAGAATATGACAGTAGTATCTAATGCTTGTATTTCACACTGACAGATGCAGCAAGGGCTGTAAAATTTTGTCTTTTGCCCAAAAAGGGTGTTTTCTAAAAGCCAGAAAATTATTGCAGTATTTCAAGCTTAAATTGCACACTGACAAATGCTGCAAAGGCCACAGATGTAGGGTCTTGCCAAAAATTGTTTTTTTTTTTAAACCCAGAATATAATTGCAGCATTTCAAGCTTCTATTTCACTGTCACAAATACACATATGCTGTGCTGGTGCACAGAACTTGCATAAAATGGCCGCCGCCGCCCACCTAACTAACAGACGGATAAAAGTTATTTTTCTGGGTCACTGGGCTCAGGGCAGGGTAAAAAGATTGTGCACTGCACCCACAAAACAAAATCTAGGTAGATCGCTGATTTAACAAGCACTTCAAATTAAAGATTCTGTCCTATTCTCTCCCTCACAGCAGTATCATCCTATCCTTACACTAATCAGAGCAGAGTTACGTGCAGCGCTACGTGACTCCAGCTTATATAGAGGCTGGGTCACATGCTGCACTGGCCAATCACAGCCATGCCATTAGTAGGCATGGCTGTGATGGGTTCTAAGGGCACACAAGTTAAACGCTTGTTGATTGGCTGCTCTGCAGCCTTTCAAAAAGGGCCATTAAATCGCCGAACACCAAACCCGAACCCAAACTTTTACAGAAAAGTTCGGGTTCAGGTCCGGGGTCCAAAAATCTTAGTTTGGTACCAACCCGAACCTTACAATTCGGGTTCGCTCAACCCTACTTTTGAATGAAAACCCACAGTGAAAGTCAGTTTACGCTACAGGGTTTATTCCACAGCATGGGGGATGAGATTTCTGAAAATCTTATCCACATCACTACTACTGTACAATGCTATGGATTTGTGGCATGAAATTCCATGCCGATTAATGTGCAGCATTTATGCCACTTGGGTAAAAACCCTGAAAGTTACTGTTGGATGACTGCAAACAGATGTCGCCTTGCAGCCAACTCTAGACATTCTGCACATTTCACTGTGAATGGCATTCTGGAGCTGGCATGTACTATGAAATATAGAAGCTTCAGAAGTTAAAGGGGTTATCGAACCCCTATAATGCCCCATCTAATGCCCTCTCACACGGCTTGTACTTAGCTTGCTCCCCAGCACCTGCATTGCTTCTGATACCCGCAACGGGGAAAAGCCTTCCTAGCGTCGCGGGTGATGCTAGGAAGGCTTCACCCGTCACGGCCAGCTATTGGCTGCAACACACGCCCACATCCCCCACCCCCGTCACCAGATGTTTTGATTTGCGTGACTTTTTTTCTAATCTGTTTTTATTTTGACTACAGGTTTTTTAATTCTATTTCCTGAACATGAAAGGGCTTGCATTAACCAACAGATTCCAACTGCTTAAAATGAGCTGATCAACACAATTTGATAATTAACACAAAATACCCTAGTATTTAATTGTCCGTCACTTGCTTGATTGCACAATTGTACCAGCTTTGTGACCTTGTTTGAAATATAAATGTAGTAACCACACCAAACCTGACATGACCCAGATAATACAATACAAAAATATATAATAGATTTGACATACATACACACACCCAGAAATACTGACTGAGTGCATATGAAATGTCAAATATGCCAAACGTGCACCAGGGTTAGGCCACAATAAACAGAGCCCTGTTTCCTTTGTGTGGTTTGTACAGGATACTGCTTACGGGGCCTCATTCGGCAAACTGTCAAACAGTAAAACTCCATTTGTTGCCTATAGGAACCAAGAGTTCAGCTTTCATTTTATCAGAGCAGTTTAAGAAATGAATGACGAGACCCGTCATAACCTTCTCTGCCCCTCTTTGCGGAGGGCATATTTGATTCAACATGGGGATGCAATACTGGAGGTCTATGGTAGGGACTCCAGGCTTATTCACAAGAAAACAAAGGGGACTATATTATACAGGGGCAATTTCCAGACCGTTCTTTTCCACGTAAAGCAGTGTACAGGGGTTGGTGCCGTTGTGGTATAAACTTAGGATTTGTGGATTGATACCTAAATAAATAGACAGCAACAAGGTTTTAGACATCCATAATTGTTACAGACATTCAGAAGTGGCTTCTTATGAGAAGCCCCCAAGGAAATCAATGCAAAAATTGATCCCTGTAGGAATGATAGTACAGCAATGTCCGACCTAGTACTGAAAATTGCATTCACCTGAAGCAATACCAATTGGGCCATAGTTTAAGGGATATTCCATTTTTTTATTTTTTTATTATTTGTTTATATAATAGGAAATCATACAATTTTATGATAGACACGTATATAAAATACTGCATACATACCTTTCTTACTTGAGACCTATATGCAGTAGAATAGTATAGCCCATGTGTTAGACCTCTATATGCAGTAGACTGGTATAGGTCATGTATAAGTTCTCTGTAAAGAATTCATGGCCTAACTAAAACATGCATCAGTCATGTAATACCCTACACATTATGCAACTTCTTTCAGTAACCAACTGTGTCACATGATATACGTGTGCTAGATCAGCACACAGGACATATTAATATGATAAGTAAATAGGAAAAGTGATGGAATAACATCGGCTGGGACGGTTCGCGAACGTGATCAAATGTTCGCGAACCGCAAGTTTGCAGCGGGCCCCATTCACTTTAATGGCAGCGAACCTGAAAAACCTTCAGCTCATATTGCAGCCACCAAATTACTTAGTAGAAGTGCACAAATAGTTCCACAACATGGACAGTGACATACCAGAGGGGGATCAATGACAAAAATTCCAACAAAAAATATGTATCTTAATCAGGGGACATTTTTATGCGTCTTATAGGGAAATTCTCTGAAATGAGCCCTATTGGAGCCTAGAAAATTTTTATTTTAGACCACGGGAGTACGGGCCTTAAAAAATAAGACATTCACCTGACATAAAAAAATTCTGATAAGTGGCTTGAGGTACATTATGCGGTCAATGGATAAAAATTTTACTGTAGGCCACTGGACTACAGGCCCCAAACATTAGGCATTCACCGGACAGAAAAGATCAAGTGATTATGTGGCCGGAGGTATATTAAACAGTCAATGGATATAAATTTTACTGCAGGCCAGTACAAATACAGGTCAAATACATATGTTTAAAAGAACTAAAAAGATAAAATTAGATTAAAAACATGGCTAACGAAATCCCTCCTCTTGAAAAAAAAAAACTAATGATAATAGTTGAAATTCGATAACACGTCATCGTAACTGGTGTTGAATTCCTCCGAGCCCCCAAAAATTATGCATTCAGCGTACAGAAAAGAACAAGTAAGTATGTGGCTGGAGGTAGATTACACGGTCATTGGATATCAATTTTACTGCAGGCCAGTGTATTACAGGCCCCAAAAATTATGCATTCACCGTACAGAAAATATCAAGTGATAATGTGGCTGGAGGTCTATTAGACGGTCAATGGATATCAATTTTACTGAAGGCCAGTACAAATTCAGGTCAAATACATATGTTTAAAAGAACAAAAAATATAAAATTGGATTAAAAACATTGCTAACGAAATCCCCCCTCTTGAAAAAAAAACCCTAATGATAATAGTTGAAAACAAGTGGTCGTCACAGGTGTTGAATTCCTCCGAGGCCCAAAGCATTTGGGCATTCACCGGACAGAAAAGCCTTTTATGCCGCTGTATTTACCTAAGGCAGGGACCATTATTTGTTCTGGGTGGTGGCGGATATTTGGGGGCTGTCGTGAGGAAATTCAATTAAACGTGGTCGTCACAGGTGTTGAATTCATCCGAGATCCATGCCTCATTCATTTTTAGAAATGTGAGGAAGTTCACACTGTCGTGAGCTAGGCGAGTGCGCTTATCTGTCACGATCCCCCCTGCTGCGCTGAACGTCCTTTCGGACAGGACATTGGACGAGGGGCAAGCCAAGAGTTCCATGGCAAATTGTGCCAGCTCTGGCCACAGGTCAAGCCTGCATACCCAGTAGTCCAGGGGTTCCTCGCTTCTCAGAGCGTCCACATCGGCCGTTAACCCGATAAAGTCGGACACCTGTCGGTCTAGTGACCAACACATCTGCAAACCGCTCTCTTCTTGCATGCGCTGTTGGATTGGTACCCTTAACTGTTTGTCTGTGAGTGGAAATTCCTCATTCTGACATCCCTCTGTGATGCTGGTAACATGTCCGCCATTTTGTGTTTGTACCGGGGGGTCTAAGTACGTTGCCACCAGAGTACTGGTCCTTGCCCTTTATGCTTTTTATACGGGGGTCCCTCTTCAAACACTGGAGCATGAAGGCCCCCATTTTCACTAAACTGGAAGCGGTAGAGTGGCCTGGCTCCTGCTCATCGTCCAGGATAATGTCAACCTAGGTCTCCTCCCCCCAGCCAGGGACAACACCAGGGATCCCAGAAAAGTTTAAAGCATGCTCTTCTTTCTCCTACTCCGCCCCGACACCATCCTCCTCTGACTCCTGTTGACTTGTCTCAGATGGAGTAGCCCCCCTGGGAATTCATCCAGCATTGCGACTTCCTCATCATCCTGCTCCTGCTCCTCGATGGCCTGAGCAATGAGATGACGCAATGCACGTTCCAGAAAGAAGGCGTAAGGTACGATGTCACTGATGGTGCCCTGGCTGCGACTGACCAGTTTGGCGATCTCATCAGATGGCCGCATGAGCAGCCACTGGTGCGGTGAAAAAAAAAAACAAGCTCCCTAGAACCTGTCCTGCCGCAGAGTTCGTACAGGTAGTCGTTAACTGCACGTTTCTGCTGGAGCAGCCTATCAAGCATATACAAGGTGTAGTTCCAGCGCGTCAGGCAATCACAAATCAGACGTCTGACGGGCAGGTGGTGAACGTCAGCAAGGCGAGCCATGGCCGTGTAAGATCTTCTAAAATGGACAGAGATTTTTCTGGCCTGCCGCAAAACGTCCTGGACCCCAGGGTATTTGGCAACGAATCGCTGCACGACTAAGTTAAGGACGTGTGGCATGCATGGCACGTGTGTCATTTTGCACTATAATATACTTTCTATGTTAGAAAGTATATTACAAGTATATAACACCCCTCAGTAAGTCACACCTATTGATAGCACACCTATACCAGTCCTTAAAAGGACTTTTTCGGCTCAAATAGCTAGCGTTTGGTGCCCTAACAGTCTGTTCCTGCTCCACACAGCAAAAGACTGAATGTAAAATTGCGGCCAGATCCGGGTTTTTTTATAAGGTAGGGGGTATGTCCATGTGCTGAAACGTCTCAATTGGCTGTCCTGTACCACCTGATGGATGTGTCATGGGTCAAAGTTCTTCACAATTTAAAAGAATATGGCGCCGACGGACATCGCAATATGTTTGCCCGTTCGGCGAACTGTGAACGAGCAAAGTTCTCCGCAAAACGACCGCCGGGCTACCCGCAAAGTCATGTTGTTAATAAAGTTTAGTCTTAAAAAAACAAACACACACAAATCACAGTTGGGACAAACTCAAAAGTTTGATTTCTAATTTTCTGGACGCTCCAGATTTGTGAGAACAGCAGTGCTTAGGGGATACAGATTATCCCAACAACAATTCAAGGAACTATGAATTACTTTCTGAACAGATTGGAACAAAGGGAACAATTGATAACCTAGTGCAGAAATTGAGAATTAATTCTCTACAACAAATACAAATTCAGGTTATATACATTGATCCTACCAAGATGGTACAGTCACTCATATGCACTCCAAAAATAGAGACTCCTAAGCAAATACATACTCTAATAAACTCCAAGACTGTTAGGGCAAATACTTTGACAACCATACCACCACATTACCTTCATCACAATTACCTTCATCAATATTCAGCAAAGATGTCATGCCCGTTTGTGCCCTCTAAACCTACCTCCCACCCAGTTTTCTGTATGCCCTATGTCCTCATCAGACTCCACTCTTACCTCCCCAGTACCGTCCATTTCCTCTGATGTAGAAGCAGATTCACTTGTTATTATACATAGCCATACTCACCCTGCTAATCATACAGACCATATTCAAATGGGTACCAGCCCCATAATACCAACTAAATCTCGACATACTATACAAACCTTTTCAATCCACCCACAGAGGGACAAAGTCCCTGATATGGCTCATGGTGGCAATATTATGTCTGACGACTATCCAATAGCGGGCCCCTCTACATCTATTTCTTTTTTAGCCCTACCCCCCTTCATCACCCCCACTTCAATATATTCCATCATGAAGAGCCCCAACACAACAACTATCACCAATTATTTTCACCCACTAGGCCGGAAACCATCAAAAAGAAAAAAATCAGAATAGGGTCCGGGGGGAGGGACAATAACAAAGGTTTCCCCAGAATCTCAACATACACTGGGCATCTTCAACTTATTAACATATAAACTCACTAGACATGAAATGTCATTACTAGCAAAAGGACTTTCATTTTGTCCGACAGCAAAAATCTATTAATTTGATCTGTTTATAGATCTTAACAATTATATTAGAAAACTGACTATCAAGAGACACTTTAAAACCCTTGAAAATACGCCAAAGGGGGCAAAAGTACCAGAAAACAATACAATAGCCATTTCATCCAGTCTCAAGCCGGTTTCCAATTTTTCCATCATAAGGGGAATTTCATTGACACCTTTTACCCTGTAGTGGCCAATGAATTCCGAACGAATAAACCAAGAACCAACTTCCAAACAAAACCTCAAACCACTTGAAAAAAATATCTTTAATTTGTAATGCAGACCAAGGAGGTGGAATAGTCATCAAGACAAGGAGGAATATATTAGAGAAGTAAAATAGAATCCTGTCTGATACAGGACTAGTATATAGCACTCCAAGATGACCCTCCCAACTGGATAGAGAAGAATTTCTGCTTCTAATTAAGGCTACTTTCCACACTAGCGTTCGCGGCTCCGCTTGTGAGCTCCGTTTGAAGGGGCTCACAAGCGGCCCCGAACGCATCCGTCCAGCCCTAATGCATTCTGAGTGGAGGCGGATCCGCTCAGAATGCATCAGTCTGGCGGCGTTCAGCCTCCGCTTCCGCTCAGGCAGGCGGACACCTGATCGCTGCTTGCAGCGTTCAGGTGTCCGCCTGGCCGTGCGGAGGCAAGCGGATCCGTCCAGACTTACAATGTAAGTCAATGGGGGACGGATCCGTTTGAAGATGACACTATATGGCTCAATCTTCAAAACGGATCCGTCCCCCATTTGACTTTCAATGTAAAGTCTGGACGGATCCGTTCAGGCTACTTTCACACTTAGACATTTTCTAAGTTATAATGCAGACGGATCCGTTCTGAACGGATACAAACGTCTGCATTATAGGAGCGGATTCCGTCTGATGAAACAACAGACGGACCCGCTCTGAACGGCTAGTGTAAAGTAGCCTAAGATAGCAGATTCTTTTTTTGGATAAGAGGAAATAGAATACATTGGGAAGACCAATAATTTCCAGGGTGTCTTCACTCACTTGTAATTTGTCACATTACATTGATATTTTTTTACAAAAATATGTAATAAATCTAAAATCATACCTTAAAGATTCTACTTCCCTTATAATGGAATTACGACAAGTGATATGGAAAGTGGATTACCAATGGCTTACCCTGGATGTATCGGCACTTTATTCAAATATATCACACACATTAGGGATCAAATGTATATCTGAAATTCTTACTCAGGATGAGACCATGCCATGCGAACAAAGAGAGTTTATTATTAAAAGTGTGGAGTTTATATTGACACACAATGTCTTCCAGTTTCAAGATCAAATTTACAAACAGATACGGTGTACCGTTATGGGCACTCGATTTGCCCCGAGTTTTGCAGACATATTTATGGGGGCCTTTGAGGAAGCATATCTATAATGCCAGGTTTTGGGCTGAAAATATAATCTTCTTCAGACGATACACTGATGACCTTATTTACATCTGGAAGGGGGACAATGCAACAATTTAAGAATTTATCTCCCACCTTAATACAAATAATTGGTGAATTTCATTTACAGGGTCACACAACCGTTACCGGAGAGCAAACCATAACATGTTGTAGTTTGCTTTCCATCCTGGGATGCGGAGCAAGACGGATCCGTCATGACCCCCAATGCAAGTCAATGGGGACTGATCTGTTTTCTCTGCCACAATCTTGCCGCAAAAGAAAACGTCTTGGCAATGTTAAAGATAATACAAGCGGATACGTTCATAATGGATGCAGATGGTTGTATTATCAGTAACAAAGGCGTTTTTGCTGAACCCTGCCAGATCCAGCAAAAACGCTAGTGTGAAAGTAGCCTTACATTGATATTTTTTACAAATATATGTAATAAATCTAAAATAGTACCTTAAAGATTCTACTTCCCTTATAATGGAATTACAAGTGATATGGTATGGCCTCTTTCACACTTGCGTTGTTGGGATCCGGCATGCACTTCCGTTGCCGGAGGTGCCCGCCGGATCCGGAAAAACGCAAGTGTACTGAAAGCATTTAAAGACGGAACCGTCTTCCAAATGCTTTCAGTGTTACTATGGCACCCAGGACGCTATTAAAGTCCTGGTTGCCATAGTAGGAGCGGGGAGCAGGGGAGCGGTATACTTACAGTCGGTGCGGCTCCCGGGGCGCTCCAGAATGACGTCAGAGCGCCCCATGCGCATGGATGACGTGATCCATGCGATCACGTGATCCATGCGCTTGGGGCGCCCTGACGTCACTCTGGAGCGCCTGGGGAGCCGCACGGACGGTAACGTTTACTGCTCCCCCGCTCCCCGCTACACTTTACCATGGCTGCCAGGACTTTAGCGTCCCGGCAGCCATGGTAACCACTCTGAAAAAGCTAAATGTCGGCTCCGGCAATGCGCCGAAACGACGTTTAGCTTAAGGCCGGATCCGGATCAATGCCTTCCAATGGGCATTAATTCCGGATCCGGCCTTGCGGCAAGTGTTCCGGATTTTTGGCCGGAGCAAAAAGCGCAGCATGCTGCGGTATTTTCTCCGGCCAACAAACGTTCCGTTCCGGACTGAAGACATCCTGATGCATCCTGAACGGATTTCTCTCCATTCAGAATGCATTAGGATAATCCTGATCAGGATTCTTCCGGCATAGAGCCCCGACGACGGAACTCTATGCCGGAAGACAATAACGCAAGTGTGAAAGAGCCCTAAGAGGATTACCAATGGCTTACCCTGGATGTATCGGCACTTTATTAAAATCTATCACACACGTTAGGGATAAAATGTATATCAAATGTATATATTGCACCCTAGAGAAGGACTTTGGGGAAGAAAGTGAAGTCCTCTGTTCTAGATTTGGAGAAAAGGGATATCCTGGCAGTGTCATTTCTGGCGCATTAGACAAAGCAGCAGAACTGACAGTCATAATGCCTGCTACCCAAACAAAAACAGATTAAAAAAGAAACTGGCTACCAATGGAATTTTATAGCAACATATAAAGCCCTTCGTTGAAATTCTCCCATCCTATATAAAAGATACACTAGATATGGTAAAAAAAACTCAAGGACATCCAAGTAGGCCTCAACACTCTTATAGCCAGCCTCGATGTCGAGGCCTTATACACGAGCATTGAACATGAGGCGGGAATACAAGCGGTGAAGTACTACTTATACACCAAGGGGACACAATTCCACAATCACAATGGTTTTATCATGCACCTTCTACGTTTTCTTCTTACCCATAATTATTTTACTTTTGATGGCATTTATTATTTGCAGGCACATGGTACAGCAATGGGTATGGTTTGCGCACCAAGTTTCGCTAACCTATTCCTAGGGTGGTGGGAAGATCAACACATATTTACAGAGGAGAACACACGTTTCACTGATTTAATTTTATTTTGGGGGATATTTAGATTTTTTTGGGATGGCACAATCACTGAGTTTACTCAATTTACAGATAGTATAAATAATCAGTTGGGTCTCAATTTTACTGCAGAGATCCAACAACAAAGTATCAATTTTCTAGATTTGAAAATTATCTTGGATGGAAAGGGAGGAGTCAAGACTGAGATCTATAGAAAGCCTACATCAACGAACAGTTTTTTGCACTGGCAAAGCTTTCATCCACAACCCTTAAAGAAAGGTATTCCCGTAGGTCAATACCTAAGGGCAAGAGCAATTGTACGGATGATGAGGCCTTTAATAAAGAAAGCAATATCCTCTATTCCAGGTTCCGGATGAGGGGATATCCAAAGAAAGTGCTGCACCGAGCATACAATAGGGCCAAGAATACAGACAGAGAGAGTCTCCTTACAAAAACAAGAATAGACGAAGATAAAGTAATTAGATGTATAGGCACCTTTGATGTCCAGAATAGGAGGGTGTATAAAATTCTCAAGAGACACTGGCATGTCCTGAAGGCAGATAAAGATCTGAGACATATTCTTCCAAAAATCCCAGCGTCACATATAGACGGGTGACAAATTTGAAAGAAATGATGCTACAGAGTTATTTTGAGAGAACTTCAAAGAGCAAGGAAACATGGCTCAAAACAGTAGAATCCTATCCATGCGGAGCCTGCAGTTTCTGCAAGTTCATGACCCCCAAATAAGAATTCATTAATCCACAACATGGAAAAATATATAAGATCAAGAGAATATATGAATTTGTAAAGTACTGGGGTGGTGTATGGAATCCAATATAATTGTAACAAACTTTACATTGGCAAAACTATCCAAGAATTAAGGAGAAGGATCTCTAAACATTTCAGTATTCTTAACACGAGTGAGGAAACACCTCTGTCAAGAAATTTGCAGAGGTATCATGATGGCAAAAGCACAGGTTTAAAAATTTGGGGGATACAAAAAATACAGGGAAGCCCCTGACAAGGCAGTGTGGATCGTAAATTACAACAAGAAGAGACCAAATGGATTTACTGTCTCCATTCTCTAGCACCAAACGGGCTAAATGAGGGCTTCACATTTGCCTCATTTCTATAAAATAACCCAATATGGCATTTTTCAATTCTGATGATAGTTTATATTCAGGATGTTTATATAAGAAAAAGAGGAACGATCGTTTAAGGGGGGCTTGATTTTTCATATATAAAGGTGAATTACTTTATATGCTATACAAAACTTACCAAGGCAGGTGGGTGTTCCTCTTGTGGGTGTTCTGTCCGTGGGAATAGATACCCTAATAGAGATATCTGTAAATATATATATAAAAAATAAAAAAAACTAATAAAAAATAATTAATAAAACAATAACAATAAAAACTAAAAATGATAATAGTATTTAAATATACAGGGCGCTTCACAGCAATCACTATGGCTAATGGATGTAGATCTAAATCCATAATGGAATAAGAGGGGGACAAGCGACCCAAATGATAATGCATGCGCAAATACAAGTAGTACAATAGTGGGCCTTTAAGTACCAACCACACAACAAGATAGAGGCCGAGATATGAGAACATGTCTCCAAGCGACAGCACTTGTACACGGATGGGAGACCCACCAGAAAGTATCAGTCTAGGTAAGACACAGGCCTACGGCAGTGAGGTGGAAGCTTGAATCCATAAGTGCCGACGTCCGCACTGAGATGGGACCCCCAAGTGAGAAATTTTCTAAGAGCGGGCGCAAGCGCAGGAGATCGATCGACGGGAATATTTTCAAAGTGCTGACGCATGCGCGTTTTAACCTCATCGAAAGGATGGTGATATAGTGGAGGAGCACAAGCGCAAAGAAAAGAAATAGAAAGTCCAATACCGTGTAAGTACTGGCGCATGCGCGATACAATACCTTGGATGACGTCACAGACATCATCCTAGTGACGCTTTTAGAGTGCGCACTGAACTAGTAATCTATTGGCCGAGATGCTGTCCATTGGAAGAGACACAGAGATTGAATGAACTGACCCCACCTGCTGTAACCGAAGATTTAAAGCTCGATCCCCGCCCCCACACGCAGTGCCTGCATATCATCCCCTGAAGACGCTGAGTAAACGGCAAAATATGTAGGGATGCAGGAACTAAGTTTTTAGTTCAGGGACATAAGGCAGGGACTAGAGTTGAGCGAACACCTGGATGTTCGGGTTCGAGAAGTTCGTCCGAACTTCCCGGAAATGTTCGGGTTCGGGATCCGAACCCGACCCGAACTTCGTCCCGAACCCGAACCCCATTGAAGTCAATGGGGACCCGAACTTTTCGGCACTAAAAAGGCTGTAAAACATCCCAGGAAAGAGCTAGAGGGCTGCAAAAGGCAGCAACATGTAGGTAAATCCCCTGCAAACAAATGTTGATAGGGAAATGAATTAAAATAAAAATAAAATATATAAAAATAAACCAATATCAATTGGAGAGAGGTCCCATAGCAGAGAATCTGGCTTCACATCAGCAGAGAATCAGTCTTCATGCCATAGCAGAGAATCTGGCTTCACGTCACCCACCACTGTAACAGTCCATTGTCATATATTTAGGCCCCGACACCCAGGCAGAGGAGAGAGGTCCCGTAACAGAGAATCTGGCTTCATGTCAGCAAAGAATCAGTCTGCATGTCATAGCAGAGAATCAGGCTTTTCGTCACCCACCACTGGAACAGGCCACTGTCACACATTTAGGCCCAGGCACCCAGGCAGAGGAGAGAGGTCCCATAACAGAGATTCAGGCTTCATGTCAGCAGAGAATCAGTCTTCATGTCATAGCAGAGAATCAGGCTTCACGTCACCTCACCACTGGAACCGGCCACTGTCACATATTTACGCCCAGGCACCCAGGCAGAGGAGAGAGGTCCCATAACAGAGATTCAGGCTTCATGTCAGCAGAGAATCAGTCTTCATGTCATAGCAGAGAATCAGGCTTCACATCACCCACCACTGGAACAGGCCACTGTCACATATTTAGGCCCAGGCACCCAGACAGAGGAGAAAGGTCCCGTAACAGAGAATCTGGCTTCATGTCAGCACAGAATCAGTCTTCATGTCATAGCAGAGAATCAGGCGTCACGTCACCCACCACTGGAACAGGCCACTGTCACATATTTAGGCCCCGGCACCCAGACAGAGGAGAGAGTCTCTTCATGCCATAACAGAGAATCTGGCTTCATGTCAGCGCAGAATCAGGCTTCATGTCATAGCAGAGAATCAGGCTTCACGTCACCCACCACTGGAACAGGCCACTGTCACATATTTAGGCCCAGGCACCCAGGCAGAGGAGAGAGGTCCCATAACAGAGATTCAGGCTTCATGTCAGCAGAGAATCAGTCTTCATGTCATAGCAGAGAATCAGGCTTCACGTCACCCACCACTGGAACAGGCCACTGTCACATATTTAGGCCCCGACACCCAGACAGAGGAGAGAGGTCCCGTAACAGAGAATCTGGCTTCATGTCAGCACAGAATCAGTCTTCATGTCATAGCAGAGAATCAGGCTTCACGTCACCCACCACTGGAACAGGCCACTGTCACATATTTAGGCCCAGGCACCCAGGCAGAGGAGAGAGAGGTCGCGGTAACAGAGAATCTGGCTTCATGTCAGCACAAAATCAGTCTTCATGTCATAGCAGAGAATCAGGCTTCACGTCACCCACCACTGGAACAGGCCACTGTCACACATTTAGGCCCCCGGCACCCAGACAGAGGAGAGGTTCATTCAACTTTGGGTTGCCCCGCAATAAATGGTAAAATGAAAATAAAAATAGGATTGAATGAGGAAGTGCCCTGGAGTACAATAGTATATTGTTAAGGGGAGGTAGTTAATGTCTAATCTGCACAAGGGATGGACAGGTCCTGTGGGATCCATGCCTGGTTCATTTTTATGAACGTCAGCTTTGTCCACATTGGCTGTAGACAGGCGGCTGCGTTTGTCTGTAATGACGCCCCCTGCCGTGCTGAATACACGTTCAGACAAAACGCTGGCCGCCGGGCAGGGCCAGCACCTCCAAGGCATAAAAGGCTAGCTCTGGCACGTGGACAATTTGGAGACCCAGAAGTTGAATGGGGCCGAACCATCAGTCAGTACGTGGAGGGGTGTGCACAGGTACTGTTCCACCATGTTAGTGAGATGTTGCCTCCTGCTAACACGTTCCGTAACAGGTGGTGGTGCAGTTAGCTGTGGCGTGGTGACAAAACTTTTCCACATCTCTGCCATGCTAACCCTGCCTTTAGAGGAGCTGGCCGTGACACAGCTGCGTTGGCGACCTCTTGCTCCTCCTCTGCCTTCGCCTTGGGCTTCCACTGGTTCCCCTGTGACATTTGGGAATGCTCTCAGTAGCGCGTCTACCAACGTGCGCTTGTACTCGCGCATCTTCCTATCACGCTCTAGTGTAGGAAGTAAGGTGGGCACATTGTCTTTGTACCGGGGATCCAGCAGGGTGGCAACCCAGTAGTCCGCACACGTTAAAATGTGGGCAACTCTGCTGTCGTTGCGCAAGCACTGCAGCATGTAGTCGCTCATGTGTGCCAGGCTGCCCAGAGGTAAGGACTAGCTGTCCTCTGTGGGAGGCGTATCGTCATCGTCCTGTGTTTCCCCCCAGCCACGCACCAGTGATGGTCCCGAGCTGCTTTGGGTGCCACCCGCTGATGAACATGCTTCATCCTCATCCTCCTCCACCTCCTCCTCATCCTCGTCCTCCAGTAGTGGGCCCTGTCTGCCACATTTTGTACCTGGCCTCTGGTGTTGCAAAAAACCTCCCTCTGAGTCACTTCGAAGAGACTGGCCTGAAAGTGCTAAAAATGACCCCTCTTCCTCCTCTTCCTCCTGGGCCACCTCCTCTTCCATCATCGCCCTAAGTGTTTTCTCAAGGAGACATAGAAGTGGTATTGTAACGCTGATAACGGCGTCATCGCCACTGGCCATGTTGGTGGAGTACTCGAAACAGCGCAACAGGCACACAGGTCTCGCATGGAGGCCCAGTCATTGGTGGTGAAGTGGTGCTGTTCCGCAGTGCGACTGACCCGTGCGTGCTGCAGCTGAAACTCCACTATGGCCTGCTGCTGCTCGCACAGTCTGTCCAGCATGTGCAAGGTGGAGTTCCACCTGGTGGGCACATCGCATATGAGGCGGTGAGCGGGAAGGCCGAAGTTACGCTGTAGCGCAGACAGGCGTGCAGCAGCAGGGTGTGAACGCCGGAAGCGCGAACAGACGGCCCGTACTTTATGCAGCAGCTCTGACATGTCGGGGTAGTTGCGAATGAACTTCTGCACCACCAATTCAGCACATGCGCCAGGCAAGGGATGTGCGTCAAACCGGCTAGTCCCAGAGCTGCAACGAGATTTCGCCCATTATCGCACACCACCAGGCCGGGCTTGAGGCTCACCGGCAGCAACCACTCGTCAGTCTGTTGTTCTATACCCCGCCACAACTCCTGTGCGGTGTGGGGCCTGTCCCCCAAACATATGAGTTTCAGAACGGCCTGCTGACATTTACCCCGGACTGTGCTGAAGTTGGTGGTGAAGGTGTGTGGCTGACTGGATGAGCAGGTGGAAGAAGAGGAGGAGGAAGCTGAGTAGGAGGAGGAGGAGACAGGAGGCAAAGAATGTTGCCCTGCGATCCTTGGCGGCGGAACGACGTGCGCCAAACAGCTCTCCGCCTGGGGCCCAGCCGCCACTACATTTACCCAGTGTGCAGTTAGGGAGATATAGCGTCCCTGGCCGTGCTTACTGTCCACGTAATCTGTGGTTAGGTGGACCTTGCCACAGATGGCTTGCGCAGTGCACACTTGATTTTATCGGACACTTGTTTGTGCAGGGAAGGCACGGCTCTCTTGGAGAAGTAGTGGCGGCTGGGAACAACATACTGTGGGACAGCAAGCGACATGAGCTGTTTGAAGCTGTCTGTGTCCACCAGCCTAAATGACAGCATTTCATAGGCCAGTAGTTTAGAATGCTGGCATTCAGGGCCAGGATCGAGGGTGGCTATGTGGGAATTTAACGCTTTCTCTCAAATGTTTGTGAGATGGAGAGCTGAACGCTGCCGTGTGACATGGTTGAGATACTTGGTGACGCAGGTGGTGGTGTTGGTGGACATCCCATGTTTGCTGGGCGGCAGGTGCCAACGTTCCTCCAGAGGCGGAGGAAGAGGCGAGGGCTGCAGCAGCAGAAGAGGCCGAGGCGGCAGCAGCAGAAGAGGTAGCAGGGGGAGCCTGAGTGACTTCCTTGTTTTAAGGTTTTTACTCCACTGCAGTTCATGCTTTGCATGCAGGTGCCTGGTCATGCAGGTTGTGCTAAGGTTCAGAACGTTAATGCCTCGCTTCAGGCTCTGATGGCACAGCGTGCAAACCACTCGGGTCTTGTCGTCAGCACATTGTTTGAAGAAGTCTGCCAGGGAACTCTTGAAGCTGCCTTTGGGTGCTCGGTCCCAGATGGCGGTCAGTAGCAGGCGGAGTCTCTTGGCGGCGGGTGTTCTGATTTGCCCACTGCTCCCTCTTTTGCTACGCTGTTGGCTCGGTCCTCACCACCTCCTCTTCCTCCGAACTGTGAAAGTCAGTGGCACGACCTTCATTCCATGTGGGGTCTAGGACCTCATCGTCCCCTGCATCGTCTTCCACCCAGTCTTGATGCCTGACCTTCTGTTCAGTCTGTACACTGCAGAAAGACGCAGCAGTTGGCACCTGTGTTTCGTCATCATCAGAGACGTGCTGAGGGTGGTATTCCATGTCCTCATCATCAGGAAACATAAGTGGTTGTGCGTTAGTGCATTCTATCTCTTCCACCCCTGGGAAGGCTAGGTGGATGCCCTTGGGAAACCCTGGCAGCAGAGTCTCAAACAGCATAAGAGACTGCTGCATAACTTGAGGCTAGACAGTTTTCCCTGATATGCATGGGGGTGATGTGACAGACTTATGGGCTTGGTTTTCATGCGCCATCTGTGCGCTTTCTGCAGAAGACTGGGTGGGAGATAATGTGAACGTGCTGAATGCACTGTCGGCCACCAATTGACTAATGCCTGTACTGCTCAGGCCTTACCATCCTTAGAACGGCATTGGGCCCACCAAATATCCTGTAAATTCTGGTGGCTACTGGGACCTGAGGTAGTTGGTACACTAGGACGTGTGGCTGTGGCAGAACGGCCACGTCCTCTCCCAGCACCAGAGGGTCCACTAACACCACCACGACCATGTCCACGTCCGCGTCCCTTACTAGTTGTTTTCCTCATTGTTACCGTTCACCACAATAAGAAAAATATTATTCGGGCCAAAGTACTGAATTAAAATTCAGGCCTTTTTTTTACAGACACCTAACACTGTCTGGCTATCTATTTAGGTACCGTATTACACTAATACAGGCACACAAGTAATGACAGATTTGGTTGAATATAAATGTGAGGCCTATTTTTTACGCGCTGTGTGGACAGATATACCTTTAATCACAGAATTAGACTTGTATCTGCATGGGTAGCGTGTGTGTTAAGTTTTTCAGAATGACACTATCAGCACCTTCAATCTAAGATATCCTTTTTGGATAGATTTAAAGTAGGCCTGACTATAGCGAGAAACTACTAATTTTGAGAATGGCAAATTTGGGAATAGTTTTTCAACCCAGAACAAAAAGTGTGCTTTTACGGTCACTAAATATAACTTGACCAGCTAAAACTGTACTGATTTGGAGGAATAGAAATGTCAGGCCTATTTTTTAGGCACTGGGTGACAGGCTCAACTTGCCCCTGATGTAGTATATGGCCAAAAAATAACCACACTATTGATGGTTAAATGCACTTGGGTGACACAGGCTCAGCCTGCACCTGATGTAGTATATGGCCAAAAAATAACCACACTGTTGATGGTTAAATGCACTTGGGTGACACAGGCTCAGCCTGCACCTGACGTAGTATATGGCCAAAAAATAACCACACTATTGATGATTAAATGCACTTGGGTGACACAGGCTCAGCCTGCACCTGATGTAGTATATGGCCAAAAAATAACCACACTGTTGATGGTTAAATGCACTTGGGTGACACAGGCTCAGCCTGCACCTGATGTAGTATATGGCCAAAAAATAACCACACTGTTGATGGTTAAATGCACTTGGGTGACACAGGCTCAGCCCTGCACCTGATGTAGGATATAGCAAAAAATAACCACACTATTGATGGTTAAATGCACTTGTGGTAGCTTGTGCTGGCGCACCACAAGCCACAAAATGGCCGCCGATCACCCCAGAAAAAAGTTATATAAAAACGCTCTGGGCAGCCTAAAAAAAGTGAGCAATCAATATCAGCACTTTCAATGATCCACAGCTGAGATCGATCACTGAATTAGTCTTTGGAGGAGTTAATCTGCCTAATCTCGCCCTAACGTCGCAGCTGCAACCTCTCCCTATGCTTGAATCCGCAGAGTGACGTGCAGCGCTACGTGACCCAAGCTTATATAGAGGCTGGGTCACATGCTGCACTGGCCAATCACAGCCATGCCAATAGTAGGCAAGGCTGTGATGGCCTCTTGGGGCAAGTAGTATGAACGCTTGTTGATTGGCTGCTTTGCAGCCTTTCAAAAAGCGCCAAGAGAGCACCGAACACCGACCCGAACCCGGACTTTTACGAAAATGTTCGGGTTCGGGTCGTGTCACGGACAACCCCAAAATTCGGTACGAACCCGAACTATACAGTTCGGGTTCGCATCATCCCTAGCAGGGACCCACAGTGGGAAATTGCATTAAGATAGTGTCAGACATAGAGACACTTGCAGGCTTGGAGACTCGAGGGGTGGCCCATATCCCGCCCCTGTGGAGTCCAATGCAAATATACATTATATAATAAATATTAGACAGTTCCCGAACCCTGATCTCCCTGAGGAATTTTAAGTAGCGAGTTCCCAAGTAGTACTGTATATGTATTTTTAAAGAGTGATTAATAAAGATAAAAATTTGATGATTACTAGTCAGACAGCCCCCATTGAGGCCCTCCCATTCACCTATACCATCCTATACCACCAGCTTCTAGGACCTCCCACCGCCAACAACGCGCAGCTTGACTTTACCGTCCTCAAGCTTGCGCATTCCTCCACAACTTCAACGCCCTCTCAATACCACCCTGTAAACCCAGTGACCATAAATCTATACCAACTGCGTTCAGTTGTACCCCCTCCATCCGCCAAAAACCACCGCTACCAGCCTCCAATTTGCGATGTCGCACCGCCACTGCACCGTTTCTTGCACAGAACCGCCCAATCGCCCTATTCAACTTAATCCTGGCCTTATTCACCCGCTCCACCAATCTCGCCTCCCGCCAAGACTTCCTCTGCACAATATCTGACCACACAGTTATCAGGGCTGGGAAAAGGGACCACAAATGGCAAAAGATCGAATTTAATGTCCTGATCAGGCCTAACACCCAAATCATTACCCCCAACGTGTAACACTAGGACGTCGGGGGCCCTATCCAACCACGCATAACGATGCACTTCCCTCAACACAGAACCCCACAACATACCTCTACACCCGAGCCACTAAATTACCGCCACTTTCTGCTCCAACCCCAATTGCCGCCCTTTCGGTCGCACATCAGCTCTCAGCGCCCCCAAAACACAAAGGAATGGCCTAAAATCCAAACAAGCGCCGCCGCGGTCCCTGAAACACAAAAAACAACACCCATAATATTACAAAACCCCGAACCCTCACATAACACCCAACCTCACATACAACCTAAAACGGGCTGATTCCCACTTACCAATTTTTTTTATCACCTTATCACTCATGCCTAATCGAGCCACCTCAGTGGCCGCACCGATACGAAAGGAATGACCCGTAAATCTCCAGAGTTCCATTCCCAAAGCTCTCAAGCACTTCTTGAACACCGCTACAAATTGGAAACGAGACAAAAATGACCCATCCTGATGTCTAAGAAGGGGGCCTCCCACAAAACTCGAGCCCAACCTGTACGCCCTCACGCACTTAAGCGGACATACCACACACCCAGGAACCTCAAACTATGCGACAAAACAACCCCTACCCTCCCTGTCCGTTTTGGAAAAACGAATACGAACCACCCACCCTGTCCCCATACAGATCCACATCTTCTCCAAACAAACCACCCTCTCCTCTGTCTGGGTGCCGGGCCTAAATGTGTGACAGTGGCCTGTTCCAGTGGTGGGTGACGTGAAGCCTGATTCTCTGCTATGACATGAAGACAGATTCTGCGCTGACATAAGGCCAGATTCTCTGTTACGGGACCTCTCTCCTCTGCCTGGGTGCCTGGGCCTAAATGTGTGACAGTGGCCTGTTTCCAGTGGTGGGTGACGTGAAGCCTGATTCTCTGCTATGACATGAATACAGATTCTGCGCTGACATAAGGCCAGATTCTCTGTGTACGGGACCTCTCTCCTCTGCCTGGGTGCCTGGGCCTAAATGTGTGACAGTGGCCTGTTCCAGTGGTGGGTGACGTGAAGCCTGATTCTCTGCTATGACATGAAGACAGATTCTGCGCTGACATAAGGCCAGATTCTCTGTTACGGGACCGCTCTCCTCTGCCTGGGTGCCTGGGCCTAAATGTGTGACAGTGGCCTGTTCTAGTGGTGGGTGACGTGAAGCCTGATTCTCTGCTATGACATGAATCCAGATTCTGCGCTGACATAAGGCCAGATTCTCTGTTACGGGACCTCTCTCCTCTGCCTGGGTGCCTGGGCTAATTGTGTGACAGTGGCCTGTTCCAGTGGTGGGTGACGTGAAGCCTGATTCTCTGCTATGACATGAAGACAGATTCTGCGCTGACATAAGGCCAGATTCTCTGTTACGGGACCTCTCCTCTGCCTGGGTGCCTGGGCCTAAATGTGTGACAGTGGCCTGTTCCAGTGGTGGGTGACGTGAAACCTGATTCTCTGCTATGACATGAAGACTGATTCTGCGCTGACATGAAGCCAGATTCTCTGCTATGGCATGAAGAGACTGATTCTCTGCTGACGTGAAGCCAGATTCTCTGCTATGGACCTCTGTCCAATTGATATTGGTTCATTTAATTTTTTTAATTTTAATTTTAATTCATTTCCCTATCCACATTGTTTGCAGGGAGTTACCTACATGTTCTGCCTTTTCAGCCCTCTAGCTCTTTCCTGGGCTTTTACAGCCTTTTTAGTGCCCAAAAGTTCGGGTCCCCATTGACTTCAATGGGGTTCGGGTTCGGGACGAAGTTCGGATCGGTTCGATCCCGAACCCGAACATTTCCGGAAGTTCGGGCCGAACTTCTCGAACGCCGAACATCCAGTGTTCGCTCAACTCTATCAGCAAGGCGAGCCATGCAGTGTAAGATCTTCTAAAATGCCAAGATTTTCCTGGCCTGCCGCAAGACGTCCTGGACCCGGAGTATTTGGCAACGAATCGCTGTACGACAAAGTTCAGGACATTTTGCCCTTTTCAGCGCGCTCAGCAGATTGGCATCGTGGTCGCACACCACTTTACCAACTGTCAAATTGGAGCGGGGTTAGCCACTGATCGGCCTGTGACTGCAGAGCTGAAAGCAGTGCAGGACAGGTCGTGGCTCTTGGGCTTCCAGGCACAACAGCGGCACCACAGCATGGCAATGTCTCACCTTGGCACGTCGAATAGTTTCTGGGAGGCTTTGGGGGGTGCAGCGGAAGTGGCGTAGCAGTAAAAAAAGGAGGAGTCAGCCGAGGAGGAGACGGACAATGGAGTAGGAGAGGAGAAGAAAAGGCAGGCCATCAGAAGGTTCATCACTGGGCAGTAAAAGTTATGTACCTTCCCTGCCCTGATTGCTAGACCACGTGTCTGTGGTCAGATGTATCTTGGCAATCGACACTGGTGCCAGAGATATATTCACTTGCCGCTGAACGTGGCCATTTCTGGGATGCCCTTCTGGTAGAAATATTCCTTCCGGGAACTTTCCATTGCCGTGTGCCAATGGCCATAACATTTCTAAAGGCCTCAGAGTCCGCCAGTTTATATGGCAGTAGTTGGCGGGCTAGCAGTTCCGACAAGCCAGCAAGTAAGCCGTTGGGCAAGAGGGTTATCGGCGTCATCAACTTTTAAACGCTCGAACATTTGGGCCATGGAAGCCTGCCCTTCTGCAGATGAACGCGACGACGGCACAGTGGAAGGTGGAGTGGAGGACAAATGGGAGGAGAGAGGAAAGGAGAAGAGGCAGGACATGGAGTGCTGGGAGTGTGGCTTTGTGGGTTCTGACGGCATTGCTCCCACTGGGCTCAGTGATGGGAGGCCAGGTGCCTTCTTAAGGCGGTCATCCCTAGGTGAGTGTTGGGCATACCGCGACTTATGCGTTGACAGCACAGGATGCAGATGCACACATTATTGTCAGCATCTGACACGTTAAAAAAAGCCCACACTGCGGAGCCATGTGCCGAACGTCCTGGGAGCGCAAGATGTGACCGTGCATGGTGGATGGCTCGCTCCAGGTACATTTGCAGTCTGCTTTTTGCCTCCAGTGCACTGCGAGTTCTGCCTGCTTCTCCTCCCTATATGCTGCTCCATCTCTCTCTCTAAACTCCCCTTCCTTCCTCTCTTGTGGGCACACACGTGACGTTCATCGACATGGTCATCATAGTCACCTTCACCACCATTGACATTAGAGATCTTGGAAAAAGGCAAAAACAGCGTGGACCACCTTCCTTGGGCTGATCTGGGTACTATTGTCAGACCCCTGGGTGGCAGCCGTTGCAAACTCCTCTTCCTCATCCGATGCCAAGAATGGCTGTGCATCGGTAAGGTCTGGGAATGGATAGGAAAATAATTCCTCTGACTCAGTGGGAGGGGCTATGGTTTTGGTGGTGTCTTTTGGGGGTGCACACAGCAGAGAGTGAGGAGGGTGCAGATACAAAGGATGAGGAATGTGCAGAAGCGGAAGGCTGAGTGAGCTACTCAACCAACTCTAGTGCGTCCTTTGACGTAATAGCACATACCTTCTCCAACTTCCCACTTAGGCTCCGGCCTGGTGCACCTGCCCGACCCCTACCACCTCTTCCTCTGCCTGTCTTTTTCAAAATGACCCTGTGCCAAAGTCCCTAGAGAAGAGCAGTATTTGTGGAAGCAGGTATATCCAGCCTCATCAATATTTGGTAGAAGCTGGTATATCAAACCCCTTAATCAGTATTTGCAGAAGCAGGTATATCGGCAGGCCTCAATCAATATTTGGTGGAAGCAGGTATATCAATCCCCTTAATCAATATTTGGTAGAGCAGGTATATCGCATCCCTTCAATCTGTATGTTGTGGAAGCAGGTATATCAAACCCCTTATCATATTTTGCGGAAGCTGGTATATCACAGGCCTCAATCAATATTGGTGAAGCAGGTATATCAATCCCCTTAATCAATATTTTGTGGAAGCAGGTATATAGAACTCCTTTATTAATATATGGTGGAAGCAGGTATATCACAACCCTGAATCTGTATTTTTTGGAAGCAGGGTATTTTAAACCCCTTATTCAGTATTTTGTGGAAGCAAGTATATCGCACCCCGCAATCAGTATTTTGTGGAAGCAGGTTATATCAAACCCCTTAATCAGTATTTTGTGGAAGCAGGTATATTAAACCCCTTATCAGTATTTTGTGGAAGGCAGATATATAGAACCCCATAATCAATATTGGTGGAAGCAGGTATATTGCACCCCTCAATCTGTATTTTGTAGAAGCAGGTATATCAAACCGCTTAATCAGTATTTTGTGGAAGCAGGTATATCACACACCTCAATCAGTATTTTGTGGAAGCAGGTATATTAATCCCCTCAATCAGTTTTTTGTGGAAGCAGGCATATAGAACCCCTTAATCAATACATGATGGAAGCAGGTATATCGCACCCCTCAATCTGTATTTTGTGGAAGCATGTATATCAAACCCATAAGCAGTATTTTGAGAAAGCAGGTATATCGCACCCCTCAAATCAGTATTTTGTGGATGCAGGTGTATCGCAGGCCGCAATCAATATTTGGTGAAAGCAGGTATATCAATCCCCTAATCAGTATTTTGTGGAAGCAGGTATGTCGCACCCCTCAATCTGTATTTTGTGGAAGCAGGTATATATAACCCCTTAATATTTGGTAGAAGCAGGTATATTGCACCCCTCAATCAGTATTTTGTGGAAGCAGGTATATCGCAGGCCTCAATCAATATTTGGTGGAAGCAGGTATATCGCAACCCTCAATCAGTATTTTGTGGAAGCAGGTATATCAAACCTCTTAATCAGTATTTTGTGGAAGCAGGTATATTGCACTCCTCAATCATTTTTTGGGGGGTAACAGGTATATCACACTAGTTGCAAATAGTTGTTCCAATAGCGCTTGTCCCTCTATATACTGTGATATCGCAGCAGAACCGCACACAACTGCTGCAGAATACAAATACACTATATACTTTCTATGTTAGAAAGTATATTATAGGTATATCACACCCCTCAATCGTTTTTTTTTGGGGGCAACAGGTATATCAAACCATTTGCAATTAGTTATTCCAATAGCGGTTGTCCCTCTATATAGCTGCGGTATCGCTGCAGAACCGCACACAACTGCTGCACTATACAAATGCACTATAATATAGACTGCTCAAAAAAATAAAGGGAATAGGGATGAGCGAACCCGAACTGTATAGTTCGGGTTCGTACCGAATTTTGGGGTGTCCGTGACATGGACCCGAACCCGAACATTTTCGTAAAAGTCCGGGTTCGGGTTCGGTGTTCGGCGCTTTCTTGGCGCTTTTTGAAAGGCTGCAAAGCAGCCAATCAACAAGCGTCATACTACTTGGCCCAAGAGGCCATCACAGCCATGCCTACTATTGGCATGGCTGTGATTGGCCAGTGCACCATGTGACCCAGCCTCTATTTAAGCTGGAGTCACGTAGCGCCGCACGTCACTCTGCTATGATCAGTATAGGGAGAGGTTGCAGCTGCGACGTTAGGGCGAGATTAGGCAGATTAACTCCTCCAAAAGACTTCATTCTGTGATCGATCTGCAGCTGTGGATCATTGAAGTGCTATTATTGACTTGCTCACTTTTTTGAGGCCTGCCCAGAGCGTTTTTAGATCACTTTTTTTCTGGGGTGATCGGCGGCCATTTTGGTGACTTGTGGTGCGCCAGCACAAGCTATCACCAAGTGTATTTAACCATCGATAGTGTGGTTATTTTGTGCTATATCCTACATCAGCTGCAGGCTGAGCCTGTGTAAACGAAGTGCATTTAACCATCAACAGTCTGATTATTTTTTGGCCATATACTACATCTGGTGCAGGCTGAGCCTGTGTCACCCAAGTGCATTTAACCATCAACAGTGTGGTAATTTTTTGGCCATATATTACATCAGGGGCAAGTTGAGCCTGTCACCCAGTGCCTAAAAAATAGACCTGACATTTCTATTCAAACAAATCTGTACTGTTTTAGCTGGTCAAGTTATTTGTATTGACCGTAAAAGCACACTTTTTTTTCTGGGTTGAAAAATCATTCCCAAATTTGCCATTCTCAAAATAACTAGTTTCTGGTATTTGAGGCCTACTTGAAATCTATCCCAAAAAGAAAATCTTACATTGAAGCTAGTGATAGTGTCATTCAGAAAAACCTAAGACACACGCTAGCGTGCTGATAGAAGTGTGATTCTGTGATTAAACCTATACCTGTCACACAGCGCAAAAAAAAAACAGGCCTCACATCTCTATTTAACCAAATCTCTACTGTTTTAGCTGGTCAAGTTATTTGTAGTGACCGTAAAAGCACACTTTTTGTTCTGGGATGAAAAAGCATTCCCAAATTTGCCATTCTCAAAATAACTAGTTTCTGGTATTTGAGGCCTACTTGAAATCTATCCCAAAAAGAATATCTTACATTGAAGCTAGTGATAGTGTCATTCAGAAAAACCTAAGACACACGCTAGCGTGCTGATAGAAATCTGATTCTGTGATTAAACCTATACCTGTCACACAACGCAAAAAAAAAACAGGCCTCACATCTCTATTTAACCAAGTCTCTACTGTTTTAGCTGGTCAAGTTATTTGTAGTGACCGTAAAAGCAGACTTTTTTTTCTGGGTTGAAAAACCATTCCCAAATTTGCCATTCTCAAAATAACTAGTTTCTGGTATTTGAGGCCTACTTGAAATCTATCCCAAAAAGAATATCTTACATTGAAGCTAGTGATAGTGTCATTCAGAAAAACCTAAGACACACGCTAGCGTGCTGATAGAAAATCTGATTCTGTGATTAAACCTATACCTGTCACACAGCGCAAAAAAAAAAACAGGCCTCACATCTCTATTTAACCAAATCTCTACTGTTTAGCTGGTCAAGTTATTTGTAGTGACCGTAAAAGCAGACTTTTTGTTCTGGGTTGAAAAACCATTCCCAAATTTGCCATTCTCAAAATAACTAGTTTCTGGTATTTGAGGCCTACTTGAAATCTATCCCAAAAAGAATATCTTACATTGAAGCTAGTGATAGTGTCATTCAGAAAAACCTAAGACACACGCTAGCGTGCTGATAGAAATCTGATTCTGTGATTAAACTATACCTGTCACACAGCGCAAAAAAAAACAGGCCTCACATCTCTATTTAACCAAATCTCTACTGTTTTAGCTGGTCAAGTTATTTGTAGTGACCGTAAAAGCAGACTTTTTTTTCTGGGTTGAAAAACCATTCCCAAATTTGCCATTCTCAAAATAACTAGTTTCTGGTATTTGAGGCCTACTTGAAATCTATCCCAAAAAGAATAACTTACATTGAAGCTAGTGATAGTGTCATTCAGAAAAACCTAAGACACACGCTAGCGTGCTGATAGAAATCTGATTCTGTGATTAAACCTATACCTGTGTCACAGCGCAAAAAAAAAACAGGCCTCACATCTCTATTTAACCAAATCTCTACTGTTTTAGCTGGTCAAGTTATTTGTAGTGACCGTAAAAGCAGACTTTTTGTTCTGGGTTGAAAAACCATTCCCAAATTTGCCATTCTCAAAATAACTAGTTTCTGGTATTTGAGGCCTACTTGAAATCTATCCCAAAAAGAATATCTTACATTGAAGCTAGTGATAGTGTCATTCAGAAAAACCTAAGACACACGCTAGCGTGCTGAAAGAAATCTGATTCTGTGATTAAACCTATACCTGTCACACAGCGCAAAAAAAAACAGGCCTCACATCTCTATTTAACCAAATCTCTACTGTTTTAGCTGGTCAAGTTATTTGTAGTGACCGTAAAAGCACACTTTTTTTTCTGGGTTGAAAAACCATTCCCAAATTTGCCATTCTCAAAATTGTGGTGAACGGGAACAATGAGGAAAACATCTAATAAGGGACGCTGACGTGGACATGGTCGTGGTGGTGTTAGTGGACCCTCTGGTGCTGGGAGAGGACGTGGCCGCTCTGCCACAGCCACACGTCCTAGTGAACCAACTACCTCAGGTCCCAGTAGCCAGCAGAATTTACAGCGATATTTGGTGGGGCCCAATGCCGTTCTAAGGATGGTAAGGCCTGAGCAGGTGCAGGCATTAGTCAATTGGGTGGCCGACAGTGGATCCAGCACGTTCACATTATCTCCCACCCAGTCTTCTGCAGAAAGCGCACAGATGGCGCATGAAAACCAAGCCCATCGGTCTGTCACATCACCCCCATGCATATCAGGGAAACTGTCTGAGCCTCAAGTTATGCAGCAGTCTCTTATGCTAATTGAAGACTCTGCTGCCAGGGTTTCCCAAGGGCATCCACCTAGCCCTTCCCCAGGGGTGGAAGAGATAAAATGCACTAACGCACAACCATTTATTTTTCCTAATGATGAGGACATAGGAATACCACCTCAGCACGTCTCTGATGATGACGAAACACAGGTGCCAACTGCTGCGTCTTTCTGCAGTGTGCAGACTGAACAGGAGGTCAGGGATCAAGACTGGGTGGAAGACGATGCAGGGGACGATGAGGTCCTAGACCCCACATGGAATGAAGGTCGTGCCACTGACTTTCACAGTTCGGAGGAAGAGGCAGTGGTGAGACCGAGCCAACAGCGTAGCAAAAGAGGGAGCAGTGGGCAAAATCAGAACACCCGCCGCCAAGAGACTCCGCCTGCTACTGACCGCCGCCATCTGGGACCGAGCACCCCAAAGGCAGCTTCAAGGAGTTCCCTGGCATGGCACTTCTTCAAACAATGTGCTGACGACAAGACCCGAGTGGTTTGCACGCTGTGCCATCAGAGCCTGAAGCGAGGCATTAACGTTCTGAACCTTAGCACAACCTGCATGACCAGGCACCTGCATGCAAAGCATGAACTGCAGTGGAGTAAACACCTTAAAAACAAGTGAAACACAGAGAGGAAATGCACCAAACAGAAATGCTACTGACTATACTGGGAAGTCATACATGCAGGTATTAAAAGCTGAGACTTTCGCCAATATGTTCCAGTCAGGAAGATATCGGAGCCCATCAATGCACCACGTCACGGTCACTCAGCATGGCAAAGGGTCCTAGCCGCTACTCTAACAACAGAGTGTCCAAACACACTCAAATCTAACAAGACAAAAACACAGAAATGAAGTGGCAATTCTGGAGGAGCTGCTCAGCCCCTGACACTGTGGCGTGTCTTTTATTGGGGGAGCAGCCCCACCGCATGTGGACCGCAATAATCGACTAACCCCAGCAAAATATGCATACAATGGAGGATGTCGACGCGGTCCACATGCACCACAAGAAGCAAACTACACAGAATGTAGCAAATAAACATATGAAACACAGAGAGGAAATGCACCAAACAGAAATGCTACTGACTATACTGGGAAGTCATACATGCAGGTATTAAAAGCTGAGACTCCAGAATTGCCACTTCATTTCTGTGTTTTTGTCTTGTTAGATTTGAGTGTGTTTGGACACTCTGTTGCACCTGGTAACTTCCATCACATGGTCTGGCATAGGTGTGGCTCACGGCCTGGCCTCATTCACATTGTACTACCACAGTATTCATGCTGGGCCTTTGTGTGGAGGCTTGGCTGTGTGCTGAATTATATCACCCCCAGACCATGTTCACACCATAGTTAGAGTAGCGGCTAGGACCCTTTGCCATGCTGAGTGACCGTGACGTGGTGCATTGATGGGCTCCGATATCTTCCTGACTGGAACATATTGGCGAAAGTCTCAGCTTTTAATACCTGCATGTATGACTTCCCAGTATAGTCAGTAGCATTTCTGTTTGGTGCATTTCCTCTCTGTGTTTCATATGTTTATTTGCTACATTCTGTGTAGTTTGCTTCTTGTGGTGCATGTGGACCGCGTCGACATCCTCCATTGTATGCATATTTTGCTGGGGTTAGTCGATTATTGCGGTCCACATGCGGTGGGGCTGCTCCCCAATAAAAGACACGCCACAGTGTCAGGGGCTGAGCAGCTCCTCCAGAATTGCCACTTCATTTCTGTGTTTTTGTCTTGTTAGATTTGAGTGTGTTTGGACACTCTGTTGCACCTGGTAACTTCCATCACATGGTCTGGCATAGGTGTGGCTCACGGCCTGGCCTCATTCACATTGTACTACCACAGTATTCATGCTGGGCCTTTGTGTGGAGGCTTGGCTGTGTGCTGAATTATATCACCCCCAGACCATGTTCACACCATAGTTAGAGTAGCGGCTAGGACCCTTTGCCATGCTGAGTGACCGTGACGTGGTGCATTGATGGGCTCCGATATCTTCCTGACTGGAACATATTGGCGAAAGTCTCAGCTTTTAATACCTGCATGTATGACTTCCCAGTATAGTCAGTAGCATTTCTGTTTGGTGCATTTCCTCTCTGTGTTTCATATGTTTATTTGCTACATTCTGTGTAGTTTGCTTCTAGTGGTGCATGTGGCCCGCGTCGACATCCTCCATTGTATGCATATTTTGCTGGGGTTAGTCGATTATTGCGGTCCACATGCGGTGGGGCTGCTCCCCCAATAAAAGACACGCCACAGTGTCAGGGGCTGAGCAGCTCCTCCAGAATTGCCACTTCATTTCTGTGTTTTTGTCTTGTTAGATTTGAGTGTGTTTGGACACTCTGTTGCACCTGGTAACTTCCATCACATGGTCTGGCATAGGTGTGGCTCACGGCCTGGCCTCATTCACATTGTACTACCACAGTATTCATGCTGGGCCTTTGTGTGGAGGCTTGGCTGTGTGCTGAATTATATCACCCCCCAGACCATGTTCACACCATAGTTAGAGTAGCGGCTAGGACCCTTTGCCATGCTGAGTGACCGTGACGTGGTGCATTGATGGGCTCCGATATCTTCCTGACTGGAACATATTGGCGAAAGTCTCAGCTTTTAATACCTGCATGTATGACTTCCCAGTATAGTCAGTAGCATTTCTGTTTGGTGCATTTCCTCTCTGTGTTTCATATGTTTATTTGCTACATTCTGTGTAGTTTGCTTCTTGTGGTGCATGTGGACCGCGTCGACATCCTCCATTGTATGCATATTTTGCTGGGGTTAGTCGATTATTGCGGTCCACATGCGGTGGGGCTGCTCCCCCAATAAAAGACACGCCACAGTGTCAGGGGCTGAGCAGCTCCTCCAGAATTGCCACTTCATTTCTGTGTTTTTCACCTTAAAAACAAGGAAGTCACTCAGGCTCCCCCTGCTACCTTTTCTGCTGCTGCTGCCTCGGCCTCTTCTGCTGCTGCCGCCGCCTCGGCCTCTTCCTCCGCCTCTGGAGGAACGTTGGCACCTGCCGCCCAGCAAACATGGGATATACCACCAACACCACCACCTGCGTCACCAAGCATCTCAACCATGTCACACGGCAGCGTTCAGCTCTCCATCTCACAAACATTTGAGAGAAAGCGTAAATTCCCACCTAGCCACCCTCGATCCCTGGCCCTGAATGCCAGCATTTCTAAACTACTGGCCTATGAAATGCTGTCATTTAGGCTGGTGGACACACACAGCTTCAAACAGCTCATGTCACTTGCTGTCCCACAGTATGTTGTTCCCAGCCGCCACTACTTCTCCAAGAGAGCCGTGCCTTCCTTGCACAAACAAGTGTCCGATAAAATCAAGTGTGCACTGCGCAACGCCATCTGTGGCAAGGTCCACCTAACCACAGATACGTGGACCAGTAAGCACGGCCAGGGACGCTATATCTCCCTAACTGCACACTGGGTAAATGTAGTGGCGGCTGGGCCCCAGGCGGAGAGCTGTTTGGCGCACGTCCTTCCGCTGCCAAGGATCGCAGGGCAACATTCTTTGCCTCCTGTCTCCTCCTCCTCCTACTCAGCTTCCTCCTCCTCTTCTTCCACCTGCTCATCCAGTCAGCCACACACCTTCACCACCAACTTCAGCACAGCACGGGGTAAACGTCAGCAGGCCATTCTGAAACTCATATGTTTGGGGGACAGGCCCCACACCGCACAGAAGTTGCGGCGGGGTATAGAACAACAGACCGACGAGTGGTTGCTGCCGGTGAGCCTCAAGCCCGGCCTGGTGGTGTGCGATAATGGGCGAAATCTCGTTGCAGCTCTGGGACTAGCCGGTTTGACGCACATCCCTTGCATGGCGCATGTGCTGAATTTGGTGGTGCAGAAGTTCATTCGCAACTACCCCGACATGTCAGAGCTGCTGCATAAAGTGCGGGCCGTCTGTTCGCGCTTCCGGCGTTCACACCCTGCCGCTGCTCGCCTGTCTGCGCTACAGCGTAACTTCGGCCTTCCCGCTCACCGCCTCATATGCGACGTACCCACCAGGTGGAACTCCACCTTGCATATGCTGGACAGACTGTGCGAGCAGCAGCAGGCCATAGTGGAGTTTCAGCTGCAGCACGCACGGGTCAGTCGCACTGCCGATCAGCCCCACTTCACCACCAATGACTGGGCCTCCATGCGAGACCTGTGTGCCCTGTTGCGCTGTTTCGAGTACTCCACCAACATGGCCAGTGGCGATGACGCCGTTATCAGCGTTACAATACCACTTCTATGTCTCCTTATGAAAACACTTAGGGCAATGATGGAAGAGGAGGTGGCCCAGGAGGAAGAGGAGGAAGAGGGGTCATTTTTAGCACTTTCAGGCCAGTCTCTTCAAAGTGACTCAGAGGGAGGTTTTTTGCAACACCAGAGGCCAGGTACAAATGTGGCCAGACAGGGCCCACTACTGGAGGACGAGGAGGACGAGCATGAGGAGGAGGTGGAGGAGGATGAGGATGAAGCATGTTCACAGCGGGGTGGCACCCAAAGCAGCTCGGGCCCATCACTGGTGCGTGGCTGGGGGGAAACACAGGACGATGACGATATGCCTCCCACAGAGGACAGCTTGTCCTTACCTCTGGGCAGCCTGGCACACATGAGCGACTACATGCTGCAGTGCCTGCGCAACGACAGCAGAGTTGCCCACATTTTAACGTGTGCGGACTACTGGGTTGCCACCCTGCTGGATCCCCGGTACAAAGACAATGTGCCCACCTTACTTCCTACACTGGAGCGTGATAGGAAGATGCGCGAGTACAAGCGCACGTTGGTAGACGTGCTACTGAGAGCATTCCCAAATGTCACAGGGGAACCAGTGGAAGCCCAAGGCGAAGGCAGAGGAGGAGCAAGAGGTCGCCAACGCAGCTGTGTCACGGCCAGCTCCTCTGAGGGCAGGGTTAGCATGGCAGAGATGTGGAAAAGTTTTGTCACCACGCCACAGCTAACTGCACCACCACCTGATACGGAACGTGTTAGCAGGAGGCAACATTTCACTAACATAGTGGAACAGTACCTGTGCACACCCCTCCACGTACTGACTGATGGTTCGGCCCCATTCAACTTCTGGGTCTCCAAATTGTCCACGTGGCCAGAGCTAGCCTTTTATGCCTTGGAGGTGCTGGCCTGCCCGGCGGCCAGCGTTTTGTCTGAACGTGTATTCAGCACGGCAGGGGGCGTCATTACAGACAAACGCAGCCGCCTGTCTACAGCCAATGTGGACAAGCTGACGTTCATAAAAATGAACCAGGCATGGATCCCACAGGACCTGTCCATCCCTTGTGCAGATTAGATATTAACTACCTCCCCTTAACAATATATTATTCTACTCCAGGGCACTTCCTCATTCAATACTATTTTTAATTTCATTTTACCATTATATTGCGGGGCAACCCAAAGTTGAATGAGCCTCTCCTCTGTCTGGGTGCCGGGGCCTAAATGTGTGACAGTGGCCTGTTCCAGTGGTGGGTGACGTGAAGCCTGATTCTCTGCTATGACATGAAGACAGATTCTGCGCTGACATAAGGCCAGATTCTCTGTTACGGGACCGCTCTCCTCTGTCTGGGTGCCGGGGCCTAAATGTGTGACAGTGGCCTGTTCCAGTGGTGGGTGACGTGAAGCCTGATTCTCTGCTATGACATGAAGACAGATTCTGCGCTGACATAAGGCCAGATTCTCTGTTACGGGACCGATCTCCTCTGTCTGGGTGCCGGGGCCTAAATGTGTGACAGTGGCCTGTTCCAGTGGTGGGTGACGTGAAGCCTGATTCTCTGCTATGACATGAAGACAGATTCTGCGCTGACATAAGGCCAGATTCTCTGTTACGGGACCTCTCTCCTCTGCCTGGGTGCCTGGGCCTAAATGTGTGACAGTGGCCTGTTCCAGTGGTGGGTGACGTGAAGCCTGATTCTCTGCTATGACATGAAGACAGATTCTGCGCTGACATAAGGCCAGATTCTCTGTTACGGGACCTCTCTCCTCTGCCTGGGTGCCTGGGCCTAAATGTGTGACAGTGGCCTGTTCCAGTGGTGGGTGACGTGAAGCCTGATTCTCTGCTATGACATGAAGACAGATTCTGCGCTGACATAAGGCCAGATTCTCTGTTACGGGACCGCTCTCCTCTGTCTGGGTGCCTGGGCCTAAATGTGTGACAGTGGCCTGTTCCAGTGGTGGGTGACGTGAAGCCTGATTCTCTGCTATGACATGAAGACAGATTCTGCGCTGACATAAGGCCAGATTCTCTGTTACGGGACCTCTCTCCTCTGCCTGGGTGCCTGGGCCTAAATGTGTGACAGTGGCCTGTTCCAGTGGTGGGTGACGTGAAGCCTGATTCTCTGCTATGACATGAAGACAGATTCTGCGCTGACATAAGGCCAGATTCTCTGTTACGGGACCGCTCTCCTCTGTCTGGGTGCCGGGGCCTAAATGTGTGACAGTGGCCTGTTCCAGTGGTGGGTGACGTGAAGCCTGATTCTCTGCTATGACATGAATACAGATTCTGCGCTGACATAAGGCCAGATTGTCTGTTACGGGACCTCTCTCCTCTGCCTGGGCCTAAATGTGTGACAGTGGCCTGTTCCAGTGGTGGGTGACGTGAAGCCTGATTCTCTGCTATGACATGAAGACAGATTCTGCGCTGACATAAGGCTAGATTCTCTGTTACGGGACCTCTCTCCTCTGCCTGGGTGCCTGGGCCTAAATGTGTGACAGTGGCCTGTTCCAGTGGTGGGTGACGTGAAGCCTGATTCTCTGCTATGACATGAAGACAGATTCTGCGCTGACATAAGGCCAGATTCTCTGTTACGGGACCGCTCTCCTCTGTCTGGGTGCCGGGGCCTAAATGTGTGACAGTGGCCTGTTCCAGTGGTGGGTGACGTGAAGCCTGATTCTCTGCTATGACATGAATACAGATTCTGCGCTGACATAAGGCCAGATTCTCTGTTACGGGACCTCTCTCCTCTGCCTGGGTGCCTGGGCCTAAATGTGTTACAGTGGCCTGTTCCAGTGGTGGGTGACGTGAAGCCTGATTCTCTGCTATGACATGAAGACAGATTCTGCGCTGACATAAGGCCAGATTCTCAGTTACGGGACCTCTCTCCTCTGCCTGGGTGCCTGGGCCTAAATGTGTGACAGTGGCCTGTTCCAGTGGTGGGTGACGTGAAGCCTGATTCTCTGCTATGACATGAAGACAGATTCTGCGCTGACATAAGGCCAGTTTCTCTGTTACGGGACCGCTCTCCTCTGTCTGGGTGCCGGGGCCTAAATGTGCGACAGTGGCCTGTTCCAGTGGTGGGTGACGTGAAGCCTGATTCTCTGCTATGACATGAAGACAGATTCTGTGCTGACATCAGGCCAGATTCTCTGTTACGGGACCTCTCTCCTCTGCCTGGGTGCCGGGGCCTAAATGTGTGACAGTGGCCTGTTCCAGTGGTGGGTGACGTGAAGCCTGATTCTCTGCTATGACATGAAGACTGATTCTGCGCTGACATGAAGCCAGATTCTCTGCTATGGCATGAAGAGACTGATTCTCTGCTGACATGAAGCCAGATTCTTTGCTATGGCATGAAGAGACTGATTCTCTGCTGACGTGAAGCCAGATTCTCTGCTATGGGACCTCTGTCCAATTGATATTGGTTCATTTTAATTTTTTTAATTTTAATTTTAATTCATTTCCCTATCCACATTTGTTTGCAGGGGATTTACCTACATGTTGCTGCCTTTTGCAGCCCTCTAGCTCTTTCCTGGGCTGTTTTACAGCCTTTTTAGTGCCCAAAAGTTCGGGTCCCCATTGACTTCAATAGGGTTCGGGTTCGGGACGAAGTTCGGATCGGGTTCGGATCCCGAACCCGAACATTTCCGGGAAGTTCGGCCGAACTTCTCGAACCCGAACATCCAGGTGTTCGCTCAACTCTAAAAGGGAACACTTAAACAACACAATGTAACTCCAAGTCAATCACACTTCTGTGAAATCAAACTGTCCACTTAGGAAGTAACACTGAGTGACAATCAATTTCACATGCTGTTGTGCAAATGGGATAGACAACAGGTGGAAATTATAGGCAATTAGCAAGACACCCCCAATAAAGGAGTGGTTCTGCACTCTCAGTTCCTATGTTTCCTGGCTGATGTTTTGGTCACTTTTGAATGCTGGCGGTGCTTTCACTCTAGTGGTAGCATGAGACGGAGTCTACAACCCACACAAGTGGCTCAGGTAGTGCAGCTTATCCAGGATGGCACATCAATGCGAGCTGTGGCAAGAAGGTTTGCTGTGTCTGTCAGCGTAGTGTCCAGAGCATGGAGGCGCTACCAGGAGACAGGCCAGTACATCAGGAGACGTGGAGGAGGCCGTAGGAGGGCAACAACCCAGCAGCAGGACCGCTACCTCCGCCTTTGTGCAAGGAGGAACAGGAGGAGCACTGCAAGAGCCCTGCAAAATGACCTCCAGCAGGCCACAAATGTGCATGTGTCTGCTCAAACGGTCAGAAACAGACTCCATGAGGGTGATATGAGGGCCCGACGTCCACAGGTGGGGGTTGTGCTTACAGCCCAACACCGTGCAGGACGTTTGGCATTTGCCAGAGAACACCAAGATTGGATTTTTGTGTGATTCTGTTGTCAACACATTCAACTATGTAAAGAACAAAGTATTTCAGAAAAATATTTAATTAATTCAGATCTAGGATGTGTTATTTTTGTGTTCCCTTTATTTTTTGGAGCAGTGTACTTTCTATGTTAGAAAGTATAAGTATATCACACCCCTCAGTATATCACACCTATCGATAGAACACCTACCAGTCTTTAAAAGGACTTTTGTGGCCCTATTAGCTAGCGTTTGGTGTCCCGAACAGTCTGTCCCTGCTCCACAAAGCTACCTCTCCCTACACTGGCAAAACACAGAATGTAAAATGGCTGCCAGATCTGGTTCTGTTATAGGGTGGGGGTGTGTCCATGTGCTGAAACATCTCAATTGGCTGTCCTGTCCCACCTGATGGATGTGTCATGGGTCAAAGTTGGGCACAATGCAAAAGAATATGGCTAATGCGAACATCGCCATATGTTCGCATGTTCAGCGAATTGCGAACGAGCAATGTTCGCCGCAAAGTGACCGCCGGACGAACCGCAAGACCATCTCTAATGGCCAGTGCACCTTGGCTCTGCACCTCAGCAGTCCTTGTTGGAGGAACAACATAGTTGCAACAAACTTCCAGCATCAGCCACCATCCAGTTAAAAGCTTCTATTTATTGCCATCTTCTTGTCTGTGATTGAGATCTAATTTATGAATATGGATAATGGCTGATGCTGGAAGTTTGTTGCAATTGAATATTATCCAACTTCAAGAGTTCCGAGCACGCCCAAGTTCGCAGCAGGAAGAGGATGATATGACTACGTTATCTTGTTTAATGAACCCCTTACATACACACCTGATTAGCTTAGGCTGCTTTCACATCAGTACTTCTTATTTATTTATTCTGCTCTGTTATAGGAGCAGAAGAATGAAAATAACGGACTATAATGGGATCTGTTTGGTTTCCATTTGGGAAACTTTTTTTTAGGACTTTTCTCTCTTCTATTTTTGACAATTTATTTAATGGAAGCCCCGAAAGGAGCTTCCAAAGCACTTGTAAAAGGTACCTCATTAGATGCACTATTCGCACATGGCCAATGCTGTTGAATGCTAAAAGGAGCTGAAACTCCGAACATGAGGTTCAACCAAGCCATCAATCAGATGGCCCAACAGGACATTAAAGCACCATGTGAGCACCCTCTGAATTACATTGTAAAGGGCATCTCATACATGCTCTTTATTAGGCCTCATGCACACGAACGTATTTTTTTGCGGTCCGCAAAAACAGGTCCCGTTTTTCCGTGATCCGTGACCGTTTTTTCGTCCGTGGGTCTTCCTTGATTTTTGGAGGATCCACGGACATGAAAAAAAAGTCGTTTTGGTGTCCGCCTGGCCGTGCGGAGCCAAACGGATCCGTCCTGAATTACAATGCAAGTCAATGGGGACGGATCCGTTTGACGTTGACACAATATGGTGCCATTTCAAACGGATCCGTCCTCTATTGACTTTCAATGTAAAGTCAGGAGTCCCTTTTATACCATCGGATCGGAGTTTTCTCCAATCCGATGGTATATTTTAACTTGAAGCGTCCCCATCACCATGGGAACGCCTCTATGTTAGAATATACTGTCGGATATGAGTTAGATCGTGAAACCTCATTTCCGACAGTATATTCTAACACAGAGGCGTTCCCATGGTGATGGGGACGCTTCTAGTTAGAATATACTACAAACTGTGTACATGACTGCCCCCTGCTGCCTAGCAGCATCCGATCTCTTACAGGGGGCCGTGATCAGCACAATTAACCCCTCAAGTGCCGCACCTGAAGGGGTTAATTGTACTATCATATCCCCCTGATCAGGGATGCCAGGCAGCAGGGGGCAGACCCCCCCCCCTCCCCAGTTTGAATATCATTGATGGCCAGTGCGCCCCCCCCCCCTTTCTCCCTCTATTGTAATAATTCGTTGGTGGCACAGTGTGCGCCCCCCGCCCCCCCTCTATTGTAATAAATGGTTGGTGGCACAGTGTGTGCCCCCCCCCCCCTTCCTCCCTCTATTGTAATAAATCGTTGGTGGCACAGTGTGCGCCCCCCCCCCTTCCTCCCTCTATTGTAATAAATCGTTGGTGGCACAGTGTGCGCCCCCCATCGGCCCCCCCTCCCTCTATAGCATTAACAACATTGGTGGCCAGTGTGCGGCCTCCCATCTCCCCCCCCACCCCCCCCCACCCCGATCATTGGTGGCAGCGGGTTACTAGCAATAGTACAATGGTAAAAGATTCATACTTACCTGCTGCTGCGATGTTCGTGTCCGGCCGGGAGCTCCTCCTACTGGTAAGTGACAGTTCATTTAGCAATGCGCCGCACAGACCTGAGGCTGTCACTTACCAGTAGGTGGAGCTCCCGGCCGGACACGAACATCGCAGCAGCAGGTAAGTATGAATCTTCTACTATTGTACTGTTGCTAAGTAACCATGGCAACCAGGACTGTAGTAGAGTCCTGGTTGCCATGGTTACCGATCGGAGCCCCAGCGATTAAACTGGGACTCCGATCGGAACTCCGCTGCCACCAATGATGGGGGGGGGGATGGGAGGCCGCACACTGGCCACCAATGTTGTTAATGCTATAGAGGGAGAGGGGGAGGGCACTGTGCCACCAACGAATTATTACAATAGAGGGAGGGAGGGAGGGAGGGAGGGGGGGGGGCGCACACTGTGCCACCAACAAATTATTACAATAGAGGGGGGGGGGGCCGCACTGGCCATCAATGATATTCAAACTGGGGAGGGGGGGGGGGTCTGCCCCCCTGCTGCCTGGCAGCCCTGATCTCTTACAGGGGGATATGATAGTACAATTAACCCTTTCAGGTGCCGCACCTGAAGGGGTTAATTGTGCTGATCACGGCCCCCTGTAAGAGATCGGGTGCTGCCAGGCAGCAGGGGGCAGTCTTGTACACAGTTTGTAGTGTATTCTAACTAGAAGCGTCCCCATCACCATGGGAACGCTTCTGTGTTAGAATATACTGTCGGTTCTGAGTTTTCACGAAGTGAAAACTCAGCTTTGAAAAAGCTTTATGCAGACGGATCTTCGGATCCGTCTGTATAAAAACTAACCTACGGCCACGGATCACGGACACGGATGCCAATCTTGTGTGCATCCGTGTTCTTTCATGGACCCATTGACTTGAATGGGTCCGTGAACCGTTGGCCGTGAAAAAAATAGGACAGGTCTTATTTTTTTCACGGCCAGGAAACACGGATCACGGATGCGGCTGCAAAACGGTGCATTTTCCGATTTTTCCACGGACCCATTGAAAGTCAATGGGTCCGCGAAAAAAAACGGAAAACGGCACAACGGCCACGGGTGCACACAACGGTCGTGTGCATGAGGCCTTAAAAGAAACCTGACGGTTTTGTTATACTGCCTTCTCTGATCACACTACGATGATTTCAGTGGTCTGTCACTTGTGTGGGTCTCTATGTCGGTAAAATAGGTAAAAAACTCTGAACAATAATGAACTCTCATCGCCACACAATAAAAGAAGAAAGAAAATATTTACCTGTACCTAAACACTTTTACAGCTACGACCACAACATCACAGACCTGAAAGTATTGATATTAAAAAGGAATTTTAACTCTCAGAGGAACAGGAGAATCTGGGAATACAAGTTAATGACAACCTTTTTAGTGCTCTCAATAAGAGAAACAAAATAAGAGTATTGCAGGTTTGATACCTTTTAATGGCTAACAAAAATAGAAGTAATGATGTTACATAGCGAGCTTTCGAGACATCACCAGTCTCTTCATCAGGCGTACTACAAGAATATATGAAGAAACAGCAATATATATGCAATAAGAACAGAGACATGGGGGAATGAATGGACATTTGAAAAGAAACAGAACAACATATTAAAGATCTTGAGAATGAGTCCTTAATTATCTTACAGATAAGGGGTGTAAAAGTTTTATGGTCTCTAAGTTGATGTTATCTCAGAGATCTGGTGCCCCGACTATGTCTATAGAAGACTCTTTAGATATTGTAGTGTGTCATAAATCCTGGGGACAAATTCAGTCCAGTATTCAAAGTGTCAAGCAGTGTTATAAATTTGTATTCCCAAATTCATGCTTTTTCTTTTTAATTGTGTGGCGGTGGGACCTCATCCTTGCATTAAGTCTCTGTCCTGTTTCTCCAACGTAGAGGCCTCCAACAGGACATTTAGTGCAGATAATCAGATAAACAACATTAGATGTAGAACATGTGAATGTCCCAGGGATCCTATAGTCCTGCTGTGTGTTGGGGATCCGGATCTTATCTGTTGTCATTATATGGGAGCAGGTTTTGCATCTTCTTATATTACAGGGACGGATTTCTTTTTCTGTGGTACATGGCCTTGAACTTGATCTGATCAGAAGGTTCCTTAGATTTGGAGGTTGTCGGTAAGCTAGTAAGGGGGATCTGGGAAGATTGATTTTAGTCGTTCATCCTTACGTAGGACATGATGTCATTTTTGGGCAGTTTTCCTCAGTACCTCTAGTTGTGGGTTGTAGGTCACAACCAGAGGTATGCGCTGGTTCTATTTCTTTTCATTGTATTGGAGAGGTTGACTTCTGGGGATCTTGGTGGCTCTTGTGATCTGATCTTCAATTGAAGCAGGATGATAGCCCTGGTGTAAAAATGTCCTTTTCAGATATTGTAAATGCTCATCCCTGTCTGATGGGCTGGAGCAGATTCGGTTATATCTGACGGCTTGACTATAGATGATGGACTTTTTAATATGTTTGGGGTGGAAGCTGTCCCATTTGAGGTATGTAGGCCGATCAATAGGTTTCCGATACAGGGATGTCTGTATTGAGCTGTCTTGAAGTTTTATGGTGGTGTCCAGAAAGCTGACTTCTGTGTGTGAATATTTGAGGGTCAGGTTTATGGTGGGATGGAATTGTTCATGAAATTTTATCAGTTCATGTTCAGAGTCGGTCCAGATTATTAGGATGTCATCAATGAAACGGAAGTAGGCCAAGGGTTTTTTGAGGCAGGATACCAAAATTTTCCAGTTTTGCCATGAAGAGATTTGCATATTGCGGTGTCATTTTACTGCCCATGGCGGTCCCAGTGCACTGTAAATATATCTCCTTGTCAAAAGAGAAATAGTTATGGGTGAGGATGAATTTGGTCAGTTGTACGTAGTACAGACTCTGAGCACTTGAGAGCACTAAACTAGTTTTCTATTGGCTAACACGGTACCAGACTTTTTCCTTTTTCTTTCAATGACAACATTTGACACACTCAGATCAGGAATGAATGTGTCTCATTGATTTATGTCCTTCTACATCTCTTAAGGAATGTGGCCCTCAGACCTCTTGGGTTCATCATATTCATGGACTGGACATTAGAGGACAATAAAACTTTCACACTTCTTATCTATAACCCTCATGCAGAATTGCTCCAACAGTTTACTGTTACAACTGTTTGTTTACTCATCCACTCATATTGATCTTCTTCACATCACTTGTCTCATATACCTCATTTTTCCTATGTACATTGGTGTATAAATATGGGACTTTTCAGATACTGTCTTAAGACGCCTGATGAAGAGGCCCAAGTAGCCTCGAAAGCTTGCAATTTTGTTATCATCTTTTCAGTTATCTGTTATCCCCTTAGTGACCAGCCTGTTTTGGGCCTTACTGACCAAGCTTTATTTTTCGTTATATATAGCTTTATGAGGACTTTTTGCAGGACGAGTTGTAGCTTTTAATAGTGCCATTTTGGGGTACGCATAACTTTCTGAATAACTTTTATTAACTCTTTCTGGGAGGGAGATGGGAAAAACAGCCATATTGTCACTGAGTTTTTGTTATAAATTTTACGGTGCTCATTTTTCGGTATAAATAACATAATATATTTATTCTCTGGGTCAGTACAATTAGGGTGCAGTCACACGACCGTATTTTTGGCTCCGCATCAGTTCTGCAATTCTGCGGAACGGGTGCAGACCCATTCATTACAATGTGCTGTCCGCATCCGTAGATCCGTTCCGCGGCCCCGCAAAAAAGATAGAGCATGTCCTATCCTTGTCCGCAAGAATAGGCATTTCTTTCAAAGGGCCGGCTACATTCACACGACCGGTATCAGTGTTTTGCTGATCCGCGATTTTCGGACCGCAAAACACAGTCATGTGAATGTAGCCTTACAGAAATACAAAATACATATAGTTTTTTTATTCCGTTTTACTACTTTTGTTCAATAAAACCCCTTATTTTAAAAATAATAAAATCTTTTTGCATCATCGCTTCCCAAGACCCATAACTTTTATATTTTTCTTTCCATGTGTGAGGGTTTGATTTTTGCAGGATGACTTGTAGTTTTCATTGGTATCATTTTGGAGTAAATTACGCTTTTTGATCTCTTATTATTACGTTTTTTCAGTGGCAACTAAGTATAAATTAGCAATTCTGTCATTTTTTTATGGCATTCACTTACATGATAGTTCTGTAGTGTAGGTCGCTACGGATGCGGTGATACCAACCATGTGGGATGTGATTTATTTATTTTTTTTGCAGTATTTTTCATTAAAAAGGGTATTTTAAATGGGTATTTTTATTTTTACTGGAATTTTTTTCATCTAATAAATGTGTTTTTTTTCCCATTTTTTTTTTTTCGTTTTTTAGCACTTAATAGTCCCCCAAGGGGACTATAACAGACAACATTCTAATTGATTTTAAAATGCAATGCGCTATCCCTAGAGTGCTTTACTAACATTGACCAGCAGGCTGGTCGGGCCACGCTCCCCTCTGCAGAGGAGGACCCGTGCAGCGCTTAGACTGGGCTGCCATAAAAAAGAGGTGGCCCAGGCTAAGGCCCCTTAGTGACCGCCATAAAAAGACGTATGGGTGGTCCCTAAGGGGTTAAAAGGTATCAACCACTGAGGAATCTCAATCTTTTTTCATCCCTGTGTGTTACAGTGTGGCAGTTTTTGAGAACTTATCTGTCAGTCATTGCCATGTGCTGATGTGAGGGGGTCACCAGCTGGGGCCCCCAGGATGAGACATATGATACCCAATTTTGAATACATCTGTGACTACATTGAATAAGCTATAAGTGAGATTACATGCAGTTTGTGTGAACAGCCACAAGAGGCTTTTAGTCGGGCAGTCCCCTTAGGACTAATGGACCGAGACGTTGAGAATTAATATAAAAAGTAAAGTAATTTTATAGCTGCACAGGACTTGTATTCCTATTGAAATGAACTGTTAAAAGTAGCCTCTTATTTATTTTGTGCACCGTGTTGAGTGTTGTTTTGTCCTGAGAACACGTGACTCCCTGGAGAAAGGCTAGAGGGGCTGGTGAGAGGAAGTTGCAGGAGGGCAGAAAGTTGGCAGTTAGATTCAGTGGTGTCTGCTAAGTTGTTTACCTGAGGTGTGCTGTAATCGGCCAGATATCCAGGGCTTTATCTCCAGTGAGCAAGAGAGGACTATTAAAGATTTGCTGCCGCCTGCTGAAGAGGTAAGGATCCATAGTCTTCCGTTTATAACCAGGAGCTTAGGAGATCAGAGGCTTGCCTGCCCTGAGCCCATCAAAAGAACCAAGCTGCAATTCAGGCCTGCTGCGGAGATCTCAGCCCAAAGCATTTTCCGCTCTGTTAGTGCGCACTTTGAATGGGACTTAAATCCTGAGCTTGGGTCCCACCCTGCAACTTTTGGCGCCGCTGTTCCTGGAGGGATACACCAAATGGAAAAGGATTTAGGAAAACTAGAGAAATCTGGCAACTAAAATGTAATGTTGATAGTGCAAGATAATGTACCTAGGGCATAAAAACTCAAGAGCAAAATATAAGATCAGTGATACAGTCCTAACCTCAGTATCTGAAGAAAGGGATTTAGGGGTCATTATTTCAGAAGACTTAAAGGTAGGCAGACAATTTCATAGAGCAGCAGGAAATGCTAGCAGAATGCTTGGGTGTATAGGGAGAGGCATTACCAATAGAAAGATGGCGGCCGCTCATGCGGCTCTACAGAGCACTAGTGAGACCTCATTTGGAGTATTGTGCTCAGTACTGGAGACCATATCTCCAGAAGGATATTGATACTTTGGAGAGAGTTCAGAGAAGAGCTACTAAACTAGTACATGGATTGCAGGACAAAACTTACCAGGAAAGATTAAAGGACCTTAACATGTATAGCTTGGAAGAAAGACGAGACAGAGGGAATGTGATAGAAACTTTTAAATACATAAAGGGAATCAACAAGGTAAAAGAGGAGAAAATATTTAAAAGAAGAAAAACTGCTACAAGAGGACATAGTTTTAAATTAGAGGGGCAAAGGTTTAAAATACATATCAGGAAGTATTACTTTACTAAGAGAGTGGTGGATGCATGGAATAGCCTTCCTGCAGAAGTGGTAGCTGCAAATATAGTGAAGGAGTTTAAGCTTGCATGGGATAGGCATAAGGCCATCCTTCATATAAGATAGGGCCAAGGGCTATTCGTAGTATTCAGTATATTGGGCAGACTAGATGGGCCAAATGGTTCTTATCTGCCAACACATTCTATGTTTCTATAAGTGGATCCACATCCCAGCTCTGGAGTTACAAGTAGCCGGGTGGTAGTTCAGGAAAGTCTAGTTAAGGTCAGGTGGCGGGCATTACCGGCATCCGGGAGGGATAGTGTGGGATTTCTCCTGTGTTTGTTTGGTCTGTGTGAGCCACAGTGCCCCTCAGCTGAGATCCCGGGTACGTAAACACCAAATTTGGTGTACATTTCTAGTGGTTCTGGTTCTCTTTGTTGGGTTGGGAGATCCTGACGCTTTTGGTGGCATTTAGTAGAAATACTAATCATTAAAGGTACATTACCTAAATTAGGGAATTCCCGGTTGGGGTCCCACTGTGGACAATCTTGGATTGCTAGCAACCCAGTGAAATTGCACCACCAGTAAACCCGGCTGGATAACGGTGTGCATTATAGCGTATATGGTTTTCTCCTCTAGAGTCAGTAAAGTTATTTTGGTTTACAGAGCTCACTCATATTACATACAGCACTACAGAACATGCAGGGTCATACAGCCCCATATACCTCTTACATCCAGCGACTTCTCTTCTCTGATGTAGATATTCTCTTTTCTCTTCTTCTCCTGTTAGACCAGACCACCATGGTGACTTCTTTCAGCCTCGCCTTGTCTCTGCAGAGTTTAGCAAACAGACTTCTTACTTTCCTACTTTTCTATCATCCTCCCACCTTCTCAACACCCCATCCTGCCACCCCCAATACCGTGTCTACTGTGCTCCCCAATACTTTCCTTCAGAAACAGTCCCCCTGAAAATACTGGTGCGTCAGTACAAAAGCACCCCTTTATATTGTGCGCTAGTAATAAAAGAAAAACACCTTCCTTTCAGATCAGACCCCCATATAAAACCCTAAATGAGATCACCCAATCTCAGACCAAACGCACTTTAGACCTCTATGTCAGACCTCATATAAGACCCCAGTTTTAAACCTCAGATCAGACCCCCATTAGACCTCCATGTAAGAACCCGACCCAATATCAGATCTCAGATAACACCCCCATATAAGACCCCCATTAGAACTCCAGACCCACATATCAAACCTCAGACCAGACCCCCATATCAGACCTCCAGACACCCCAGTCAGACCTTCAGACCCCCAATCAGACCCCCATTGGACCTCTAGACCCCCCAGTCAGACCTCCAGACCCCCAAATCACACCCCCCTATTAGACCTCGAGACCCCCAATCACACCCCCCTATTAGACCTCCAGACCCCCAATCACACCCCCCATTAGACCTCCAGACCCCCAATCACACCCCCATTAGACCTCCAGGCCCCCAATCAGACCCCCTAGTCAGACCTACAGACCCCCCAGTCAGACCTATAGACCCCCAATCAGACCCCCATTAGACCTCTAGACCCCCCAGTCAGACCTCCAAACCCCCAATCAGACCCCCATTAGACCTCCAGATCCCCAATCAGACCCCCGTTAAACCTCCAGACCTCCAATCACACCCCCATTAGACATCCAGACCCCCAATCACACCCCATTAGACCTCCAGACCCCCAGCCACACCTCCAGACTCCCAATCAGACCCCCATTAGACCTTTAGACCCCCAATCAGACCCCAGACCCCCAATCAGACCCCATTAGACCTCCAGACCCCAAATCAGACCCCTATTAGACCTCCAGACCCCAAATCAGACCCCCATTAGACCTCCAGACCCCCATTATACCACTTCAGACCCCCCAATCAGACCTCCAGACCCCACCAGTCAGACCTCCTGACCCCCATTAGACCTCCATATCAAACCTCAGATCAGACTGTAAAATAATAAAGTCACTTACTTCTCCTGTCGCCACTCTCCCTGTCCTGGCTGTCTTCTCTTCTCATGGCCCGCACTTCAGTCACCTGACCTCCTGCAGCGTCAGGTCAGAGTGCGCTCTGTACGTCCTGATGCTGCAGGCAGCCAGGACACAGCAGCGCGGGCCCTGAGAACAGCGAGCAGGAGGAGGGGTAAGTACTCATAGCGCTTCTCTCCTCCTCCTACTGCATTATGGAAGCGCTACTGCATTATGGAAGCGCTCACTAGTATTCCCTTTATAAGATTCACTGCACTGCTCATTGCTTCTGTTCTGGCCCGGGCACGCCACTGGTAGTAGGTGCCTTTTCCAATAGTGTGCAAGCAGGGCCACCACTGCCGGATTGCAGGGTGGTCATAACACCTGGATACAAGCAGTGTATAATGTAATAGAAAAATGGATCAAGCCAGCAAAGGCATTTATGGACAATACATTAGTAAGTGCCTCATATTCATTTTCTCTGTATGATAAATGCCACTTGCTGAAGTGACACAACCCTTTTAACAATTCCTGTCTGCGCACAATTAAGTGCATGTAACATTATTATACATTACATAACATTATTACTTGAGCTAGTGTGATATAAAGCAAGTGTCTTGTTTCCTACCTCTTGCTGTGTCTTATATTAACATGGTGAAATCTATTTTCCGATTGCTTTAGAGAGATGATTATACCTGTTCCCATTGCCCAGGTATGCATTGTTTTCCTGCCCCAGTGTTGTGGTTTCTCTTCAAGAATAATTATACCCTTTAAATTATCTTAGCAGTTTATACAATATTTTTAAACTGCACATAAAGTACCATGGGAAATGGGGGTTGCATCATGAAACCATTCTATGTGATCAGGGTGAGGTGTTTTCAGTAGATTACAGTATATGGCATTGAAATGTTTTTATATATAGACATTAGTGTTATCATTTACATCATGACTTTCATTTTTATTCTGCTTTGAAACAGATCCACGTTAACCCTTTCATGACCAAGGGTCATTGATGCCCCAGTGTCCAGGACAAAATTTACAAATCTGACATGCGTCATTTTATGTGGTAATAACTTTGGAACGCTTTTACTTATCCATGCCATTCTGAGATTGTTTTCTCGTGATACATTGTACTTCACGAGAGTCATAAATTTGAGTCAATATATTTCACCTTTATTTATGAAAAAATCCAAAATTTCAAAATTTCTATTTCTCTGCTTTTAAAACAGAAAGTAATACCTCATTAAATATTTATTACTTAACATTCCCCATATGTCTACTTTAATGTTGGCATCATTTTGTAAATGTCATTTTACTTTTTTAGGGTGTTAGAAGGCTTGGAAGTTTAGAAGCACTTCTTAAAATTTTTAAGAAAATTTCCAAAACCGACTTTTTAAGTACCAGTTCAGGTATGAAGTCACTTTGCGGGGATTACCTTGTGGAAACGCCCCATAAATGAACCAATTGTAGAAACTACACCCCTGAAGTTTCTCAAAACTGATTTTCCATTTTTTTTTAACCCTGGAGATTCAATTTCTAAATTTCACCTTTTTGGCAAATTTTCCATTTTAATAAAAAAAATTCTTTAACACATTGAGAGTTAACAGCCAAACAAAACTGGGATGGATGGTTGAGGATGTTAGAACTGTCTATTCTGCACAAGGTACAAACAAGTCCTGAGGGATCCAAGCCTGGTTCATTTTAATGAACGTGATCTTGTCCACGTTGGCTGTGGACAGGCGGCTGCGTCTGTCTGTAATGACGCCTCCTGCCGTGCTAAATACACGTTCAGAGAGTACACTGGCTGCAGGTGTAATGACCGGCGTCACGCAAAGGGAGGGAAATGGGAAGGCCCTGTCCAAGGGAGAGAGAAAGATGGTGACCCCTGACTCACCTTGCGGCTGGCACCTGACTGCCCTGACGTCCCTAGACGGGTTCCTCACCCGTACACCGATCACGTGCCTAAACCCTGGCTTTCCCTAAGATGAGCCCTAAGGTGGGATCACTAGTCCGCACCACTGACACTAAGAGGAAAACACCAAGGAGAGGACAGACAATACAAACAAACATATAATCCCAGGTGGGCGACAACAGCAGACCACCAAGGCCCAACAGGGATCCGGAGGGTAACGTTCTGGAACAACAACCAGGGAACACAGCTACACAGCTCCAGTGGGTCAGTATAGAAGTCCAGGCAGGAAGCTCTATATCTGGCAACCAGAGAAGTGAGAGATGGGAATATAAGGAGGTTGGGATTGCTGGACAAGAAACAGCTGAGGAGGAGAAGCTACGGATCCCTGAGTGAGCCAAAAAAGATTGCAAGGCAAACCCAGAAAGCTACCATTAATAAACAGCACTGTCTTTAGACATAGAGCGCGCAGCCACCCGCTGCGACTTCCTGACCCCGGGTATAACGGAGTCAGGCGTGGCTCTTGACACCCTCGTGACAGCAGGGCAGGCCAGCACCTTCAAGGCATACAGGGCAAGCTCTGGCCATGTGGACAATTTGGAGACCCAGAAGTTGAATGGGGCAGAACCATCAGTCAGTACGTGTAGGCGTGTGCACAGGTACTGTTCCACCATGTTGTTCAAATGCTGCCTCCTGCTAACACGCTCCATATCAGCAGTTGGGGCCGGTTGTTGCGGCGAGGTGTCAAAGCTTTTCCACATGTCGGCCATGCTAACCCTGCCTTCTGAGGTGCTGGCGCTGACACAGCTGCGTTGGCGACCTCTTCCTCCTCCCCTGCCTTCGCCTTGTGCTTCCACAGTGCAACTCACCCGTGCGTGCTGCAGCTGAAACTCCACTATGGCCTGCTGCTGCTCGCACAGTCTCTCCAGCATGTGCAAGGTGGAGTTGCACCTGGTGGGCGCGTCGCATATGAGGCGGTGAGCGGGAAGGCCGAAGTTATGCTGTAGAGCAGACAGCCGAGCGGCGGCAGGATGAGAACGCCGGAAGCGCGCACAGACGGCCCGCAATTTATGCAGCAGCTCTGACATGTCGGGGTAGTTGTGAATGAATTTCTGCACCACCAAATTCAGCACATGCGCCAGGCAAGGGATGTGCGTCAAACCGGCTAGTCCCAGAGCTGCAATGAGATTTCGCCCATTATCGCACACCACCAGGCTGGGCTTCAGGCTCACTGGCAGCAACCACTCGTCAGTCTGTTGTTCTATACCCCGCCACAACTCCTGCGTGGTGTGGGGCCTGTCCCCCAAACACATCAGTTTCAGAACGGCCTGCTGACGTTTACCCCTGGCTGTGCAGAAAGTTGGTGGTGAAGGTCTGTTGCTGACCGGATGAGGAGGTGGTAAAAGAGGAGGAGGAAGCAGAGTAGGAAGAGGAGGCAAAGAATGATGCCCTGCGATCCTTATCGGCCGAAGGACGTGCGCCAAACAGCTCTCCGCCTGGGGCCCAGCCGCCACTACATTTGCCCAGTGTGCAGTTAGGGAGATATAGCATCCATGGCCGTGCTTACTGGTCCACGTATCTGTGGTTAGGTGGACCTTGCCACAGATGGCGTTGCGCAGTGCACACTTGATTTTATCCGATACTTGGTTGTGCAGGGAGGGCACGGCTCTCCTGAAGAAGTAGTGGCGGCTAGGAACGACGTACTGTGGGACAGCAAGCGACATGAGCTGTTTGAAGCTGTCCGTCTCCACCAGCCTGAATGACAGCATTTCAAAGGCCAGTAGTTTAGAAATGCTGGCATTCAGGGCCAGGGATCGAGGGTGGCTAGGTGGGAATTTACGCTTTCTATCAAAGGTTTGAGAGATGGAGAGCTGAACGTTTCCATGTGACATGGTGGAGATGCTTTCGGACGGAGGTGGTGTTGTTGGTGGCACATCCTCTGTTTGCTGGGCGGCAGGTGCCAACGTTCCTCCAGAGGCGCAGGATAAGGCCGAGGCAGCAGCAGAAGAGGGAGCAGGAGGGGCCTGAGCCCTTTCTTGGTTTTGAAGGTGCTTACTCCACTGCAGCCCGTGTCTCGCATGTAGATGCCTGGTCATGCAGGTTGTGCTAAGGGTCAGAATGTTAATGCCTCGCTTCAGGCTCTGATGGCACAGCGTGCAAACCACTCGGGTCTTGTCGTCAGCTCATTGTGTGAAGAAGTGCCATGCCAGGGAACTCCTTGAAGCTGCCTTTGGTGTTCTCGGTCCCTGGTGATGGTGGCCAGTAGCAGGCGAACTGTTTTGGCGAAGGCTGCTCTGCTTTTGCACTCTGCTCCCGCTTTTGCTACGCTGTTGGCTCGGTCTCACCACTGCCTCTTCCTCCGGACTCTGAAAGTCAGTGGCACGAACTTCATTCCATGTGGGGTCTAGGACCTCATCGTCCCCTGCATCGTCTTCCACCCAGTCTTCCTCCCTGACCTCCTTTTCGGTCTGCACACTGCAGAAAGACGCAGCAGTTGGCACCTGTGTTTCGTCATCATCAGAGACGTGCGGAGGTGGTATTCCCATGTCCTCATCAGGAAACATAAGTGGTTGTGCGTCAGTGCATTCTATGTCTTTCACCCCTGGGTAAGGGCTAGGTGGATGCCCTTGGGAAACCCTGCCAGCAGAGTCTTCAAACAGCATAAGAGACTGCTGCATGACTTGAGGCTCAGACAGGTTCCCCGATATGCACGGGGGTGATGTGACAGACTGATGGGCATGGGTTTCAGGCGCCACCTGTGCGCTTTCTGCAGAAGACTGGGTGGGAGATAATGTGAACGTGCTGGATCCACTGTCGGCCACCCAATTGACTAGCGCCTGTACTTGCTTAGGCCTTACCATCCTTAGAACGGCATTAGGCCCGACCAAATATCACTGTAGATTCTGGCGGCTACTGAGACCTGAGGTAGTAGGTTCAGTAGGACGTGTAACTGTGGAAGAACGGCCACGTCTTCTCCCTGCACCAGAGGCTCCACCAACACCACCACCACGACCATGACCGCGTCCCTTATTAGATGTTTGCCTCATAGTTAGCGTTCACAAAGCAAACTAAAAAGTGGTTGAGTCTGTTAAAAATAATTAACTGCCAATAAAAACCCTGATGTAGAGTATTGCACTCAATATTTTTTTTTAAACTCTATATGACAGCGGTATTTGTGGCCTAAATTTCACAGTAACTTATGCACGTCGTGCAGTATATCAGAGGATTTTTTCACCCCAGTAAGCACAAAGCCGTATTTCTGGCCTAAATGTGACACTCACTTATGCACGTCTAATCCCAGATGTGCAGTATATATTAGAGGGTTTTTTCACCCCAGTAAGCACAAAGCCGTATTTGTGGCCTAAATGTGACACTCACTTATGCACGTCTAATCCCAGATGTGCAGTATATCAGAGGGTTTTTTCACCTCAGTAAGCACAAAGCCGTATTTCTGGCCTAAATGTGACAGTCACTTATGCACGTCTAATCCCAGATGTGCAGTATATATCACAGGGTTTTTTCACCCCAGTAAGCACAAAGCTGTATTTGTGACCTAAATGTGACACTCACTTATGCAAGTCTAATCCCAGATGTGCACTTTATGAAACAGATGTATTTTTTTCACCCCAGTAAGCACAAAGCCATATTTGTGGCCTAAATGTGACAGTCACTTATGCACGTCTAATCCCAGATGTGCAGTATATTAGAGGGTATTTTCACCCAGGTAAGCACAAAGCCGTATTTCTGGCCGAAATGTGACACTCACTTATGCATGTCTAATCCCAGATGTGCAGTATAACAGATGAGTTTTTTTCACCCCAGTAAGCAAAAAGCTGTATTTCTGGACTTGCAGACATGCAGATATGCTGTGCTGGTGCACTATCGTTGCATAAAATGGCTGCCGATTATGTATTGATATTGACTAACTGAAGGAAAAAAAGTTTGTTTTCAGAAGTAGTTGGCTCAAGGCAGGCTTAAAAAAATTGTGCACTGCACCTGCAAAACACATTTGCTGTAGATCGCTGAGTAAAGAAGCAGTCCTGAATCTTCATAAGATTTCTCCCTGATCTCTCCCTCACAGCAGCTGCAGCCTCTCCCTACACTAATCCGAGCAGAGTGACGGGGGGCGCTACGTGACTCCAGCTTAAATAGAGGCTGGGTCACATGCTGCAGTTGGCCAATCACAGCCATGCCAATAGTAGGCATGGCTGTGATGGCCTTTTGGGGCAAGTAGTATGACGCTTGTTGATTGGCTGCTTTGCAGCCTTTCAAAAAGCGCCATAAAAATCGCCGAACACCGAACCCGAACTTTTACGTAAATGTTCGGGTTCGGGTCCAGGTACCGAGAAACCCTAAAGTTCGGTACGAACCCGAACTTTACAGTTCGGGTTCGCTCAACTCTAGTTAGGTTATGTGATTTTTTTAAGCATGTTGTTACGGACGCGGCGATACCTAATATGTACACTTTTTTTATTTATTTCACATTAACACAATAATAGTATATTTGAAACAAAAAAATGATGTTTTAGTGTCTCATAGAAACATAGAATGTGTCGGCAGATAAGAACCATTTGGCCCATCTAGTCTTCCCAATATACTGAATACTATGAATAGCCCTTGGCCCTATGTTATATGAAGGATGGCCTTATGCCTATCCCATGCATGCTTAACCCCTTCACGCAACATCACGTACATGTACAGTACAGACCAAAAGTTTGGACACACCTTCTCATTCAAAGAGTTTTCTTTATTTTCATGACTATGAAAATTGTAGATTCACACTGAAGGCATCAAAACTATGAATTAACACATGTGGAATTATATACATAACAAACAAGTGTGAAACAACTGAAAATATGTCATATTCTAGGTTCTTCAAAGTAGCCACCTTTTGCTTTGATTACTGCGTTGCACACTCTTGGCATTCTCTTGATGAGCTTCAAGAGGTAGTCCCCTGAAATGTTTTTCACTTTACAGGTGTGCACTGTCAGGTTTAATAAGTGGGATTTCTTGCCTTATAAATGGGGTTGGGACCATCAGTTGCGTTGAGGAGAAGTCAGGTGGATACACAGCTGATAGTCCTACTGAATAGACTGTTAGAATTTGTATTATGGCAAGAAAAAAGCAGCTAAGTAAAGAAAAACTAATGGCCATCATTACTTTAAGAAATGAAGATCAGTCAGTCAGCCGAAAAATTGGGAAAACTTTGAAAGTAAGGGCTATTTGACCATGAAGGAGAGTGATGGGGTGCTGCACCAGATGACCTGGCCTCCACAGTCACCGGACCTGAACCCAATCGAGATGGTTTGGGGAGAGCTGGACCGCAGAGTGAAGGCAAAAGGGCCAACAAGTGCTAAGCATCTCTGGGAACTCCTTCAAGACTGTTGGAAGACCATTTTAGGGGACTACCTCTTGAAGCTCATCAAGAGAATGCCAAGAGTGTGCAAAGCAGTAATCAAAGCAAAAGGTGGCTACTTTGAAGAACATAGAATATGACATATTTTCAGTTGTTTCACACTTGTTTGTTATGTATATAATTCCACATGTGTTAATTAATAGTTTTGATGCCTTCATAGTCATGAAAATCAAGAAAACTCTTTGAATGAGAAGGTGTGTCCAAACTTTTGGTCTGTACTGTACGTGGGGGAATGTGGTGCCTCACCGCATCCCCATGTGCATGTACGTGATCGGCTTTCACTGTCAGCGCAGGGAGCGAAGCGCTGAAGCTTCAGTGAAGCCGGCGTGCTGGGGTTGCTAGGCAACCAGAGAGGGGTGTCGCAGGCGGTGCGGAGGTGCGGTAAGGTGCGGGAGGCGGGCGGTGCGGCAGGCGGGATCCCCTTCAATGATCGTTGGTGTCTAGTGGGTATACCAGGGTGCCAGCACATTGCTGGCACCCTGGTATAAGCGGCTGACATCTGTGATGCGATGTCAGCCGTTTAACCCTTTCCATACAGCGGTCCGTACGGACCGCTGTATGGAAAAGGTTAACAGCGCAGGGAGCTCCCTCCCTCTCCCATCTGGGGGCTGCTGTGCCTTTGCAGCCCCCCGATGGGAGAGGGAGAGAGCCCTCAGAGAGCCCCCCTCAGCCCTGTGCTTACCCTTCCCCGTCTGCGCAGTTCTGACCAGTACTGAGCAGACGGGGAAGGTTCCCATGGCAACAGGACGCCTCTCAGGCATCCTGCTGTCCATGGTGCTGAACAGATCTATGCTAAAAGGCATAGATCTGTTCAGACAAGTGTAAAATACAGTACAGTACAATATATATTGTTCTGTACTGTATTATACAGACATCAGACCCACTGGATCTTCAAGAACCAAGTGGGTCTGGGTCAAAAAAAAAGTGAAAAAAAGTGAAAAAAGTAAAGTTTCAAAAAAACACATTTATCACTGAATAAAAAAAAAAAAAAAAAAAAATACACTACACATATTAGGTATCGCCGCGTCCGTAACGACCTGATCTATAAAACGTTCATGTTACTTTCCCCGCACGGTGAACGCCATAAAAATAAAAAAATAAAAACTATGAGGAAATTGAAATTTTGCCCACCTTACTTCCCAAAAAAGGTAATAAAAGTGATCAAAAAAGTCGCATGTACTCCAAAAAAGTACCAATCAAACCGTCACCTCATCCCGCAAAAAATGAGCCCTTACATTAGACAATGGCCCAAAAAATAAAAAAACTATGGGTCTCAGACTATGGAGCTACTAAAACATGATTTTTTTTTGTTTCAAAAATGATATTATTGTGTAAAACCCTGATAAATTATAAAAAGGTAGACATATTAGGTATTGCCATGTCCGTAAGAACCTGATATATAAAAATACCACATGACCTAACCCCTCAGGTGAACACTGTAAAAAATTTTTAATAAAAACGGTGTCAAAAAAGCTATTTTTTTGTTACCTTACATCACAAAAAGTGTAATAGCAAGCGATCAAAAAGTCATATGCACCCCAAAATAGTACCAATCTAACTGTCATCTCATCCCGCAAAAATGATACCCAACCTGAGACAATCGCCAAAAAACTGAAAAAACTATGGCTCTCAGACTATGGAGACACTAAAACATGTTTTTTTTTTGTGTCAAAAATGATATTATTGTGTAAAACCTAAATAAATAAAAAAAAGTATACATATTAGGTATCGTCACGTCCGTAAGAACCTGCTCTATAAAAATAGCACATGATCTAACCTGTCAGATGAACGTTGTAAATAATAAAAAATAAAAACAGTGCCAAAACAGCTATTTTTTGGCAAATTTTCCATTTTAATTCATTTTTTCCCATAACAAAGCAAGGGTTAACAGCCAAACAAAACTCAATATTTATTGCCCTGATTCTTTAGTTTATAGAAATGACCCATATGTGGTCGTAAACTGCTGTATGGCCACACGGCAGGGCGCAGAAGGAAAGGAGCGCCATATGGTTTTTGGAAGGCAGTTTTTGCTGGACTGGTTTTTTGACACCATGTCCCATTTGAAGCCCCCCCGATGCACCCCTAGAGTAGAAACTCCAAAAAATGACCCCATTTTGGAAACTACACCCCTCAAGGTATTCAAAACTGATTTTACAAACTTTGTTAACCCTTTAAGTGTTCCACAAGAGTTAATGGCAAATGGAGATGAAATTTCTGAATTTCTATTTTTTGTTACTTTGCCTCACAAAAAAGTGTAATATAGAGCACCAAAAATCATATGTACCCTAAAATAGTACCAACAAAACTGCCACCTTATCCCGTAGTTTCCAAAATGGGGCCACTTTTTTGGAGTTTCTAACCTAGGGGTGCATCAGGGGGCTTTAAATGGGACATGGTGTCTAAAAACAATCCAGCAAAATCTGCCTTCCAGAAACCATATGGTGTTCCTTTCCTTCTGCGCCCTGCTGTGTGGCCATACAGCAGTTTACGACCACATGTGGGGTGTTTCTGTAAACTACAGAATCAGGGACATAAATAAAGAGTTTTGTTTGGCTGTTAACCCTTGCTTTGCTACTGGAAAAAAAATATAAAAATGGAAAATCTGCCGAAAAAGTGAAATTTTGAAATTTAATCTCTATTTTCCATTTATTCTTGTGGAACACCTAAAGGGTTAACAACGTTTGTAAAATCAGTTTTGAATACCTTGAGGGGTGTAGTTTCTTAGATGGCGTCACTTTTATGGAGTTTCTACTCTAGGGGCGCATCAGGCGGGCTTCAAATGGGACATGGTGTAAAAAAAAACAGTCCAGCAAAACCTGCCTTCCAAAAACCGTATGGCATTCCTTTCCTTCTGCGCCCTGCCGTGTGCCCGTACAGCGGTTTACGACCACATGTGGGGTGCTTCTGTAAACTACAGAATCAGGTCCATAAATAATTAGTTTTGTTTGGCTGTTAACCCTTGCTTTGTAACTGGAAAAAAAATATAAAAATGGAAAATCTGCCAAAAATGTGAAATTTTGAAATTGTGTCTCTATTTTCCATTAAATCTTGTGTAACACCTAAAGGGTTAACAAAGTTTGTAAAATCAGTTTTGAATACCTTGGGGGTGTAGTTTCTTAGATGGGGTCACTTTTATGGAGTTTCTACTCTAGGGGTGCATCAGGGGGGCTTCAAATGGGACATGGTGTAAAAAAAACAGTCGAGCAAAATTAGCCCTCCAGAAACCAAACGGCGCACCTTTCACTCTACGCCCCGCTGTGTGGCCATACAGTAGTTTACGGCCACATATGGGGTGTTTCTGTGAACATCAGAGTCAGGGCAATAAAGATACAGTCTTGTTTGGCTGTTAACCCTTGCTTTGTTAGTGGAAAAAAAGGTTTAAAATGGAAAATTAGGCAAAAAAATGAAATTCTCAAATTTCATCTCCATTTGCCAATAACTCTTGTGCAACACCTAAAGGGTTAATGACGTATGTAAAATCAGTTTTGAATATCTTGAGGGGTGTAGTTTCTTAGATGGGGTCACTTTTAGGGAGTTTCTACTCTAGGGGTGCATCAGGGGGCTTCAAATGGGACATGGTGTAAATAAACCAGTCCATAAAAATCAGCCTTCCAAAAACCAAACGGCGCACCTTTCACTCTACGCCCCGCTGTGTGGCCGTACAGTAGTTTACGGCCACATATTGGGTGTTTCTGTAAACGGCAGAGTCAGGGCAATAAAGATACAGTCTTGTTTGGCTGTTAACCCTTGCTTTGTTAGTGGAAAAAATGGGTTAAAATTAGAGTTGAGCGAACACCTGGATGTTCGGGTTCGAGAAGTTCGGCCGAACTTCCCGGAAATGTTCGGGTTCGGGATCCGAACCCGATCCGAACTTCGTCCCGAACCCGAACCCCATTGAAGTCAATGGGGACCCGAACTTTTCGGCACTAAAAAGACTGTAAAACAGCCCAGGAAAGAGCTAGAGGGCTGCAAAAGGCAGCAACGTGTAGGTAAATCCCCTGCAAACAAATGTGGATAGGGAAAGGAATTAAAAAAAAAAAATGACCCAATATCAATTGGACAGAGGTCCCATAGCAGAGAATCTGGTTTCACGTCAGCAGAGAATCAGTCTCTTCATGCCATAGCAAAGAATCTGGCTTCATGTCAGCACAGAATCTGTCTTCATGTCATAGCAGAGAATCAGGCTTCATGTCACCCACCACTGGAACAGGCCACTGTCACACATTTAAGCCCAGGCACCCAGGCAGAGGAGAGGTCCCGTAACAGAGAATCTGGCCTTATGTCAGCGCAGAATCAGTCTTCATGTCATAGCAGAGAATCAGGCTTCACGTCACCCACCACTGGAACAGGCCACTGTCACACATTTAGGCCCAGGCACCCAGGCAGAGGAGAGAGGTCCCGTAACAGAGAATCTGGCCTGATGTCAGCACAGAATCTGTCTTCATGTCATAGCAGAGAATCAGGCTTCACGTCACCCACCACTGGAACAGGCCACTGTCACACATTTAGGCCCAGGTACCCAGGCAGAGGAGAGAGGTCCCGTAACAGAGAATCTGGCCTGATGTCAGCGCAGAATCTGTCTTCATGTCATAGCAGAGAATCAGGCTTCACGTCACCCACCACTGGAACAGGCCACTGTCACACATTTAGGCCCAGGCACCCAGGCAGAGGAGAGAGGTCCCGTAACAGAGAATCTGGCCTGATGTCAGCACAGAATCTGTCTTCATGTCATAGCAGAGAATCAGGCTTCACGTCACCCACCACTGGAACAGGCGACTGTCACATATTTAGGCCCCGGCACCCAGGCAGAGGAGAGAGGTCGCGTAACAGAGAATCTGGCTTCATGTCAGCACAGAATAAGTCTTCATGTCATAGCAGAGAATCAGGCTTCACGTCACCCACCACTGGAACAGGCCACTGTCACACATTTAGGCCCCGGCACCCAGACAGAGGAGAGGTTCATTCCACTTTGGGTTGCCCCGCAATATAATGGTAAAATGAAATTAAAAATAGTATTGAATGAGGAAGTGCCCTGGAGTAGAATAATATATTGTTAAGGCGAGGTAGTTAATATCTAATCTGCACAAGGGATGGACAGGTCCTGTGGGATCCATGCCTGGTTCATTTTTATGAACGTCAGCTTGTCCACATTGGCTGTAGACAGGCGGCTGCGTTTGTCTGTAATGACGCCCCCTGCCGTGCTGAATACACGTTCAGACAAAACGCTGGCTGCCGGGCAGGCCAGCACCTCCAAGGCATAAAAGGCTAGCTCTGGCCACGTGGACAATTTGGAGACCCAGAAGTTGAATGGGGCCGAACCATCAGTCAGTACGTGGAGGGGTGTGCACAGGTACTGTTCCACCATGTTAGTGAAATGTTGCCTCCTGCTAACACATTCCGTATCAGGTGGTGGTACACTTAGCTGTGGCGTGGTGACAAAACTTTTCCACATCTCTGCCATGCTAACCCTGCCCTCAGAGGAGCAGGCCGTGACACAGCTGCGTTGGCGACCTCTTGCTCCTCCTCTGCCTTCGCCTTGGGCTTCCACTTGTTCCCCTGTGACATTTGGGAATGCTCTCAGTAGCGCGTCTACCAACGTGCGTTTGTACTCGCGCATCTTCCTATCACGCTCCAGTGTAGGAAGTAAGGTGGGCACATTGTCTTTGTACCGGGGATCCAGCAAGGTGGCAACCCAGTAGTCCGCACACGTTAAAATGTGGGTAACTCTGCTGTCGTTGCGCAGGCACTGCAGCATGTAGTCGCTCATGTGTGCCAGGCTGCCCAGAGGTAAAGACAAGCTGTCCTCTGTGGGAGGCGTATCGTCATCGTCCTGTGTTTCCCCCCAGCCACGCACCAGTGATGGTCCCGAGCTGCTTTGGGTGCCACCCCGCTGTGAACATGCTTCATCCTCATCCTCCTCCACCTCCTCCTCATCCTCGTCCTCCTCGTCCTCCAGTAGTGGGCCCTGTCTGGCCACATTTGTACCTGGCCTCTGGTGTTGCAAAAAACATCCCTCTGAGTCACTTTGAAGAGACTGGCCTGAAAGTGCTAAAAATGACCCCTCTTCCTCCTCTTCCTCCTGGGCCACCTCCTCTTCCATCATCGCCCTAAGTGTTTTCTCAAGGAGACATAGAAGTGGTATTGTAACGCTGATAACGACGTCATCGCCACTGGCCATGTTGGTGGAGTACTCGAAACAGCGCAACAGGGCACACAGGTCTCGTATGGAGGCCCAGTCATTGGTGGTGAAGTGTGTCTGATCCGCAGTGCGACTGACCCGTGCGTGCTGCAGCTGAAACTCCACTATGGCCTGCTGCTGCTCGCACAGTCTGTCCAGCATATGCAAGGTGGAGTTCCACCTGGTGGGTACGTCGCATATGAGGCGGTGAGCGGGAAGGCCGAAGTTACGCTGTAGCGCAGACAGGCGAGCAGCGGCAGGGTGAGAAAGCCGGAAGCGCGAACAGACGGCCCGCACTTTATGCAGCAGCTCTGACATGTCGGGGTAGTTGCGAATGAACTTCTGCACCACCAAATTCAGCACATGCGCCATGCAAGGGATGTGCGTCAAACCGGCTAGTCCCAGAGCTGCAACGAGATTTCGCCCATTATCGCACACCACCAGGCCGGGCTTGAGGCTCACCGGCAGCAACCACTCATCGGTCTGTTGTTCTATACCCCACCACAACTCCTGTGCGGTGTGGGGCCTGTCCCCCAAACATATGAGTTTCAGAATGGCCTGCTGACGTTTACCCCGGGCTGTGCTGAAGTTGGTGGTGAAGGTGTGTGGCTGACTGGATGAGCAGGTGGAAGAAGAGGAGGAGGAAGCTGAGTAGGAGGAGGAGGAGACAGGAGGCAAAGAATGTTGCCCTGCGATCCTTGGCGGCGGAAGGACGTGCGCCAAACAGCTCTCCGCCTGGGGCCCAGCCGCCACTACATTTACCCAGTGTGCAGTTAGGGAGATATAGCGTCCCTGGCCGTGCTTACTGGTCCACGTATCTGTGGTTAGGTGGACCTTGCCACAGATGGCGTTGCGCAGTGCACACTTGATTTTATCGGACACTTGGTTGTGCAGGGAAGGCACGGCTCTCTTGGAGAAGTAGTGGCGGCTGGGAACAACATACTGTGGGACAGCAAGTGACATGAGCTGTTTGAAGCTGTGTGTGTCCACCAGCCTAAATGACAGCATTTCATAGGCCAGTAGTTTAGAAATGCTGGCATTCAGGGCCAGGGATCGAGGGTGGCTAGGTGGGAATTTACGCTTTCTCTCAAATGTTTGTGAGATGGAGAGCTGAACGCTGCCGTGTGACATGGTTGAGATGCTTGGTGACGCAGGTGGTGGTGTTGGTGGTACATCCCATGTTTGCTGGGCGGCAGGTGCCAACGTTCCTCCAGAGGCAGAGGAAGAGGCCGAGGCGGCGGCAGCAGCAGCAGAAGAGGCCGAGGCAGCAGCAGAAGAGGCCGAGGCGGCAGCAGCAGAAGGGGCAGCAGGGGGAGCCTGAGTGACTTCCTTGTTTTTAAGGTGTTTACTCCACTGCAGTTCATGCTTTGCATGCAGGTGCCTGGTCATGCAGGTTGTGCTAAGGTTCAGAACGTTAATGCCTCGCTTCAGGCTCTGATGGCACAGCATGCAAACCACTCGGGTCTTGTCGTCAGCACATTGTTTGAAGAAGTGCCATGCCAGGGAACTCCTTGAAGCTGCCTTTGGGGTGCTCGGTCCCAGATGGCGGCAGTCAGTAGCAGGCGAAGTCTCTTGGTGGCAGGTGTTCTGATTTTGCCCATTGCTCCCTCTTTTGCTACGCTGTTGGCTCGGTCTCACCACTGCCTCTTCCTCCGAACTGTGAAAGTCAGTGGCACGACCTTCATTCCATGTGGGGTCTAGGACCTCATCGTCCCCTGCATCGTCTTCCACCCAGTCTTGACCCCTGACCTCCTGTTCAGTCTGCACACTGCAGAAAGACGCAGCAGTTGGCACCTGTGTTTCGTCATCATCAGAGACGTGCTGAGGTGGTATTCCCATGTCCTCATCATCAGGAAAAATAAGTGGTTGTGCGTTAGTGCATTCTATCTCTTCCACCCCTGGGGAAGGGCTAGGTGGATGCCCTTGGGAAACCCTGGCAGCAGAGTCTTCAAACAGCATAAGAGACTGCTGCATAACTTGAGGCTCAGACAGTTTCCCTGATATGCATGGGGGTGATGTGACAGACCGATGGGCTTGGTTTTCATGCGCCATCTGTGCGCTTTCTGCAGAAGACTGGGTGGGAGATAATGTGAACGTGCTGGATCCACTGTCGGCCACCCAATTGACTAATGCCTGCACCTGCTCAGGCCTTACCATCCTTAGAACGGCATTGGGCCCCACCAAATATCGCTGTAAATTCTGCTGGCTACTGGGACCTGAGGTAGTTGGTTCACTAGGACGTGTGGCTGTGGCAGAACGGCCACGTCCTCTCCCAGCACCAGAGGGTACACTAACACCACCACGACCATGTCCACGTCCGCGTCCCTTATTAGATGTTTTCCTCATTGTTCCCGTTCACAACAATTTTGAGAATGGCAAATTTGGGAATGCTTTTTCAACCCAGAACAAAAAGTCTGCTTTTACGGTCACTACAAATAACTTGACCAGCTAAAACTGTGCAGATTTGGTTGAATAGAGATGTGAGACCTGTTTTTTTTTGCGCTGTGCGACAGTTATAGGTTTAATCACAGAATGACACTTCTATCAGCACGCTAGCGTGTGTCTTAGGTTTTTCTGAATCACACTATCAATACCTTCAATGTAAGATTTTCTTTTTGGGATAGATTTCAAGTAGGCCTCAAATACCACAAACTAGTTATTTTCAGAATGGCAAATTTGGGAATGCTTTTTCAACCCAGAACAAAAAGTCTGCTTTTACGGTCACTACAAATAACTTGACCAGCTAAAACTGTGCAGATTTGGTTGAATAGAGATGTGAGACCTGTTTTTTTTTCTGCGCTGTGTGACAGTTATAGGTTTAATCACAGAATGACACTTCTATCAGCACGCTAGCGTGTGTCTTAGGTTTTTCTGAATCACACTATCAATACCTTCAATGTAAGATTTTCTTTTTGGGATAGATTTCAAGTAGGCCTCAAATACCACAAACTAGTTATTTTCAGAATGGCAAATTTGGGAATGGTTTTTCAACCCAGAACAAAAAGTCTGCTTTTATGGTCACTACAAATAACTTGACCAGCTAAAACTGTGCAGATTTGGTTGAATAGAGATGTGAGACCTGTTTTTTTTTTGCGCTGTGTGACAGTTATAGGTTTAATCACAGAATGACACTTCTATCAGCACGCTAGCGCGTGTCTTAGGTTTTTCTGAATCACACTATCAATACCTTCAATGTAAGATTTTCTTTTTGGGATAGATTTCAAGTAGGCCTTAACCGCCTCACGTCCGCCCATAGGATATAAACGTCCTATGGGTGGACGTCTATTTCTGACAGCACGTTTTAAAACGTCCTGTCAGAAATAGCAGCTGCACGCTAATCGTGCAGCTGCTGATCGGGTTGCCCGCTGTCAGTGACAGCAGGGCAACCCAGAGATAAGGCAGGGACAGTGCTCAGGTGTCCCTGCCTTCACGATCGCTGCAGACACAGCGCTCACCGAGCGCTGTGTCTGCAGAGCAGGAAGCGCTGTGCGCTTCCTGTTCCGGCCCGGCGGTCATGTGACCGCCGGGACCGGAGAGTGCAGGGGCTGTGTGAGGTCTCTCAGAGACCTCGATCAGCCCTGCTGTGAGGCTGTACAGCGCAGGATTGCTGCTGTACAGCCTCTATAGGGGTGCATTTCCACTGTAACTGGGGCTACTATGTCAGCCCCAGTTACAGGAGAAATCAACAGTGAAAAAAAAAAAAAAAAGTGAAGTAAATGTCCCCCAGAGGTCTTGTATGACCTTATGGGGGACGAAAAGTGTAAAATAAAATAAAAATAAAATAAAGTGTTGAAAAAATAAAATAAAAAAAAGGTTCACATGTAAAAAAAATAAAAATCCCAAGTAAGGAATAAAAAAAAAAAAAAAAAAATAGAAAAAATAAAATAAAATAGACATATTTAGTATTGCCGCGTCCGTAAAAACCAGCTCTATAAAAATATCACATGACCTAACCCCTCGGGTGAACACCGTAAAAAATAAATAAAAAAAACTGTGTCAAAACAAGCAATTTTTGTCACCTTGCATCACAAAAGGTGCAACACCAAGTGATCAAAAATGCGTATGTCCCACAAAATGGTACCAATAAAACCGTCACCTCATCCCGCAAAAAATGAGCCCCTACATAAGAAAATCTCTCAAAAAATAAAAAAACTATAGCTCTTAGAACATGGAGACACTAAAACATCATTTTTTTGGTTTCAAAAATGCTATTATTGTGTTAAAGTGAAACAAATAAAAAAAAGTATACATATTAGGTATTGCCGCGTCCGTAAAAACCAGCTCTATAAAAATATCACATGACCTAACCCCTCGGGTGAACACCGTAAAAAATAAATAAAAAAAACTGTGTCAAAACAAGCAATTTTTGTCACCTTGCATCACAAAAGGTGCAACACCAAGTGATCAAAAACGCGTATGTCCCACAAAATAGTACCAATAAAACCGTCACCTCATCCCGCAAAAAATGAGCCCCTACATAAGAAAATCTCTCAAAAAATAAAAATAACTATAGCTCTCAGAACATGGACACATTAAACACAATTTTTTGGTTTCAAAAATGCTATTATTGTGTAAAACTTTAATAAATGAGAAAAAGTATACATATTAGGTATCGCCACGTCCGTAACAATCTGCTCTATAAAAATGTCACTTGACTGAACCCCTCAGATGAACGCTGTAAAAATAAATAAATAGAAACTGTGCTAAAACAACCAATTTTTTGGTCACCTTGCCCCATAAAGTGTTATAATGAATGATCAAAAAATCATATGTACCAAAAAATAGTACTAATAAAACTGGCACCTTATCCCCTAGTTTCCAAAATGGGGTCACTTCTTGGGAGTTTCTACTGTAAGGGTGCATCAGGGGGCTTCAAATGGGACATGGCATCTAAAAACCATGCGGAGTTTCTTTCCTTCTGCGCCCTGCCGTGTGCCCATACAGCAGTTTACGACCACATGTGGGGTGTTTCTGTAAACCGCAGAATCTGGGTAATAAATATTGAGTTTTGTTTGGCTGTTAACCATCGATGTGTTAAAGAAAAAAATTGATTAAAATGGAAAATCTGCCAAAAAAGTGAAATTTAAAAATTTGATCTCCATATTCCTTTAATTCTTGTGGAACGCCTAAAGGGTTAACAAAGTTTGTAAAATCGGTTTTGAATACCTTGAGGGGTGTAGTTTCTACAATGGGGTCATTTATGGGGGTATCCACTATGTAGGCCCCACAAAGTGACTTCAGACCTGAACTGGTCCTTATAAAGTGGGTTTTGGCAATTTTCTTACAAATTCGAAGAATTGCTTCTAAACTTCTAAGCCTTCTAACGTCCTAAAAAAATAAAATGACATTTCCAAAATGATGCCAACATAAAGTAGACATATGGGAAATGTTAAATAATAACTATTTTATGAGGTATCACTTTCTGTTTTGAAAGCAGAGAAATTGAAATTTAGAAAATTGCGAATTTTTCAAATTTTTGGGTAAATTTGGGATTTTTTCATAAATAAAGGTGAAATATTTTGACTCAAATTTATGACTATCATGAAGTACAATGTGTCACGAGAAAACAATCTCTGAATGACTTAGATAAATAAAGGTGTTCCAAAGTTATTACCACATAAAGTGAGATATGTCAGTTTTGCAAAATTTGGCCTGGTCAGGAAGGGGGCAAAGGGCCCAGATGGGAAGTGGTTAAATACCACAAACTAGTTATTTTCAGAATGGCAAATTTGGGAATGCTTTTTTAACCCTGAACAAAAAGTCTGCTTTTACGGTCACTACAAATAACTTGACCAGCTGAAACTGTGCAGATTTGGTTGAATAGAGATGTGAGACCTGTTTTTTTTTGCGCTGTGTGACAGTTATAGGTTTAATCACAGAATGACACTTCTATCAGCACGCTAGCGTGTGTCTTAGGTTTTTCTGAATCACACTATCAATACCTTCAATGTAAGATTTTCTTTTTGGGATAGATTTCAAGTAGGCCTCAAATACCACAAACTAGTTATTTTCAGAATGGCAAATTTGGGAATGGTTTTTCAACCCAGAACAAAAAGTCTGCTTTTACGGTCACTACAAATAAGTTGACCAGCTAAAACTGTGCAGATTTGGTTGAATAGAGATGTGAGACCTGTTTTTTTTTTGCGCTGTGTGACAGTTATAGGTTTAATCACAGAATGACACTTCTATCAGCACGCTAGCGTGTGTCTTAGGTTTTTCTGAATCACACTATCAATACCTTCAATGTAAGATTTTCTTTTTGGGATAGATTTCAAGTAGGCCTCAAATACCACAAACTAGTTTTTTTCAGAATGGCAAATTTGGGAATGCTTTTTCAACCCAGAACAAAAAGTCTGCTTTTACGGTCACTACAAATAACTTGACCAGCTAAAACTGTGCAGATTTGGTTGAATAGAGATGTGAGACCTGTTTTTTTTTTTTGCGCTGTGTGACAGTTATAGGTTTAATCACAGAATGACACTTCTATCAGCACGCTAGCGTGTGTCTTAGGTTTTTCTGAATCACACTATCAATACCTTCAATGTAAGATTTTCTTTTTGGGATAGATTTCAAGTAGGCCTGAAATACCACAAACTAGTTATTTTCAGAATGGCAAATTTGGGAATGCTTTTTCAACCCAGAACAAAAAGTCTGCTTTTACGGTCACTACAAATAACTTGACCAGCTAAAACTGTGCAGATTTGGTTGAATAGAGATGTGAGACCTGTTTTTTTTTTTGCGCTGTGTGACAGTTATAGGTTTAATCACAGAATGACACTTCTATCAGCACGCTAGCGTGTGTCTTAGGTTTTTCTGAATCACACTATCAATACCTTCAATGTAAGATTTTCTTTTTGGGATAGATTTCAAGTAGGCCTCAAATACCACAAACTAGTTATTTTCAGAATGGCAAATTTGGGAATGCTTTTTCAACCCAGAACAAAAAGTCTGCTTTTACGGTCACTACAAATAACTTGACCAGCTAAAACTGTGCAGATTTGGTTGAATAGAGATGTGAGACCTGTTTTTTTTTTGCGCTGTGTGAAAGTTATAGGTTTAATCACAGAATGACACTTCTATCAGCACGCTAACTTGTGTCTTAGGTTTTTCTGAATCACACTATCAATACCTTCAATGTAAGATTTTCTTTTTGGGATAGATTTCAAGTAGGCCTCAAATACCACAAACTAGTTATATTCAGAATGGCAAATTTGCGAATGCTTTTTCAACCCAGAACAAAAAGTCTGCTTTTACGGTCACTACAAATAACTTGACCAGCTAAAACTGTGCAGATTTGGTTGAATAGAAATGTCAGGTCTATTTTTTAGGCGCTGGGTGACAGGCTCAACTTGCCCCTGATGTAATATATGGCCAAAAAATAACCACACTGTTGATGGTTAAATGCACTTGGGTGACACAGGCTCAGCCTGCACCAGATGTAGTATACGGCCAAAAAATAACCAGACTGTTGATGGTTAAATGCACTTCTTTGACACAGGCTCAGCCTGCAGCTAATGTAGTATATGGCCAAAAAATAACCAGACTGTTGATGGTTAAATGCACTTCGGTGACACAGGCTCAGCCTGCAGCTGATGTAGGATATAGCACAAAATAACCACACTATCGATGGATAAATACACTTGGTGATAGCTCGTGCTGGCGCACCACAAGTCACAAAATGGCCGCCGATCACCCCAGAAAAAAAGTGATCTAAAAACGCTCTGGGCAGCCTCAAAAAAGTGAGCAAGTCAATAATAGCACTTCAATGATCCACAGCTGCAGATCGATCACAGAATGAAGTCTTTTGGAGGAGTTAATCTGCCTAATCTCGCCCTAACGTCGCAGCTGCAACCTCTCCCTATACTGATCATAGCAGAGTGACGTGCGGCGCTACGTGACTCCAGCTTAAATAGAGGCTGGGTCACATGGTGCACTGGCCAATCACAGCCATGCCAATAGTAGGCATGGCTGTGATGGCCTCTTGGGCCAAGTAGTATGATGCTTGTTGATTGGCTGCTTTGCAGCCTTTCAAAAAGCGCCAAGAAAGCGCCGAACACCGAACCCGAACCCGGACTTTTACAAAAATGTTCGGGTCCGTGTCACGGACACCCCAAAATTCGGTACGAACCCGAACTATACAGTTCGGGTTCGCTCATCCCTAGTTAAAATGAAAAATTAGACAAAAAAATGAAATTCTCAAATTTCCTCCCCATTTGCCAATAACTCTTGTGCAACACCTAAAGGGTTAACAATGTATGCAAAATCAGTTTTGAATACCTTGAGGGGTGTAGTTTCTTAGATGGGGTCATTTTTGGGTGGTTTCTATTATGTAAGCCTCGCAAAGTGACTTCAGACCTGTAGTGGTCCCTAAAAATTGAGTTTTTGTAAATTTCGGAAAAATTTCAAGATTTGCTTCTAAACTTCTAAGCCTTATAACATCCCCAAAAAATAAAATATCATTCCCAAAATAATTCAAGCATGAAGTAGACATATGGGGAATGTAAAGTCATCACAATTTTTGGGGGTATTACTATGTATTACAGAAGTAGAGAAACTGAAACTTTGAAATTTGCTAATTTTTCCAAATCTTTGGTAAATTAGGTATTTTTGTGTGCAAAAAAAATATTTTTTTTGACTTCATTTTACCAGTGTCATGAAGTACAATATGTGACGAAAAAACAATCTCAGAATGGCCTGGATAAGTCAAAGCGTTTTAAAGTTATTAGCACTTAAAGTGACACTGGTCAGATTTCCAAAAAATGGCCTGGTCCTTAAGGTGAAAATGAGCCCGGTCCTGAAGGGGTTAAACTCCTTCACTGTATTTGCAGCTACCACTTCTGCAGGAAGGCTATTCATGCATCCACTACTCTCTCAGTAAAGTAATACTTCCTGATATTACTTTTAAACCTTTGCCCCTCTAATTTAAAACGATGTCCTCTTGTAGCAGTTTTTCTTCTTTTAAATATTCTGTCCTTTTCTTATGTAGGGTCTCATTTTTTGCGGGATGAGGTGACGGTTTTATTGTTACCATTTTGTTTGAAATACGCCTTTTTGATCGCTCGGTGTTGAACTTTTTGTGATGGCTTTTTTTGACACAGTTGAATTTTTTATTTTTTTTATGGTGTTTATCGACAGGGTGGATCATGAGATATATTTATAGAGCCGGTCGTTACGGACCTAATAGGTCTATTTTGTTTTTTGTTTTTATAGGAAAAGGCAATTTCTTTTATTTTTTATTTACATTTTTATTTATTTTTACTTTTATTATTTTCACATTATTTCTTATCAAGTCTCACTTGGATCTTGAAAATCCAGTGGGGCTGATGGCTGTACTATACTTTGCAATGCTCTTGGATTGCAAAGTATAATACTATCAGATGTCCTGTAGATGGCAACACCGGACGCCTTTGCAAAGCGTCCGGTTGCCATGGCAACCATCGGGCGTTGCCATCGCAGCGTAGCAGCCCCGATGGTTGGGAGAGGGAGCCCCCTCCCTTTATTAACCCCATGGATGCCACTGCCGCGGCATCTAAGGGGTTACAGCAGAGTGTCAGCATATAGGTGACACTCGCTGCTGAGGGGGGGGGGGCGCATCAGGGGCAGGCGGGGACAGATAGCCGGACGGGAGAGCACCTGCCCAGCAAAGAGGCAGGGCTCACGGGGAGGGGGGGGGCGCACAAGCATACACTACCTGATTTCAGGCTCTGATTTGCAGAGTGCAGATCAGAGCCTGGAACAGGCATTTTTATACTGCCACGATCCGATTGGTTAGTCTGCATATACTGACCAATCGGATCGATTGCCGCAAGGGACCACTCTGATTGGTCCCTTGCCGGCATTACTGCACTGTATGCTGTCCGTGACAGCAGCAGGGCAGAAGCAGAAGCTTTAATCCAAACTTTTTGCAGCGCTTGGATTAAAGAGCTGCCTGACGTCTATACATGTATAGCCGTATGGCAGTCGGAAATGGGTTAACAATGACTGACCTCATCACTTGATAAAATGGTCAATCAGTTACCGATATAGAAGGGGTGTTCTCACAATTAAATATTAGGCCTCTTTCACACGGGCGTCGTGTATGAGGGCGGGATAGGATACGGGTGCGTCGCGGGAAAATGTGAGATTTTTCCGCGCTAGTGCAAAGCGTTTTAATGCGTTTTGCACACGCGTGAAAAAAATTGCCATGTTTAGTACCCAGACCCGAACCCCGACTTCTTCACAGAAGTTCAGGTTTGGGTTTGGGATCGGTGTTGTGTAGATTTTATTATTTTACCTTATAACATGGTTATAAGGGAAAATAATAGCATTCTTAATACAGAATGCTAAGTAAATTAAACTCACCTCATCCACTTGTTTGCACAGCCTGGCTTGTGTTCTTTCTTCTTCTTTGAGGACCTGGGAGAATAAGACCTTTTGTGACGTCACTGCACTCATCACATGGTCCATCCCCATGGTGATGGACCATGTGATGGATCATGTGATGGACCATGTGATGTGCAGTGACGTCACCAAAGGTTCTTTTCTCCCAGTTCCTCAAAGAAGAAGAAAGAAGACAAGCCGGGCTACGCGAACAAGTGGATGAGGTGAGTTTAATTTTTACGTTTTATTTTTTAACCCCTCCATCCCTAATTTACTTAGCGTTCTGTATTAAGAATGCTATTATTTTCCCTTTATAACCATGTTTCAAGGGAAAATAATAAAGATCGGGTCCCCATCCCGATCGTCACCTAGCAACCATGAGTGAAAATCGCACCGCATCCGCACTTGCTTGCGGATGCTTGCGATTTTCACGCAGCCACATTTACTTCTAACGCACAAGTGATGAGTGAAAATCACCGCTCATGTGCACAGCCCCGTAGAAATGAATGGGTCCGGATTCAGTGCGGGTGCAATGCGCTCACCTCACGCATTGCACCCGTGAGGAAAACTCCCCCGTGTGAAAGAAGCCTTACATTTCTCTGTTAGATCTTAGAAAATATCATTTTTTTAAATGTTTTGTTTTTTTCCTATTGAGTAAAAAAACAAACAAACCCATGAATCCAAAAAGTGAGAAAAAATATGTAACAAATGCATTGTAGTGCTTTTCATAATCTCCTTTGGCTTTTAACAAACCTCTGATCTTGGCACGTTTTGCTGAAAAAAAAAAAAAAAAAACGGAGGAAAATATGTCATTTTACAAAAAAAATGCTATGTGTGACGCCGTCTATTACTACCATTGTGCAGGCCAGTCAATAAGAATGAGCACACTAGAAAAGGCTTCTCACCAGCAGATGACACAGTTGCAGGATGTTTTACGAAGGAAATAAAAAAAACACACCATGGGGCACCATAACAAGTACACTGCTCAAAAAAATAAAGGGAACACTTAAACAACACAATGTAACTCCAAGTCAATCACACTTCTGTGAAATCAAACTGTCCACTTAGGAAGCAACACTGAGTGACAATCAATTTCACATGCTGTTGTGCAAATGGGATAGACAACAGGTGGAAATTATAGGCAATTAGCAAGACACCCCCAATAAAGGAGTGGTTCTGCAGGTGGTGACCACAGATCACTTCTCAGTTCCTATGCTTCCTGGCTGATGTTTTGGTCACTTTTGAATGCTGGCGGTGCTTTCACTCTAGTGGTAGCATGAGACGGAGTCTACAACCCACACAAGTGGCTCAGGTAGTGCAGCTTATCCAGGATGGCACATCAATGCGAGCTGCGGCAAGAAGGTTTGCTGTGTCTGTGAACGTAGTGTCCAGAGCATGGAGGCGCTACCAGGAGACAGGCCAGTACATCAGGAGACGTGGAGGAGGCCGTAGGAGGGCAACAACCCAGCAGCAGGACCGCTACCTCCGCCTTTGTGCAAGGAGGAACAGGAGGAGCACTGCCAGAGCCCTGCAAAATGACCTCCAGCAGGCCACAAATGTGCATGTGTCTGCTCAAACGGTCAGAAACAGACTCCATGAGGGTGATATGAGGGCCCGACGTCCACAGGTGAGGGTTGTGCTTACAGCCCAACACCGTGCAGGACGTTTGGCATTTTCCAGAGAACACCAATATTGGCAAATTCGCCACTGGAGCCCTGTGCTCTTCACAGATGAAAGCAGGTTCACACTGAGCACATGTGACAGACGTGACAGAGTCTTGAGACGCCGTGGAGAACGTTCTGCTGCCTGCAACATCCTCCAGCATGACCGGTTTGGCATTGGGTCAGTAATGGTGTGGGGTGGTATTTCTTTGGAGGGCCGCACAGCCCTCCATGTGCTTGCCAGAGGTAGCCTGACTGCCATTAGGTACCGAGATGAGATCCTCAGACCCCTTGTGAGACCATATGCTGGTGCAGTTGGCCCTGGGTTCCTCCTAATGCAAGACAATGCTAGACCTCATGTGGCGGGAGTGTGTCAGCAGTTCCTGCAAGACGAAGGCATTGATGCTATGGACTGGCCCGCCCGTTCCTCAGATCTGAATCCAATTGAGCACATCTGGGACATCATGTCTCGCTCTATCCACCAACGTCACGTTGCACCACAGACTGTCCAGGAGTTGGCAGATGCTTTAGTCCAGGTCTGGGAAGAGATCCCTCAGGAGACCGTCCGCCACCTCATCATGAGCATGCACAGGCATTGTAGGGAGGTCATACAGGCATGTGGAGGCCACACACACTACTGAGCCTCATTTTGACTTGTTTTAAGGACATTACATCAAAGTTGGATCAGCCTGTAGTGTGTTTTTCCACTTTAATTTTGAGTGTGACTCCAAATCCAGACCTCCATGGGTTGAAAAATTAGATTTCCATTTTTTTATTTTTGTGTGATTTTGTTGTCAGCACATTCAACTATGTAAAGAACAAAGTATTTCAAAAGAATATTTAATTAACTCAGATCTAAGATGTGTTATTTTTGTGTTCCCTTTATTTTTTTGAGCAGTGTATATTCCTATTGAACATTGTTACTTTATGTTGTTGGAGGAAGTATTGAAGCCCCAGCACCATCACTTAAAGGCTATGTCCTCCTTCGGGGTCATTTTTTATGATTGCATTTTACTCCTTTTGCTCTAAAAATATTAAAAATGTTCAGCCATTTCTGAGATATAAGAGTTTAAAAATCTGTGAGGTCAGAAATAAGAGCTACACCTGAGCTGTCAGCTGATGGGATTCAAAGAAAACAAAGTCACAACTTGCAAACAGACTATATTTTAACTCTTATCTCAGTAACGACTGAACATTTTAAATGAAGCTCAAAATTAGTAAAATATAATTTAAAAAAAATGCCCTGAAGGTGTACGTAGCCTTTTAAATTCACAAATTATTCTGGAATCATATTTACAGTATCTGAAAGCTGATAAACAGGCAAGAAAATGATAAAGTTATATGACTCATGAAACTAGTATAGATTCATATAGTCTGTTCTGAAAATTAATACCCTGGCTGTCCACTTTAAGGATCCATAATGCATTCTCGTCAGAAGCACTCTGATCCAGTAGCTGTCCCTACAGAGTTTATTAATTCTGTTGATCCCAATGACTCTCAAACTGTCAATATCCCTGTTGTGAAGCCCCAGACAAAGTTTGGACAACTGACATTACTTATATGCATTAAACAGTCCTGGTGGTTTCCTTAGGCCCCTGGCTGCCATAGGTAACCTCTGGCCCCCACAATTGGATTGTGTAATTCAGTGGTCCTTTGTCCATGTTCTAAAACTGCCAATTATCAGTATGTCAATTACAACTCACAGTATGTCCAGGCCATTATTATGTAATATCAGTGTACATTACAACATCCTGCATAACGTTAACGAGACGGATCCGTTTTGCAGCCCATAGACTTTGCGTTATGGTCCGTGGTAATGGAATCCATAACACGATTCACCTTTAACCAACAAACAAAATGTAAACTAATTTCATAAGCGTAAATTCGCTCATCTCTAGGGGCTTTCCTGGGGAGTATTTATCACTATTGGGGGCACTATTACTAATGAGGGCAGTCTGGGTGTATAGTATAGTGTTTGTGGTCATTAGGGGAGCACAGCAGGGATAATATTATCAGTAGCTTCAAGAGGTTGACCGGGCTTTTAATATTGATGACCTATCCTCAGGATAGGTCATCAATAGGGTTGAGCAAACCCGAACTGTAAAGTAAGGGTTCATACCGAACTTTAGGATTTTTGGACCCCGGACCAGAACCCGAACATTTTAGTAAAAGTTCAGGTTCGGTGTTCAGCGATTTCTTGGCGCTTTTTGAAAGGCTGAAGAGCAGCCAATCAACAAGCGTTTAACTCAGTGCCCTTAGAAGCCATCACAGCCATGCCTACTAATGGAATGGCTGTGATTGGCCAGTGCAGCATGTGACACAGCCTCTATCTAAATTTGAGAAATATGAGGAAAGCATCAAATAAGGGATGTGGCCCCGGTCGTGGTGCTGCTGGTGGAGCTCCTGTTGCAGAGAGAGGACGTGGTCGATCTGTGCCAGCTACAAGTACAAGTGAAACACCTTCCTCAGGTGCAAGTAGGTGACAGAACCTTCAGCGGTATTTGGTCAGGCCTAATGCGGCTCTACGAATGGTGAGGCCAGAACAAGTACATGTGATAGTAGATTGGGTTGCTGACAGTGTCTCCTGTTCCTTCACATTGTCTTCCACCCAGTCTCCTGCTGAAAGATCAGAGTTGGCACCTGCAGCCGATGGCCATCAGTCTTTCACCTCACCCCCTTGCAAATCAACCAAGCAGTCAAGGTCCCATGTCATGCAGCAGTCTCTTCTTCTTTTTGATGACTCTGTTAGCAGGGTTTCCCAGGGCCATCCACCTAACCCTGCCCCAGAAGTGGAAGAGATTGAGTGCACCGATTCCCAACCACTTATGTTTCAAGATGAGTACATGGGAGGACCATCGCAGCATGTCTCGGATGATGACGAAACACAGGTGCCAACTGCTTTCACTAATTTGTCTGTTACATTTTCGGGTGAAATTCAGCAATTTTTGGGTGTGATACACCAGTGCTCTACCTAGTAGACAGATTAAAAAAATCACTAATTTGTCTGATACATTTTCTGGTGAAATTCACCAATTATTGGGTGTGATATACCACTGCTATACCTAGTAGACATGTAAAAAAAAAACCACTAACTTGTCTTACATTTTCGGGTGAAATTCACCAATCTTTGGGTGTGATATACCACTGCTCTACCTAGTAGACCGGTAAAAAAAAATCACTAATTTGTCTGTTACATTTTCGGGTGAAATTCACAAATTTTTGGGTGTGATATACCACCGCTCTACCTAGTAGACAGGTGGAAAAAAAATTCACTAATTTGTTACATTTTCGGGTGAAATTCACAAAATTTTGGGTGCGATATAAAACTGCTATACCTAGTAGGTAAAAAAATATCAATAATTTGTCCGTTACATTTTTGGGTGAAATAAACCAATTTTTGGCTGTGATATACCTCTGCTCTACCTAGTTGACAGCTTAATAAATTTCACTAATTTTTCTGTTACATTCTTGGGTTGACATTTTACAATTTTTGCCGTGAATAAACCCCTGCTCTGTATAGGTGACAGGGACCAAAATTTTTAAAAATAATCTGTTTTATTGGTGAGTGACATTAACTTATTTCTGACGATGAAAAACCCCTACTCTGCATTGTGACAGGGATTTAAATTTCTAAAATTCGTCTTTAATTGGCCCTTTCATTCGATCCTTCTGCTTTAATAACTTGTCCCACATTTCCGCTTCATCCCATTGCAGCAATTGACCTCCCTTGGATGAGGTCTCCCTTTCTGACGCTCCCTCTCCGGCGTGGAACCCTGATTCGCCGATAACCGTGATCAACATGGTAGGCACAGAAGAGAACATCGAAAGATGATAGAGAAGATATCCAAATGGATCGTGGACATCACAGGGATGTGCGATCAGGCAGAAGTTATCTAGAGTCAACAAAGCGGCAGCAGGGCCTCTCCTGGCTAATGTTTCCAAATCAAAAATACCCCAGTGACATTCCCTATAATTTTTTATTAATCATTCCAATAACAGGGCATCTTAAGAGTCCTGTATTGTTATTTATCGTCACTACCTCCCTGAGTCGGGAGTGGGTAATTGCCACGCGCCGCCTCCTTAACTTGGAAGCTTATGCTTCAATACTTTGTCCCATATTTCGGCTCGATTACATTTAATTTCATCTATTGACCTCCCTTGGATGTGGTATCCCTTTCTCAGGCTCCCTCTCCGGCCTGGAACCCTGATTCCCCGCCACCCGTGATCACCATGGTAGGCGCAGAAAAGAACATTGAAAGTTGATAGTGCAGATATCCAATTGGATCGTGGACATCACGGGGACGTGCGACATGGTGGAGCAGTATGTGTGCACACGCCTACATGTACTGACTGATGGGTCTGCCCCCTTTAACTTCTGGGTCTCCAAATTGGGCACATGGCCTGAGCTTGCCCTTTACGCCTTGGAGGTGCTGGCCTGCCCTGCAGCCAGTGTATTGTCTGAATGTGTGTTTAGCACGACTGGAGGGGGTTATCACAGGTTATATTTCCCAATGTTTTGGGGTGTACCCTAATTTTTTTTTAAAACTATTAATTTAAAACCAAAAAGCAGTGTAGACTACCTCCTCCTTCTCCACCGCCGCTTCCACCTACACCGCCACATCCACCGCCTCCTCAACCTCCTACTCCATATGGACCTCGTCCTCCTAGATCAAGATTATTATTTTTAATTTTTACGTATTTTATGTTATTTTAAGTCATTTCCCTATCCACATTGGTTGCAGAGCACTTGCCATGCTCTTAACCACATTTTGATGCCATTTGCAGCCCTCTAGCCCTTTCCATGACATTTTTACAGCCATTTCAGTGCTCAAAAGTTCGGGGTCAAGTTCGGGTTCCGAACTCGAAATTTTTTGTGAAGTTCGGCCGAACCCGTCGAACCCGAACATGCAGGTGTCCGCTCAACTCTATTCATCAATATTAGATTGGCGGGATTTAGACACTCGGCACCCCTGCCGATCAGCTGTTTGAGGAGATGGCGTGCTCTGTGCAGTCTCCCTTCTCTCTTCCTGCTCTGCTGCTGTATGTCTATCTGACAGCAGCAGTGAACAGTACATTGGCTGTCCGTCAAGACACTGGACGATTCTCGACCCAAAATAAGGCCCTTACTGGTGCTGACTGCACCCCATAACCATCAGACGGCATCTGAGACTGAAGGGCTTCAAAAACAAAAAACGTCTTCAAAGACCTCGTCTCCTTGAACGCCACAGAACTGCCTGTTTGGACTTTGCAAGAGAGCACCAAACATGGGACATTCAAAGGTGGAAGAAAGTTTTATTCTCTGATGAGAATTTTTTTTACCTTGATGATCCTGATGGTTTCCAACGTTACTGGCATGACAAGCAGATCCCACCTAAGATGTTTTTGACGCGCCACAGTGGAGGGAGCGCCATAATGGTCTGGGGTGCTTTTTCCTTCAGTGGAACAATGGAGCTTCAGGAAGTGCAGGGGCGTCAAACGGCCACTGGCTATGTCCAGATGTTGCAGAGAGCATTCCTCATGACTGAGGGCCCTCGTCTGTGTGGTAACGACTGGGTTTTTTAACAGGACAATGCTACAGTACACAATGCCGGCAGGACAATGGACTTCTTCCAGGAGAATAACATCACTCTTTTGGCCCATCCTGCATGTTCCCCTGATCTAAATCCAATTGAGAATCTTTGGGGATGGATGGCAAGGGAAGTTTACAAAAATGGACAACAGTTCCAGACAGTAGATGGCCTTTGTGCGGCCGTCTTCACCACTTGGAGAAATGTTCCCACTCACCTCGTGGAAACGCTTGCATCAAGCATGCCAAAACGAATTTTTGAAGTGATAAACAATAACAGCGGAGCTACTCATTACTGAGTTCATGTTTGGAAGTTGGATTTCTGTTTTGGGGGGGTTTAGTTTTTTTTTGGAGGTGTGGTCCTAAACTTTTGATCAGCTGAAAAACAGCCTGTTTCAGTTTATTAGTTGTTTTCATTAAATTGAATGCTCAAAAAATGATTTGTCTCACTCCCATTTCTTCTTGTTGCATGTTGAAGCTCTACTTGGAACCTTGTTAAGATCCAGCCATGCTAAATATGATTTTTTGCCATTTTTCAAGTGGTCTTAAACTTTTGATCAGGACTGTATCGGTCCTGGTTATGTTATTTAAATTGTTTGCCTTGCCATTACTTACAATTCCAAGGCAAACTAACAGTGGAGTCTTAAGACTGATGATTGTCCTTTGGTGAATTACTTCTGCTCCCCAGATTATTAATTCAGCCATGTAACTAAGATTTATGACTTCCAAGTTAACTGTCTGCTTCTTTATCAGTTCATTCTTTGTACAGAAAGCGTCATACGGTAATTAAATTCAGGCAGTACAGACATTCCTGAAACATGATGAGAACATATTGCTAATACTGCTGCCTGGAGGCAAACTTCCATTTTCAGTGCAATGACATAACACGCTATATAGTGCATTAAACACAGTGCACAAAAATGCATTGTTTAGGCTTCCAAGTGCAGAAGTAATCATAATGGTGCCCAGGCAATGGGGTAGATTTTACTTATCCTGTTTAAAGTGTAGGCAGGCAGTCTAAAGATGTGCCAAACGTATCACAGTGGTTCAGGCTGGCTGATCATTTTGGTGCTATTGGTTAGCTTACTGTATGCCCCATTCCAGTATGCCAAGTCCCCCTTATCAAGCTGAAAACCAAAACAATCATGCATTACATTATTCCATATATGACTCTAACATTTGATGTGATGTTGTGATCCAAAAAAGTAAAACAAACCTTGGCGCATTTTATGACAAGGTCTTAGCACAATCACATTAGCAATTTTCCTCCAATGTATGCTCAAAAACTCGTTATATGTTCTCTTCCTTTTGTATTCCTTTTCTATTGACAGAATTTGCTGTGGCTAGCCAGAGGTCACTTTTAAGGCTCATGCACAAGACCGTATGTATTTTGCGGCCCGCAAAAAGTATGGATGATGTCCGTGTTCATTCCGTATTTTGCGGAACGGAACAGCTGGCCCCTAATAGAACAGTACTATCCTTGTCCGTAATACAGACAATAATAGGATATGTTAGATTTTTTTTTGTGGAAAGGAAATATTGCGAAAATCGGCAATGTAATATTCGCCTAAAGCGCGAGCAATACAGGCGTAGGTTACTTTTGCTACATTTTCCAAGCTGCTAGAAGTTTCCTGAGACTGGAGAAAATGGTTGGCACGGCAGAACATTAAAAATGGCTTTATATGCAGATGGAGTGCTCTAATATATTCGCGATTGCGCTAATCAGCAATTAATGATGCGCATATTTTGGTGCAATACATGAAACTTCACATTTTAGCAGGTCTGACTACATATTACTGATTGGTGCACTATGTATTGTTGTGACATCACAGCACTATGTCTGTAGCATGTATGTATGGACAGCAGAACCTATCACACTTCCTAACACCCTGCACTGCAACAGCTACACTATATCAGGATATAACCTACACTGACTATCTCCCAGTAACTAGCTGTATTATATATATAAGCTATCTATCTATCTATCTAATGTAGTGTAGAAAGCACAGAGCACAGCAATAACACTGCTGTCTCTCTCAGAACTTTAAAAAACTGTAGAAAATGGCTGCTGGGGAGGTTCTTATATAGTAAGGGGTAGGCAACTTTCCTATTGGTTGCTAGGGATGTTGCTAAGCTCAGACAAAGACATTGCAGCCTTCTCATTGGCCCAAAAGCAAGAAGCAGGGAGGGATCATGGGTTCAAATGAAAAAAAAATTATATATCTAAAAAAATTATATATCTAAATATTCTCAAATTCTCAAAGTGCCTATATTCGCGATTAATATTCGAGATTCGAATATTTGTGCCCAACACTACTGGAGAGTAGCGGAGGGCTAACAAGCCCCGGCCGACAGGCAGAAGGAGTCAAAGCAGCAGGGTGAGAGAAGCGGTACTCATGTCTGCCTAAAAAAGCAGGAGAACCGCAGGCACAGGCTGCCACTGTAACAGTAGCCCCCAAGTTACGCCCTCTCTTCTTTGGTCCACACTGTACCAGGAACAAGTACATGAGCATTAAGCCCTTAGTGACCACCCATATGCCTTACAGTGGTCACTAAGGGGCCTTAGGCTGGGCCGCCGCTTTTTTATGGTGGCCCAGTCTAAGTGCTGCACTGGTGCCCCGTGCAGCGGGGAACGGAGGATTGGCTCTCACATGAGAGCTGTGTCCCTGCTCTAACAGCCCGGACCGGCCGGAGTGCCGATCCAGGCTGTTTAACACTTTACATGCCGTGACCAATGGCGCCCACCACATATTAAGTGCTGACAGTGGGAGCGGGCTCCCTCTGTCTCCCGTTGGCGCCCTGCAAATGCGATCTCGGGGTGCCGATGTGTGTGAAGGCTGGCTGGGGTCTTGTGTAGGCCCCAAACCAGCCCTGAGTAATTTCTGGCGCTGCCTGCTGGTCAATGTCAGAATAGCACTGACATAAAAATGCAAAGCACTACAGGGATAATGTATTGCATTTTAAAATCAATCAAAAATCTGTCTGTTATAGTCCCCTTGTGGGACTATTAAGTGAAAAAAATAATAATAAAATCAATAAAAAAATCAGATCAGCATTTTTTTTTCAATTGCAAAATAAAAATTCAATTGCAAAATATGTTTAATATTGCCATGTTCATAATGACCCAGACTACATAAATATCACGTAAATTATCCCCTACGGTGAACGCCGAAATTGCTGTTTTTCCCATCTCCCTCCCAGAAATAGTTAATAAAGGTTTATCAGAAAGTTATGTGTACCCCAAAATGGCACCATTAAAAAGTACAACTTTTTTTTTGTCACAAGTTAGCGGAAAATGATGATTTTATTTTTTTTTTCTTACGAAGTCTCATATTCCACTAACTTGTGACAAAAAATAAAAACTTCCATGAACTCACTATGCCCATCAGCGAATACCTTGGGGTGTCTTCTTTCCAAAATGGGGTCACTTGTGGGGTAGTTATACTGCCCTGGCATTCTAGGGGCCCAAATGTGTGGTAAGGAGTTTGAAATCAAATTCTGTAAAAAATGACCAGTGAAATCCGAAAGGTGCTCTTTGGAATATGGGCCCCTTTGCCCACCTAGGCTGCAAAAAAGTGTCACACATCTGGTATCTCCGTATTCAGGAGAAGTTGGGGAATGTGTTTTGGGGTGTCATTTTACATATACCCATGCTGGGTGAGATAAATATCTTGGTCAAATGCCAACTTTGTATAAAAAAATGGGAAAAGTTGTCTTTTGCCAAGATATTTCTCTCACCCAGCATGGGTATATGTAAAATGACACCCCAAAACACATTCCCCAACTTCTCCTGAATACGGAGATACCAGATGTGTGACACTTTTTTGCAGCCTAGGTGGGCAAAGGGGCCCATATTCCAAAGAGCACCTTTCGGATTTCACTGGTCATTTTTTACAGAATTTGATTTCAAACTCCTTACCACACATTTGGGCCCCTAGAATGCCAGGGCAGTATAACTACCCCACAAGTGACCCCATTTTGGAAAGAAGACACCCCAAGGTATTCCGTGAGGGGCATGGCGAGTTCCTAGAATTTTTTATTTTTTGTCACAAGTTAGTGGAAAATGATGATTTATTTTATTTTTTTTCTTACAAAGTCTCATATTCCACTAACTTGTGACAAAAAATAAAAACTTCCATGAACTCACTATGCTCATCAGCGAATACGTTGGGGTGTCTTCTTTCCAAAATGGGGTCACTTGTGGGGTAGTTATACTGCCCTGGCATTCTAGGGGCCCTAATGTGTGGTAAGGAGTTTGAAATCAAATTCTGTAAAAAATGACCAGTGAAATCCGAAAGGTGCTCTTTGGAATATGGGCCCCTTTGCCCACATAGGCTGCAAAAAAGTGCCACACATGTGGTATCGCCATACTCAGGAGAAGTTGGGGAATGTGTTTTGGGGTGTCATTTTACATATACCCATGCTGGGTGAGATAAATATCTTGGTCAAATGCCAACTTTGTATAAAAAAAATGGGAAAAGTTGTCTTTTGCCAAGATATTTCTCTCACCCAGCATGGGTATATGTAAAATGACACCCCAAAACACATTCCCCAACTTCTCCTGAGTACGGAGATACCAGATGTGTGACACTTTTTTGCAGCCTAAGTGGGCAAAGGGGCCCATATTCCAAAGAGCACCTTTCGGATTTCACTGGTCATTTTTTACACATTTTGATTTCAAACTTCTTACCACACATTTGGGCCCCTAGAATGCCAGGGCAGTATAACTACCCCACAAGTGACCCCATTTTGGAAAGAAGACACCCCCAGGTATTTCGTGATGGGCATAGTGAGTTTATGGAAGTTTTTATTTTTTGTCACAAGTTAGTGGAATATGAGACTTTGTAAGGAAAAACAAAAAAAGAAAAAAAATCATAATTTTCCGCTAACTTGTGACAAAAAATATAAAATTCTAGGAACTCGCCATGCCCCTCACGGAATACCTTGGGGTGTCTTCTTTCCAAAATGGGGTCACTTGTGGGGTAGTTATACTGCCCTGGCATTTTCCAGGGGCCCTAATGTGTGGTAAGTAGGTAAATGACCTGTGAAATCCTAAAGGTGCTCTTTGGAATGTGGGCCCCTTTTCCCACCTAGGCTGCAAAAAAGTGTCACACATGTGGTATCGCCGTATTCAGGAGAAGTTGGGCAATGTGTTTTGGGGTGTCTTTTTACATATACTCATGCTGGGTGAGAGAAATATCTCAGCAAAAGACAACTTTTCCCATTTTTTTATACAAAGTTGGCATTTGACCAAGATATTTATCTCACCCAGCATGGGTATATGTAAAATGACACCCCAAAACACATTGCCCAACTTCTCCTGAGTACGGCGATACCAGATGTGTGACACTTTTTTGAAGCCTAGATGCGCAAAGGGGCCCACATTCCTTTTATGAGGGCATTTTTAGACATTTGGATCCCAGACTTCTTCTCACGCTTTAGGGCCCCTAGAATGCCAGGGCAGTATAAATACCCCACATGTGACCCCATTTTGGAAAGAAGACACCCCAAGGTATTCAATGAGGGGCATGGCGAGTTCATAGAATTTTTTTTTTTTTGGCACAAGTTAGCGGAAATTAATTTTATTTTTTTTTTTCTCACAAAGTCTCCCTTTCCGCTAACTTGGGACAAAAATTTCAATCGTTCATGGACTCAATATGCCCCTCACGGAATATCTTGGGGTGTCTTCTTTCCGAAATGGGGTCACATGTGGGGTATTTATACTGCCCTGGCATTCTAGGGGCCCTAAAGCGTGAGAAGAAGTCTGGAATATAAATCTCTAAAAAATTTTCACGCATTTGGATTCCGTGAGGGGTATGGTGAGTTCATGTGAGATTTTATTTTTTGACACAAGTTAGTGGAATATGAGACTTTGTAAGAAAAAATAAATAATTTCCGCTAACTTGGGCCAAAAAAATGTCTGAATGGAGCCTTACAGGGGGGTGATCAATGACAGGGGGGTGATCAATGACAGGGGGGTGATCAATGACAGGGGGGTGATCAGGGAGTCTATATGGGGTGATCACCCCCCTGTCATTGATCACCCCCCTATAAGGCTCCATTCAGATGTCCGTATGTGTTTTGCGGATCCGATCCATGTATCCGTGGATCCGTAAAAATCAAACGGACATCTGAATGCAGCCTGACAGGGGGGGTGATCAATGACAGGGGGGGTGATCAATGACAGGGGGGTGATCAATGACAGGGGGGTGATCAATGACAGGGGGGTGATCAGGGAGTCTATAAGGGCTGATCACCCCCCCTGGAAGGCTCCAGGGAGATGCCTGTATGTGTTTTGCGGATACGATCCATCTATCAGTGGATCCGTAAAAATCATGCGGACGTCTGAATGGAGCTTTACAGGGGGGTGATCAATGACAGGGGGGTAATCAATGACAGGGGGGTGATCAGGGAGTCTATATGGGGTGATCACCACAGTCATTGATCACGCCCCTGTAAGGCTCCATTCAGACGTCCGTATGTGTTTTGCGGATCCGATCCATCTATCAGTAGATCCGTAAAAATCATGCGGACATCTGAATGGAGCTTTACAGGGGGGTGATCAATGACAGGGGGGTAATCAATGACAGGGGGGTAATCAGGGAGTCTATATGGGGTGATCACCACAGTCATTGATCACGCCCCTGTAAGGCTCCATTCAGACGTCCGTATGCATTTTGCGGATCCGATCCATCTATCAGTGGATCCGTAAAAATCATGCGGACATCTGAATGGAGCTTTACAGGGGGGTAATCAATGATAGGGGGGTGATCAGGGAGTCTATATGGGGTGATCACCACAGTCATTGATCACGCCCCTGTAAGGCTCCATTCAGACGTCCATATGCGTTTTGCGGATCCGATCCATCTATCAGTGGATCCGTAAAAATCATGCGGACGTCTGAATGGAGCTTTACAGGGGGGTGATCAATGACAGGGGGGTAATCAATGACAGGGGGGTGATCAGGGAGTCTATATGGGGTGATCACCACAGTCATTGATCACGCCCCTGTAAGGCTCCATTCAGACGTCCATATGCGTTTTGCGGATCCGATCCATCTATCAGTGGATCCGTAAAAATCATGCCGACGTCTGAATGGAGCTTTACAGGGGGGTAATCAATGACAGGGGGGTGATCAGGGAGTCTATATGGGTTGATCACCACAGTCATTGATCACGCCCCTGTAAGGCTCCATTCAGAAGTCCGTATGCGTTTTGCAGATCCGATCCATCTATCAGTGGATCCGTAAAAATCATGCGGACATCTGAATGGAGCTTTACAGGGGGGTAATCAATGACAGGAGGGTGATCAGGGAGTCTATATGGGGTGATCACCACAGTCATTGATCACGCCCCTGTAAGGCTCCATTCAGACGTCCGTATGCGTTTTGCAGATCCGATCCATCTATCAGTGGATCCGTAAAAATCATGCGGACGTCTGAATAGAGCTTTACAGGGGGGTAATCAATGACAGGGGGGTAATCAATGACAGGGGGGTGATCAGGGAGTCTATATGGGGTGATCAGGGGTGATCAAGGGTGAATAAGGGGTTAATAAGTGACAGGGGGGGGTGTAGTGTAGTGGTGCTTGGTGCAACATATTACTGAGCTACCTGTGTCCTCTGGTGGTCGATCCAAACAAAGGGGACCACCAGAGGACCAGGTAGCAGGTATATTAGACGCTGTTATCAAAACAGCGTCTGATATACCTTTCAGGGGTTAAAAAAAACACATCTCCAGCCTGCCAGCGAACGATCGCCGCTGGCAGGCTGGAGATCCACTCTCTTACCTTCCGTTCCTGTGAGCGCGCGCGCCTGTGTGCGCGCGTTCACAGGAAATTTCGGCTCACGCGAGATGACGCCAATCGGCATTAGCGTAGCCTGGGGGAGCCGCCGCGATGACGCCTTTCGGCGTTACAGTTGCGGCAAGTGGTTAAGGTAATTAAATATATAATTTAATCTTGTGCTGTCTTGTATCTCGATCACAAATCCCCACGTCCGTGTTTCGGCCTAGTTATACGCTACTGCGGGTTGGTTTCTTTTTTTTTTTTATCATTAGATGTTTATTGTATTTTGTAATAATTTTGAAAAGTAACAAGGTAGTTACAGATAGTACAATAATACATAGTTCAGAGTTAATCATGTAAACATCGTAACAAGAACATAACAATGTAACAGATCTCGAGATCATTAATGACCAGCGTATAATCATAGTTTATACATCAATGTTTGTCAGAATGCGGTAATAGAAACAGTGTTAGCCAGGGTCCCCAGTGTCTCAAGAAGGAGGACAAATTGTTTTCACGATAAGCAATGAGCCTTTCATAAACACAGTGTGTAGAAATCATATCAGTGACATTTTCTATGGATGGGATTAGGATAGATTTCCAATTTCTAGCTAGCAAGAGTTTGGTGGACAATAATATATGGCATATCATCTTTCGGTAAGAATGTGGGAACTTATCTATCCCTAAGGAAAGTAAAGTTAATTCCGGTGTTAACTTGATTTTTAATGTTGTCACTGAAAGGAGGAGACCTCCTATGTTCAGCCAGAAGGAGACAACTCCAGAATATATGGAGTAGATTACCCGGGACTCTGCCACATATCCAACATTTGTTGGATGTGTTCGGAAAAAACTGATTTAATCTGGCCGGAGTAAAATACCATCTAGTCAACAATTTATGATATCCCTCAAGAAGATTTGAGCAAGCCGTAGATTTGAGAGAATGTTTTATCGCTGTTTGCCATTCTGAATCTGAATAATTCTGCCGGAGATCTCGTTCCCAATTAAGTATATGCTTTTTTTGGTGAAAGATAAATCTCCCAAAATACTTCTATATATCTTTCTAGTAGGTATTTTCAGATCACCGTCTGGCAGGTAGAGAAAAGTATATAAGGATAGAGGGATGGAAACCTTCCTTGAAGATAAGCTTTTCAGTGCCTGGGAGATACGGAGATAATCAAATTGTTTATTTCTAGGGATATCATAAATGGTTTGTAGGGAGGGAAAGGATCTCATCCCACCTTCGTCGTAAAAGTCTTCAAGGATACTCATCCCTTTATTTTTCCAAACTGTTGTAGACAGGTCTGGCATAAAATATTCTAATACTTCTAGAGGTAGTGGAATCTCTTTTCTAGTCTCTATGTGCTGTGTTTTCTGAAGTACTGATAACCAAGTTTGGGTTGAGGCTTTCAGAGGAAGGGCTAGAGGTAAAGGGCGTTTTGGGTCAATAGCGTGGGTTAAGAGGAGAGCTTCAAGGGACTTGCCCGAATTAAGGTCTCTTTCTATACCAGACCATCCCAGGCCATGTTCTCTTCTACACCAGTGCCTAAGCTGTTTAAAGAGAATCGTTTCATAATATGCTTGGAGATTTGGTACTCCTAGGCACCCATTTTCTTTATGTGAGTATAGAATAGAGGCAGCTACTCTGTGGCAGCTATTACCCCAAATATATAAGAGCATTTGCCTTCTAAACTTCTGTAGCAATGTGTATGGAATAGGAAGCGCTAAAGTGCGGAAGAAATATAAAAGTTTCGGAAGCACCATCATTTTATAAATTAATATACGACCTAGCCATGATAACTCTATTTTTGAATATTTGTCAAGTTCCAACTGGAGAGACTTTAGCAGGATGTCATAGTTACATGACAAAAGCTTTGAAAGTGGGAAACATAACTGAACTCCTAGGTAAGTCACCGAGGATGCAGCCCATTGAAATGGGAATTCTTCTCTAAGCACCTCTTTTAGTGATGGTGGTATCTTAATGGCTAAAATCTGAGACTTGTTTTCATTTATTTTATAATAAGAGACTTCTCCAAACGCTCGGATAATGCTCATAGCTGTTCTTAGGGACGTTAGAGGATCTGAGAGGGTCAAAATCACGTCATCCGCAAAGAGACCTATTTTATGTTGTCTATGACCAGTCGAGATTCCCCTAACACCCCCTGACATTCTAATCATTTCTCCGAAAGGTTCCATAACTAGCAGAAACAAGAAGGGTGAGAGATGGCATCCCTGCCTTGTCCCATTGTTGATTTGGAATGGCTTAGACAGGGTCCCGTTCACTAAGACTCGGGCTGAAGGCTGGGAATATAGAGCTTGGATAGCACTTAAGATAGGGCCTCTAAATCCAAATTTACTTAATACTGTAAATGCAAAGTCCCAATGAATTCGGTCAAACGCCTTCTCTGCGTCCAGGGTAAGGAGCAGAGAAGCCGTTTGAAGATCCGTTGCTTTCTGCATTATCCCTAAAATGCGTCTAGTGCCATCAGAGGCTTGTCTTCCTTTCGTAAATCCTACCTGGTCACTGTGAATTATCATCGGAAGAACCTGTAGGAGCCTGTGAGAAATAATCTTGGCATATAATTTGACATCGCTATTAAGTAACGATATAGGACGAAAATTAGCAGGGGAATCTGTTGGTTTACCTGGTTTTGGAATGGTGACTATAGTAGCTTGAAGCATATCTGCTGGAAATTGCTGGCCATTCAGGATGGCATTAAACATATCTACTAGATGGGGGAGCAATGTTGGGGCATGGATTTGGTAATATTCATTTGAAAACCCATCAGGTCCTGGGGCTTTATTTGGTTTAAGAGTTTTATGAAGGCCTGAATTTCTGCTTGAGAAATGGGAGAGTTAAGGCTAATGAGTTGGTCCTCATTTAAGGAGGGGAGGTGAATAGCGTCTAAAAAGGATGATATTTTCTCAGATGTGGGTTGAGGCGTCAAGGGATCTAATTTTTAATTATACAGCCTAGTATAATACGTGCTAAAAGCATCCGCTATGTCTTTGGGGTGATAAAGTTTAGTGGTACCATCCGTGTCTAAAATGTATGGTATATTAGACTTTTGTATCAAAGGTTTTACTTTTCTCGCCATTAGTTTGCTAGGTTTATTATAAGAGCGGTAGTATAGCATACGTAGGGAGGAGATTTGGCGGTCAAAATCTATTTGTAGAATGGAGTGAAGTTCATGTCGGAGAGACATCAGCGATCTATGTAAATCTAATGAAGGGTTAACCTGTAGCATCCCTTCTGTCTTAGTGATCTCTGCCAGTATTGCAGATAGTTTGGCTTCTTTGCATTTTTTAAAATATGAACTTTGTTTTAGCAGAAATCCTCTTATCGTAGCCTTATGGGCCTGCCATAGAAGGAAAGGGTTAATATTTTCTATCTTATTGTGTTCAAAGTACTATTAGATTAGTCTCCGTTTGACCTTTATAATTAGGGTGTTTAAGCAAGTATACATTATTTTTCCACGATCTTTGAGGAGGGGAGGCATGAGATATGGAAACCGAGCAGAGTATTGGAGCGTGGTCAGACCAGGAAGTTGTTCCTATTTTAGCAGAGCAAATTCTAGTAAGTAAGGATCTATCTACAACAGCTAAATCAATACGAGAGAATGATCTATGACGTGGGGAATAATATGTGTATTCTCGTGAGCAAGCATTTAGGCAGCGAAAGGTGTCATATAAGCTGGAGTTCCCCAACCACTTCCCAATGGTAGGGGAAGAGATCTTGCCTCTTCCTGTGGAATCGATCATTCTATCAGGTATAATATTAAAGTCGCCACATATAAATAAATGACCTTTTTGAACGCTCCTTATTTTTTAAACTATTTTGTTCAGAAACCGTATCTGGGACTTATTTGGAGCATATATAGTAGCTAGAGTTAAAGTAGTTGTGCCAATCGTGCCTATCAGAATGATATACCTGCCATTCTCATCCGCAATTACCTTGTCAATCTGAATGCTCAGAGAATCTTTCACTAGGATAGCCACCCCAGCTTTCTTTTTGTCTGTGTTAGCTAGGAATATCTTAGAAAATCCTTTTTGTGAAAATGTTGGAAGCTTTAGTTTGGCAAAATGGGTTTCCTGAACGCATATTATATCAGCCTGGTTACGGCGGATTTCTCTCCATAGTGAAGCTCTCTTATAAGGGGAGTTTAGACCTTTAGCATTAATGGACATAATTTTAACCGCCATCCCAAATCTGTCTCAAAGATGCTCTAAACATTGGAAAGACACTTAATGATGAGAACTGACAATAATAATACTGCATATCTGGAGATCTGAGGAAATAAAAAGGGTAAAAAAGAACAATGCAAAATAAACACATATTGAAGAACAATACTTTCTGACAGGGATCCAGATGTTGTGGATCCTAAAACCTTACGGGGAACAGTAAGTTCACTGAGGAGCTTCCCCTTGTAATTCAAATAAGAGTCCGTAGGACTATCCTGATTTTTTCAGAACGTGAAATGATCAGTCCCCCACTGTAGACCAATCCGGATGTAGACGAGAGGGGTTTTTTGTAGTATGGTGGTCCTCAGCATAGGAAACCGGAATGTCCCATTCCTTCAGGAGAGCTATCCCTTCTTCTACTTTTCTAATAACATGGATTTTTCCATCTTTGTTAATCATAAGCTTGAGTGGGAAACCCCATCTGTACACAATTTTCTTCTCTCTAAGAGCATTGGTGACAGGAGAAAGCTTTTTCCTGGCTTGAAGCGTAGCATAAGAAAGGTCAGAATAAATCTGAATCTTTTGGTATGGGTGAGGTAGACCTTTACTTTTTCTGACCGCAGAGATCAAGTCCTCCTTAATATGATAAAAATGGATTCTAGCAATCACATCTTTTGGGAGAGCTTCAGCCACGTGTTTCGGCTTAGGGAGACGATGCGCACGATCAATGAGAAAGAACTGAGGATCAGCATCTGGTAGGGCAGCTTGAAGAAGATCTTGCAAATATTTATAGAGGTCTGAAGGAGGAACCGAATCAGGAATGCCTCTGAATTTCAGGTTATTGCGCCTATTTCTGTCCTCTAGGTCCGCCATTTTGTTTTTCAAGAAAGTCACTTCTTCTTCTAGAGAGTAGTGAGCATCAATTAACTCATTATGGGAGCTGGTGAGCTCGCTCATCTTGTTCTCTATGTGATCTACTCTCTTGCCCACGTCATCCATTGATGAGGTAATGGTTGATGCAACTTGGTGGATCTGAGATGTCAGAGAACGATGCAGTGCCGTCATCATGGCTTTTAAAATATTCCCTGATGCAGCTTCATCTGAGGCAGGAAAATCCTGCAATGGATCATCTATTGATATTAGATCAGCACCGGGAGGTTTGTGTGGATGTACACCTATTGATGGCGTTAAGCATGAGGGGTCGCCTGGGTAGTTATGCAACGAGACACTCACCGCTGATTCAGGCGCCATATTGTCTCCTCCGTCCGCTTCTGCCGCACCTCGCTGACTACCTCCGCTACTACAGCGAGTCGGGCGGGCTCTTTCACCACTTTCTCCGGCTGAAGAGGAGGTAAGTTTCGGTGAGTGGTGTGAGGGTGAGTGAGCCTCTGTCGCAGGGGTCGTACTCTGCTTTTCAGTTTGCCGCTTCTGAGGAGAAGATCGTGCCGGGAGCGCGCCATTATTGTGGTCTTGCGCCGGATAAAAGTCCGTCAAACGGCGGATCCCTATGCGATTAGACTTCTTACGGGTCATCATATCGATCGGAGCAGGTATCGATCTTGATTTCTTAATGGAAGTCCCTCAGGACACGCTTTTTAGTCGCTTTATGGGGAAAATTTTGCGGAGCTCCTTCACAGTGCGGCCATCCACCTCGCTCAGCAGGCCACGCCCCCCTGCGGGTTGGTTTCTCACCCTATATAATCCCGTTAGCGGACCTGGCTTATATCAAATGAGAAGCTGGTGTCAGTCTTCCCGGGCCAAGGAAGCGCTGTTTCACTGGGGCAGTGAAAGGGCTCCCTCAGCATGTTGCCTCTCTGTGCCCGTGTGGACAGGAGGAGTCTGTGAACACTGTACCAAGCTGACCTTACCTGCTCCTCAGGGACGGTGTAACGTCACACCTTGGTAACCAGTGACTATACCGTATCTCGCTGGCTCTACGTATTTGATGTCCGGTGGCAGTGAGGTACGGTATTCATCAGGGGCGTAGCTAGAAATGCATGGGCCCCATCGCAAAAAAAATTATGGCCCCTCCCCCCGTGCCATCCACAGATCCCCCTCCCCTAAATAGTGCCATCCACAGATCCCCCTCCCCTAAATAGTGCCACCAACAGATCCCCCTCCCCTAAATAGTGCCATCCACAGATCCCCTCCCCTAAATAGTGCCATCCACAGATCCCCCTCCCCTAAATAGTGCCATCCACAGATCCCCCTCCCCTAAATAGTGCCATCCACAGATCCCTCTCCCCTAAATAGTGCCATCCACAGATCCCCCTCCCCTAAATAGTGCCATCCACAGATCCCCCTCCCATAAATAGTGCCATCCACAGATCCTCCTCCCCTAAACAGTGCCATCAACAGATCCCCCCTCCCCTAAACAGTGCCATACACAGATCCCCCTCCCCTAAACAGTGCCATCCACAGATCCCCCTCCCCTAAATAGTGCCATCAACAGATCCCCCCTCCCCTAAATAGTGCCATCAACAGATCCCCCCTCCCCTAAATAGTGCCATACACAGATCCCCCTCCCCTATACAGTGCCATCCACAGTATCAGGTGCCTTCCCCCCCCCCCATGTGCCAGTCAGTATCAGGTGCCAACACCCCCTCCCCCCATGTGCCAGTATCAAGTGCCCCCCGCTCCCCCCAATGGCCCCATGGCAGTAACAGTCGGGTATTAAAAAAAATTAAATAAACACTTCTACTTACCTCCATGTCAGCGATGCGATGCAGCCTCTTCCTGTGTCCCTCCCTGTATTGTGTCCCGCCCTGTATGTCCATATATGGAGTCAGTGCTTGTATTTCAGAAAAGGTTTCTGCTGGGATTCGAACCCACGACCTTCTGTATCAGAGGCAAAGCATCTAAACACAAGACCATAAGAGCAGCCTTGCTGCTGACTGACTTCTACTGTTATAGCTGGCTAAGTGTACATCTATACACATGACAGCTGCTCATATATAGAGATATAGCAGAGCTGAGTGTGCTGGGATAGCTGTCATATAGAGATATAGCAGTGCTGGGTGTGTTGGGGCAGCTGTCATGTGTATAGATGTACACTTAGCCAGCTATAACAGTAGAAGTGTCAAATTTTTTCAATCAGTTGCAATGCTTCCTTTATGGTTGTGAGGGTAAATGCTTTGCCTCTGATACACTCATACATTGGAGGTTGTGGGTTCGAATCCCAGACACATCAGGAGACTTTAATACATTAAGATTAGATCACATTAGCGAAGGGGCCTGAACATTAAGACTGCTGCTGTGAAGGGGCCCTGAACATTAAGACATCTATATTTAACTAACTTGAAAATAAACTGTCGGGCCCAGAAGCAGCTGCTTTCCCGGTAGTTACGCCACCTCCTGGCTGCGTGTGTGTAGTGTCTGTGTGTTAATAAAAATAAAAAAAATGAATGCGGTCGGACGGGCCCCCAGTGGCGTAGGGCCCCATAGCGGTTGCTATGGCGATCCCTACGCCACTGGTATTCATCACACCCAGCATGTCAATTGTTTGTGGGATTCTGCACCTTATGTAATGTGGTTTTCCCCATAGACTTTAATAAGGTTGTTGACATGAATAAAAAATCAGCTTCAAAAACCTCACAAAAAAAACACCAAAACCATTTCAAAAGTGCATATTTATGTGCTTTTTTTTGTGGATTTTGTGCATACAAATCTGCACCGTGTAAATGTACCCTAAAGGGGATTAGGACCGTACACACATGCACAGACAAAGACTTTGTTTAGGCTGCAACCACACATGCAATTATTTAGTTCAGTCTTTATCTTTGATTATCTGGTGTTGAAGTCCACTTGTTAGTTAGACTAAACGAGCTTGCTTACCCATAGATCCAAGCACACACTACCCTATAAATTTAGGCAGAGCATAGGGGGAGTGTGGGGGCGGAGGGTGGGGTGACAGGTCATCTAATGCTATGCTATGTATCATCACAAACAAGTGTCTAACAGCTAAACAGACCACGAAATATGTATGTTATGCAGGTATATTATGCATAGACACTAGTGTTGAGTGAAGCGAATCCTTCTGCTCTACTCCTTCAGACTTCTGATGTTACAATATCTGGATCTGTCCTCTAAATCCGTGATTTTAGCATGTAATTTTGCTTTCTGCTCAGTCATTCTTATTCATAATTCTTCAGGCTCTCAACTTCCTTTTGCATAAATTCCACTCCACCTCTTTAAAGGGTTTTCTGGGAATTAAGAAACCAAAAATACCAAAATTTTACTTTATTATAAGTGGTTAAGGCTGCCGGGCAGCCTGTATTTGTGGGAGGGGCAGAGGCCACGCCCCCTCTGCCCTTATAACCTCGGCGGGAGTTACAGACGGGACGTGCAGCCAGTTACCCCTCCCACCCGTCCCTTTTTCTCTTCAGGTCTATTGGGGTAGGCCCCCTTTTAGGCCTACCCTCGCTCCGGGCTCCCGGCATTAACCAGCCTTCGGTAAGCTCCGTGTTGTACGTTCAAGGGCCGTCGCCCTGACCACAAATAGTGTTGAGCAAATCTCAACACTTTGTGAACTTCTATCCAAATTTCAGGAAAAATTTGATTCACCCTGAATGGCGGTATAAAATCATACTTACCGCATCTGTTTGAACACAAAGAGGCAGCCGGCACCATCTTGATTGAAGATCCCGCGCAAAATACCTTGCTCAATAACATATGACATCACCACGCCGGCCAACGTGGTGACATCACGGCCCACGCAAGATTTTGAGCTGGATCTTCATTCAAGATAGCAGCGACCAGCTCTTTGTGATCAAATGGATGGGGTAAGTATGATTTTATTTATTTATTTTTTATTTTACATATTTTAATATTAATGTCAGATGCCATGATCAGCCATGAATGCGGCATCTGAGGGGTACAATGACAGAGAGCGGTGCAATCGCCGTTCCCTGTCATTGCACCCACTACTTACAAAGAAATGTGCTTTGTGATGAAGTAATTCGTCACAAAGCAAATTTTTTTTTGTAAAATTCGGCAAAGCAGGCAAATCGAATTTTCGTCTACTTCGTTGTCACACAGCAGCACAAGTTACTTCACAACACTGAGGTAAAGAGCTGGCTCATCCTACTCTCTGCTCTGCTTGTCAGGGATTATGATCCTGAATACAGTTGATAAGATCTTCAGCTGAATCTCTGTGGGAATGGAGTTAAATGAGGGGGCCTAAGAACAGTCAGCAAGAGCACTTTAGGAAGCAAGTATAGTTTTAGCAGCAGGAGACCCCTCAGGTTTAGATCCCGTCCGTCCTTTAGGGGAAGACAGTTCCCCTGATTTCCTGCTATTCTTAGGAGCCATCTTACAAACAGACTGAGACTACTCGGATTTTGAAAGGAAAAAAAAGATAAAAAAACTACCGAACAAGTTGTAATAAACTGCTCAGACCTTGGTTTGATCTCAGCACTTCCAGTGATCAGGGGAGAATGATGCTTCTCCCTTATTTTTCTTCCTTCTTCGCCCCTTAGGTCACAGTCTCCAGTAACTCCAGCTGGCCACACGGCAAGTATTCCAGAGCTTCAAGCTTATTGCAGCTTCATGAGGTGTGGTGGGAACAGAAGCAAAGTCAGTCCCAGCTCCACAATTGTCACAAATCCAACACTAGCTCCCTCCTGTCAAGAGCCTAGCTGCCTCCAGAGCAGTCACCACAGCAACATCGGGAGTGTTACCACAATCACTCAAGGTTGTACACCCCAAACAACTTACGGCACATCAAACCCAAGTGCACTCCACAGGTCCACAAAGCACATGGCCAACAGCAGCATGTGCCTACGTCATGCCCTTTTGATCGCCATATTCATCATTGTTTCATACTATGGGGCAAAGCCCAAATATATATCTGCTACCTATCCAGAGAAATGTGCAGCTAAAGCAGCAACACCCCCATACCTTCCTTCAGTGTAGAGGAGGGGGAGCAGTTGGTCTGATAGCCTGCAGGAGGAAAGAAAAAAAATATATAGAAATTTGGCATTATCATCATTGTACCGATGCACATAAAAAAGTTATGTTATTTATACCACACAGTGAACATGATAAATAAATTACAAAAAAAAATGTTAAAATTGCAGGGTTTTTTTTTCTTTCCCCCTAAAAATAAAATAGAATGTATTTAATACACTAAAAACCTACGACTCATCCCACAAAAAAAAAACTTAGAAGAACATTTTTAAAAGATATGACTGCTGGAACACAAGAGGGAAAATGTTATTGGTCCTTAAGGCTAAAATTTGTTATGTCACTATGGGATTAAAGATGTAATTTTGTCCCCAAATCAAAGATCTACAATAAAAAAGTGACATTTTTGGGGAGGGTTTTTCCAATTTTAATGTCACTGTTAGGAGTTTAAAAGGGATTTTCCGTAAGACAGTGTTTAGAGAGTTTTATATTTTTTCTACTTTTATATCTATATTTTTATATTTTTCTTTATTTCATATTAGTCAAAATACAAAAGAAAAAAAGACTCTTTAAAATACACATCCTTTTCCTACCATACTTGGGCATATCGCTAACCAAGACACTCAACACCTTATATAAATATAATTACCCCCCCATGTTCACTCAGATACGTAAAGACCTGCAGGCTTGGGAATCCCTCCCGGTGTCCTGGGTGGGTAAGATACATATAGTGAGAATGGTGGTTCTTCCACGGCTACTATACCTATTTCGCACCCTACCGATCCCAGTCCCAGCGTCTGACCTAAGGGCTCTCCAGGCTGATATCCTTAAATTTATTTGGGCCCATAAACGATCTTGCATTTCTAAATTTGTTATGTGTTGCCACAAGGCTCATGGAGGCCTTTCAGTGCCGGACTTAGCACAGCCAGATTGGCCCAACTGTTTCTGACGCATCTCTCTGCACGAGCTCAACCTATATGGGTTACCCTTGAGCATTCATTGTTAAAACTGTACTCCTGGAGAGCCCTTATTTGGACCACCTCCTCGTTATCCTCTTCACTCCGTACCAAATCCCTGCTCTCCTATTACGCTTTGCTCTTATGGAGATCCATTAGGTTTAAGTGCTCTCTCCAATCCAAACCGTCCCCCTTAGAATACCTTTTGGGTAATCCGGCTTTCTCCCCTGGACTTCAGTCTGGGGCCTTTTCGTGGTGGGTTGAAAAAAAATTGTGCTCCCTCCGGGCTTTCCTAGTGCGGGGTAAAATCCTAACTATGACAGATTTCATTGAGAAATTCACTCCACCAGTTTGTGAGCAGTTTAATGTCCGGAGAGTTTTCTCCTTTCTCCACTCCCTAAAGAATGGTTCCCATGAAATTGACTATACCCCTTTTGAAAGGCTAATGTCTTTCTCTCTGTATAAGCAGGGTCTACTGTCCCAGATTTATTCTACCCTCACTGCACCCCCAGAGGACTCTAAGCTTCATTATATGTTGGAGTGGGAGGCTGATCTATTAGAGGAATCCAGTGTATCTAGATGGCACCAGCGCTCCCAGACACTCTCCAGGGGGTCGTGAAAAACTACTCTGGCGGAGACCTCAATTAAGATCCTCCACCGGACATATCTGGTACCGGCTAAACTACATCATTTCTACCCAGAGGTCCCTTCTACTTGTTTCCAGGGTTGTGGAGAGGAGGGCACGATGTTTCATACCTGGTGGACATGTCCCATAGCCATTCCCTCAATATCTTCCCTGTCTTGTCCTGTAGTGATGTCCGGATCATGAACGAATCGTTCTTTTGAATTGATTCAGTTCACTGAACCGGAAGAGTCGGTTCCTCTGACTGAGCTGATCCGTGTGAAGCCGCTCAGTCAGATTAGCATAGAGGCAGCAGCAGGCAGTGTAATAGGAGCCTACAGTGGAAGCTAGCCCCGCCCCTCCCCATTCTCCAACCAATCAGAGGCCACCAGCACTGACTCACAGCACAGGGGGACTCGTGCAGGGACTCAGAGAATCGTCTGAGAGTTTATTAGTTAAAAGAATCGAGTCAGAGACTCATTTGATTCTTTGAGTTAAAAGAATCGTGTCACCGAGTCCCTGTCTCCCGACAAGTCCGTCCGGGGGGAGGGGGGCATTAGTATAGCATGTAGCGGAGCTGTGTGTGTGTACAGGGTGCATGCAGCAGTGTAGCATGTAGCAGAGCAGGAAGTCTGGTAGGGACTCGGTGACACCATTATTTTAACTCAAAGAATCAAATGAGTCTCTGACTCGATTCTTTTAACTAATAAACTCTCAGACGATTCTGTGAGTCCCTGCAATAACTATACATTGTAATTACATCACAGTCTGCTCCACTGCATTCACTGCAGCAGAGCTGTGTTTGCCAGGAGCGAGTCCCTCCTGATCTTCGGTTTACTTGAGAACCGACTCAGCAAGTGAACCGAAGATTCGCTGAGCATGCGCATTGATCTTCGGTTTACTTGCTTCTGCCGGCTCAGGAAGTGAATCGAAGATCCGATTCATGAATCAGTTCTTTTGAATGAACTGATTCAAATGAACCGATTCATGAAAAAGATCCGAACTTCCCATCTCTATTGTCCTGAACTGGTAGCAAAACACTACAATGACACTCTGGAAGAAGTAGCTCCCCCTACACTCAGAACCTCCAAGCAGAGACAAAAGCAACCTTGGCTAACAACTCCAGCGATAAAAAGTGCTAAATAAATATGGGGAAAAACTTGCACACCACAAGATTTCCTCCATTACAAATTGATGCTGACAACTTATAACTGCCCTTCACTTCACCAAATAGACCTATCTCACAACCCTGATCTCTTCACTATCCAATAATCAAAAAAGAAAAAACTCTTTTCACTCCCTCCACAGTCCAAAAGTGCTCAGACCTATTACAGACATCTGCGCTGAACATCTGGCCACCTACTTCAAACAGAAAATTAAAAATATCTGGCAGGAAATTAGCTCCCAGCCTCTGTCATTGATCCTCTCATCTTCCCCCCAGGACTGACACTGTTACACTGTAGACCACTTCCTGTAACTGAATCGCGCATGCGCCGTCCCCGATGCCTGCCTGTCTTCTCTTCCTCACGCGCGATTCAGTTACAGGATCGCGCTTGAGTCCGACGGCGCATGCGCCGCCTGTACAAGCGCGGTCCCGGCGACTGAGCCGGGTGTCAATTAGACTGCATAGAGGCGGGGTTAGGGCAGGGGAGTTACAGCCTGGAGTGAGGGAAGAGCTACCCCCTTGACTTCTACCGTGACTTGTGGAGCTCGAGAAGAGTACTTTATAAAGTGATTTTTCCATGCATATACATGGCAGAAAAGCGAGACAAGACCGTGTGCTAACACAATGAGGATGATCTATAAGGTACTTTTGATAGTTTATTAAGTGAAATCCAGGTGAAAGGTTCGCTTTAAGCACACCACTTTCTCTTGGTTTTCTTACTATCTCTCTGACTGCTCTTTCAGTGTATCATTTGCTGGCTCTAATTCCCATTCTCTTCCCCTTGCATTTGGGGTTCCTCAGGGTTCAGTCCTAGGTTTTTTTTCTCTCTACACAGCCCCAATTAGATAGACTATCAGCAGATTTGGGTTTCACCTCTGCTGTACTACAGATCTCCAGTGATTGTCTGTCCGCTGTCTCTATCATGTCGTCTCTATCTGAAACTGAATCTTTCAAAAACGGAACTACCTGTGCTTTCTCCATCTGCTAAGGCTACTTTCACACTGGCGTTTCTGGGTCCGCTTGTGAGATCCATTTCAGGGCTCTCACAAGCAGCCCAAAATGGATCAGTTCAGCCCCAATGCATTCTGAATGGATAAGGATCCGTTCAGAATGCATCAATTTATCTGCATTTGGTCTCCGTTCCGCTTTTGAGGTAGACACTAAAACGCAGCTTGCAGCGTTTTGGTGTCCGCCTGACGATGCAGAGCCAAACGGATCCGTCCTTACAATGTAAGTCAATGGGGACGGATCCGTTTTCACTGACACAATATGGTGCAATTGAAAACGGATCCGTCCCCCATTGACTTTCAATGTAAGTCAATACGGATCAGTTTTGACTGACTTTTTTTTAAAATTAATAATGCAAACGTCTGTGCAGATACAAGACGGATCCGCACCGAACGCAGGTGTGAAAGTAGCCTAACCTAGTGTGAGACCCTACCATCATGCCTAGGGAGAACTTCTGCTGTCTTGGTGTTATGTTTGACACTGATCTTTCCTTTACCACCTATATTCAATCACTTGCCCATTCATGCTGGCTGTACCTCAAAAACATTTCTAGAATCCACCCCTTTCTTACTGTGGAAACAACAAAAGCTCGCATTGTTGCCCTGACCCAGTCCCGTCTCAATTACTGTAACTTTAAACTAATTGGTTACAACCTCACTAAACTTTCCACTCTCTAAACTCTCTTGAATTCAGCAACCAGGCTCACGCTCACCTATCTGTCTAACCGCTATTCCATGCTTCCGCCCTGTGCCAGTCATTGCACTGGTTGCCCATACAGTATAGGATTCAGTTTAAACTGCTCATTCTCACCCACACAGCCCTCCACAGTGCTGCACCCCCTACATATCTCCTCACTAATCTCTGTCTACCATCCTACCCGTGCTCTCCGTTCACCCAATGATTTATGACTAGCATTCACCATAATCCGAACCTCTCACTCCCGTCTTCAACATCTCCTGCGCTGCTCTAGTTCTCTGGAATGCTCTACCCAAAGCAATTAAGTTACTTTCCAACATCCACCGTTTTAGGTGCTCCCATAAAACATATTTTTTAGGTTGGTCTATGACATCCCCTAATCTAACTCTTCTCTATCCCCCCTCCTTCAGCATCATTCTTTCGAACCTGATCCATTGTCAAATATCAACACCTCATGAACTCAGAAGCACTACAGATAACGGCTGGTGACTGGCTCATGCAGCTTTATATCTACTCGCCTATTGTGTTAAGATGGCTGGACCATTGTACAATACAAGCACTTATTACCTTCTGTCTCACCCCTATCTCCTCATAGATTGTAAGCTCTTATGAGAAGGACCCTCATTCCTCTTGTTTTAATTGTTGACTTGTTTGATGGTATGTAATTTATGACTTTGTACTTGAAGCCCCTGAGTGTAAAGTGCTGCGGAATATGTTGGTGCTATTTAAAGATTATTACTATTATTATTGTAGGCAACAATAGACCAATAGAGCCTTTTTGAATGTGTCATTTCCATTGTTCTTCCATTATCCAAGATATATGTCATTGCTCATTTGAGAGGAGTAATGAGTATGGACAAATAGGATGCTTCACCACTACAGGTCCCATTCTTTTAATGTCTGGGACTGCGCCATTGCTCATTTGAGAGTGGGTGAATGTATGAACAGATAAGACAAAACATACAGTCAGGTCCATAAATATTGGGACATCGACACAATTCTGACATTTTTGGCTCTATACACCACCACAATGGATTTGAAATGAAACAAAAACAATGTGCTTTAACTGCAGACTGTCAGCTTTAATTTGAGGGTATTTACATTCAAATCAGGTAAACTGTGTTGTCGGGGGGTAATAATTCCACATGTGTTAATTCATAGTTTTGATGCCTTCATAGTCATGAAAATAAAGAAAACTCTTTGAATGAGAAGGTGTGTCCAAACTTTTGGTCTGTACTATATATATATATATATATATATATATATATATTTGTGTAAGGGGCTTACGGTAGTACAGTGAAGAGCCCTGGGAAAGCAGGGAATGAGTGCAGTCGGTTGTGGTGTGCCGAAACCGAGGATGAGGTAGGCCTGAGAAAGAAGAGGGCCTACCCAAGGAAAAGATATGGAAGAAATGAGTTGTAAATGAGTGGAGTGGTGGGAGGGTCAAAAGCTCAGACCTCAATGATGCAGGAGCCAGGTAAGGGGAGTGCCCTAAATAGGCTGGAGGCGGAACTCAGCCCCTCCCACAAATCCAGGCAATCTGCCTTAATACTTGTGTAAGGGGCTTACGGTAGTACAGTGAAGAGCCCTGGGAAAGCAGGGAATGAGTGCAGTCGGTTGTGGTGTGCCGAAACAGAGGATGAGGTAGGCCTGAGAAAGAAGAGGGCAAAAATGGAAATAAACCAGTTTATTGTAGCCAATTGATGTATCAATAGCTTGACCCGACATGTTTTGGAAAGCCACTCTTAACTCTTGTGTTGGATTGGGAATGTATTGCGCGTAAGCGGATGACTCCCAGCGCCCCAATTCCCTGATGACATGAGTGAGGATGTTGGCACTGGAGGCCGTGAACGTGGCTCCAATGCGAAAGGAGTGCCCTGAGTAGTTGGCTGCGTTGAGGCCTAGTTGTGTGAGGGATGACCCGGCATGGGTCATGAAGGTGGTAGTGGTGAGTACCGAACCATGTAGTTGAAGTAGCAGTTGAGAGGGTAGAACTTGTGACGCTGATTGTAAGCATCCAGGACCCTGACTGGACACCATCTGTTGTGCGTGTGGTAATATGAAATGTTGACGGGTAAGTGCTGACTATTCTTGGAGTGAGGTAAGGACAGGATGTAGTGAACCATGTGTTTTGACAAGTGGGAGACAAGGTGAGGTTCGGGTCGTGGAGGCTGTAGTGAATTTCCCGGAACTCAGGAATCCGTAGAAGGCCAAGTAAATTGCCGTTTTGATGATGGAGTTGGTATCTGTTTCAAGAGGCGTGGCGTCCAGTAAGTCGGATAATGCTTTGAAGATATGATTGATTATGGGTAGCCTCTGGGCTGGACGTGCGGGTTCCGTTTCCTGAATACCTCTGAGTATGGATTTGATCTGGTGCGAGGACATGAAGCTGATGTTATTGGGGTGTATGATTAGCATATGATGTTGAAATGCCAGTGAGATATAGTTTGATGGTGTTGTGTGACATTTGAGTTTGAGGTGGCAAAAAGAAGCCAACCCCGGAAGAGACGTCATGACAAAAGGGTGCGTGATGTTGTGTTCCAACAGGGACCTGTTGAATAGTGTGAACGCTCTGTTGTATGTTCTATGTGTATTGTCTGATAGTGCTAAGTGGGACAAAGACTGGCTATGCCGCATGATGCCTTCTAATCCAGAATGAGCTGCTTGAAATGGAGTGATGGAGGCCGTGGGTGACACTGATGAGAGAGCTTGATGAAATGCCTGAAATTTGACGCGAGACAGATTGTCAGCTGCCGTATTGCACACCCCCCGGGACATGGAAACAATGTAAGAAGAAATCATTGCAAGCAGCCAACCAAGGAAGTCTCCGCAGAAACCTCACGATTGTGAGAGATTTGGAATGATCCTGTTGATGAACTGGCAGGTCGTATGGTTGTCTGAATAGCACCGGACTGACATGTTTGCCCATGAATGACCCTACGCTACGGCAGCCGCCACGATGGGGTAGATCTTGAAAAGCGCTGAGGCAGTGGAGAATCCCTCCAAACCCCGGACCGCAGGAGGCCAGCTGCCCCACAGCCAATCGTTCCCAAAAATGGCCGCGAAGCCTGTGGTAGATGCCGCATCTGACCAGATAGAGGGGGAAGAGTCTGATGGCTGAGGGAGAAACAAGCTCCCGCCATTCCAGGTGGACAGAAAACTCCCCCACATGCCCAGACCTGCCGCAGCGTGGGCATCCAGGGACAACCTGTGCGAGTCGTGTAGGAAAAAAGGGGAGAGGTGCAGAAGCCGTGATATAAATGAGCGACCCTGAGGTGGATGCGCATGGCAAAGATCAGGGAGCCCAGCAGGGACTGCAGTTTTTTGCGGTTGCCGGTGCTGAGTTGAAGGTAGTTGTCTATGTGGGTGAGAATGTCCTGGATCTTCCCGGATGGCAAACTGGCTTGCATTGAGGCTGAATCCAACTGGGTACCCAGGAAAGGTGATGACCGTGTCTGGCCCTTCTGTCTTCTTGGTGGCGATGGGTACCCCAGGTTCCTCCTCCGGTATTATGTGCGCCGGGCTGACTTCTTGGTCGTCCAGGCTAACGGTCGACGTGATCACTGGCAATCCGGCCGGCGCCGGTGACGCTGCCGGCCCTGCCAAGGAGAGGGTCGCGGTGACCGATTCCAGCCTCTCCAACCTGGCGTTGACTTTAGACATGGATGACATTTAGAGAAGACAGCATGGTATGTATATCCCCTGTGCTGGACTGGCTAGGTCCTTCCCTTGCCTCCCTGTTATCGATTGGCGTGCGCAGCAGCCAGAAAAGCTCTGCTTTCCTCGCCGTAGCGGGGAAGGGAACAAGCCGTCACCTTAACTCCGTCGTTATGCGCGGGATTGTCCAGGATCTGATGGGTGCTGGACTGGCTAGACCGTCTCCCTGGGTAGCAGTGACGGATCTAGCAGGGGTGCCAGGTAGGGAGAAGTTCTCTATCCCTTCCAGAGACATGGTAAAACAAAACAGTTGATTAGCTTGGGGAAACACAGGATCGTGCTGGCAAGCTAGCTAGGCCGGATGGCGAAAAAATTATACTTGCATGGTGACAGATGAGGCCCTGCTAATTTGCCAAGCGGCTTGAGAGGCTCTACCTATGATTTGGCGCGAGGGGTTAATGAGGCCACTTGTGGTAGTGGCAGGAGCGTTGGCCTCTCGGTGACTGTAAGACAGGACTAGGGGAAGGGAGTGACAGGTGAGGCCCTCTCTATGCAACACGCGAGGCGGCTTACTAACGAGGTGGCGCGTTGGGCGGGTGCCTCTGTACGTTTGAGGCGGGGTGTCGGCCTCGCGGGACCACTAACTGCTGGCGAAGCCAAGAAGGGGGTAACCTAGTGGGATGATGGTGCCCCTAAAGCCAGCACGCTGACCCTAACGGGATCATTCGAAATGTAAGGAAGACTTTTGTTAAATGAGCAGGTGAACGTACCTGGTAGTAAGGAAAAAATTCTCCGGATACATGGTAGTGCAAAATACAATATAGGTTGACCGCCTGAAAAAGGGGGAGGGTAGACATAAAATAGTGTGATGAAATGTGACAATGTACATGGAACATATGCATGACCCGGAGGATCATGACGGTTGTTCATGAAATGATAGCTTGCGCCTGGTGTGAGAAGAGACCAGCGCGTGGCGCATGGCCGTGCACAAGTGGGAATGTGCGTTTTGCAATCCAATGGAACGTATTGGTCTGTGTCCTTCAATTATTTATTTATTTATTTTTTTTTGGTGACCAGCTGATATCTCTTCCCCCCCCCCCCTTTTTTTTTTTTTTTTCTTTTCTTTATTAGTAACCAGACGATAACTCCTCCCCCCTTTTTTTTTTTTTTTTTTGTTGTTTTTAATTATTGTGTGGGGCTGCTGGGGTGATGTTTGACTTTGGAGGGGCGTGCTGGAAGCCCCCCCTGCAACCTGCGCAGGAGGGGCCCCCTGAGCTTTTGTTGGGGCTGCTGGGGTGATATATGACTTGGAGGGGCGCGCTGGAAGGCCCCCCTGCTGTCCGACGGCGGCCCCCCGCATCAGATGCGGCGCGCACGGCCGCCGGGACACCGCGCACGCGCCTACGAAATCGCCGCGCATGCGCAGACCAGGCACCAGGACGCGGCCGGGCGCCATCGGCCGCGCGGCAGGAGGAGCGGTAAAACAGGCAGGAGGCGGTTGGGAGGGGATGTCTGTGCAGCGGTCAGCCCAGAGGAGGTTGAAATGAATAGGGGGTGTGCCGGTTGCACCGCCCCTGGCCCCTGTAGCTGCGCACGTGAATACACGGGGGGGGGGGGGGGGCCATGAACGTTGCTGGCGAAGTTAAGTGAATCATGCTTGGAAGTTTATGTGATTGTTTGTAAGGAGTAACATTTTGGAGCATATGAAAATGAAAAGCCATTTATTTTGACCCCATTCGTCCGGAGTCCCCCCACGGCCGCCGGGACACCGCGCATGCGCCGACGAAATCGCCGACGAAATCGCCGCACATGCGCAAACCAGGCACCAGGACGCGGCCGGGCGCCATCGGCCGCGCGGCAGGAGGAGCGGCAAAACAGGCAGGAGGCGGTGGGGAGGGGATGTCTGTGCAGTGGTAAGCCCAGTGGAGGTTGAAATGAATGGGGGGTGACATGAGTGTACCGCAGCTGGCCCCTGTGCTGTGTACATGAATACGAGGAGGGGGGGGGGGGGGGGGGGCATGAATGTTGGATGTTGAGGGGTGAAATGAAATAACCAGAAATGGGGAATGGGGCTGGAACCATCAGGGAGCTGACCGGAGTGACGGTCCTGTGGGGAGACGCCAGAATAGGCATGAGAGCAATGAGCTGCCGGTGATTGATGCGAGAAGCCGTGACATGGGTGCAGCGTGTGTGATATAAACAACAGAAATGGGGGATTGATCCAGGCACCATTGGCCGCCTGCTGCAGAGCTGTTGACCGAAATGGTGGTACGGTTTGTGAACAAATGCGCATGAACAGGTGTGACAGAAATGAATACTGGTGACTTTGTATGAAAACCGTGACATTGGTGCGCATTGATGACATGAACCGGTACAGGGGCAACCGTGAGGCCCTGCCTGTACCGTATGAATGACTCATACGCATTTGTGCTCCTGCAGCCGTGCACATGAACATGAGGAGGGGGGGGGGGCATGAATGTGGATGATTGTGGGGTGATATGGACTGAAAAAGAAATGGGGAACGAGCCTGGAACCACAGGGGTGCTGATCGCAGTGTTGTTTCTGTGGGATTGCTTGAACAAGACATGACAAAATGAGATGCTGGTGACTGTGAGAAATCCGTGACATTAGCGCAGCGTCCATGAAATGAAATGAAACAGAAATGGGGGATTAGGCCAGAAACCATTGCCGCATGCTGCAGAGGTGTTGACCGGAATCGTAGTACGGTGTGGACAAATTGCGCATGAACAAGGCGTGACAGAAATGAATACTGGTGACTTGTATGAGAAAAACCGTGACATTGGTGCAGCGTATGATGAAATGAAATGGTACAGGGGGCAACCGTGAGGCCCCGGCTGTACCGTGTGGATGACTCAGAAAACCACTGCCTGCATGCCGCAGGGGTGTTGACCAGAGTGGTGATACGGTGCAGATAAATTTATGTATGAACAAGACATGACAGAAATGAAATGCTGGTGACTTGGGCGAGAAAGCTGTGACATTAGTGCAGCGTGAGGTGAAATGAAATGAACAGAAATGGGGGATTGCCAAGAAACGACTGCATGCCTGCCGCAGGGGTGCCGACCGGAATAGTGGTACGGTGTAGACAAATTTTTGCATGAACAAGGCGTGACAGAAATGAAATACTGGTGACTTGTACGAGAAAACAGTGACATTGGTGCAGCGTATGATGAAATGAAATGAACCGGTACAGGGGGCAACCGTGAGGCCCCGGCTGCACCGTATGGATGACTCGCAGTTTAACGGGCAAACGTGACCCACAGTGAACCTGAGTAAAGCCGGAAAAATAGAACCGAAATGCTCCAAATCCAGAACTGATGGCAACGAAAAACTCCCAGAAAATCAGCGACTCGCAGGCAACTCTCCAGACACTCCACAAGCGACCTCCTCTCTCAAAAGCTCAGACCTCAATGATGCAGGAGCCAGGTAAGGGGAGTGCCCTAAATAGGCTGGAGGCGGACCTCAGCCCCTCCCACAAATCCAGGCAATCTGCCTTAATACATATAAAAGCAATCATTTAATGCTTTGCTAGATTATGAGTCTTGATTCTTCTGCAGGTAGAATGAAGCCTCACAATATCCTAAGACTACATCTCAATATGGAGATGATCAATTAATTTAATCATTTATTTATTCGCCAATCTAGATGGTATAATTTCACCCACACTATCAAATTAGTCTTAATAAAATGAAATATTATTTTCTGTGTCTCTTACCAAGTCCTAGTAGAAATCTCACTTCTGCTCCTAGGAAAGCTGGGTGGTCCATCATAGCGCATCTCACCATGGCTTTCATCTTGATAGACCCCTCTAGAGAGCTCAACTTCTCTTCTTCTCTCTTTCTCCCCTTTCCTACCTTCTGTGTTTGGTTTATGATCACAAACTTATCAGTTAGACACACCTTCCTAGTTTGGAACTTTCCAATCATTGTCGGATGGGCGTGACCATTGATAAAAAATGTGACATCATAACTTTACCCAGAATGCACTTTTGCTACTGTTATAATGTCACCTACTCATACCTAGGTGGCACTGCTGTGTAAGCTATTTGCATCATAGTATAAAGGGTTAACTTATGTAAGTCTGAATAAAACGTATTCTATACATTTGACCTTAAAAGCTTCAATTCAAAGCCATAGGTATTAATTCTGACACTTGTAGCAATTAGAGACAGACCTCTAGGCGTCTCTCTGAATGTTTCTCACACTGTTGATTTATGGACTATGATGACATGAATGGCCTTGTTTTCTTACAGAGATATCAGTACCTCCTGTCATGCCAAAGATGTGATTAATTGTTACAATACACACATCTTTACAGACACTCTTTTAGAGACAAATATTCTCCTAATGAGAAATATATATAATCTACTGGATACATGTTGTCTTCGCAACATATAACAATATAATATGAGCAAAAATATATATATATATATATATATATATATGTCCTACTGATTGTCTTATGCTAAGGACTAACTAAGGCTCATTAAATGAATACATTAATATTATATATTTTGCTTCATTAATAAATGCCTAATTGTATAGGTACCAGCTGCATAGAGCATATCTTTATCTCCCGTCATAAATGTATAAGTAGACAAGGAGAGGCCTCTTCTCAGACTGGTACATTCATGAGAAGAATAACACTAAAGGTTATAAACCTTTGTACGACCTTACTTTGGCCTACTCAAGACATACAAAATTGTAAATATAGTCGAGCATGGCTCTAAAAGGAAATGAACATCCATCTTGACTAGAATGAATTGGATATCAATGCATTTACCTATGAAAAGGCACAACAGTGTAGGAATTAGAACAGTTTGCATATGTGCCTCCCACTTGTTAACCTCTTCCCGTCACACTAAAGCCGATCGGCGTCAGTGGGGCGGCTCCCTCGGCGTGAGACCCGAGATTTGCTGTGAACAGCGGCGCGCTGTTCGGGAAGTTATACTACAGCCTGCCAGCGATGATCATTCGCTGGCAGGCTGTAGATGTTAAAATAATCGCATCAGAAAGGTATATCAGACGCTGTTTTGTTAACAGCGTCTGATATACCTGCTACCTGGTCCTCTGGTGGTCCCTTTTGCTTGGATCGACCACCAGAGGACACAGGCAGCTCTGTAAGTAGCACCAATCACCACACTACACTACATCCCCCCCCTGTCACTTATTAACCCCTGATCACCCCATATAGACTCCCTGATCACCCCCCTGTCATTGATCACCCCACTGAGAGGCTCCATTCAGACGTCCGTATGTGTTTCGCGGATCCGCAAAACACGGACACTGGCAATGTGCTTTCCGCATTTTGCGGATCCGCACATTGCCAGAACTATATAGAAAATGCCTTTTCTTGTCCGCAATTGCGGACAAGAATAGGACATGTTCTATATTTTTGCGGAACGGATGTGCGGACCCGGAAGTGCAGATCCGCAATTCCTGATCCGAGCGGGACAAAGTCTGTCCCCATAGAAATGAATGGGTCCGCAATTCCGTTCTGCAAAAACACAGTAAAATCGCTGCGGCGCTAAAAAAATCACTTTTGAGGGGCATGGCGAGTTCATAGAAGATTTTTTTTTTTGCCACAAATTAGCGGAAATTAATATATATATATTTTTTCTTACAAAGTCTCATATTCCACTAACTTGTGACAAAAAATAAAATCTTACATGAGCTCACCATACCCCTCACGGAATCCAAATGCGTAAAAATGCCCTGTGAAATCCTAAAAGTACTCATTGGAATTTGGGCCCCTTTGCGCATCTTGGCTGCAAAAAAGTGTCACACATGTGGTATCGCCGTACTCAGGAGAAGTAGGGCAATGTGTTCTGAGGTGTATTTTTATATATACCCATGCTGGGTGAGAGAAATATCTCTGTAAATTGACAACTTTGTATTAATTTGTTTTAAAAAGTTGTCATTTACAGAGATACTTCTCACACACAGTATGGGTATATGTAAAAATACACCCCAAAACACATTGCCCTACTTCTCCTGAGTACGGCGATACTACATGTGTGACACTTTTTTGCAGCCTAGGTGCGTTAAGGGGCCGCAAGTCTAACGAGTACCTTTAGGCTTTACAGGATTGCTCACAATTTAGCCCCGCCCAAAATGCCAGAACAGTAAACACACCCCACAAATGACCCTATTTCGGAAAGTAGACACCCCAAGGTATTCACTGAGGGGCATAGTGAGTCCGTGGGAGATTTTTTATTTTTTTGCCAGAAGTTAGCAGAAATGGAAACTTAATTTTTTATTTTTTTTCCTCAGAAAGTGTCATTTTCCGCTAACTTGTGAATTTTTTTTTAAATCATACATGAACTCACCATGCCCCTCCGCGAATACTTTTGGGTGTCTTCTTTCTAAAATGGGGTCATTTGGGGGGTATTTATACTATCCTGGCATTCTAGCACCTCAAGAAACATGACAGGTGCTCAGAAAGTCAGAGCTGCTTCAAAATGCGGAAATTCACATTTTTGTACCATAGTTTGTAAACGCTATAACTTTTGCGCAAACCAATAAATATACACTTTTTTTTATAAAAGACATGTAGCACAATAAATTCTGACACAAACTTGTATAGAAATGTAATTATATTTGAACAATTTAACCAGAGAAAGTTAAAAATACACTTTTTCTGAGAAAATTGCGGCCTATTTTGATTAATATCGGAAAAATGAAAAATGTCAGCAGCAATCAAATACCACCAAAAGAAATCTGCATTTGTGAGAAGAAAAGGAGATAAAAATCATTTGGGTGCTAAGTTGCATGACCGAGCAATAAACCGTTAAAGTTGTGAAGTGCCGATTTGTAAAAAAGGGCCTGGTCCCTGGGGGGGTACAAACCTGTGGTCCTTAAGTGGTTAAGGGACCAAAAGTAATGGGACAGAATAATAATCATAAATCAAACTTTCACTTTTTAATACTTGGTTGCAAATCCTTTGCAGTCAATTACAGCCTGAAGTCTGGAACGCATAGACATCACCAGACGCTGGGTTTCATCCCTGGTGATGCTCTGCCAGGCCTCTACTGCAACTGTCTTCAGTTCCTGCTTGTTCTTGGGGCCTTTTCCCTTCAGTTTTGTCTTTAGCCAGTGAAATGCATGCTCAATCGGATTCAGGTCAGGTGATTGACTTGGCCATTGCATAACATTCAACTTCTTTCCCTTAAAAAACTCTTTGGTTGCTTTTGCAGTATGCTTTGGGTCATTGTCCATCTGCACTGTGAAGCGCCGTCCAATGAGTTCTGAAGCATTTGGCTGAATATGAGCAGATAATATTTCCCGAAAAACTTCAGAATTCATCCTGCTGCTTTTGTCAGCAGTCACAACATCAATAAATACAAGAGAACCAGTTCCATTGGCAGCCATACATGCCCACGCCATGACACTACCATCACCAACCTTCACTGATGAGGTGGTATGCTTAGGATCATGAGCAGTTCCTTTCCTTCTACATACTCTTCTCTTCCCATCACTCTGGTACAAGCTGATCTTGGCCTCATCTGTCCATAGGATGTTGTTCCAGAACTGTGAAGGCTTTTTTAGATGTCGTTTGGCAAACTCTAATCTGGCCTTCCTGTTTTTGAGGCTCACCAATGGTTTATATCTTGTGGTGAATCCTCTGTATTCACTCTGGTGAAGTCTTCTCTTGATTGTTGACTTTGACACACATACACCTACCTCCTGGAGAGTGTTCTTGATCCGGCAAACTGTCGTGAAGGGTGTTTTCTTCACCAGGGAAAGAATTCTTCGGTCATCCACCTCAGTTGTTTTCCGTGGTCTTCCGGGTCTTTTGGTGTTGCTGAGCTCACCGGTGCATTCCTTCTTTTTAAGAATGTTCCAAACAGTTGTTTTGGCCACGCCTAATGTTTTTGCTATCTTTCTGATGGGTTTGTCTTGTTTTTTCAGCCTAATGATAGCTTGCTTCACTGATAGTGATAGCTCTTTGGATCTCATCTTGAGAGTTGACAGCAACAGATTCCAAATGCAAATAGCACACTTGAAATTAACTCTGAACCTTTTATCTGCTCATTGTAATTGGGATAATGAGGGAATAACACACACCTGGCCATGGAACAGCTGAGAAGCCAATTGTCCCATTACTTTTGGTTCCTTAACAAGTGGGAGGCATATATACAAACTGTTGTAATTCCTACACCGTTCACCTGATTTGGATGTAAATACCCTCAAATTAAAGCTGACAGTCTGCAGTTAGAGTCCATCTTGTTCGTTTCTTTTCAAATCCACTGTGGTGGTGTATAGAGCCAAAAATGTTACAATTGTGTCGCTGTCCCAATATTTATGGACCTGGCTGTATATTCTGAATGATCTGCATCCAGTGATGCAGATCTGGTTTGGCTATAGTGATGTGTTTGTCCTTTGCCTTTGTGACATATTCCTGATAGTATGATACATTGGTGGTAGGTCAAAAATATCCAATTCAGATTTAGCAATGGTGAGACAATTGTGATTGCATCTTTAGCAATGTTTCTGACTATGCTCTTTATAAGGGGTAGTCTGGCCATAGACCCTACAAGGAATTTTCCCAATGGGTCGATACCCCACAGGGCCATCAGAGCCCTCCTCACTGCCACTGGCTAGGTACATTACAATGCCCACATTAATGAGGTCATTATTAGAGGAAGTCCAGGCAGCATGTAAAAGTAGGGCTGGCTTTGTGGCCCACATCCCACCATTTTGTGCTGACTGTGGTTTTGCTGACCCTGCCAACTTGTATTGCCTCCATATACTTGTATTTCGCTGCCTTCTGTCATTTTGGACCCACCTACAACATTAGAGCCACTTTAAGTTCCCAGTCCACCCATGCTTTTTACATTAGGCTTTACCAGTTCTATACCCTTTCTGAAAAGAGGTATGGTCCTATTACAACTACCCTAAGGGTACTTTCACACTAGCGTTATTCTTTTCTGGTATTGAAATCCGGTAAAAGGTCTTAATACCGGGGAAAAAACGCATCAATTTTATTCTAATGAATTCTGAATGGAAAACAATATGTTCAGTATGCCTCAGGATGTCTTCCGTTCCGTCCCTTGTACGGTTATTTGACCAGACAAAATCCTGCAGCATGCTGCTGTATTTTTTCTGGACAAAATCCCGGAACAATACCGCACTTGCCGGATCCGGCATTAATTTCCATAGAGATGTATGAATGCCGGATACGGTACCAAGTGTTCCGGAAATTGCCAAATCCGGTTTTCCGTTAAATACTGGATCCGTTATTGCAGATGATACAGATCTGGTATATCACCGGATCCATCTAACGGATCCGTACAAAAAGCTATCCGTTTGCTAGTGAGAAAGTACCCTTATATAAACTAATAAGTCCTGCTCCATACATGTATTCATCATTGTGGAAGTCCTCCAAACAATGCCTGGCTTGTACATGGTATTGGGCATAGGCAGCTGGGTCACCATAAACCTCTGGAACACAGTTTTAATATGTCACTTCCTTGCGGGGTCTAAAATGTAATCACCAATGCTTTTATCATATCTGAATTTAACAAGCTTTCAATGGTGAGTTTAAATTAGAATTGTTCTGGAATCAAAGTGCTGTATGTTTACCACTTGTAGGAAAATGAAGCCTAATTATATAGTCGGCCAAGTTGTCTCAGACTCAGTCAGCCATCTTACATTTCTACCTCAAGTACTTAGTTGAGTGTGACTTTGTTTTATTAGCCTTTGACTTCTTAATGTGTTGTATTCTTGTTGGAGAACAGACTGAATCATTCAGTAATAACTTATAAAATGTCTTACGTGGTGGATGTACATAAGTAGATAAGTATTAGTGTTGAAGAGGCCCTCAAAGACCTGGTAGTGGTGTCCGAGTGACAGATTTATGTTTTCAACTTAACCTTTAGTATAGGGCACATGAAAGATTTACAATGGAAGTAATTTATGCAAGTGCTTGCGGTTGTTTGTAATAGTTTTTACAGAATTTATGTCTAAATGCATTGCTTTATGAGACTTGAGCAAAGTGGGAAGTAAATCTAAAGGTTATTATTACGTGGTTCCTTTGGGGATATCCTATCCATACACTACCTTGATATGGTGCAATCATTCATCGAATTAGAAGTGACCATGAATGACGGGAGATGTTTTTTTTTCACTATGAATATTAATGTTTTGATCTTGTCATGTATGAGAACTATAGATACGTATACACTGCAGTGTACTAGATCATTCATAAGTTATGTTAATGATTTTAAATGCAACACTGCAGTACCCCTGAATAGGGTCACTGCAAAATATTGTTCTAATGTTATGTTAAGGGAAATGTTGTGATTTACTGTGTTTGTATACCTAATAGCACTGTATGGACAGTTTGGGGTTAACACCTTGGCTCATCCTGCTAGGTTGCCAGGGGTTAGACCTGGGTCTGTCCCCTGATTTGTCAATCAGTCTAGTGCTACCTGAGGAAGAGAGGAGAGCTAGATGTGCAAACTCCTCAAAGCTAGGCCTAAGCTCAGAGAGCCTTTATCTTTGAGACATCTGTAGCTAAGAAAAGCTACTTTATCCCCAAAAGTGCTTCAGAGAGAGAAGTTAGAAGGTCAAGAATCTATAAGGTTCTGCATTGGAGTCAGTCAGGATGGACTTGTTCATGTTTATGGGAGATAAAGATTTTTCTGCTGTGAGAGGGAACATTACTCGCACAACCTTCCACACCCTGAGGCAGTATGGCCAAATAATATTTAAATCTGCACCCCTCAGTCCAGGAATTTGCAGAAACATTTACCAAGAAGCTAACTGTCAGCCTAAGGTGTTACATTTGTTGCTGGGCGAGGAGTTTGGGAAGGAGTGTGTGTATATATAGAGACAGACTCATTAGCTGGCCTAATTCATTAGCTGCAAGTACTAGCTTCAAGTACTACATTAAGTACTAGTAAAGAGATATTGCAGGAGACTGAAGAGATTCAAGAGATACTGCAAGAGATTGGCTTAGAGTCTCCAACTGGCTCATCTGTGTTGTTTTTGCTGATCATTGCTTGAGAAGAGGTAAGGAATTCGGTCAGCTGTTTGCTATTGTGCGTTTGCTAATGAGCCTAGCTCACTAAGGTGTTACATTTGTTGCTGGGGGAGGAGTTTGGGAAGGAGTGTGTGTATATATAGAGACAGACTCATTAGCTGGCCTAATTCATTAGCTGCAAGTACTAGCTTCAAGTACTACATTAAGTACTAGTAAAGAGATATTGCAGGAGACTGAAGAGATTCAAGAGATACTGCAAGAGATTGGCTTAGAGTCTCCAACTGGCTCATCTGTGTTGTTTTTGCTGATCATTGCTTGAGAAGAGGTAAGGAATTCGGTCAGCTGTTTGCTATTGTGCGTTTGCTAATGAGCCTAGCTCACTAAGGTGTTACATTTGTTGCTGGGGGAGGAGTTTGGGAAGGAGTGTGTGTATATATAGAGACAGACTCATTAGCTGGCCTAATTCATTAGCTGAAAGTACTACATTAAGTACTAGTAAAGAGATATTGCAGGAGATAGTCAGGAGGTAGGCTGGAAGGTGGAAACAATACAAAAAAAAAGGTAAGATTTGTTTGATTTAAAGTTACAAATTTATTTTTTTATTTTTTTTCTCCTCTTTAAAATGGCAGACTTGGTTCAGTGCAGGAATTGTTGTGCATTTATTTCATGTTCCACTCTTTGGAGATTCGGATGCTGTCAGATCTGTAGACAGTTCTCCTTACTGCAGCAGGAAATTGCATTTTTGAAAGCTGAAATATTTAAATTATCTGTTAAACAAACTCCAGCTAGGACTGCTGCAATGCCACTGCCACAGAGGACCCCCAGAAATGGCAGATGGGTTAATGTAGGTTCTGGAAGACTTAGAGTGGTGGATAGAAGACATGTCCCACAGTCGGTGGTTCTCCATAATTCATTTGCAGCACTCTCAGAATGTAAAGACAACATGGATATGGACTCAAGCACAGAGGGTGAGAAACCATCGACTCCTATGTCTAATGTATGCAACAAAAAAGATAAAGTGAAGTCTCAAAGGAAGCAGCTGTTGCTGGGTGATTCAATCATAAGAAGTGTGGAGCTTAAAGAAAATGGTTTTGTGAGATGTCTCCCTGGGGCTACTGCTAGAAGAGATAGAAGACGTATTATTAATATTGTTAAGCAAGCAAAGCAGGAAGGGGACGTGGATGTTCTTGTCCATCTAGGGACAAATGACCTGGCTTGCAATGAAGTGTCAGAGGTGAAAAAATCTTTTATCACACTTGGTAATGACGTACAGGATTTTGCATCCACCATTTCATTTTCTGAAGTTCTGCCTGTGCATAATGTTCAGAATGATAGGCAGAGGCGCATAAAGGAGTTCAACATATGGCTTGGTAAATGGTGTCAAGAGCAAGGATTTGGCTTTGTTTCTCATGATAGCTCTACTTGGAATAGAAAGGAACTGTACAAAAAAGATGGTTTGCATCTTTCTCTCAAAGGAACAAATGTACTTAGTGAACAACTCCAAGAATTTGCGAAAGAGTATTTAAACTAGGAAGGGGGGGCAAAAGAGTGAAAATAAAAGAGTCCAATTGCCCCCCAAAACAATGCCAGAACAGGTCAGAAGCACAGAGGTTAAGAAATGATAAGCTCAGAGTCCTGTCTACAAATGCTCGCAGTTTAGGTAAAAAAATCAATGAACTTGGGTCAATAATGGCATCTGAGAATGTAGATTTAGTGGCTGTTACGGAGACATGGTTTAATGAAAGAAATGACTGGGACATAACCATACCAGGGTACTCTTTATACAGAAGAGACAGAGAAGGCAAGAAAGGAGGAGGAGTGGCCCTGTATGTGAAAGATAGCATTAAATCTAACCTAATACAAGTTGGTGAGGCCAACATAGAGTCAGTTTGGGTTACGTTGCAGTTTGCTAACCATGCAGTAACTCGTGTAGGTGTGATATATAGACCACCTGGTCAAGTTAAAGAACTAGATGATCTACTAGTTGAAGAAATAGCTAAAATGACAATGAAAGGAGAAGTTATCATTATGGGAGATTTCAATCTTCCAGATATAAACTGGAAAACCAAAATAGCAAGTTCTACCAGGAGTACAGATATTCTAAATTCCCTACTGGGGTTATCTCTACAGCAAGTGGTTGAGGAGCCAACCCGGAGGGAGGCCATTTTGGATTTGGTATTCACAAACGGGGATTCGGTATATGATGTCATTGTAGGCGAAACCTTGGGATCTAGTAATCACCAGTCAGTGTGGTTTAATATAAGAACTGTGAAAGAGTCCCACCACACAAAAACAAAAGTTTTAGATTTTAGAAAAACAGACTTTTCAAAAATGAAATTAGTCATAAATGAGTCCTTATCAGACTGGAACGGATTACATGGAGTCCAGGAGAAATGGGACTACTTAAAAGGTGCATTATTGAAGGCAACAGAAAATTGCATTAGACTTGTCAGTAAAAGCAAAAAAAGGAGGAGACCAATGTGGTACTCAGCAGAAGTGGCCCAAATCATTAAAAATAAAAAGCTAGCATTTTGTAATTATAAAAAAAAACAGAGCAATGAAGATAAGGAAATCTACAAGATTAGGCAGAGAGAGGCCAAGCAAGTTATAAGAACTTCTAAAGTGCAGGCAGAAGAAAAACTAGCTCAGTCTATGAAAAAGGGGATAAGACATTCTTCAGATATATAAATGAAAAAAGGAAATTAAAACAAGGAATAACTAAATTAAAAACAAAGGACGGAAGGTATGTAGAAGAGAATAAAGGGCTAGCCGACTGCCTTAATGAATACTTCTGTTCAGTTTTTACAAAAGAAAAAGGAGAAGGACCTCCACTAGAAAGAATGACTATTAAATCGTTTGATGCATGTATCTTTACAGAGGAAGATGTTCTAAGTTTGCTGTCTAAGGTGAAGACAGATAAGTCACAGGGGCCTGATGAGATACACCCAAAATTATTAAAAGAGCTTAGTGGTGAGCTGGCAAAACCGTTAACAGATTTATTTAACCAATCATTAGTAACAGGAGTCGTCCCGGAAGATTGGAAATTGGCAAATGTCGTGCCCATTCACAAGAAAGGTAGTAGGGAGGAATCGAGCAACTATAGACCAGTGAGTCTGACATCAATAGTAGGCAAATTAATGGAAACCCTATTAAAGGATAGGATTGTGGAACATCTAAAATCCCATGGATTGCAAGATGAAAAACAACATGGGTTTACTTCAGGGAGATCATGTCAAACAAATCTTATAGATTTTTTTGACTGGGTGAATAAAATAATAGACGGTGGAGGTGCAGTAGACATCGCATATCTAGATTTTACTAAGGCTTTTGACACTGTCCCACATAGAAGACTTATCAATAAACTGCAGTCATTGAGCATGGACTCCCATATTGTTGAGTGGATTAGGCAGTGGCTGAGTGACAGACAACAGAGGGTTGTAGTCAATGGAGAACATTCAAAACAAGGTAATGTTACCAGTGGGGTTCCACAGGGATCTGTACTGGGACCGATTTTGTTTAATATCTTCATAAGTGATATTGCAAAAGGCCTCGCTGGTAAGGTTTGTCTTTTTGCTGATGACACAAAGATATGTAACAGGGTTGATGTTCCTGGAGGGAAACGCCAAATGGAAAAGGATTTAGGAAAACTAGAAGAATGGTCAGAACTCTGGAAACTGAAATTTAATGTGGATAAGTGCAAGATAATGCACCTGGGGCGTAAAAACCCAAGGGCAGAATATAGAATATTTGACACAGTCATGACCTCAGTATCTGAGGAAAGGGATTTAGGAGTAATTATTTCAGAAGACTTAAAGGTGGGAAGACAATGTAATAGAGCAGCACGAAATGCCAGCAGAATGCTTGGCTGTATAGGGAGAGGTATAAGCAGTAGAAAGAGTGAAGTGCTTATGCCGCTGTACAGAACACTGGTGAGACCTCACTTGGAGTATTGTGCGCAGTACTGGAGGCCATATCTCCAGAAGGATATAGATACTCTAGAGAGAGTTCAGAGAAGAGCTACTAAACTAGTACATGGATTGCAGGATAAAACTTACCAGGAAAGGTTAAAGGACCTTAATATGTATAGCTTGGAAGAAAGAAGAGACAGAGGGGATATGATAGAAACTTTTAAATACATAAAGGGGATCAACTCGGTAAAGGAAGAGAGCATATTTAAAAGAAGAAAAACTACCACAAGAGGACACAGTTTTAAATTAGAGGGGCAAAGGTTTAAAAGTAATATAAGGAAGTATTACTTTACTGAGAGAGTAGTGGATGCATGGAATAGCCTTCCTGCAGAAGTGGTAGCTGCAAATACAGTGAAGGGGTTTAAGCATGCATGGGATAGGCATAAGGCCATCCTTCATATAAGATAGGGCCGGGGGCTATCCATAGTATTCAGTATATTGGGCAGACTAGATGGGCCAAATGGTTCTTATCTGCCGACACATTCTATGTTTCTATGTTTCTATGTTTCTGCAGAGATACTTGAGAGAGATAGAGAGAAAGAGTACTACATCCCCCATCATTGCTGCTATCCATAAGTTGCTATTTGTCGAAGTATTGAATAGTGTTGATTGAGCATGCTCAGCTGAACGTCAGTTCGGCTCGAGCATCGCGATGCTTGGCTCATAGCGGTGTTCGGCTGAATACCGCGTGTGCTTGAGCGCGATGCTCGAGTCTCCTCCCTGCACATTTGTTGGCTGCTACGCAGCCAATAAACGTGCAGGTAGGTACTGCCACTCACTGTTATGCCGTAGCCATGTTGGTTGCTGGCATTACAGTGATTGGCTGGCCCGAACGTGTCATCGGGTGCTATAAATAGCACCCGATGACACGTGGTTCGGCTCAGTCTTAGTCAGGGAGAGCTGTGCTGTAGAAGGGACAGATAGTGTAGGGAATTGAATTTTATTTTTTTGTTAGGCAGGGTTGCTGTTAGAGACTATTGTTGTGTCTGGCAGCAATATATATTTTTAACGCTACCTGCGCTAAATTGCGTGCAATTGTGGAAACCCAAAAGTCTTTTTAAGGACTATTGTTGTATTTGGCAGCAACATATATTTTTAGCTCAACCTGCGCTAAATAGCTTGCAATTGTTTGGCAGCTGCAGACAGCGACATTATCTGTGCTACATCTCCCGTGTAACGTGTGCGCAGCCTAAAAATATCAGTGACATCCAGTGTACTTTTTCCGTAGACGGTGTCTGCTGCGGACAGTTACATTACCTGCTCTACATCTCCTGTATAACGTTTGAGCATCCTAAAAATATCGGTGACATCCAGTGTACTTTTTCCGTAGACGCTGCGGACAGCGACATTATCTGTGCTACATCTCCTGTATACATCCAGTGTAATTATTTTCCGTAGACACTGCGGACAGTGACATTACCTGCGCTACATCTCCTGTATAACGTTTCTGCATCCCAAATAACTGAGTCATCCACCTCTACGTGTATGAGTTAAATATTAGTCTCCACAGGTATCTTCCTCCTCCACTTGTTCCTGTGGAATGTCAGAAAATCACACTGATAGTGAAGTACTGCTACTGTTAGCTGCATGCACTCCTGATAATGTACTCACAAGCTCATGTTGGTATGCAGACACACACACAGCAGCATTGTTTAACCTTTGACTTGCCTGTAATTTTATGGAAGTTTGTGAGTATAATAAATACCTTTTCATATACGCATTGGAGACGGTGCTTTACTATAAGAGCGAACTCCTTGTAGGATTACATATGGGAAGGAGGACCACGAGATGAGCTTGTAAGGATAGCGCTTGTCTGATGTGTCTGCATACCAACATGAGCTTGTGAGTATATTATCAGGAGTGCATGCAGCTAACAGTAGTAGTACTTCACTATCAGTCGGATTTTCTGACATTCCACAGGAACAAGTGGAGGAGGAAGATACCTGTGGAGACTAATATTTTACTCATACACGTAGAGGTTAATGACTAACTTGGAGTGGCTATCTTGAAAACTGTTAAGAATCGCGTGGTCCACCTAAATGTATTGAACTGAGTGTGAATTGAGCCCACGTCACTGTTAGAACCTGCTGCGGCACATTTTATCCAGGCATAGTAACAGAGGATTTTTATTTTTGCCAAATATCTGTGACATTGACTGTAATTTTTTCTTAGCAGCTGGTGACAGCAGCGCCATTACCTGTGGTACCTCTCCTATATAATGTTTCCGCATCCCAAATATCAGTGACATTGACTGTAATTTTTTCTTAGCCACTGGTGACAGCAGCAACATTACCTGCGCTACATCTCCTGTATAACGTTAGCTGCTGGTGACAGCAGCGACATTACCTGCGCTACATCTCCTGTATAACTTAGCCGCTGGTGACAGCAGCGATATTACCTGCTCTACATCTACTGTATAAATGAGCCGCTGGTGACAGAAGCAACATTACCTGTGCTACATCTTCTGTATAACGCTTGCACATCTGTAAAGGGGGAATATTAATTACCAATATTTATGCAAATATCAATAATTAATATTCATAAATAGGAGGAGTCGTCTTGTGATGACTCCGCCTATTTATACCTTAAATAAGGAATAATACTGTACTTTCACCTTGCCTTACGCTAATCACTAAGCTAGCTGCAAGCGCCTAACTGAGCTAACTACCGCTAATAAACACACGTTACACAGTAGGTATAATACAAATACACAATATTTATTAACACCTACAGTGCACAAAGCACGCAATGCACTTAACAATACAGTACTAAAAATACAGCACTAAACTACACTACACGGTTCCCAAATTCCACCCACAAAACTATCTAATACAGTACACACACACACCTATTAGCAGCCCACCCAACCTGGATTAAAAACTATCCCTAAGAACGAAGGGTTTACAGTGGCGCTGCAAGGGTAAATGCAGGCCACAGATACAGGGTTATAGGGGCTAATGCAGGTTGGGGTACAGCAGGGGTGAATAGGGCGCAGGGATGCTCCTGCAGGGATAAGGGCAGGTAGGAATGCACAGGTTAGATGGAAGGGGTTAATGCTGAGTTCAGCAGCCGGGGTCTGGCAATGCAGGGGTTAACCCAGGAAAGGGTTAGCATCAGGACAGGGCAGGGGATTGGTGGACAGTTCGTTGGTGGGACAAGGTAGGTGCAATGCAGGGGTTAACCCAGGAAAGGGTTAGCATCGGGACAGGGCAGGGGATTGGTGGTTCAGGGGTAAAGTAGTGGGTAGAGGTAGGGGAGAGATAGGACAAGTAGGGGTTCGTTGGTGGGACAGGGTAGGTAAGGGTTAATCGTTAATGGGATAGTGGGGTGATTCTCAGCCCTCCAGGGGTATGCCAAGGATGCTAGTTTTCCAGGGCTGGTCTTCTTGTGGGGGCGGCTCGGCTCTCCCCCCCCCAGTGCAGGGGCCGCCGGATATTTATGTCCAGCGGCCCGCACTGCTGCACCTCCCACACTGTGGCGCACGGGCGCGCACCACCATCAGGGACACGTGGGCCGGCGCAGTGATATGACGTCACTGCGCCAGCCCGCGCATCCCCGAACGAGCGCATCGGGGCCGCGCCACTTGCTAACAGGTGGGAGAAGCCTTTGATCTCCCGCCTGTAGCACTTTGCATTTCGGGCAGCGCGATGGTAATCGCGCTGCCGGAATGCGCATAATAGAAGGAGGGGAGGTTTCTCCCTTCCATCTATCATGCATAATTATCTCCAGCAGCGTTGGAGATAATTAAAACAAAGGACTCAGATTCTGTTGAATCTGAGTCCTTTGTAGTCATCAGGATGACCGGACCTTTGTCCGGTCATTCTGATGCAATCAACCAGATTGCATCAGTGTGAATGCTTAGGGCACATTCACACTGATGCACCTGGTTTCAGGTACATATAATGGGGCCTATGGATATGGGGGATATAGGAATAAGAAGGGGACACATATATATATATAAATATGGGACATATGAGGGGGCACATATTCCCCACAGGGGCCACGATGAGCCCCTGTGGACCACCAAGGGCAGATGTGCGCAGATGCTGGGCACATCTGCGCACATCATCCTATAATGTGCCTATTAATGCATGCATATATATATTATACATGCATGCACGTGTTTGCATGCATATATATATATATATATATATATATATACAGGGAGTGCAGAATTATTAGGCAAGTTGTATTTTTGAGGATTCATTTTATTATTGAACAACAACCATGTTCTCAATGAACCCAAAAAACTCATTAATATCAAAGCTGAATATTTTTGGAAGTAGTTTTTAGTTTGTTTTTAGTTTTAGCTATTTTAGGGGGATATCTGTGTGTGCAGGTGACTATTACTGTGCATAATTATTAGGCAACTTAACAAAAAACAAATATATACCCATTCAATTATTTATTTTTACCAGTGAAACCAATATAACATCTCAACATTCACAAATATACATTTCTGACATTCAAAAACAAAACAAAAACAAATCAGTGACCAATATAGCCACCTTTCTTTGCAAGGACACTCAAAAGCCTGCCATCCATGGATTCTGTCAGTGTTTTGATCTGTTCACCATCAACATTGCGTGCAGCAGCAACCACAGCCTCCCAGACACTGTTCAGAGAGGTGTACTGTTTTCCCTCCTTGTAAATCTCACATTTGATGATGGACCACAGGTTCTCAATGGGGTTCAGATCAGGTGAACAAGGAGGCCATGTCATTAGATTTTCTTCTTTTATACCCTTTCTTGCCAGCCACGCTGTGGAGTACTTGGACGCGTGTGATGGAGCATTGTCCTGCATGAAAATCATGTTTTTCTTGAAGGATGCAGACTTCTTCCTGTACCACTGCTTGAAGAAGGTGTCTTCCAGAAACTGGCAGTAGGACTGGGAGTTGAGCTTGACTCCATCCTCAACCCGAAAAGGCCCCACAAGCTCATCTTTGATGATACCAGCCCAAACCAGTACTCCACCTCCACCTTGCTGGCGTCTGAGTCGGACTGGAGCTCTCTGCCCTTTACCAATCCAGCCACGGGCCCATCCATCTGGCCCATCAAGACTCACTCTCATTTCATCAGTCCATAAAACCTTAGAAAAATCAGTCTTGAGATATTTCTTGGCCCAGTCTTGACGTTTCACCTTGTGTGTCTTGTTCAGTGGTGGTCGTCTTTCAGCCTTTCTTACCTTGGCCATGTCTCTGAGTATTGCACACCTTGTGCTTTTGGGCACTCCAGTGATGTTGCAGCTCTGAAATATGGCCAAACTGGTGGCAAGTGGCATCTTGGCAGCTGCACGCTTGACTTTTCTCAGTTCATGGGCAGTTATTTTGCCTCTTGGTTTTTCCACACGCTTCTTGCGACCCTGTTGACTATTTTGAATGAAACGCTTGATTGTTCGATGATCACGCTTCAGAAGCTTTGCAATTTTAAGAGTGCTGCATCCCTCTGCAAGATATCTCACTATTTTTTACTTTTCTGAGCCTGTCAAGTCCTTCTTTTGACCCATTTTGCCAAAGGAAAGGAAGTTGCCTAATAATTATGCACACCTAATATAGGGTGTTGATGTCATTAGACCACACCCCTTCTCATTACAAAGATGCACATCACCTAATATGCTTAATTGGTAGTAGGCTTTCGAGCCTATACGGCTTGGAGTAAGACAACATGCATAAAGAGGATGATGTGGTCAAAATACTAATTTGCCTAATAATTCTGCACGCAGTGTATATATGCATACGTCTCAACCTCCCTCAACAACATCCTAAATATCAGTGACATTCAGTTTAATTTATTTGCGCATACACTTACAAAACCTGCGCTACTGTACATGTGACATACTTGCAAGTATATATACCATTTAATATGCAGAAGGCGAGCAGTAAGGGACGGGGAAGTGGCCGTGCTGCTGATGGCGCACGCAGAGGCTGTGGCCCTGGGAGCGGAGAAACTGTGCCTGCTGCCAGAGCACAAGAAACACACTCATCCACGATACTTAGCTTCATGTCCCAGTTTGCAGGGCGGCGCAGGACACCACTCTCGAAGTCAGACCAGTGCGACCAGGTGGTCGGTTGGATTGCAGCAGATAATGCTTCCAGTCGGTTAAGCACCACCCTGTCTTCCACAAAGTCCAGTCTCAGTAGCCAAGAGTCTGGTCAACAGAATCCTCACCCTGATCCTCCTTCCTCCCACCATGGAGAGTCTTGGCAAACATGTGATCCCACACTCGGATATTCCAAGGAGCTCTTTTCATCGCCATTGCTTAATTTGGGCCTCTCGCCAAGCCCGCTTGAAGAGGGACATGTGGAGATCGTGTGCACTGATGCCCAAACTCTTCAGCATCCACAGTTACAAGAAGATGACGGTGGGGAATGGCAATTAGTGTTTCACGAGGTGGATGATGATGATGAGACACAGTTGCCAATAAGTCAACGTCAATTATTGTCTCAAGAGGTTGATGATGAGGATGAGACACAGTTGTCAATAAGTGAGGTTATTGTTAGGTCAAAAAGTCAGGAGGATGACAAGAGTGAGGAAGTGGAAGAGGAGGTAGTGGACAATGAAATCACTGACCCAACCTGGGAAGAAGGGAAGCCGAGCAAGGACAGCAGTACAGAGGCGGAGGGATCCGCAGCACCGCAACAGGCTGCAAAAGGCAGTGGGGTGGCAATAGGGAGAAGGCGGGCCACTCCAAACAGGCCCGCAACTGTTCCCCAGAGCACCTCCTTGCGGCAATCTCCCTGGCCAAGGGGTAGGTGTTCCGCAGTCTGCCGCTTTTTGGGGGGGGAAAGTGCAGATGATAAAAGAAGTGCCGTACCAAAATGAGCAGGGGCGCGAACACTAGCAACCTCACCACCACCAGTATGATCCACCACATGGCATCAAAGCACCCTAATAGGTGGGCCAAACGCCTGGGTCCACAATCGGTGTCTGCAGGTCACACCACTGCCTCCTCTTCCCCTGTGTTACGTGCTGGCCAATCCCCTGTCCAAGACGCAGGCCCGGATGCCTCCCACCCTGCACCTGGACCTTCGCAAGCACCATCAGCTAGCACATCCACTTCTGTGTCCCAGCGCACAGATGTCCATACCCCAGGCCTTTGAACAAAAGCGCAAATACCCAGCCACCCACCCACAGGCCATAGAACTAAATGTGCACCTTTCCAAATTGCTGGCCCTGGAAATGTTGCCATTTAGGCTTGTGGACACTGAGGCTTTCCGCAGCCTGATGGCGGCTGTCCCTCATTACTCAGTCCCCAGCCGCCACAATTTTCCAGGTGTGCCGTCCCTGCCTTACACCAGAATGTGTCCCATAACATCACCCATGCCCTGACCAATGCAGCTATTGGGAAGGTCCACTTAACGACTGACATCTGGACAAGTGCTTTAGGCCAGGAATGCTACATTTCCCTGACATCACACTGGGTAAAAGTTGTGGAGGCCGGAAGCGAGTCGTACCCTGGGCCCCAGGGTACCGTGACCCCCACTTCTCATCTCTCATTCCTGTGGTGGAGAGGACTAGTAAATTGGTGCAATACCAGAAGGTCCTTGTGGAAAAATTGCTCCAAAAATTTACAGCTGACAATGCTGGCAGCAGAGTACGTAGTTCCTTGGGCAACCGAGGAGGGGAGACGAGGGGAACACAGCAGTTCCAACAGAGGCAAGGCAACACTCTCCAAGGCCTGGGACAGTTTCATGACAACCCGCCAGCAACCTCACCCTGATGCGCGGCCTAGTGTCACAAGGAGAGAAACGTTTTGGAAGATAGTGAAGGAGTACGTAGCAGACTGGGTCAGCGTCTTCAATGATCCCTCTGTGCCTTACAACTATTAGGTGACAAAGCTGGACACGTGGCACGAACTGGCGCTCTAGGCCTTGGAGGTTCTTGCCTGCCCTGCCGCCAGCGTTTTGTTAGAGCGGGTATTTAGTGCTGCTGGGGGCATAAAAACTGATAAGGGCATCCGCCTGTCAACTGAAAATGCTCACAGGTTGACTCTTATCAAAATGAACAAGGCCTGGATTTCCCCTGACTTCTCTACTCCACCAGAGGAAAGCGGCGAAACATAAAGGCACTTTAAATGTGGCTTTTATGGTGTATTGAATATACTGTATTCCCATGCACCCCTTCCACCACAAAAAAGAGTATATGGTTCAATCTTCCTTTTCTCGTCCTCCTCCTCCTCCATCATATCAACATGCTTATTAGGCTGCCCTTGATTCTAATGTTTTAGAGAGTCAGCTGACCAGCAGACCCTCAACCATAATGCTTTAAATGGTCAGCTCAGCAGCAGGCCCTCGCCCATAATGTTTTAGATGGTCAGCTCGGCAGCAGGCCTTTGCCCATAATGTTTTAGATGGTCAGCTCAGCAGCAGGCCCTCGCCCATAATTTTTTCCATTGTTAGATCAGCAGCAGGCCCTCACCCCTAATGTTTTAGATGGTCAGCTCAGCAGCAGGCACTCGCCCCTAATGTTTTAGAGAGTCAGCTCAAAAGACTCCTAAATAATTAGAGCCACACAAATGACAATACAAGAATACATCTTTATTAAATCATCCAAAAAAGACATCATATACATAATCATAAGCAATAATGATAAAACCTAGCGAAAAGTGCTATGAAAGGGAAGAAAGCCCTCCCAAAATAAACTGGAGTCAATAGGGTAAATATGCTGCCCCAATGGTGGCTGTAAATAACACGGTTTAACACGGGGTTCCAAATTCAGTATGTACCAACAGGCTGAATGAGCCGTACACAGAAAATAACACCCCGATCCACCAATTAAACAGTATATTTCAATAATTCCAATAATGGAAGTATCATAAATCCCAAGTGGAAGATACACACGGGATTTATGATACTTCCATTATTGGAATGTCAGCTTCATATCTCCCATTGAACACATGTTATAACATATGACAACATCATGGTATTTATATACTGATTGCATATTAGCGGTATGGCATATTTACTGTCTCCCTTACTGCTGGCTGCTTAATATAGTGTTTAATTGGTGGATCGGGGTGTTATTTTCTATGTACGGCTCATTCAGCCTGTTGGCATATACTGTATTTGGAACCCCGTGTTAAACAGTGTTATTTACAACCACCATTGGGGGCAGCATATTTACCCTATTAACTCCAGTTTATGTGGGGAGGGCTTTCTTCCATTTCATAGCACTTTTCGCAAGGCTTTACCATTATTGCTTATGCTTATTTATATGATGTCCTTTTTGAATGATTTAATAAAGATGTATTCTTGTATTGTCATTTGTGTGGCCCTAATTATTTAGGTTTTTTTGATATGTTTCCACACATATTGTTTTGTATTTTGTTCAGTTATTGGCTGTTTTTTTAGAGAGTCAGCTCAGCAGCAGACCCTCAACCCTAATGTTCTAGATCAGGCATGGCCAACCTGCGGCTCTCCAGCTGTTGTAAAACTACAACTCCCACCATGCCCTGCTGTAGGCTGATAGCTGTAGACTGTCCGGGCATGATGGGAGTTGTAGTTTTGCAACAGCTGGAGAGTCTCAGGTTGGCCATCCCTGTTCTAGATGGTCAGCTCAGCAGCAGACCCTCACCCCTAATGTTTTAGATGGTCAGCTCAGCAGCAGACCCTCACCCCTAATGTTTTAGATGGTAGGATCAGCAGCAGGCCCTCACCCCTAATGTTTTAGAGGGTCACCAGCAGGCCCTTGCTCCTAATGTTTTTGAGGGTCACCAGCAGGCCATCAATCATAATTTTTCAAGGGTGTGTATGATGCCCTCCTTTATGTGTAATAAAGGGGGTATTGGAGTGCCGGTTCCTTGTAATTTTTGGCAGCCCTTTCAGTTAGTGCATAGACTTTATGAGTGTAGGCGTCTCACTACCTGAACAATTGTACCACAATGTGAATGACGCCCTTTTTTATGTGATATACAGGTTGTATCGGAGTGCCTCTTGCTTGTAATTTTTGGCAGCACTTGCACTTTATATACAAGTTACTATACAGGAAAGAATGTTTCCTAACAACTTTTCCTCTAAAATCAATTTTATATTTGGTTTGGTGCGTATTATTGTCAGTCTGTAAAAGTGGCGTACTACTCGGACAACATCGTTCCCAGCAGCGACCTGGGAGTTCAAGATGCATCCAGACATCCTCCCCATGCTGTTCCCGAACCATTTCGGTGGTGTTTCCATCAATTTCTGACCTTTTCATGTGAACCAGACACCCTTCCCTTTTCAGAGCAGGGGTACCTGGTTTAATGGTCAGGTTCTCCCATTGACTGTCATTGTGCTCGGGTGCTCGGTAGAGCACCCAAGCATCCCGAGGTGTTCTACTCGAGCACCTGAGCAATCTGGTGCTTGATCAACACTATTATTGAACTGTGATCTACTTGGAACTGTGCCTCATTATTATTGTTGGATGTACTACTATTCCTACTCTGCATATTAGTAAGGACAGGCTTATTCATTGGTACCAACTGGCCTGGTTTTTGACTTCTCCACCATCCGCCGACCACTTCATCCACACTTCTGCCTTACACATTGCCAAAACACTTAACAACAAAAGATCCCCTCTAACCACTAGGCAGAAAGAATGTGCCTTCCAGTCACTGCATTGTCCCAGAGAGTGCCGGAAGGAGGGAATACTACTACCACCCTTGGGACCAAAACTACAACTGCCATTCTCTGGTACCCTCTCTGGGGCTTGCTGCAACACCAAATCCTACTTTTATCACCCTCTTCCGCCCAGATCTGCCATGTGAGCATTGTCGTCTGTACCTCTCGCCATACTCTGTAACCTGTTTTGTTGCTTGTCTCAATCAACACGTAACCTATTTGTCTCCAGAGTTTAATTCAGCCGGGGACACTCCTCAACCTACAAAGCAGTTACCCACAAACTGCTGTAATATATATAGTGAAGGCTGTGTACAGCCTGTAATTGTGGGAGGAGCTGCCTCCTCTACTTATATCCAGCGGCCGGGAGGCAGAGGGCGGTCGTTTCTGTGCAGCAGGTTCCTACCTCGGTCTCGTGCAGGCAGCTTGGCAAGCGATCGCGACGTCACTTCCGGCAACTTCCGGTTGTTCCTCCAGCGTGCGGCCCAGCGGGGAGTAGAGCTGTCGGTTCCTCCAACCTGCACCAGCCTCCCCGTAGCTAAACGGCCGCATCACCCCCCAGCTGATACGAGTCCGCGGCAGGGCGCTCAGCAGCCTGGTGGGGGCTCACGACGCCGGATGGTCCGCTCCAGTTCAGCATACCAGGCGGTCATTCCGGTCAGCAGGCTGCCGCGCGCTCACCTTCCGGGTGTCAGGTTAGCCCACAGTGTCACTTGGTCGGGGTTGGGACCATGCCTTTCAGAGGGGTTATGTTTCTAGCAGGCCGCATTAGGCTTCCTTCCTCTGGTGAGTTCACTTACTCACCCATCTAATCATTCAGGGTTTCCAGAGCCAGGTGGGATAAGCCCGGCAGCGGTCAGTTATCTCTGCCAGGAGGGGGTGCCGTGGCCCTCCCCTACCTTGCCTTCCCTATTTAAACTCTTCCTCATGTCCAGCAGGATGGATCAGGTCCTGTTCGCTTAGGTGAGAAATTTCTCATAGTCCACCTGCTTCATGTATTTGCCTAGGTCACGTTTTGAGGTGGCGTACGGAGTCGCTCAAGGCTGGTTTTATTTTCATCACCTGGATTCACTCAGGTCATCATTCAGGCATATAACGTTGGCTCCTGACATCCTAAGGTCACGTTTCAATCATGTATTGCTGCCTGGATCCCTCAGGTTATCCGCCTCACAGGTCACGTTGGTCCCTGAATCGCTCAGGTCCAATGTATTTGTCTGTTTCGCTCAGTTTTTTTTTTTTTCTGCAGGGGTTTGGTGGTTCCTAATACCATTCAGGCCAGGTCTCAGTCATGTTTGTTGCCTGAATCACTCAGGTGCTGGTCTTAAATGTTACGTTGAATCCTGATTCGCTCAGGTCATATGCAGTTGCCTGAATCGCTCAGGTTTTCTTCCTGCAGGGTGACGCTGGTTCCGGTTGTCTCTCAGGTCAGGTAACAATTTGTTTATTTTTGTCCGATTCCACTCAGGTTGTTGGTTTTAGAAGGTCATGTTGGTTCCTGAATCGCTCAGGTTTCATGTAATTGCCTGAATCGCTCAGGTTCATGTATGGCCTGAATCGCTCGGGTTTTATGCAATTGCCTGAGTCGCTCAGGTTTTATGCAATTGCCTGAATCGCTCAGGTTTTGTGTGAGTGCCTGAATCGCTCAGGTTCCATGTATTTGCCTGAATCGCTCAGGTTCTATGTAATTGCCTGAATCGCTCAGGTTTTGTGTAGTCGCCTGAATCGCTCAGGTTTTATGTAATTGCCTGAATCGCTCAGGTTCTATGTAATTGCCTGAATCACTCAGGTTCTATGTAATTGCCTGAATCGCTCAGGTTCTATGTAATTGCCTGAATCGCTCAGGTTTTGTGTAATTCCCTGAATCACTCAGGTCTTTTTTCCCCGCAGTGCCCTGTCGGTTCCTATTAACCCAGTCCATGTTTCCCGCATGTATAATTACCTGAATCGCTCGGGTCATTCTTCATGCGGCACGGCATCGGTCCCTGATTCTTCAGGTCAGGTGCCATTTGTTAGTTTGTCATAGCACCCAGGCTGCGTTCTGGTCTCCTATTTTCCGGTTCCACCAGGTCGCGCATTGCTGGCCTGGTTTCCCGATCCTCAGGCTCATACGATTATCTTCGTACAGTCGTTTCTGTTTTCCTGTGCACTCCTCTCCAGGTCTCGTGTCAATGCAAGCTTGTTTTTCATTTAAGCAGGACCTCAGGCCACCGAAATTCCCGGTCCAGCTTCATTTGTTTCGCAGTGCTTCTCCGTTACCGGTCATTCCACGGTGCCAGGTTCCAGGTAAGTTAAAAAAACAGGTTACGGCGGGTGGTCCCACCGCGGCTTAGGGGTTCTTCCCCCTTTTTTCATCGCAAGCTTTTATTTCTAGGTTTCCGGTCCCGTCAGAGAAATTTGTCAGGGCTGACTGTTGGTTCGGGTAGGTTTGTGTTTAATTTCTATGCCATGTTTTTCCAGTTCCTCACCGCACTCGCCCGGTCATTCTGTCACAACTCGTTTAAAAAAAAAAAAAGGGGGAAAAATTAAATATGTATGTGTATATGCTTACCTCTTTCCTATGCAGCCTGAAAGATGTCTCAAGCGTCAGATGTGGATGACAACATGTCATTGCCTGGGTCTTCAGTGTCAGGACGCGCCAGTAACCAGTCCCTTCGGAGCTGGACAATACCTAAGCTCATCTCGGAGCTCAATAAGAGGGGAATTCATCATCCCGCATCAGCGAGGAAGGCAGAGCTCTACCGTCTCCTGATGACGGAGTCAGGGGGTTCAAACGAACAGCCCTCTCTCTCTTCCATTCAGCTCTCCCTGCTTCAGCTGCAGTCGGTGGCGGATTTTCAGTCCAGAATGGGGGAGTTGGAGTCTCGACCTCCGGTGGCGTCACCGTCACCGTCTCCGCCTCCCGTCCCTTCCACTTCTCAGGACGCGGCTCCAGGTACGGTCTGTGCCAGCCCCCAGATCGCTCCGTCACATTTCATCCCGGAGAACTTACAAAGGGATATCCTAGCAGGGAAGGATGTTAATCTAGCATCCATTCTCATTGCGTCCCAGGACGTTTCAGAGAACAAGATTATTAATTGTGGGGAGGTGTCGGTCGTGCTCAGAGCGAAGGACGCTCGCTTGAATCGAAAGCTGTCAATACCAGAATTTGTTCTAGCATTCAGCCTGTACAGGGACACCATTTGCTCAGTACAACCCCACAGGCGTGAGGAGTTGGATTCTTTTTTGTACTGCATTACTGACTTGGGTTACAATTACAGTGGCACAAATTTTTATGACTATCATAGGTCATTCTCGGCCAAGGCAGCCGCAGCCCTCGCCCAGTTCCAGTTTATCACTGACTGGGCGACCCTCGACATGGAGCTTTTCTGTCGGCATTTCGCCGGTCTAAGAGCTCCTACTTGTTCATCTTGCCAGTTGATCCTACATACAGCAGACTGGTGCCCCAACCTGCCTACCCCGGCTCGGGAGGGTTCCCTCCCAGGTCCCTCTAGCGCCCAGCGGTACCAGGCCTCAACAGATAAGCTGGGGAGACCAATTACTTAGTACAGCCTGTAATTGTGGGAGGAGCTGCATCCTCTACTTATATCCAGCAGCTGGGAGGCAGAGGGCGGTCGTTTCTGTGCCCCACCCTCCCATCCCCTTTTCTCATCTATCCCTCCTTGGGTGGCCCACATATTTAGACCTTACCTCGTATCTGGCTCCGGGCACACTCCAGCCAGATAGGTCGGGCAGTATGTAGGCATGCCTCTTCTGTCCCACGCACAGCTCTTACCACAAATATATATATATATATACAGTACAGACCAAAAGTTTGGACACACCTTCTCATTCAAAGAGTTTTCTTTATTTTCATGACTATGAAAATTGTAGATTCACACTGAAGGCATCAAAACTATGAATTAACACATGTGGAATTATATACATAACAAACAAGTGTGAAACAACTGAAAATATGTCATATTCTAGGTTCTTCAAAGTAGCCACCTTTTGCTTTGATTATTGCTTTGCACACTCTTGGCATTCTCTTGATGAGCTTCAAGAGGTAGTCCCCTGAATGGTTTTCACTTCACAGGTGTGCCCTATCAAATTTAATAAGTGGGATTTCTTGCCTTATAAATGGGGTTGGGACCATCAGTTGCGTTGAGGAGAAGTCAGGTGGATACACAGCTGATAGTCCTACTGAATAGACTGTTAGAATTGGTATTATGGCAAGAAGAAAGCAGCTAAGTAAAGAAAAACGAGTGGCCATCATTACTTTAAGAAATGAAGGTTAGTCAGTCAGCCGAGAAATTGGGAAAACTTTGAAAGTAAGGGCTATTTGACCATGAAGGAGAGTGATGGGGTGCTGCGCCAGATGACCTGGCCTCCACAGTCACCGGACCTGAACCCAATCGAGATGGTTTGGGGTGAGCTGGACCACAGAGTGAAGGCAAAAGGGCCAACAAGTGCTAAGCATCTCTGGGAACTCCTTCAAGACTGTTGGAAGACCATTTCAGGGGACTACCTCTTGAAGCTCATCAAGAGAATGCCAAGAGTGTGCAAAGCAGTAATCAAAGCAAAAGGTGGCTACTTTGAAGAACCTAGAATATGACATATTTTCAGTTGTTTCACACTTGTTTGTTATGTATATAATTCCACATGTGTTAATTCATAGTTTTGATGCCTTCATAGTCATGAAAATAAAGAAAACTCTTTGAATGAGAAGGTGTCCAAACTTTTGGTCTGTACTGTATATATACACACAAATCATATATGAAAACCTTCTTTTACATCAGTACAAAGCTTCTTCTCACAGATGCTTCAATATAACCAGTCATTCCTAAAATATTGACAACTTTTACCCGCTACAAAATGGATTGTCTGGAAATCGGTAATAGAAACTGCTTTTTTTTTTTTCATAATAGCAGCTTGATATTTTCAAACTATCCATTCCTCAATGGATGGCTCTTATCAGTTCATTGACACTAGAATCACAGCCTGCCTTCAGACAGTATTTCTCATTGTCTCATTTACTAATGAATACATTCTATCTTAGCATTCAATGGTATTCCAGGTATGAGGAAGCTGTATATCAGCCAGTATTACTGCAAAGGGGCCAGTAAAACGAACATTTTTGTTTCAATTTAGTGATATAATTTCATATTTTTTTTGTCTTGTTCAAAATAAGATTTTTGCACTTAAACAATGATCTAACTATAGGTTTCTCACTGAAATAAACAGTTTGATTTGAAATGGATGCCTAGAATTTCTATATTTTCTAAAAAGGAAACTGTGAAACTCTCAGTGATCCAAACAGACCAGACTGGCTATGGAGGAATTTATCAAGACCTGAACTCCAGAATTCAGGATTTTAAAAGTAACATAATAGAAATTTGCTACTTTTTGGAGTTACTGTTACTTGGGCCAACATTTTGCATTTTAACACCACGCAATCCAATTTATAATTCAAAGGGAAATTGTCAGCTGCACTATGATGCCCTCATTTAAGATTTCTCTCTCTTCTCCCTGCTCTTTATTCTTCGAGGGGGAGGGGGAGAGAAATTCTCCCCTCTCTCTCCCTCTCTTCAATTGGGTGGGGGGGAGGGCGGTGGGGTTAAAATGCTAATATGTGAATGATTATTCTGATGACCCGTTGGACGGTCTGATATTGTATATTGTATGTTTTCTAAAACAATAAAATTTAAAAACAGGTAACAAAAATAAAAAAAAGATTCGGGAGGGGGGGGTGGATACTAATTCTCCTTATGGTCAGCACCTAGTAGGTGTAATTATAGGATAGCTTTATTACATCTGGTGGCATCAGAGGTTCAGCTTTTTTAGGGGGGGAAAGAGAGCTAATTAGCAAATTAGGACATCATAGTGTAATGACAGACCAGCTGATGGTGGTCAGTACTTTTAGAGTACTGAAATCAAGCAATTATATACAAGATACTGCGCACTTTCTTCCCCCCTTCCTATCCTGCTATTTCTGCTGGGACGGGATAACCACATAAAGAGGTAACCTTGATTTAAATAGTTATTGACTTTTATTCTGTGGTTTCCTCTTCACTCTTATTGCAGGTTTTTGTTACAGGATATTCCATGGGTTCTGTGTCTGTCTGCTGGAGCACGCCCCGGCCAGTGGCGTAACTCCGTTATTCAGATGCTCGCGCTCACGTGGAGCTACCCAGTGACGTCACTTGTACAAGCTACGGATCACTATGAGTGTAAAAATTCCAAATTCAATAGGGACTCATTACCACACAGAATAGAGAAGGTGGGACCGTGGAAAATTTATTTTAAACTGTAGACGAATATATACCAGAAAATGTAATGAGCAGAAAGATCGATTATCAATAATTACCACACATACTGAGGACCGTGGAGAATTCATTTGAAACTGTAGATGAATATATACCAGAAATATGTAATGAGCAGGAAGATCGATTAATTACCACACATACTGAGGAGGAGGATAACGTAGGTGAGAATCCACCTGTCCCATAGTCCCTGGAGGTAATAATACAAATGAGGAAAAGTCCCCTAACAACTTTGATCCAAAATCGCTATAGCCCTTTATCCCAGGATAGTAATAGATGGGAAGAAGCAGAGCTAGAAAATCCCACTGCAGAAGCAACAGCTGATGATAGTAACATTGTAGGAAAAGAAATAAGGAACACAAAAAATTGAACAATAAGGAGAGTGTAAGTAGGGAGAAAAAAAAAGAAAAAACAAAAGGAAAAGATAGAGAAGAAAGGGAGGCCGATAATACCAAATGACAAAAATAAAACAGTCATTAAAAAAACTATGAAACAGGATTTTTTTCAGGTCCGAATAAGGGGAAATACAAAGGGAAATAATAACAAGGTAATCTTGATTTAAATATTGACACTGGAGTGGTTATCCCGTCCCAGCAGAATTAGCAGGATAGGAAGGGGGGAAGGTAGTGCGCAGTATGTTTGTATATAATTGTTTGATTTTAGCTCCCCTGAAGCAGCAGAATTTCACAGGGCGCCGGCTTCGCGCTCCTTCCCTTCGGTGCCGCTGGCGCCCTGCGATAACTTTGGAGCAAGGACATGAGCTGCGTCCTCATCTCCAGGGCAACGGGGGGCGGGGAGGACCCGGCCGCACACACTTCCTTAGCGTGGTCGGCGTCCTCTGCTCCCATAGTTTCGGCGAAAAGGCGAACTGGACACTTGGCGCTCAGCAGGATGCTGGGGGACGAGTCATGTGACACTGGCCATGTCACATAAGTCCCTCTCTCCCCCATTTAACAGGCAGCCTGCTGGCCTTAGGTTGCCTGTGATTGATGTCCTATACCTTGTGTATATTCCGTTGGCAAGGTATTCGTATTTCGGTTTGTTTTTGGACTTAGTCTCCTGCTCGCTCCTTTTGTACTGTTGCTTCTCCTGGTATTAGACTTCTGCTTGACTTAGACTTCTCCTCGCCTGCTCCCTGTGTCCAACTGCTTCTCCTGGTATTGACTCTCGATTGTATATTGCCGTTGCCTCTGCTTGTCCCCTAGTACCGCCTTGTCCTCCTGGTTTTGACCTTTGCTAGTTCTACCTCTCTGTGTTTGTCTGTGTTGTTTGTCCCTCCGCACTTACTCAAGTTAGGGATCACCGCCTAGTTGCGCTCCGTTGCCTAGGACGGGTAAGTGCAAGTAGGCAGGGACAGGGGCGTGGGTGGAGTCAGTTTGCACCTTCCCTATTTCCCTTCTCGTGACACAGATATTGCGGTACTGCTGTGATACTGCAGCACACAAGAAGGATCAGCACCAGTGGACTCGAGAAACTGAACTTTTAGAGTACTGACCTACATTACTCAGATGCTTGCTCACTACCCCCTGCCTCCAGATAATGAGTGAAAGGCCCCTTTCCTGTTAGGAAGGAAATCTTCATCTGCAGGAGGGGGAGAGCGGGGCAAAGGGGGCAGCATCAGACTCATCTCTGTCGCATCACTGGTGTGTGCTGCTGGCTTCGGAAGGTCAGTACTCTGAAAGTGCTGACTGCTATCAGAGCAGTGCCAGACAGCGGGTCTGTTACTATACTATTATACTATGCTGCACTAATTGTTACACTCTGACTCCATCATAGGAGTGGAATAGAAAGTGAAGTAACCGTTCCTGCAAAATGCACTTTATCCCCTAAGCAACCACCCTATGTTTTTTTGACAGTGGGCAATGCAGAGCTCTAGTCTGCAGGGACATCGTTTTGCATCATGGCAGTAGGTTGTGGGCTACAGTCCTTCTGCGCTAAGAACCTACTGTTACTAACAACTCAGGTTCTTACCACATTCTCCTGCTCACAACAGAGGTTGGAGAAAGGTCCCATTCCAGCTGTTAACCCTTTGATTGCTGCAACCCATACCACAGCATGATCAAAAGGGACTACTCGCTACAATCAGGTCACCAGGTTTCCCATCAACCCAATCGGAGTCTAGGGGAGCCTTTTGCAGTCAGCTCTGAGGGCCTACAAACAACCCCAGGGCACACGTGTTGATAAATTTAAATTGCTTGTGTCATAGTGACACAGAGCATAATGTATTAGCATACAGGAGACAAAAACATTTAGCATAAAATAACTTTTATTGCGGACTTAAATATATATATATATATATATATATATATATACACAGTGGATATAAAAAGTCTACACACCCCTGTTAAAATGTCAGGTTTCTGTGATGTAAAAAAATTAGACAAAGATAAATCATTTCAGAACTTTTTCCACCTTTAGGCTACCATTCCGTTTTTTGCGGTCCTCAAACCGCGGATCCGAAAAAAACGGAAGCCGCCTGTGTGCCCTCCGCAATTTGCGGAACCGAACGGGCATCCCATTGTAGAAATGCCTATTCTTGTCCGCAAAACGACAAGAATAGGACATGCTATATATATATATATATATACAGCCAGGTCCATAAATATTGGGACATCGACACAATTGTAACATTTTTGGCTCTATACACCACCATAATGGATTTGAAATGAAACTAACAAGATGTGCTTTAACTGCAGACTGTCAGCTTTAATTTGAGGGTATTTACATCCAAATCATGTGAACGGTGTAGGAATTACAACAGTTTGCATATGTGCCTCCCACTTGTTAAGAGACCAAAAGTAATGGGACAATTGGCTTCTCAGCTGTTCCATGGCCAAGAGTGTGTTATTCCCTCATTAAAATATAACTTTTATTAGTCACTTTTAAATCCCGTAGACTGCCCGTTCCCCTGAAGACGCCATGTATATGTTTAATTTGTGTATAATGTTTTAGACTACACAGACCTCTGTATGTGTGATAGTAGGCAGACGCCGGCAAAAACAAATAGGTAGTGACTGGAGCAAGCGCGCCGCTACCAGGCTACCAGAACAAAAGCATACCAAGCAAATAAATACAGCACACTAGAGGTCCTAGTAGACAGTTTTAATAGTAGGTTAGATAGGATTTAGTAATCATTAATTATTTAAAAAGTGACTAATAAAAGTTATATTTTAATGTTATAACAAAACATACACATGTCAAGAGTAGGCAACCAGTAGTCTAGTACTAAATGAAAAAAAGTTAAAAGTGCCACTACATGTGTAGGGTATCGATCTGTAACACATGTTATTCCCTCATTATCCCAATTACAATGAGCAGATAAAAGGTCCAGAGTTCATTTCAAGTGTGCTATTTGCATTTGGAATCTGTTGATGTCAACTCTCAAGATGAGATCCAAAGAGCTGTCACTATCAGTGAAGCAAGCCATCATTAGGCTGAAAAAACAAAACAAACCCATCAGAGAGATAGCAAAAACATTAGGTGTGGCCAAAACAACTGTTTGGAACATTCTTAAAAAGAAGGAACGAACCGGTGAGCTCAGCAACACCAAAAGACCCGGAAGACCACGGAAAACAACTGTGGTGGATTACCGAAGAATTCTTTCCCTGGTGAAGAAAACACCCTTCACAACAGTTGGCCAGATCAAGGACACTATCCAGGAGGTAGGTGTATGTGTGTCAAAGCCAACAATCAAGAGAAGACTTCACCAGAGTGAATACAGAGGGTTCACCACAAGATGTAAACCATTGGTGAGCCTCAAAAACAGGAAGGCCAGATTTGAGTTTGCCAAACGACATCTAAAAAAGCCTTCACAGTTCTGGAACAACGTCCTATGGACAGATGAGACCAAGATCAACTTGTACCAGAGTGATGGGAAGAGAAGAGTATGGAGAAGGAAAGGAACTGCTCATGATCCTAGGCATACCCCCTCATCAGTGAAGCATGGTGGTGGTAGTGTCATGGCGTGGGCATGTATGGATGCCAATGGAACTGGTTCTCTTGTATTTATTGATGATGTGACTGCTGACAAAAGCAGCAGGATGAATTCTGAAGTGTTTCGGGCAATATTACCTGCTCATATTTAGCCAAATGCTTCAGAACTCATTGGACGGCGCTTTACAATGCATATGGACAATGACCCAAAGCATACTGCAAAAGCAACCAAAGAGGGAAAGAAGTGGAATGTTATGCAATGGCCAAGTAAATCACCTGACCTGAATCCGATTGAGCATGTATTTCACTTGCTGAAGACAAAACTGAAAGGAAAATGCCCCAAGAACAAGCAGGAACTGAAGACAGTTGCAGTAGAGGCCTGGCAGAGCATCACCAGGGATGAAACCCAGAGTCTGTTGATGTCTATGCGTTCCAGACTTCAGGCTGTAATTGACTGCAAAGGATTTGCAACCAAGTATTAAAAAGTGAAAGTTTGATTTATGATTATTATTCTGTCCCATTACTTTTGGTCCCTTAACATGTGGGAGGCACATATGCAAACTGTTGTAATTCCTACACCGTTCACCTGATTTGGATGTAAATACCCTCAAATTAAAGCTGACAGTCTGCAGTTAAAGCACATCTTGTTCTTTTCATTTCAAATCCATTGTGGTGGTGTATAGAGCCAAAAATGTTAGAATTGTGTTGATGTCCCAATATTTATGGACCTGACTGTGTGTGTGTGTATATATATATATATATATATATATATATATTGTCAATAGCATTGAGACAATCAAGAAAGGAACATTCTATCCGGCTATATCCCATTTGGAAAACTTTTGAATTATATGTTTTATATTTATTTTTATGTTATTTTTATTTATTTGTTTACCAGCTAGGGCCCTGCCGGGAATATTATGATAATAAATATTATAGATAACTATTATTGATATTGGTAAGTGTGTGATATCTAGGTGGGGGGGGGTGCTTGTCAATTATATATATATATAATTCTCCTCCTGATCTGCCTCCCCAATCCTGACACCGCTCAGACAGCGCTCCATGCCTACTGCTTTGCGCTGTTATGCGCCTACATATTGAGACTCCTGCTGCGGGACTCACGATGTGAGAGGGATGCCTCTGCTTCTGCAACAATCTGTGTGTTGTGGACGCGGCGGCTTGGTCTCCTCATCTAGCAGCGGTTTTGAGTTGTCCGTCCCTGCTCTGGAGTCCTGGGACGCCTGCCCTGGAAGAGACCTTCTATAAGTTTAAGGCTCTTCTGCTTTCCTTGGACCTGCCTCTTCAGCATTAAAACAAATAGACTTTAAGATCCCACAACAAGTGAGATCTATCCATATTGACTTTTTGTTTCATCTATCTCGTTGTCTCCTGCCCTTTATTGCCATTTGTGGAAACAAAGAATTAGGGGAAGAAAAATTTTAAAAGTAAGGGGAAAAAAAAAATAAAAGGAAGAAAAAAGGGGACGAGAGAAAGGAGGAAGAAGGAGAGGGAAAAAAAAAAAAAAAAAAAAAAAAAAAAAAAACATTGCCCCCCGAAGAATAGACCTGTCGCTATCTAAAACTAGACACAGATCTGCAGAGACTGTAAAAATCGATCAGTTCTTAAAATCGCTGAAAAAAAACATAGCTGGATTAAGATCGGAAGAGGCAATGGAGGATTATTCACAGAATGGAGATGGGGAGAGGGCGGAAATGGACACACCGCTAGTGGAGAAAGCTCCCCCATAGGAGATTTTAGCCATGGTCAAAAATAATGGTAAGGTGATACAAGATATTACAATGCACCTGGGGGCAGTGCAGTCAGATGTATCTCTAATTAGAGGCGAGGTAACTGAGATACGGGTCACTGCTATAGAAAAGACTGTTGGCTCCCTGGAGCATGAAGGGAAAATATTAAAATCTGAAACTGCTACACAGAGAACGGAATATAATAATTAGAGATGAGCGAATTTTAAAAAAATTTGATTTGCCGGGTTGGCCGAATTTTTGGGGAGAAATTAGATTCGATCCGAATAAATTCAGGGTGAATTACGTAAAAAAACGGCTATTTCCTGGCTGCAGAGAGCCTTTCTTAGTGGTGTAGAACACTGTGCCTTGCAGTAACACGCATAGGGAGTCTGCTTTGGTAGTGAAATAATACTGTGAGTCCATATGACATGCAGATGACAGGCGTTGCACTTAGAATCACTACATACTTCACTTATTTGGGCAGTCACAGGGCCAAAACTGACCAAATAACTGAAGTATCAAATCAGCCTTACAGGTCTATGTTAGCGTCAAGAAGAAGCGCTGTCCTTTTACACCCTCATCAGCTGATTCCACATAGATGTCTATAGAACCTGTTCTATTAAATGCTTATACAAGTAGAGCCCCCCTGACAGAGTGGAGAGGGTGTCAGCAGTAAGATTGTGCTGACGTCACTGAATATTTTCCTTTCCTCTGATCCGTCAGAACAATAACCCACAAAAAACGGATCCTGTCTGTGGAGCATACACCTTCACTCGGTCAGCATTTGCTCAATAATCCATCAGTATTGCTAATGCCAAAAAAAACAGGAGGGGATCTAAAACAGAGATGACACATGAATGGAATATTTGCATGTCTTCTGTGTTTTGTACCCACTCCTGCTTTTGGCTACCAAATCATAAGCCAATTCTGATGGGACCATACAGGTCTTATAGCTGTTGCACAGACAGGATCCATTGTGCGTCTCATTTTTCCTTCCTTCTGACAGATCAGAAGAAAGGTCAAATAAATGATGATATCAGCCAGGCCGAAAGGAAAAATAGTGTCCCAGTCATGAAGTGGGGAGGGTGGGAACAGCACGAGAGGTCCACACTGTGGACCTATGACATATTGATGAGGTGGAAGCAGCATGAGGAGACCAAAGAGTGGCCCAATGACAGAGTGTGGAGGTGGAAGTAGCAGCATCAGGAGGATACTCCAGAGTGGCAAGGTGAGATAATCTGGAGATGGCAGCAGCAGGATACCCCAGAGTGGCAGGGTGACATAATGTGGAGATTGCAGCAGCAGGATACCGCAGAGTGGCAAGGTGACATAGTGTGGAGATGGCAGTAGCAGCAGCAGCATTAAGAGACCACAGAGTGGCAAGGTAACATAGTGTGGAGATGGCAGTAGCAGCAACATCAGGAGACCACAGAGTGACTAGGTGACATAGTGTGGAGATGTCAGCAGCAGCATCATCAGACCACAAAGTGGCAAGGTGACATAATGTGGATATGGCAGCAGCAGTAGCAGCAGGATGATACCACAGAGTGGCAAGGTGGCATAATGTGAATATGGCAGCAGCAGGAGGATACCAAAGAGTGACAAGGTGACAGTGTGGAGATGGCAGAAGCATTAGGAGACTGTGAGAAATATGGAGTATGATTTAATTCCTGCCATTTGCTCCAGAAGTGGCAGAGGAAATCAAACTCCACAGGGGAGCCCTGCTTCAAAGCGCAGCCAGATATCAGAAAACTACTAGCAGGCCACATTTGGTTACATTTCACACCTCCATTCAAGGATCCTACAGGAAACGTCCTTCCTCAGAACAAAAGCAACTATCAGACATCATGAAACCTGTGATTCATAAGGAATTGTGAATCGCCCGTCCATCACAGGCCTAAACCAGATATATATTTGCGACCCTGTGGCCAAGATGGACAGGCGCCTGCTCGTAGTTGGGTGGTAAGATGCCAGGGAGGGGAGATATGAAGATCTCCCCACAGAAACCTAATAACGGTACCATGTGTGGACTACCTGTAGCTGGAACCCAGGCGGACCCGTTGGTCCCAGAACCATCTCCCGGTGACCTTCTGGTCTCGGAGACAAGGCTGCCTACGAGACCTTCATGGCAGCTGCAGAACGTCGCAAGCAAGCAGAGGCTGCAGAACATCGTGAGCAAGCTGCAGAATGTCGCGATCAAGCAGAGGCTGCAAAGCGTCGCTAGCAAGCCGAGCACAAGCACCGGCTGCAAATGCTCCAGCTCCAACTGCAGCAGCCCTCCCCAGCCCGATGTGAGTCTCCAGAGATCCGGATTTCAAAACTGTGGGCAGAGGACTTCCCTCGGCTGGACAAAGATGGGGACCTGGAGACCTTTTTGTTGGTGTTTGAGATGGCCTGCCATCAGTACCAGCTGCCGGAGGACCAGTAGGTCAGAATCCTAATGCCAAGTCTCAGAGGGAAAGCCCTCGAAATCTTTGGGTGCTTGCCCAGGGAGACCATCCTGAGCTATGAGGACAGCAAGCAGGCTCTGGTACGGCAGTACAACTTAACCCCTGAAACGTACTGGAAAAAGATCTGGAGTTTGTAGCGGGGACCTACCCCGAGCTGGGCCGATCACATGCAGGCCTTGCTGAGAGGGGTCGACCAATGGACCATGGGATTGGAGCTCACCACCGTCCAGCAGCTGAAGGAGCTTATCGCCACAGAGCAGTTTTTGTGAAATTGCCCGGAGGACCTCCAGCAGTACCTCCATGACCGGAAGCCAAAGGGGGCCTCCGCAACAGCAGCCTTAGCCAATGAGAACACCAACAACAGGACTTCAGAGGCCCGGATAAGAGGGGATAAGACACTGCACCTGCTACCCCTGCCCCTAGACCCAAGTAGGCACCGGCCCCTGCTTCACTTTCCATGTCGGTGGGGGAACCCAGACTTTGCCACCTGTGTAAGCAGCCAGGAAATTTCAAGGCTGTGTCCCCAGCGCCCGAGGGACCCGTCCCAGTCATCAACCCGGAAACCATCCAATGTGTTGTGTGTGGGTGGGTGTGGTGGGTGGTGCCTTGACAATTTTCAACCGGTCACCGTGGGACTTAGAGACACTGGCGCTGAGATGACACTGGTGCGGCCTGAACTGGTGGCACCACAAGATTTATTACCCGGGAGATCCCTTACTGTCTCCGGGATAGGATGAGTAGAACCGGCCCTGCCCATTGCCAAGGTCTATTTGGACTGGGGCGCTGGTCGAGGAGTAAGGGAGGTGGGGGTATCCTCAAAAATCCCTGCCAGAGTTTTGCTGGGGACGGACTTGGGGCGGCTTGTGTCTAAGTGCGTGGCTGCTGTCCACCCCTGTTGGTACTAATAATGTACATGACATATCTGTTGATGGGAATGTGGGGGTGGGGGATGTAATGTGTGCCTCTCTCCTCAGTGGGGAGGGGTTCATTCACGCCAACTGTGCTGATGCCCCAGAGTGTGGCAAGCAAACGTCCTCAGGTGTGGTGACTGAGGAGACAAGCTGGGGGCAGATAGCTGTGGAGTAGGAGGATGCAAATGAGGTCAGGACTGTCCCAGGTAAAGCCTCAGTGGAGGGTTCCTCCACAACCGGGATGTCAGAGGGCCAGGTTAGTCCGTCTGGACTTTCAACTTGGTCGGAAGCCAAGGGGAAGCAGGCACTACCAGCGGTGGCAGCGGCCATAGCTGCTGTCATGTGCAGTGGGAGTGCTGGGTGCCTAGGGGCCCCTGAGGGGTGTGATGGCTTTCCCCCTTCCGACCAAGTGGCTGCCAAGTCAGATGGAGGCCAGGAGACAGGTATCGAGGACCTGACAGAGGACGTGGCAGTCTCGTCTATTCTAGCCACGTCCGGTCAAGGGTTTCAGGCGGCAACAGTGGCTGACGCCAGCCTGAACGCTGTCATGGAGCAGGCGGCACAGCCTTCCTTGGAATCAGACCTCGAGCGGGTTGTCTGGGAACAAGGACGGCTGTACCAGGGCACAGTCCAGCAGGGCTCACGGAGGCGTGGCCTAGGGACCGACGGCTATTGTTACCCTTTCTGTTCAGGGCGGAGTTGTTGCAGGTTGCATATAAAATTTTGATGGCCAGATACCCAGGGGCTGCTAAGACAGAGGCCTCCCCTGGGGTGTCGGTCATCGAGTGTGTCATGCGCTGCCAGGAAAAGGCGCAGGCCTCATCTCGGTTGGTGCACGACAATATGGTGCAGGTCCAGACTGACCAGAAGCGGGGGTATGACCAGAAGACTTGTGAGAGGACCCACCAGGTGTGTCAGCAAGCGTGGGTACTCTTCCCCGAACCTCAGGACAAGCTTCAGGCAGTCTGGGAAGGCCCGTACCTCGCGCACCAGCGGCTCAATGCCAGGATGTTCCTGGTCACCCTGGACCACGCCCGGGGAAGGCAGAAGGCTTTTCCTGTGAACCTGATGCAGGTGCATCATAAGCCCTCCCAGAATGCCACGCTTTCCGGGAAGTGTTAAACAATAAACCTGGAAAGACAGAGTTAACCGAGATGCCGTTGAGCATGGAGTATGCCCCTGCCACTGTTAAGCGGATGGTCGACAAGCTGCTTAAGGGACTCGAAGGGTATGCAGCCGCGTACCTGGAGGTTGTTGCTGTCTTCGGTCCTACATGGGAGGATCCACGAGAGCATCTGGTGCAGATGCCCGGGCAGATCTGCCAGGCAGGCTTGACCATTACGCCAGGAAAGTGCCAGCTGGGCATAAGTGAGGGGCACCGGGTAGGCGTGGAAGCTTTGGAACCGGAGTCTGGGAAAGTGGATGCCAGCGCATCCTGGCTCATCCTCTGGGACATGAAACAGGTGATGTCCTTCCTGGGCACCGCCGGGTACTATGGGAGGTTCGTCCCCCAGTATAGTAGCCTGGCAAAGCCCTTGATGGACCTCACTAAGAAAAAGCTGCCCTCCGCAGTCGATTGGACAAACGACTGCGAGACGGCCTTCCAGGTGCTGAAGGCCGCCCTCTCGAGCTTCCCTGTACTACAGGCAGCTGTCTTCACGTGGCCATTTATAGTACAGACTGACACCAGTGATTTTGGCCTCGGTGCCATGCTCAGCCAGGTCGACATGACAGGCCAGGAACACCCAGTTTTGTACCTGAGTCTGAAGCTCCTGCCGAGAGAGGTGGCCTACTCCACGATGGAGGAGTGCCTGGCAATTGTCTGGGCACTGCACCGGTTGCAGCCATACTTATACGGGTGCAACTTCACCATGGAGACGGACCACAACCCCCTCAGCTGGTTTAACACTGTGTCAGGGACGAATGGGAGGTTGCTAAGCTGGAGCCTCACTCTCCAGCAGTTTCTACCATTCGCCACGGGAACGCCAATGGGTTATCTCGGCAAGGAGAGGGTGCAGATGGTCCATGGAGGAACACAGGAATGTGCTGCCCCCTAGCGCCCTCTAAACGGGGAAGATGTAAGGAATATGGAGTATGATTTCGTTCCTGCCATTTGCTACTGGAGTGGCAGAGGAAATCAAACTCCACAGGGGGGCCCTGCTTCAAAGCACAGCCAGATAGCAGAAAACTCCTAGCAGGCCACATTTGGTTACATTTCACACCTCCATTCAGACAGCACGGATCCTGCAGGAAAACTTCCCTGCAGGGGGTCTAAGTCATTCCTCAAAACAAAATCAACTATCAGACATCATGTAACTGGCAATTCATAAGAAATTATGAATCGCCTGTCCATCACAGGCCTAAATCAGATATATATTTGCGACCCTGTGGCCAAGATGGACAGGCACCTGCTCGTAGTTGGGTGATAGGATGCCAGGGTGGGGAAATACAGAGAGCTCCCCACAGAAACCTAATAACGGTACCATATGTGGACTACCTGTAGCTGGAACCTCCTAGCTGGATCTCCTTGTGACCTTCTGGTCTGGAGCTATGGGCCATAATGGGTTTTGTGGGTCGTTTGGACCAGGAGGGAGGGGAGACCCCTCCAAGAAGCAGGGAAAGGCGTGGCCAACTATATGTGAAAAGACCCATGCAGTCAGAGTCCAGCGTCTTTTCTCTGAAGGGGGGCCATGCTGAGCATCGTGTTTGGAGGGACTGAGTCAACGAATTCAGCAAAATTCGAGGGATTTGTGGATTCTACGGATTCGTCGTCCCACCTCTAATTAGGACAAAACTGATGCATTTTTTTCCGGTATCGAGCCCTTATGTTGGAACTCAATACCGGAAAAGAAAAACGCTAGTGTGAAAGTAGCCTAAGTGTCCAGTTTGTTTCCCAATGTTAAAGGAGTTGTCTTCCTTTTTCTTACTGATGATCTATCCTTTCGACAGCTGTGATCCCCGCTTACCAGCTGTTTGAGAAGTCAGTGACACCCGGTCAGTGTCTTATTTTCATCGCCATTTTTTTTGAATGTAGCCTAAGGAGAATACATGAAGTGACTGCACAAAATTGAGGTTGTAGAAGGGTGAAATATTAATTATTACTATTTAAATTTAACATCAATAATTAATCTTAATAAACTCAATATTTATTTCAAATATAAGGAGTGGGTGTACTATTAATTATCAGTAATGAAAATGACCAATATTACTGACTCCTTTTTTCTGTGTTTTCCTTCTTTCTGATCCTTGTTGCCCTATGGTTTACGCTATGATTAACTATACTCTGTGTTAATAATAAAACCTTCAATGACGAGCGCAGTATATATAAATATACATATATCAGTACTAATTGAAAAACCAAAAACCTAGTTCCCAAATTACTCCTATATGCAGTGATAAACCCACCCACAACTATACAGATACAAAACACACACTTAGTTCCCCTTTACCTACCTAACAATTAACTCTCCCTATACCTAAAAGGGTACAAGTGAAAGGGCAGGAGATGGGGAACTACTGCCAGGGGGCAGGACAGAGGAAAACAGAAGTCAAGGGAAAGATATATATAGAAAGTTCCCTCCAAGAAGCAGAGGGAGCAACCGGGGAAAGGGGAGAGATACAAATACTTAGCTAGTAGCTTGTTTTCTAGCTCCACATAGGAAGGTAAGTTGGCAGTGTGAAGTCAGGTGGTAAGTAGCTTCTGGATGGTCAGAGGTCCAGTCTGTGTTTCCTCTCCAGTGTGAGTCCTCCTCCTTAAGCACAAATGTGAATGGCTATTTAAGTCTGGTAAGTGGGTTTTCGTGGGGTCAAGCATATGATTTACATGCCAACTAGGGTGGGGGGCAGAAGCTGTCCACATTGTGGACTATTACTATAGTACAGGATGCGGCTCCAGACACCTGGCTGACCCCCTGCTGCTGGAGAAGACAGAGGAACAAAGGGATTATTTTATCTCTCTTAGATAATAAACTGGACTTGGGACAGTGGGGCACCTTCCCACATGCACATCAATTATCTTGCTGACCCCATGCTGCTGGAGGAGGTAGGACAGGAGACAGTTAGGCACCTTTCCTAAAGATATAATCATACACACATATGCTTGGTGGGGGGAGAGTTAAAGGGGAGGGGGGTCACAATTACATCCATACAAGTATACACATATCTATATGCAAACAGTATATACACATTATATAACACTTCCCTTTACAGCGGTATACTGCAAAGAGGAGGGGTGATGCTTTAAAATAGGAAAATGGACATCATGTCAAATCATTTATGCAGGGTTAGGACCTTGTGAAACAAAGCACGTCTGTCATGTCAGGCGAGATGAAGTGGTCAGGGTCATGAGTGGGACAACTGTCACTTTTAATGTAAGTGGGTTACTTGATGATTAATATCTGCTTCACTACTTCAGTGGTCAAGCAACTGCACACAAGACTAAGAGCAATGTGCATAAGGCCTCATGCACACGACCGTATTTTGTTTCCGTGTCCGTTCCGGTTTTTTTGCGGATAGGATGCGGACCCATTCATTTCAATAGGTCCGCAAAAAACGCGGACAACACACCGTGTGCTGTCCGCATCAGTATGTCCGTTCCGTTGCTCCGCAAAAAAAATAGTGCATGTCCTATTTTTTTTCTAGTTTGCGGACAAGGAAAGGCATTATTACAATGGATCCGCAAAAAAAAGTCAGTTTTTTTTTGCGGACCGCAAAACACATACGGTCGTGTGCATGTAGCCTTAGGCCAAGTGTTGGCTGTGGCCAAGGGCAGTTGAAAAATGTTGTTTGGAGTGATGAATCGTGTTTATCTTAGTTTGTCAATTATCAGGGCTTTCATTGCACTAGTGATGGATATGTATTACTTGTCAAGCCACCCACTTAAAGTATAGTGGCAGGTGTCATGCCCCCCCTAGACCTTATCCCTGCCCCACCCCTAGGCCTGAGTGAGGCACAATAACATAGAGCAACATATATACCAGTAATATAAAGGATCATCATCATTTATATTTACAATGTTAACCTTGCTGTTTTAATGGTAGAGTCCTTTTTTTTTAAAAAAAGGTAACATGGTCCCCTGTGTTATACCAGGAGAAGTAGAAAGCATAGGCTGATTTTGTCAATCAGTGCTAGCTTCTCCAATAGGCTTCTTTAGATCCATTTTCAAGCAGATCAAAATCTCTCTAGTACAGTAATGGCTAACCTCCGGCACTCCAGATGTGGTGAAACTACAACTCCCAGCATGCTCCATTCATTTCTATGGAGTTCTGAGAACAGCCAAGCAAGTGTGCATCTTGGGAGTTGTAGTTTTACCACAGCTGGAGTGCCGGAGGATAGCCATCCCAACTCTAGGAGAAGAATAACCCACAAAACTAGAGGGAATATCACTCCGTGACAGGACTAACTACAGGGGCTCTGATCAGAAGGTAGAGGTAGCCACCTCCCTTTGCCTAAACTCACAGATGTTGTGATTGCTATTGAATGCAGCATCAGAGGGGTTAAATAACCAGTTTTAGCACCATCATCAATCCTGGTCATTGTAGCTGGATGTTTTCTCTATTATACCACATCCAGCACCTACCATGTATGGAGTGGGGTCAGCGCAGCATGCAAGCCCTAGTGCATAATGCTGTACATGCATGGTGTCAGAGAAATTAACTCTAAACCTATGTGGCCTCAGTTCCAAATTATGGTATGTGATAAGTTCAACGGCTGTTAGAGAATCAACAAACCACACACACAGGGAGTGTAATCAATGATGATTTTTGTATTTGATTTCAAAGTGGAGCTTTATATACAGTCATGGAAGTTTACGATAACAATACTCCTTGCACAGGCGCAGTATAGGGATTCATCTTAGAAAATTACCTTATAGTCGTTATCACATTTGGCTAGTAGCCTAGAGCATCTGTAGCTTGTTAGTGTGGAATGTGAGTGATCATCAGCAAACCTCGACCTTGAACATATCATTATCCACAGAAGCTGACATCATAGTGAAAAGTGATAAGATGCTATATGAGTCTAATATGTGAATCCGAATCCGGAGGACAACATGGAATAAGCTTTACAAGTACAAAGACAAGATGGGGACCATAGTAATTTCACTCACAATGGCATTATGCATTACGGCAGCGTTCCTCAGCTCCAGTCTTCAGGGCCCACCTGTCTGTCATGTTTTCAGGATTTCCTTAGTATTGAGCAGGTGATATAATTAGTGTTTATGTATCAGAACTTACCATAGGTGTTCATTCTGTGGGATATTCTCAAATGATGACCGGCAGGTGGGCCCTGAGGACTGGAGTTCAAGAACACTGCATTAACGGGCTAATTGAATTGCACTTATAGCCGTCCCTATATACTGTATAGCAGCTTCCCCCTGCCTCTCTGCACTGCCTGTAGTGAGCGCTGACCGCTCACACAGACATCCCTCGCTCCCGGTGACTGGTTCATTGGTCAGCACGCCCGGAGTACAGGGGGATAACCCACTGACAGCACTGGCCACGCTGGTCAGTGAGCATAAACGTAGTGTGTAAATGTATATTTAATTTAAACATATAAGTCTCCTGTCCCCACCAGGCTGTGAGGGAGCAGTGTGGCACAGGCCTGGCAGCTCCCAGCACAGCCCGTCTTCCTAGTCAGCGAAGTACTATGCCGATTAGTGTTGAGCGAATCAAGCTTCGGATCATAGATCCGAAGTCAATTCGCTCAAAACTTTGCTTTAATGCTGTACAGAGATCCGTCTCCGTACAACATTAAAATGTATGGGCTTTGGCGAGTTGAAATTAGTTATCACCAAAGTATCGCGAGACTACAGTGAATTATTTTGGCATTTGATTTTTAAAGTGGAAAACCATTTTAAAACAGGAACCTGAAGTCTGCTTCAGTACCGGCTAGTACCTCGGGACCAAAGAAGACTTTGGATCCAAGTTTTAAAATGGTTTTCAAGTTCAAATCAAATCCCGAAGTTATTCACCGAAGTCCCACGATAATTCGGTGATAACGAATTTCCCTCGCCGGAGCCCATACATTTGAATGCGGTACAGAGACTAATCTCCATACAGCATTCAAACAAAATTTTGAGCGAATTGACTTTGGATCTATGATCCGAAGCTCGATTCGCTCAACACTAACTCTGATGGAAGACGGATGTGCCTTAGCAACGGTCATTTGAGAGATCGCTGCTAAAGGTCATTTCAGCCCAAGTTTTCTACCATGAATAAATGTTTTCCCTGAATAAAGTATATTAGAAAAATGTTCCCTGTCACTGTCCCGACACATTAGCAAAAAAATAAAAATTGGCAGTTACATTTTAAGTGCTCCCAGTTGCTCTGTAATCTCTCTGACATGTTGTAAACACAATGTACAGTGCAGAGAATATACAGTGTGTTGTAAAATTCACTTTTTAAAGCTATTTTCTTTGAATGTACACAACTGGTAAGGTTGGTGGAAACAACCTGTTCTTAAATGTAGATCCTCCACGGTATCGGATCTTAAATCTACTAACAAATAACCGTATGGTTCTCATGTGGAATCCTGAAAAGCCTCCAATAAAAAGTATGTTTTCCCAGGGTACATTTGTTTCGCTGGTGTTATAACTTGCAACTTATCACGGGGTTATTAAAAAGAACCATCTACTTGGTGTTTAAATTTATTGTTCTGCTTTTCTTAGGGCGAGTTCACATAATGTTTTTGCCTTACATTTAACATATACGTTAGAATTTTTTTTTTTGCAAAAGCGCATCCCGGAGACTCCACAAAAAAAAAAATGTATACATTGAACTCCATGGTGATGGATGTCACTGTATGACATCTGTCTCGGGCAATCGTTTAATGTATATGTTTTTGTATACATTAAACATAATTCACCCGCACCTACTGTGTCCTTCTCCCATACCATGTAGATTGTAAGCCTCACGGGCAGGGCCCTCTCTCCTTCTGTACCAGTCTGTAACTCGTTTTGTTTATGATTAGTGCAATTGTATGTGCACCCCTTTATCATATGTACAGCGCTATGGAATGAATGGCGCTTTAATAATAAATAATAATAATAACAATGTGATGTGATTCCAGCCTTCCCTGACAAAATGTGTTTTGCACAAGTAGAAAATACTTACAGTTCTGTGGTGGACATATTTGGTAAATGCTTTTTCAATTTCATCATTTTTACTAGCGCAAATAAATCATCATCTACAAAAGTACACAGCAGACCTTCAATAAACTTGATGTTGGGAAAAGACTGAGACAGTTCATCATATAGTAGTTGCCTACATGCATAAAACCAAAAAATATTATCGGATAATAATGATATTTGTGATAAATAAGTATCAGCATTAATTAGCAACTGTTTTACAAAATAAGTTAGAAGGTCCAACTAAAAAAACATGAGAATGGATGCTGTAACGGGGTGTCCATGACAGGTGTACTAATACCCAATAGGAGTTGTGCAATAAGTGTCTCTTTATATAAATAAATGCACCTCTGTGCCTGGTTGTTCTACAGTTGTAGATTTCCGAGTTTCAAATGCTGAATTGCAGAGTTAAAACTCTGCAATTCATGGAGATGATTAATGATAATGCTCTGGGTCTAAGGTTTACATCTGAATTCAGTCATGATTCACTACCATTTTTAGATGTGTTAATAGAACGAGGCCCAAACAATAACAGTTACCTCAGTATATCGTAAAAGGACAGCTACCAACAGTTTACTCCGCTCACCCTTATGCTCTACGTAAGGGTATACCCAAAGGTCAGTACCTTAGACTCCGGCGCAGTTGCTCCACCATGAGAAAATTTAAAAGCGCAGCAAGGGATCTAAGGTACAGATTTAGGGAAAGAGGATACCCAGATGGAGTACTGAGGGTTGCATATGAGGCAGCATGCTCGGAAAACAGAGACATGCTCCTCATACCAAAGAAAAAGAGGTCAGAGCCTATCATACCCTCGAACACTACTCGTATCATAGGGACCTTCGACGATGCCCATCAGGAGGTCAGAAAGGTACTTTCAAAGCACTGGGATATCCTTAAAACGGACCCATACTTGGAGGATATAATAGGACCCTACCCTATGATTACCTACAGGAAGGGAAGAAGCCTCAAAGACAGACTGGTTAACAGACATTACCAGCCTCCTACTAATCCTGGCAATTGGCTGTCAAGGAAGCCTACTGGTACATATAAATGTGGCAGATGTATGGCGTGCAGCCAGGTACTTAAGACCAAGACCTTCACATGTTCACATACAGGCAGAGAATATGTCATCCGTGATTATGTGAATTGCCTAACTATGGGTGTAGTGTATCTGGCACAATGCTCCTGCCCCCTTGACTATGTAGGGAAAACAAAAAGAGAATTTAGGCGATGGATCAGAGACCACTATAATGATATTCAAAACAACAAAGACACATCAGTGGCACGGCATATTAACCTCTGCCATGGCGGAAATACTGCCTGCCTTAAATTCATAGGCATCCAACAGGTGCCTAAGCCCAGGAGGGGAGGAGACTGGGACAAAATGATATTGAGGGCAGAAACAAGGTGGATCTACAAAATGAAATCAGTAACACCAAATGGATTAAATGAATACCTTTCCTATAAACCCTTCCTGTAAAATATGCAGTGTATACATGTATGTATATGGAGGCATGCAGCACATGTGTGTATATATATATGTATATATGCAAAAATAAATAGACTCAGTATACCTCCACACTGTTTTGGACTGTAAAAAACAATAGAATGTAGAATGATTTTAATAATAAATATTTCCATATATGAATAAATAACTTTATAGTAGTCAAGTCAATGACTATCTATTTGAGATGTCTCTCTACGCCAGGGTTTGTTTACCCTGGTCAGTATATGAATGTAGATATCATAGTGCCAAAAACTGCATTATAACATCGATGGTAGTTAGGGACGATGCAATACCTAATTGTGTAATAGCTAACTCCTTCTTTTGAATTCTATTTTAGCCCAAGATGACATATAGCCATCACCAACCAGAATCTTACTATACAGTGAGCCGGCCGGGGACGCGGCGTGAAATCCCCTAGACAACTAGCCACTCCCCAGTACCATGTCACTTCCGGTTAGCAGCAGAGCGCAGCAAGACCGCCCAAGTGAGAAGGCGGCACCTGGCTGAACACATCTCCGCCTAGATCTGACAGGTAACCAGGGGGGAAGAGAGCATTGAATGCGCAGCCCACATCCTGACCGATTGGTCAATTCAAACATGGGTGGAGCGAAACGCACATAAAGAGACGCAAATGCACTAAAAGTGTGCCACTGCCGCTTGATCGAAATAGGTGCACAGCCACTGCTCCTGGTGCCCGAACAATCCTTTATTCTCCCTGAAGAGCCAGGTTCCCACCTGGCGAAACGCGTCGGAGGAGGACACAGAACATATCTACTAGGGAGGTAAGAGCATAGGGACATATAGTTTAGGCCCGAGGTTCCTGAGGCTGGGGGTCGTCCTTTCAAGGACGAGTCCCCCGACTTCAGCCAGTGAGGCACTTCCACTGACTAGACTAGGCCAAGTAGGGTTAGTATATAGGGAGAGTTACTGGTCCGTTCAGGCCCATCCCTAATATACACTATACTTCCCCTACAGGCAATCTAGCAGGCCTATATCCTATTTATTCAGAAATCTTAACCTAAATACAATAAGGCATACTCAGTACAGATTACATACATTTATGAGACTACTGAGAATTTTTATGAGTGGGTCTACCTAACTTAGACACCAACCATAAACGTATGAAATAGTTAAAACTCAATCTGTCAAAATTAATAACCTGAGTGTTAAAAACATTTAGCATTATATCCTTAATTTTTAAGACAGTCTTTCCCATGTTCAGCTTGTATCTGTAAGTTTTGGGGCCTGCAGATACAAACTCTGTGATGTATGTACAGTCGTGGCCAAAAGTTTTCAGAATTACATAATATTGTAAATTGGAAAAGTTGCTGCTTAAGTTTTTTATAATAGCAATTTGCATATACTTCAGAATGTTATGAAGAGTGATCAGATGAATTGCATAGTCCTTCTTTGCCATGAAAATTAACTTAATCCCCAAAAAAATTTCCACTGCATTTCATTGCTGTCATTAAAGGACCTGCTGAGATCATTTCAGTAATCGTCTTGTTAACTCAGGTGAGAATGTTGACGAGCACAAGGCTGGAGATCATTATTTCAGGCTCATTGGGTTAAAATGGCAGACTTGACATGTTAAAAGGAGGGTGATGCTTGAAATCATTGTTCTTCCATTGTTAACCATGGTGACCTGCAAAGAAACGCATGCAGCCATCATTGCGTTGCATAAAAATGGCTTCACAGGCAAGGATATTGTGGCTACTAAGATTGCACCTCAATCAACAATTTATAGGATCATCAAGAACTTCAAGGAAAGAGGTTCAATTCTTGTTAAGAAGGCTTCAGGGTGTCCAAGAAAGTCCAGCAAGCGCCAGGATCGTCTCCTAAAGAGGATTCAGCTGTGAGATCGGAGTGCCACCAGTGCAGAGCTTGCTCAGGAATGGCAGCAGGCAGGTGTGAGCGCATCTGCACGCACAGTGAGGCGAAGACTTTTGGAAGATGGCCTGGTGTCAAGAAGGGCAGCAAAGAAGCCACTTCTCTCCAAAAAAAACATCAGGGACAGATTGATCTTCTGCAGAAAGTATGGTGAATGGACTGCTGAGGACTGGGGCAGTCATATTCTCCGATGAAGCCTCTTTCCGATTGTTTGGGGCATCTGGAAAAAGGCTTGTCCGGAGAAGAAAAGGTGAGCGCTACCATCAGTCCTGTGTCATGCCAACAGTAAAGCATCCTGAGACCATTCATGTGTGGGGTTGCTTCTCATCCAAGGGAGTGGGCTCACTCACAATTTTGCCCCAAAACACAGCCATGAATAAAGAATGGTACCAAAACACCCTCCAACAGCAACTTCTTCCAACAATCCAACAACAGTTTGGTGAAGAACAATGCATTTTCCAGCACGATGGAGCACCGTGCCATAAGGCAAAAGTGATAACTAAGTGGCTCGGGGACCAAAACGTTGACATTTTGGGTCCATGGCCTGGAAACTCCCCAGATCTTAATCCCATTGAGAACTTGTGGTCAATCCTCAAGAGGCGGATGGACAAACAAAAACCCACTAATTCTGACAAACTCCAAGAAGTGATTATGAAAGAATGGGTTGCTATTAGTCAGGAATTGGCCCAGAAGTTGATTGAGAGCATGCCCAGTCGAATTGCAGAGGTCCTGAAAAAGATGGGCCAACACTGCAAATACTGTCTCTTTGCATAAATGTTATGTAATTGTCGATAAAAGCCTTTGAAACGTATGAAGTGCGTGTAATTATATTTCACTACATCACAGAAACAACTGAAACAAAGATCTAAAAGCAGTTTAGCATTAAACTTTGTGAAAACTAATATTTGTGTCATTCTCAAAACTTTTGGCCACGACTGTATGTACCATTGAGTATCTGACTGGTTAACTCCCCCAGATAATCACTTAAATTCGGATTCCACTCATCCTCACAGTGCATAAAAATGACTGAATCTGTATTGTGATATAGGCATCTCTCCTGCAGTCTGTCTAGACAAAAGTACAGTTCAAGTCTGGCATAAGCGGTCATAAAACAGGCTATAAAAATTTTTGTGATTTTGTTCACAGTGTGATGTCCCTTTAAAGGGGTTATCCAATCCAACATCCGGGGTTGGGAGGGGGATCAGTCAAATAGCAGGCTGCGACGGGAACGTTTTCATCCACGCAAGGGGGAGATGCAGCAGTGGCCGTGCCTGCATCAGAATCGACGCGAGTGCTGGGGAGCGAGGTAAGTACAATCTGTGTGAGGGGCCCGGGCATATGGGGGGGCATTATAGGACTTGGATAACCCATTTAAGTATTTCCAACTGACAGTGGCTATTTCATCATTGATAAAATTTAACTCTGAAATTCCATAATATGGTAGAAACGCATACTGAAAGAGTTCATTAGGATTACTTATAATACTGGTATAAGGCAAATTAGATCTCTGTGCAAACTTTCCCCATAAGAAATTTAAGAAAAGTTTTGAGATCTAGATATCTGTCTTTTAGCAGAGTGTCAGACACTCTTGTAGGACGCCTGGAGAAGAAACCAAAGTTGTCTCTAAAGCCATTAAAAGGTATTAGGTCAGCAAGACCCTTGGTTTGTTTCTCTTAATAAGAGCACTAAACTAAGGCTACTTTCACACTGGCGTTTTGGCTTTCCGTTAGTGAGATCCGTTCAGGGCTCTCACAAGCGGTCTAAAACGGATCAGTTTTGCCCTAATGCATTCTGAATGGAAAAGGATCTTCTCAGAATGCATCAGTCACCATTCTGCTCTGGAGGCGGACACCAAAACGCTGCCTGTCAGAGAAAACGGATCCGTCCCCGTTGACTTACATTGCGTGCCAGGACGGATCCATTTTCTCTGACATAATCTGGCACAATAGAAAACTGATCCGTCCCCTATTGACTTTCAATGGTGTTCAAGACGGATCCGTCATGGCTATAGAAGACATAATACAACCGGATCTGTTCATGAAGAATGCATGCAGTTGTATTATTGTAACGGAAGCATTTTTGCAGATCCATAACGGATCTGCAAAAAACTCTAGTGTGAAAGTAGCCTAGTAAAGTAACAGTCATACCTCCCAGCATTGTAGGCAATAAATAATAAATGCATAGCCAGCAAATGTGCAACGTGCCGGTCTGCAGGGAAGAACATGTGAGGTTCATGGTGGGCCGAAAGGGTACAACAGTTCATCAGGTACTCACGGTTTAGCAGATGCCTCCCTGGGTCGGCAGTGCAGTGAAGGGGAGAACAGCACAGGAATTCTCCGGGGCACACTCTGATATGAGGGACACAGGCCAGATGGTGGCTGAGGTGCCCTTGGTGGTAACTTGGCTTTATGTGCTTATGGCTAGGTCCCTTTAGACGTGACGCCACTACAGTTATTATACAACAATGATGAGAGTAGTAGCGGAATTAAGGAGTAAGACAGCAGTTGAATCCAACTCACAACTTTTACTGTTTTGCTGGTTCTCAGTAGCAATGACATTCACAGATAACACAGTCTCTCTTGTATGCAGAGGTAATACATTGTAATCCAAGGTAACAGGCTTTTTGTAGACAAAAACTTCTGATTAAAGTTCAGTTATGTTAGTGAAAATCCAACCGGCTGGTATCTACCTTCTTGCCTTATTCTGATCCCAGAAATTGTGGTTTCTGATCCTTACTTCCACATAAGTGACATAACAGATTGGCCTTTCTGTCTTCTATATACCGGTGAGGCTGCCTGAAGCTAGATTGTCCTACACTGAATTCAAAGGGACCCATAAGCCTGATAAGATGGCTGTTATCTTCCATTGTCTTTTGTGTAGTCAAAACATAATTTCCCACTTGTCCTCCCGGAGGGATAGACTGCAGAAGGAGGTCTCACCTTACTTCTTGGCCTAAAACTTGGGAAAAGATCACTTGGCTCCTCTGGACCGTGGGGCCTCAAAGAGAGAGCCAAGAGGAGGGGGTCCTCTCCTTCCCCTTCTCCACACTCCAGCTACTCCATCTACTCAACACACACCCCTCAACTGACTAACTAGGCCTGAACTGAGGTATATATATCCCAGTGCTATCCCCATCTAGTGGTGGATGTGGTGTAGTGCACCCTACCAGCCTGTTAACAGACATTTAAGAAGCAAATATATAAAACTCAGCATAACATGGAATGCAAAATACAATACAACAATTTGGCAGTGCCCACGTTTACTAGTAAAATGTATCACTGGTAAAGAAGTAAACAAAGTCATGAGTGCAGGTTTTACCCTCAGACTCCCAGTGCAGACAGTCACACTTAGGCCTCATGCACACGACCGTGTAGTTTTATTCCGTGTCCGTTGCGCAGTTTTTCGTGATTTTCTGCGGACCCATTGATTTTCAATGGGTCCGTTGAAAACTCGGCTAATGCACCGTTTGCCATCCGAGTCCATGATCCGTGGTTCCAGTCCGTCCAAAAAATATAACCTGTCCTATTATTTTCGTGGAAAACAGTTCACGGACCCATTCAAGTCAATGGGACCGCTAAAAAATGCGGAGGCACACACGATTGTCGTCCGCGCGTCCGTTCTTTTCCTATCATTTGCATGGCAAACCTGTCAGAGTTTTTTTTACATTCCTTTATGTCTGGTGGTCCTCCAAAAATAAAGTAAGACACACGGAAACAAAAACGGAAACGGATCACGGAACAACGGAACCCCATTTTGCAGAACGGAACACAACAACGGACGTGTGCATGAGGCCTTATGCTCGTCCTAACTATTGTACACAAAATGATGACATTGATCCCAAAAAGACATGATATTATCTCTGGCTAACAGTATGTGATGGTCTAAGCAGTCATTTGAGTGACAAATCACATGACAACTAGATCTACCTCCCACACAGATCTACCTCTCTGGTCCAGACATCACCACCTTACTATCCAGAATCCCACAATGCCTATCTTCCATATCCTCCTTCTTCTCCTCTCGCTTTCTAAAACTTATCATGGATAAAACAGAGTTCATCATCTTTCCCCTATCTTGCTCAACCCCCCCCCCCCCCCCCAACAGACCTATCTATCACAATCAATGGCTGCACAGTCTCCCCAGTCAACCAAGTCCGCTGCCTTGGATTCTGCCCTCTCCTTCCGACCGCACATCCAAGCCCTTTCCACCACCTGCCGCCTTTCCTTAACTTTGAATCTGTGAAAATGCTTGTACATGCCCTCATCATCTCCTGCCTAGAATACTGCAACATTCTCCTCTGTGGCCTTCCATCTAGCACTCTTGCACCCCTCCAATCTATCCTCAACTCTGCTGCCCGACCAATCCACCTCCCACCCTGTTATTCCTCTGCCTCTCCCCTCTGCCAATCCCTTCACTGGCTCCCCATTGCCCAGCGAATTCACTTCAAAGTACTAACAAATACATACAAGGCCGTCCACAACCTGTCCCCTCCTTACATCTCTGAGCTACTTTCCCGATACACCCCCACACGCACTCTCCGATCCTCACAAGACCTCCTTCTCTCCTCTCCTCTTATCGCCTCTTCCCACAATCGCCTCCAAGATTTCTCCCGTGCATCCCCCATACTCTGGAACTCGCTACCCCAACATATCAGACTCTCACCTACAGTGGTATCCTTCAAAAGAAACCTGAAAACCCACCTCTTCAGACAAGCCTACAACCAGTGACCCTGCTGGGTCTATACCGCCATGACCAACTTCACCCGCACCTACTGTGTCCTTCTCCCATACCATGTAGATTGTAAGCCCTCACGGGTAGGGCCCTCTCTCCTTCTGTACCAGTTTGTAACTCATCTTGTTTATGATTAATGCAATTGTCTGTATTATGTATGTATACCCCTTATCATATGTACAGCGCTATGGAATGAATAGCGCTTTAATAATAAATAATAATAATAATAACTAGGACAACTGGGCTGTAGTCCTAAACCTTCAGCACAATACTCTCCCTGACAGGCTCTACAAAAACACTGACACAAATGGTTATTCTTGTGATGAAAACAGAACTGCCCTTTTCCCAAATGTAACAAACACTCTCCGATAAAACCTTTCATATGTTTGATTCCATAGTAATGGTTGTCATGATGCTAAATATACAGTATAAAGTCTTATCTGTATGCTTTTACCTGTGGCAAAATAGCGCCAATCACCCTTACTATTGTACAGAACATTTATGGTGACTCCCAAATATTTTTCAAAAGGAACGATATCACCAAAGCTCACTAACTGTTTATCAGGGATGGACAAATCTCGGTGTAAGACAATTAAATGGAATCACAAGCTTCAGCATAATTTGTCAGGGCATACAGACTAGCAGCCAAACACAAATTTGACTCATAATTGTTAAAGTCATACAGCCATCATCTTTTTGACTGTAAGCTATAGATTTCAACCTCCGCTTTGCACCACCTCTTCAATTTCGGATTACAATCACTTCTAGCTTCGGGAAGTCACCAGACACATTGTGTTAGGGCTCATGCACACGACCGTATGTATTTTGTGGTCTGCAAAACACGGATCCAATACTATTTATTGAGAAATCAGGGTCTAATGTGTGACTACCTTCAAGTCTTAGATGTACATAATCAACAGGTTCGATTTTTATGACGATTTTATCCAGCAAAGATTGAATGACTGCATGCACTGTGCTCACAACTTCTACAAAAGAATACATGTGGTCTAAAGTCCCAAACCAAAAATGATTAACATGCATAACACCATTAAAGTCATTGAGGTGTCTCCGCCCATGAAGAATGTACAAAATCACTGAATTCTCTGATGGCTGTTCAGCTCCTGCTGGTGGTGACTAATGTGTATAATTGTGTGGGTTTTGCAATGTAGTGTTGTTGCTGTATCTAGACTTTCTTGTAAATGTGAATTTTGTTGTTGTGATGTATCATGTGGTGTTTATTTTATATACCAGTGTAAACCACCTTCGACCAAGTCTCCTCATAAAGAGGTCTCTGTTTCTTTGGACAGAGCTTTAACAGCCTTGACTACAGATTTAAACATTTGGACCATTTGGACTAGATCAGGGATGCTCAACCTGCGACCCTCCAGCTGTTGCAAAACTACAACTCCCAGCATGCCTGGACAGCTTACAGCTATCAGCCTACAGCAGGGCATAGTGGGAGTTGTAGTTTTACAACAGGTGGAGGGCCGCAGGTTGAGCATCCCTGGACTAGATCATCTATTTCTGTAATTTTGGTGTGATCAGGTTTACAACTACTTACGGCCAAATAACGATTTGTCATATTATCAAGAAGTTACACAAACTGACTGTGCGTATTTTCACCAGCCATTCCAATTTATTTAGCGTCTCTTTTGGCCATTGACCTTAAGTTAGGCTACTTTCACACTAGCGGTTTTGCTGGATCTGGCAGGGTTCAGCAAAAACGCTTCCGTTACTGATAATACAACCATCTGCATCAGTTATGAACGGATCCGGTTGTATTATCTTTAACATACCCAAGACAGATCATTCATGAACTCCATTGAAAGTCAATGGGGGACAGATCCATTTTCTATTGTGTCAGAGAAAACGGATCTGTCCCCATTGATTTGCATTGTGGGTCATGATGGATCCGTTTTGCTCCGAATTCCAGGAAGGAAAGAAAACCGCAGCATGCTGCGGTTTGCTCTCCGGTATGAGAACAGAACGGAATGTATTTTGGAGCATTCCGTTCTGTTCAGTTACGTTTTGTCCCCATTGACAATGAATGAGGACAAAACAGAAGCACTTTTAACTGGTATTGAGACCCTATGACGGATTTCAATACCGGAAAATACAAATGCTAGTGTGAAAGTAGCCCAAGACACTGAGAATTGTTTTTGGTTTTCTGTCTCTTTGGGGTTAGTATTTCCGGAGATATGTCCCTATCTTCTTGGCCTACAGTGCTAATACAGTCAGATATATCCTCTAATTGTGTATGTGACAACTGTGCTTTATGATAAACCCATATATTGGTTGGAATGATAAAAAGTGTCTTACCAGTGTCTGATTGACCAGCACCGTTTTCGTGTACTTCACAAATTGGTGGTAATGGTGTAACTCTCACAGTTGGATTTTGTGGATGCAATACTTCCAATGTGAGGGTTTTGTTCTTTAGTGAGTGCTCCTTGCTTCCTTCACTAAGTGAAACTAATTTATGCACATCTGCAAACACTTAGCGTTTTCTAATGACGGTTGCTTGACAAGCAAGGTTGTTGTTGTTCAAGCTACAGATTGGTGATAATGGGGCTCGTCTTACAGAACCACTTCCACAATGCAGTCCAGTCTGTGGAGGTGTGAAGTCCTTTGCTGAAGGTGTCTTGCAGTCTCGAACAGGTATGGTGTCTTTAGCCGCATCTATAGAAATATGTTAACACCCAAGAAAATTGCACCAGACAACAAAGTCAGAAATTATATTAAAATATAAAATCTTAAAAAGCTTTTCAAAGTATCACAGAAAAAACTATATGTAAAGATGGAAGTGGCATCACTGAAGTGGGGAGGGTGGGAAAAGGTACATCTGTATAAGTAACTGCGCCATCAAAAAACATGTGCTGCCTTAAAGGCACAGGGAGTGGCCCTCAGGATAGGTCATCAATATAAGATCAGAGGGGGTAGGACACCCAGCACCGCCGCCGATCAGCTGTATGAGGAGACTGCACGTGCAGTATGCATGTGCCATCTCTCATCTCTCTTTCTATGGCAAAGCAGCAGTGAGCAGAAAGAGAGAAGGGTGACCGCACGTGCACACTGCACACTCCCCTCAGGCAGCTGATCGGCAGGGGTGCCGAGTGTAGTTATGTAATACAGGTATTAATGTAATATTTTTTCAAATATTTTTCTAATATACTATATTTATACATGGTCTGTGTGTGTCTCTCTCTCTCTATATATATATATATATATATATATATATATATATATACAGGGAGTGCAGAATTATTAGGCAAGTTGTATTTTTGAGGATTAATTTTATTATTGAACAACAACCATGTTCTCAATGAACCCAAAAAACTCATTAATATCAAAGCTGAATATTTTTGGAAGTAGTTTTTAGTTTGTTTTTAGTTTTAGCTATTTTAGGGGGATATCTGTGTGTGCAGGTGACTATTACTGTGCATAATTATTAGGCAACTTAACAAAAAACAAATATATACCCATTTCAATTATTTATTTTTACCAGTGAAACCAATATAACATCTCAACATTCACAAATATACATTTCTGACATTCAAAAACAAAACAAAAACAAATCAGTGACCAATATAGCCACCTTTCTTTGCAAGGACACTCAAAAGCCTGCCATCCATGGATTCTGTCAGTGTTTTGATCTGTTCACCATCAACATTGCGTGCAGCAGCAACCACAGCCTCCCAGACACTGTTCAGAGAGGTGTACTGTTTTCCCTCCTTGTAAATCTCACATTTGATGATGGACCACAGGTTCTCAATGGGGTTCAGATCAGGTGAACAAGGAGGCCATGTCATTAGATTTTCTTCTTTTATACCCTTTCTTGCCAGCCACGCTGTGGAGTACTTGGACGCGTGTGATGGAGCATTGTCCTGCATGAAAATGATGTTTTTCTTGAAGGATGCAGACTTCTTCCTGTACCACTGCTTGAAGGTGTCTTCCAGAAACTGGCAGTAGGACTGGGAGTTGAGCTTGACTCCATCCTCAACCCGAAAAGGCCCCACAAGCTCATCTTTGATGATACCAGCCCAAACCAGTACTCCACCTCCACCTTGCTGGCGTCTGAGTCGGACTGGAGCTCTCTGCCCTTTACCAATCCAGCCACAGGCCCATCCATCTGGCCCATCAAGACTCACTCTCATTTCATCAGTCCATAAAACCTTAGAAAAATCAGTCTTGAGATATTTCTTGGCCCAGTCTTGACGTTTCAGCTTGTGTGTCTAGTTCAGTGGTGGTCGTCTTTCAGCCTTTCTTACCTTGGCCATGTCTCTGAGTATTGCACACCTTGTGCTTTTGGGCACTCCAGTGATGTTGCAGCTCTGAAATATGGCCAAACTGGTGGCAAGTGGCATCTTGGCAGCTGCACGCTTGACTTTTCTCAGTTCATGGGCAGTTATTTTGCACCTTGGTTTTTCCACACGCTTCTTGCGACCCTGTTGACTATTTTGAATGAAACCCTTGATTGTTCGATGATCACGCTTCAGAAGCTTTGCCATTTTAAGAGTGCTGCATCCCTCTGCAAGATATCTCACTATTTTTGACTTTTCTGAGCCTGTCAAGTCCTTCTTTTGACCCATTTTGCCAAAGGAAAGGAAGTTGCCTAATAATTATGCACACCTAATATAGGGTGTTGATGTCATTAGACCACACCCCTTCTCATTACAGAGATGCACATCACCTAATATGCTTAATTGGTAGTAGGCTTTCGAGCCTATACAGCTTGGAGTAAGACAACATGCATAAAGAGGATGATGTGGTCAAAATACTCATTTGCCTAATAATTCTGCACGCAGTGTGTATATATATATATATATATATATATATATATATATATAATATATATATATATATATATATTCGCTTTATTTATGTATGTAATACTTTATTTTGTAATGTCTTGCGTGACTTGTTTATGAGGAGCAAGTTGTTTCCAATAAAGTGTTCTTCACTGGCATGGTGCCCATGTCTCTTGGCTGTTTCCTGTGCCAAATAGACAAATAGATTTTTAAGTAGTGTCTGTTGTTATTTTTCATTGCTGTTACATGCTAGTATTGAAATTTATATTACGTTTTTTTAACCTTTTGGATTGTTTTTGTTTATTCAGCAACTTTAGAGTCACTTCTGATTTCTACACCAGGCTTTACATTAACGATTTTCACTGCTGTATAAAAAAAAAAAGGTTATTTAATCCCATGCCTACATTTATACCGAAAAATTTTCAAGTTAATTTATATAAAATTAACCATGAACAGGCTGTCTAATAAAACAGACACTACTTAAATATCTATTTGTCTATTTGACACAGGAAACAGCCAAGAGACATGGGCACCATGCCATAAAACACACACAGACTAACAAAAGGATGACAATGTTTTCAACTTTTGACTTTCAGGCCCCATATCTCACCATCGACTGTGAGACTACCATCATTTTATAGACAATCATCTTGGCTATCTCATACATAAATTGGACTTGCAACTATTTAACATATGATTACTTATGCACAGTCTTGTCATGTAACTGCATTGTTACTGTTTTGTTCCTAAATTTTTATTTTTATTATTTTGTTAGTATTTTGTAAATCCACCTGTGGCTTTGAACACTGCCCGATCAGATTCAAGCATGTCTCGACCGAAATCTGTTCCCAGGTTTCTTCTACACGTTCCCAATGTTGGTGCATACTGGTCGACTCACTTGGGTACGAATACAGATTTTTCTTCAACTCTACCCACAAGTGTTCGATTGGGTTGAGGTCTGGGGACTGTGGGGGCCAATCCAGCATCTCTACTTCATTAAACCATTTCTTTGCCAATCTCGGCGTATGATTTGGGTTGTTGTCCTGCTGGAACAGTATGTCATCCTTGTCATCCCATATAGCTTAGCATTGGGACGACCATCCATCCTGGTCAAGTATCCAACGCTTTTGGCTGTGAAACAACCCCATATCATCAGGCTTCCTCCACGAAACTTGACAGTTTCTTCAATTTTTCGATCTGTTAGTCCCCTTTTCCCTGGTTTCTTCCAGACCCATTTGAGCCCAATCTATTGACTTTCATCTCATCGCTCCAAATCACCCGTTTCCAATCTTTTACTGTCCACTGTTCGTACTTTTTTGCAAACCTGAGCTGCTGCTTCTTATGAAGATATTGAAGTCGAGGCTTCTTCATCTTTTATGGGCCACCATTCCAGACTTTTGTAATGTGCGTCGCATGGTGCTTGCATGGAAGTCTGTGATCTCACTATCACAAAGCATACAAGCCACCTCCACTGCAGCGTTTTTTCGCACCAGACCTGGTAGACCTTGTCATGAGCCAACTTGTTGACCCCGATATTTTACCTCTTGGCTTTGGAATGGATGGACAGACTTCATTTCGTATTCTTCCAACTGCCATGGCACTCACATGATGCAGTTTGGCAATTTTCTTGGTCGAGATACCGCTATCGATGAGTTAGATGATGCTGCTTCTCTTTTCTTGGGAAATCTTCTTCATGGTTTCTCCTGGATTCAAACCAGTGACCTTTCACTTGGGAATCAATCTAATAACACAGCAACATAGCAAAACAGTAATGCAGTTACACAACAAGAATATGCATAGCTAATTATATGCTAAATAGTTGCAAGTCCAATTTATGTATGAGATAGCCAAGATGATGATCTATAAAATGATGGCATTCTCACGTTCGAAGTTGTAGTGGATGGTGAGATATGGAGCCTGAAAGTCAAAAGTTCAAAACATTGTTACCATTTTGTTCATCGGTTTATATATAATCTCACACACATAAAAAATAATGTAAAGGCATAATATATAATCACCTATTTCAGAATCAGTAATTACATCAGTCACAGCTTGTTAACTGTTATCATTCTGATGTTCCATCTACAGATAACAAATAAAGCATTACAATGTTTCGATGTGTGTGCAACAGCAGAAACTAGATGTATTCAAAGATTGACTTCTCTCAGCTTAAAAAGGCTTTACACAAGTCATGCCCATATCCTGTTCCAAAAGACAGGTCATTTACTACATTTGTTTGTTAGCCTTTGACCCTAGATATTATATCTGATATGTTGATTACACAAACATAATCTGTTCAATAACCCGGGATATCTGCCAGGAAACTAGATATAAAGTCTCCTATATTTGGCAAAATAAGGTTGTTAACCTCTGTCCCCTAGCTATTGTCCCTGATAAATTGACTACACAGGCTTAGGGTGGATTTAGACATGCAGATAATCAGGCAAATTAGCAGGAACAAACGTTCCTGCGAACGCTTGTTCCCAACAATCTGCCTGTGTAAAGGTGCAGCAGATCACCTGATGAACAAGTAAAATGCTCGTTCATCGGGTGATCCTGTCATTAGTGCAGGCACCTAAATTGTTGTTTCTGGGCAGCAGATTGTGCTGTCTGAGCAGTGATCTACTGCCCAGAAACAATGCAGCTATATGAAGATGAGCGATCGCAATAACAGTCCCTCGTCCTCATACTGTGGAGGTGATCGCTGCATGTAAATGTAGCACTTCACCTTCTCTTAATGAGCAGCCAACTGTCAGGAAGGAACGTTTCCTTCCCGACAATCTGCTGTTCATCTGCCCATGTAAATCCACCTTAAATCATAATAGTTTAGATATGCTTATCAAGTAGCAATGCAATACATAAGCCTCTAGCCATGTTTAATATTGAAGATGCAAACAAGTTATGGGCCTGTATCCATCAATGTAAAAGAATATGATGCTGTTGATTGCTTTTACTTTATATATGGCTTCTGTATATAATGAAAAATATCCTGCCTGTATTTTACTGCAAAATCCCCTGGATGTTTTGGAGGGTTGAAAACTTTTACAAGGAAGTTAAGAAATACGACAAGAAAAATGATATGAAAGTGTGGTAAGATTAGAAAGACGCTTATGTATTACATAAACCTAAAACATAACTTTTACTCAAAATTAGTTAAAATAAATGAGGCCCTTATAAATTTGAAAATGATATAAAGTGGTGAAAAAATGAACAATTGGATCTTACCACCTCTAGCGTATAATCATTATAGTTGACTTGTTCATCCGCAAGGTCGGTAATCATATTCACAAAAAACAGTGTCCAAAAACACGATTGTCTATATATTTGTATGTGTTCTCTCAATTGAGTAATATAATATATACAGTACAGACCAAAAGTTTGGACACACCTTCTCATTCAAAGAGTTTTCTTTATTTTCATGACTATGAAGGCATCAAAACTATGAATTAACACATGTGGAATTATATACATAACAAACAAGTGTAAAACAACAGAAAATATGTCATATTCTAGGTTCTTCAAAGTAGCCACCTTTTGCTTTGATTAATGCTTTGCACACTCTTGGCATTCTCTTGATGAGCTTCAAGAGGTAGTCACCTGAAATGGTCTTCCAACAGTCTTGAAGGAGTTACCAGAGATGCTTAGCACTTGTTGGCCCTTTTGCTTTCACTCTGCGGTCCAGCTCACCCCAAACCATCTCGATTGGGTTCAGGTCCGGTGACTGTGGAGGCCAGGTCATCTGGCGCAGCACCCCATCACTCTCCTTCATGGTCAAATAGCCCTTACTTTCAAAGTTTTCCCAATTTTTTGGCTGACTGACTGACCTTCATTTCTTAAAGTAATGATGGCCACTCGTTTTTCTTTACTTAGCTGCTTTTTTCTTGCCATAATACAAATTCTAACAGTCTATTCAGTAGGACTATCAGCTGTGTATCCACCTGACTTCTCCTCAATGCAACTGATGGTCCCAACCCCATTTATAAGGCAAGAAATCCCACTTATTAAACCTGACAGGGCACACCTGTGAAGTGAAAACCATTTTCAGGGGACAACCTCTTGAAGCTCATCAAGAGAATGCCAAGAGTGTGCAAAGCAGTAATCAAAGCAAAAGGTGGCTACTTTGAAGAACCTAGAATATGACATATTTTCAGTTGTTTCACACTTGTTTGTTATGTATATAATTCCACATGTGTTAATTCATAGTTTTGATGCCTTCAGTGTGAATCTACAATTTTCATAGTCATGGAAAATAAAGAAAACTCTTTGAATGAGAAGGTGTGTCCAAACTTTTGGTCTGTACTGTATATATTTATATATACAGTCCTGATCAAAAGTTTAAGACCACTTGAAAAATGGCAAAAAATTATATTTAGCATGGCTGGATCTTAACAAGGTTCCAAGTAGAGCTTCAACATGCAACAAGAAGAAATGGGAGTGAGACAAAACATTTTTTGAGCATTCAATTTAATTTAAAAAAACGAATAGACTGAAACAGGCTGTTTTTCAGCTGATCAAAAGTTTAGAAATAAGTAATTAGTGATCTGGGTTATTTAAGACTTAACTTTTACTTTTTAATATAAAACAGCAGTAAAAAGATGCCACCGGCAGCCAAAGTCTCCTGCCTAGACGTCTTTCTGCAGCTGGTCTGCAGGGACCTTGCAAGTATTCGACCTTCCTCCCCAAGTCGTAATTATTAGTCTGAGGAATGGAATTCAATACAGTCCCTGAAGAGAGATCCCAGTATTACCATTAAACCCTCTGACAAGGGTGGTAATACTGTTATTCTCAATACAACGGACTATGTAAATATATGCCAACAACTACTCAATGATAGAAACAACTATACGGTGCTTTCAGATAATCCCACTGTGGCCTTTTTGGGCGAACTAAAGGGGATCCTGATTGAGGCAAAAGGAGAAAAGATCATCTCGGAGGAAGAATTTGAATTCTTCTACCCAAGGAACCCGACCGTGGCGACATTTTATAGTTTCCCAAAAATCTACAAAGGGACTAGCCCTGTTAAGGGACGCCCAATAGTCTCTGGGATTAATAGTCTGTGTCAGAATGCGGGCATATACAGTACAGACCAAAAGTTTGGACACACCTTCTCATTCAAAGAGTTTTCTTTATTTTCATGACTATGAAAATTGTAGATTTACACGGAAGGCATCAAAACTATGAATTAACACATGTGGAATTATATACATAACAAACAAGTCTGAAACAACTGAAAATATGTCATATTCTAGGTTCTTCAAAGTAGCCACCTTTTGCTTTGATTACTTCTTTGCACACTCTTGGAATTCTCTTGATGAGCTTAAAGAGGTAGTCCCCTGAAATGGTTTTCACTTCACAGGTGTGCCCTGTCAGGTTTAATAAGTGGGATTTCTTGCCTTATAAATGGGGTTGGGACCATCAGTGGTGTTGAGGAGAAGTCAGGTGGATACACAGCTGATAGTCCTACTGAATAGACTGTTAGAATTTGTATTATGGCAAGAAAAAAGCAGCTAAGTAAAGAAAAACGAGTGGCCATCATTACTTTAAGAAATGAAGGTCAGTCAGTCAGCCAAAAAATTGGGAAAACTTTGAAAGAAAAGGCTATTTGACCATGAAGGAGAGTGATGGGGTGCTGCGCCAGATAACCTGGCCTCCACAGTCACTGGACCTGAACCCAATCGAGATGGTTTGGGGTGAGCTGGACCGCAGAGTGAAGGCAAAAGGGCCAACAAGTGCTAAGCATCAGGACAAATCAGGGATATTCACGGATATTCTTCGTAAACATTGGCCCGTCCTACTGATGGACCCTGAAATCAGCGAGACCGTCTTCAGCTATCCGCAGATCTCATTTAGGAGAGGTAGCAGTCTCAAAGATATGCTTGTCCATAGCCACTATACCCCAGCCACCCAAGGGGCAACATGATTGGATCGTAAGATCAATGGCTGTTACAGGTGTAGTGGCTGTGTGGCCTGCTAAATCTTAAAAAGTAGTAAAACTTTCTTTAGTTCAAATCTACAGAAGTCCTTTACCATCAAGGACTTTATCAACTGCCGCACACGGGGTGTGATCTACAAGATCACATGCGTGTGCGGACTTGAATTTATTGGAAAGACCAAAAGAGAGCTGCGCAGGCGTCTCGGGGAGCACCTGGGTGATATCACGAATGAGCGTGATACACCAGTGGCCCAGCATGTGAATGACAACCACGGCAGGGGTCCCAGCTGTATTAGAGCTGTAGGTATTGATAAAATCCCACCACCTATACATGGCGGGGATTGGGATCGCCTCCTACTACAGCGGGAAGTACGCTGGAAATTCCAACTCGACACAGTATCCCCCTAGAGGCCTGAACGAACAGCTCCATTTCAGCTGCTTCTTGTAGTGTCTGTCCCAATGAAGAATCCCCCCCTTTCACAATTTGGTGGAATGGGTTCCACCTTCAGTGGTGTCTGCCATTCTCCTTGGGGTCACTCTTCTAGCCACGGTCAGGAAATTAAAATATCAAACCACCACAAATACCATTAACTAACTAATACACACCCATACCAGGGTTGTCTGGGTGCACATCGTATGGACATATATGCCGTTGCCCATAGATGCACACCCATACGGTGTTTATATATCAAATGCCCGTATGCACGGACTACGTATGTATCTATATTGTGTCCGTACTATGTCCCATATGGATCCACAGTGTACATCTGGTGGAAAGTGCCTCCACACCCATATTGTCTATACTGTGGAACCTGTTCCCATGCTATTCATGTTAGCATGAGATGCCTAGTAAAGTAGCAGTGTATCCTGGGTTACAGCATACACATTGGAGACGAGGTGCCTGCGCGGTGTCCTATTTTAACTACGGCGCAGGCGCATTGAGTATCGCCCCATGTATGCTGCATCTTGGAACCTGGGACTATCTCACGCATGCGCCGCCTCGACTCCTCACGATGACCTACGTCATCACATTGCGTGTCGCACACACATGTTGATGCGCAAGCGCCATGCTTACATCATGTGAGGGCAGACATCATGTGAGGGCAGACGTCACTACAGGCCGCCGCTACACCTGTGACGGCTGACGTCATCATAGCAGACGCGACGCTTTAAAAGAGAGGCGGGCTCCTGCAAAGACCAGGTAACATCAATGCCAGCGGCCTCAACCTGCGTACCGCAAGAAGGGAGGGGGTTTCTACATCTGTTCCTCTTCTCCTTTTCCCTGTATGTCGTGCACCTATCTGTGCACTCTACTCCACTTGGGAGCTATTGCTCCTGGTGGCTTTTGTACTAGCTGGTGATTATCACTCCCAGCATTTGGCTTGGCGATATATATCATCTCCAGCAAGCAAAACTACATCTTTTGGCCCATTCTATATATATTCCCCTGATGAGAGAATTGTTTTTTTCTTTGCCTCAGAAACGTGCATGTTGGGATCTTCTCAGGGCTAAACAGGGAATGCAATTCCAGGGTTAGGTTCCGGACGGGGGCCCAACTAGTGGGATACCCCGTGGTTAGACCAAAGGGTTATCGTAGGGTCCCGAGGGTCGACTAGGGATAGAAAGGAACATCTTCCTGTGATCCCTCTACATTGTACTGACTCAACCGTTGAACTGGACCACCCTGATCAGAAACATCGAAACGGAGGTGTCCGGAGAATCCACCATATGTAGGGTAGGACACTGGGTTTCAGTGGTGCCGCCATGCACCCTATGGTATGGATGTAACTGTGCATGTTATGTTGCACGGTTTCCCTTGACACCTTGTTTTGTTGTGTGTCGTTGTGCATTATGTATACGCTGTGAAGTGTTCTTTTCTGCATCAAATGTTTGTATTTTGCACATAAGGTGTTAGCACATATTATTGCTGTTGCCTCATCCTTTGTGCATTCTGGGTATCAGTACATATCAGCTCCTGTTACTTTTCAGTGTCCCACACTGTCTGAATAAGTGTGGACATAGCCACTACCGTTTTCCCATAGCCCCCTCCAAACTTTGGGGAAGTGGAAAACGGTATTGTATATTCAGCTCCCTTCTATGCACATGAGGTGCCGGCATACATCTACTGCTGCCGCCTTGCTTTAGTGTGCATTTCGGGTACTGGTGCATATCAGCTCTTGTTACCTCCTGTGTCCGACACTGCCTGAATAAGTGTGGACACAGTTGTCACCGTTTTCACAAGGCCCCCCCCCCCCCCTTTTTGATTGTGGGGCATTGGAAACGGTTTTGTGTATTCAGCTTATTGTTATTTTGAGGGATGTATCTCACCTATTTTATATTAAAAAGTAAAAGTTAAGTCTTAAATAACCCAGATCACTAATTACTTATTTCTATGACTCATGCGAGTGATCATATATGAATATAATTTTTTTCTGATTTGATCAAAAGTTTAGGACCACACCTCCAAAAAAAAAGCTAAACCCCCCAAAACAGAAATCCAACTTCCAAACATGAACTCAGTAATGAGTAGCTCTGCCGTTATTGTTGATCACTTCAAAAATTTGTTTCGGCATGCTTGATGCAAGTGTTTCCATGAGGTGAGTGGGAACATTTCTCCAAGTGGTGAAGACGGCCGCACGAAAGCCATCTACTGTCTGGAACTGTTGTCCATTTTTGTAAACTTCCCTTGCCATCCATCCCCAAAGGTTCTCAATTGGATTTAGATCAGGGAAACACGCAGGATGGGCCTAAAGAATGATGTTATTCTCCTGGAAGAAGTCCCTTGTCCTGCGGGCATTGTGTACTGTAGCGTTGTCCTGTTGAAAAGCCCAGTCGTTACCACACAGACGAGGGCCCTCAGTCATGAGGAATGCTCTCTGCAACATCTGGACATAGCCAGCGGCCGTTTGACGCCCCTGCACTTCCTGAAGCTCCATTGTTCCACTGAAGGAAAAAGCACCCCAGACCATTATGGCGCCCCCTCCACTGTGGCGCATAGAAAACATTTCAGGTGGGATCTGCTTGTCATGCCAGTAACGTTGGAAACCATCAGGACCATCAAGGTAAAAAAAAATCTCATCAGAGAATAAAACTTTCTTCCACCTTTTGAATGTCCCATGTTTGGTGCTCTCTTGCCAAAGTCCAAATGAGCAGTTCTGTGGCGTTCAAGTAGACAAGGTCTTTGAAGACGTTTTTTGTTTTTGAAGCCCTTCAATCTCAGATGCCGTCTGATGGTTATGGGGCTGCAGTCAGCACCAGTAAGGGCCTTAATTTGGGTCGAGGATCGTCCAGTGTCTTGACGGACAGCCAATTGGATCCTCCGGCTCAGTGCTGGTGAATTTTTTTTGGGTCTTCCACTTGACTTTTTTGTTCCATAACCCTCAGGATCATTTAAGAAATTCCAAATGACTGTCTTACTGCGTCCCACCTCAGCAGCGATGGCGCGCTGTAAGAGACCCTGCTTATGCAGTTCAACAACAGACCACGTTCAAAAAGGGAGAGTTTTTTGCCTTTGCCATCACAACATGTGACTACCTGACAGAAAATGACAATGAATCCACATCTTTGCACAGATTTGGCATTTTAAAGGCATGTGGTCCTAAACTTTTGATCAGCTGAAAAACAGCCTGTTTCAGTTTATTCATGGTTTTCATTAAATTGAATGCTCAAAAAATGTTTTGTCTCACTCCCATTTCTTCGTGTTGCATGTTGAAGCTCTACTTGGAACCTTGTTAAGATCCAGCCATGCTAAATATGATTTTTTGCCATTTTTCAAGTGGTCTTAAACTTTTGATCAGGACTGTATATATATATATATATATATATATATATCTATCATCTTTTTAATTTTTTGGTTTCTTTATTGGAGTATTTACGTATATCCCTATTGAATCCGGTGGCGGGTACCCCTGACCTATAAAAATCCGTTATATGTATACCTATCCATGAATGGGTGATCACAAAACATGAATCACCACATTTGGTAGTGACTTAGCAAGAATGCCATGTTGCCAGGCGACTGGGAAAGAGTCTTGCTACGTATCACACTTAAACCGGCTCTCCTACCGGTGGTTCCCGGAAGCATGCACTTTGGCGTGTGTTCCACCTGCGTTCTACAGCAGAAGGCGGGGAAGCCGTAAGGGACGGGCGGCAGGCTTTAAATGGGGATGTGCTGTTCGGCTCGGTGCCACCTCAGAGAAACATTGGTGAGACGCTTAGGGGACATTTCCCCCTCTTTAGACTGATACTTGCTCTGCAATTGTACATAGCCACTGCTATTTTCCTACAATAGGAAGGACCAAGCACGGTTTGCCTTCCTGTGCCCTGACGGTAGGGTTTGTTTTTGGAGCATTTATCGATCTTTAGTATTGGCTCTATTTTTCCAATTCAATTTGTTAGTTCCCCTCTACAATTTATAGGGGCATTTTGGAATTTTGGGCTTTATATTCTGTCCTGTCAACTATTTATTATAATTTTCACTCTAAAAATCCCCTAATGAGCCTCACTATTGGGATGAAACATGCTATGTTGGGATATGAGTGAGGGCAATTTTTAGGGATACGGCCGCGTCAGGGAAAGATTCCAGACGGGGCGGGTGCTCTGTGTTTGGTAGGTAGGGATTAATAGCCCCCTCTCCTATCTACCCCATAGGGTGAGCCATTTTAGGGAAATAGTCCTGATCCCGACATAACATTCCAAGAAACACAGCACCCAAAAAGATTGACAGAAGGATTCTTTGTGAAGACGATTACCGACCTCGCGGATGAACAAGTCAACTATAATGATTATACGCTAGAGGTGGTAAGATCCAATTTTTTTTTAAAAAAAACTTTATATCATTTTCACGTTTAAAAGGCCACGTTTATTTTAACCATTTGTGAGTAAAAGTTATGTTTTCATTTATTCCACATCCTCTTTTGGTATATGTATTATGTAGGTTGAAGGAAATTGGCATAGCGGTATTACAGGCTAGCTTTTGTACAAAAATTACATAAACCTACTGTAGAATAACGTCCTGCATTACTCTATTTTTCAAGAAATGCTTTAGAAGGAGCCCAACAAAATGTGCAAAGTTCGTGATGAAAGATAAAATTAGAAGGATTTAATTCTCATAAAAAGAAAGTTACAAAGTTTAGAAAGAGAAAAATATAGCACAGCAATAAGTCTTGAAAGGTTACACGCAAGCAATAAAACAATTAAAATAAGTGAAAAAGCTTATCTCCCCAAAATAACGTGTATGTGTGAATCTGTGTGTGTGTGTGTGAGAGCAACAGGTGTCCGTGCAAGAATGCTCTGCCTAGTAAAAGATGAAGCTTTCTTTATAGTCTGACCCTCCATTGAGTTACATTGTATCCTAAATTTAACATTCTAACAGACATATATGGTTAACAAGTAAATTCCCTTGCATCATGGTTTTCTATGTATACCTTATTTGTAAAGCTAATAATAATATGCTGAGAAGGAGGATTCCTAACCTTCCCAAATGCTATTGTCGTCTCAACCTGTCAAAATTGACACTTCAACACAAGTGCTGCCCTTGCATGGTCCTTGAAATAACCCTAGCCTGATAAAAATGTTAGTTTATTATTTTACATTTCCCCCTGATTATGATTTGAAATATAAATCTTCAATCATAACCTCCTAATCTAATGCAATTACTCATCATTCGTATCTCATTCGTATCACATTCACTCATTGACCATGTTATAGCACTTGGTTGTTTGATCCATTTTTGATTCAGTATTCCATATAGAATTGGTATACTGAGTTCTTTTTAACATTTCTTTCAAAATGTTATCTCCTTTGTTAATTTCTTTCTTTATATTACTATATGTTTTCCTAATCCTATACATAACAAAAACTTGATATATAATACACAAAAATATAATAATAAATATAATAATAATAGGATGGGATAACGTATTCTCAACTGCTGTTTGTGTAGAAGATTTTGACCACATATTTACAGATTTCTTCAATTTTCCCCACCAAGATGTTCCGGACATGATATTCCATTCATGTTCTATTTCTGATAATTGTCCTTGTTTATGATTAAATGCAATTTCTGCTTCTTTTATTTGTTCACTTAATATTTTTAAAAGACCTTTATCTTTTTTAATTTCTTTAGTCCACTCATCCCACGGAAATTTGTCAATTTGAGTGAGATTAAATTTCATTGGAAGGATTTTTTAATTGGGTTGTATTTATGGAAGAAATATTGAGTCTTCCTAAATTCATAGAGATTGCTCTCCAGTCTCCTTCCAAACAATATAAACCCTTGGTTAAATTCTCGTGATGTACACAAGAAGAAAAGAATGCTACAACCTTTTCTTTCTCAGACATCACTTGTACACAAACTTTGTTTGGACCAACTTGAGTTACCAAATCATGAATTGAGTATACATTCTCAATTCGTGCATGGCAAGAAGTTTGATTATGGAAACAAGAATGATAAATCTCCTTATCTTGTTCCGGTAAACAGATTATTTTAGAAACAAAGTGTAAACATGAAGAAAGATCCAATTGTTCTATATGAGAACCATCATATGCAAATTCCGTATATATTGCAATTGATAAAAAATCAACTGTGTTTCACTCACGGGAACTCCTAAAACAGTTACTGGAACTACCATTTGTTCTCTTCCAGCTACTGGAATCAATGAGGTAGCTATACATGTGTTCTTATTACATCCTAACCACTTACTTACCCATAAATCTATATGTCTCATACTATCTCCAATTTTCCACCCAATTTTCATCAACTTTTCCTGTTATGGGAAAAATTTATGAATCCATTCTTTTTACATAATTCTGGGTTTTGAAACCAAATTCCCTCTCGAGATTTTCCCACTTTTCCTAATGCTATCTTATCATTTGTGAGATCTCCGGACCATGTAGCTGACTCATTTCCTTTTATCACAATACTCCAGTATAATACATCTATTGATGTACATTCCCATGAACCAGTTCTATTATCATGTATGAATGTTCCTTGTAATTGTGTGAACTTTGGTTTGGGTCCTGCTGTTGCATGTAATTCAATGTGTGTATCATGTCTGAAGTGTATTTCAATACAACAGCTAGCACCAAAACCCATACAAAGACTTCCGGAAATGTCTCTGGAATTGTCCTGAATTTGTTCTTCCAGAAAATCCTCAAGACGAAATCCTCTTCTTCTTCGTGCAAGGATTGAAGTCTATTTGTCATGATTATTCTTTTTATCATCAAGGAATTCTGTGAACGTAGCAGTTGTAAATATCATCATCAACAATGACATTCCCATCATGAAACAGCTTTTCCGAAGACATCCTTGTTTGTTGTGGATTGTGTATAACGTGAAGAGTTTCATTCCCTGTGAAGAATAGCAGTATCATTATTTTGGTACATACAATTTACACTGATCAACATGTACCCACAGTTTTTGTTGTCTGCGAGTATTCTTTGAAGCATTTGGTGCTCTTTGAACCAAAATCATTACTTGTCCCCTAGTGTCAATTATTTCGAAGGGACCTTCCCAATTGCTTTCCCAAGGTCCACTCTTCCTGAAGGTCTTAATCATTACAAAAGCACCTTTTACAAATTTAGAAGAGTGAGGTGGTATCATGCGTTGCATTTTAGATGCAGCATATGGAAGAATTGTACTTAAATTCTCCTGCAATAACTGTAACCACCTGGACCTTACTATTGCATCTTCTTGAGGTGTAGACAAGAATGGTTCGTTTGGGAATATTAATGGCATTGTTCTTCCCGTCATTAATTCAAATGGAGTATACTGTGTTGTAGAGGAAACGGTTCCTCTTATACTCATAAGAACAAAGGGTACTGCATCAACCCATGTATTTCCTTTATCTAATAACATTTTTGCAATTCTTGTCTTAATTGTTCGGTTCATTCTTTCCACAATGCCTGCAGATTGTGGGTGATACGCTACATGGAACTGTTGTTGTACTCCTAGAATAGCACAAACTGTCCGCATGATTTTTCCTGTAAAATGACTTCCTCTGTCAGAGGTAATCATTCTTGGGATCCCCCAAGTACAAAACACATGATTTACCAATGCCCTTGCTGTAGACAGAGCATCATCTTTCCTGACAGGTAAGATCTCTACCCATTTTGAAAATACATCCACCACCACTAATGCATACCTGAGTCCATGTTTACCTGAAGGTAGAGGACCAATGTAGTCTATCTGTAATGTAGACCAAGGACCATCAGCAGGTGCAATTCGTAAAAGTGGAGGTTTTTGTCCTTTAGGTCGTGGGTTGACTTGAGCACAAATGAGACATGACTGAACTACATCTTGGACAGTCTTTTCCATTTTGTCCCAATAAAATTTCTCTTTGAGAACTCCTAACAATTTTTCCTGACCCAAATGACCTAAACTCTCATGATTGTATTTGGTGAATTCCATTTGTAAATGTTTTGGGACAACAGGACGCAATTCCCCCTGACAGTCATGACACAAAACCCCGTTTTCACAAACAAATGGAGGTTTTGGATCAACCTGAGAAGCAGCAAGGGACGAATCCTTCGCTTGTTCTTCTGCAAAAGAAGGAAAATGCGTGTCTGTTTTCCTCACTGGTAAAGCTTTCAAAGATTCAATTTCTTCCTTCAATTCTCCTGTCATAGCTGCTTCCTTAGCCAATGTGTCTACACTGTTGTTTCCAATAACTAACTCATGTTTGCCTTTCCTATGTGCTGGGACTTTGACTATAGCATAGCTATTAGGATGTTTTGAAGCTATTTTGAATATGTCCTTGAGTGTATCACTATGCACTAGGACCTTGTTAGAGGAATCTACAAATCCTCTCCTTTCCCACACTGGTAAATAGTCTGTCAGTGATCTTACGACATATGAGCTGTCACTATAAATGACCAATGGATTCTTGTTTTCTTTCTCATCAATTGTCAGTACAGTCTTGACTGCTTCTAACTCTGCTCTCTGAGCTGAATAGTGTCCTGGCAGTCTATGCTGAACTGCATATCCTCTTTCAGGATACCAGATAGCATAACCTGTATAATACTTTCCCCCTGAACAAAATCTTGAACCATCAACAAATACTGGTTCATCACTGTTCTCTGCATCTCTCCTAAACAAGCTAGGATATGATTCATAAAATGTTTCTGAACATTCATGAGTTTTCCCTTCATACTGCATTAATTGAGGAAGTACATACTTGGCCTTGTGATCAATCTCAATTTGTTTTGATGATAAGGACAACAACCAATGTGCAAATCTTTGATTTGACACACCTGGGAGGTTTTTCTCAAGGAGAAGTTTTAGTGTGGAGTGAGGAGTCTGCAGAATGATTTTGTTAAATCCAACAATGTGTTCTGTTGCCTTAACAGCAAAATAAACACCCACCAAATGTTTTGCACAAATTTCAAACCCTTTTTCCACAGGTGTGAGAAGCTTAGAGAAATAGCCCAAAATCCGCCATTCTCCCCCTTGCAACTGCAAGAGTACAGCTGACACAGCCGTGTCTGAGGTGTGAACCTGCAAAGCAAAAGGTGCCTGAGTCATAGCTGTTGACAATGCTGGAGACTTTTGCATACTTCGCTTTAAAAGTTCAAATGCCTTCTGTTGTTCCTCTTCCCATGGTCCAAAAGAGTCATCATCATTATTTTTCAAGAGATCATAAAGAGGTTTAGCTTTTTCTGCAAAGCCTTCTATGAATTCTCTGGAAAAGTTTACCAGACCCAAGAAATGTCTCAGAGCCTTGTGTGATGTTGGAATGGGAAGAGAAGCAATAGCCTCAACCCTTTCTTGAAGCGGCTGTCTCTTTCCATGACTGATTAACACTCCAAGATATCTCACTTCAGTCTGTAAAAGTTTGACTTTCTTGGTGCTCAATTTCAAACCTGCTTCATGCAACAATGAAAATAATTCTGCTAAGAGAGATAAATGCAACTCTCTATCCTCAGTGGCTAAAAGAATATCATCAACATATTGCAACAGACAATCGGGTCTTGAAAATTTGGACAATACTTTTGCAACTGCCTGATGAAATATGCTAGGTGATAAATGAGCTCCTTGAGGTAATCTGCAAAATACATATTGTTCATCCATGAAACAAAATGCAAATTTGTATTGACAGCTCTTTGCAAGAGAAATGCTGAAAAAAACATTACTGATGTCTAAAACAGAGAAAAACTTTGCCTTAGCATTCAGTCGTGCCATTATGTCATGAGTATCTGCAACAATGGGTGCCACATTTGGGGTATACTTATTCAGCAGTCTTAGGTCCAATAACATTCGGTATGAACCATCAGGCTTCACAGTACACCACAGTGGATTGTTTGTTACTGAATTAGCTTTTCTAATGACACCTTGATCAAGCAGTTCCTGTATGATTTTAGACATGGGACCAATTGATTCAGGTGGCAATTTGTACTGCTTTTGGGGAGGAGGGTCTCTCCCCTCCACATTGACTAATACATCTTTCATTGTGCCCACATCATTCCTGAATTGTGCCCACAAAGAAGGAGTATATTGTACAATTTCTTTTAGAACTTCATCATCACCAGTTTCTGGCCACAAATGTTCAGAAGAAACAACTTCGGTTAGGCAAACAGTACCAACATGACTGTATTCAGTGGGATCAATGACTACAGGTTTAGATCCATCAACATCTTTCCAGATCACCTTATTTCCTAAGTCAATGACCCAACCCCATTTTTTCATTAGGTCAGTTCCTATGATGTTTTCAGAATTAGGACTATGCCAAATGTCTATTTTAGTTTTCAGATATCCTGGTATTTCCAAATTAACATTCTGTGCTAAAATTGCCTTAGTTCCGTTCTTTCCACTAAAACCAACAATTGTACAAACAGGTGCATTTGGAGTTAGAGGCAAATCCTCTTTAGTCACACTTAATTGAGCTCCTGTGTCTATGAGAAATGTCACCTCATTGCCCTGTAAGGATCCCCTTACAAAAGGTCTTCCACAGTCATCTAATGAAACTGGAGCTACTAATTCCAAAGGACGAGAGGTCATAGTTCGTCCTAGTCATGGGGAAGGTAACAAACCAGCTGTCTCCTCAATTTTATTACCATAAGATTTCCCCTTGTACGAATTATTCAATGTTAATTCTCTAATTTGTCTTATTAAAGGTGCATATGGTGATTGTGACTGATCCTGCTCTGGAGAAGGAGCAGTTGGCACAAAACCATTTTCTTTCCCTGCATTCTGTGACTCATTTAGGAATTTCCTACATTGCCATTTTAAATGTCCTATTTTTCCACAATAATAACAAGTAACTTGTCCTCTTTGAAATGACACCTTTCCTTTCTGTTTATATTGGTCTCTTTTCATGGGAGGGTTTGATTTAGGACGATTTGAATTTGTTACCTGATTTTCATCCTTTTTTTGGACTGCAGCAACTTTGACCCTTATACTACTTTGTTTTATGGATCTCCTTATTTGATCAATAAATGTTGCCGCTTCCTGTAACGTAGGCTTTCCTAGTGCTAACTCCCTGGAGACTGGATCAAGATATTTGAACCGTTTTACAAATGACTTTATCATTGCAGTGGGTTCAGAATCATCCTCAATTTCCATGACCATTCTATACGCCTGTTCAAATTTTATCAAGAATGCAAATGGATCATCCTGTAAAGTGGGCTTTAACATGTCAAGGATTTCAAATGTAGGAGTAGATTCTCCAGTAGTAAATAAAAGTAGTTGCCTCAATCGATCTGCTGGGGAACTATGTATTATTTCACGTTCATCATTTACTCTTGGTGTGATCTCTAATCTCCTTGCCATATATGAGGGAAGCCATACTTTAAATACTTTGTTTTTCTGTTCATTATTTAGATTGAACTTATCAGCATTAGATTCAAAGATATCAGCATTGTGAAATGCATCCATCTTATCAGTATAAGCTGGGATATCTTTACAAATTTTTATTAACTGATCATGTATTTTTAAATTTAACTTGGCTGCCCTGTCATGTAATTTCCTCCTTTTGATTTCCTCAGCCTCTATGTTTTCATTTACATCAGCTGGACTAGTGTCTGGAATGTAGGACGCACCCGTATCTATGCCACTTTTTGTAATAATAGAAACTTTTTTCGTACGATGGCATAATTTTGATATGAGCTGTGTCCTAATTTCCATCTGATCCTCCAAATCTTCTATGTGTTGTGCCAAAATTTGACACTTTGGACAATCATTAAAATCATCCTCTTCTATGTGTTCCTGTGTGTCTGTATCATGTGTGTCCTTATTATTCACACATATACTATGTGTCTGAGTCTGTGGCTGCCTGTCTTCAAGAACTAATGTATTGAATATTTTCACCATATGTAATACATTCCTGAGCTTCTTCTGCAATTTATCCATACACAACAACTTTTTGTCAATTCTTATGTTTTCTTCTTCACATTGATTATATAAACTTGCCCATAATTGTGCATTAGTATGACTACTTACAACTTTAAACTCCAATTTACTTTTATCTGAATAAGAATTAAGAAATTCCATTACTTACTCAGGTACTGTATCCTTGATGTCTCCTTCTTACGTCTTTTTCCCACAGTCAATGGAAGGATCTCTGTGTAGTTTCTTCACAAGCCTCCGTCTGTAATACGTCTGGGAAGTGACACTTGCAACAGATGTATGGCTCAACTCTTCTTTCTTTAGATTCGTTGTTGTTGTTTTCCTGAAGCTTGTAATAATAGTAATTACTCTCTTGGGCCCACCTCTTTACAAACTGAAGGAATTCAACAAAAATCCGCTGGCTCGCCAATGTAGAATAACGTCCTGCATTACTCTATTTTTCAAGAAATGCTTTAGAAGGAGCCCAACAAAATGTGCAAAGTTCGTGATGAAAGATAAAATTAGAAGGATTTAATTCTCATAAAAAGAAAGTTACAAAGTTTAGAAAGAGAAAAATATAGCACAGCAATAAGTCTTGAAAGGTTACAAGCAAGCAATAAAACAATTAAAATAAGTGAAAAAGCTTATCTCCCCAAAATAACGTGTATGTGTGAATCTGTGTGTGTGTGTGTGAGAGCAACAGGTGTCCGTGCAAGAATGCTCTGCCTAGTAAAAGATGAAGCTTTCTTTATAGTCTGACCCTCCATTGAGTTACATTGTATCCTAAATTTAACATTCTAACAGACATATATGGTTAACAAGTAAATTCCCTTGCATCATGGTTTTCTATGTATACCTTATTTGTAAAGCTAATAATAATATGCTGAGAAGGAGGATTCCTAACCTTCCCAAATGCTATTGTCGTCTCAACCTGTCAAAATTGACACTTCAACACAAGTGCTGCCCTTGCATGGTCCTTGAAATAACCCTAGCCTGATAAAAATGTTAGTTTATTATTTTACACCTACAGGAAAAAAAATTCCAAGTAACAAAATTTGTGTGTCTATCGATTCACAAGGTTAAAGTGATGTTTCGGTTCGTTGAAGTTATTATAAACTTCAGAAGGACCGTGGAGGAGAATTCATGAATAATGCCTTGAAGAATCTTTGAAAAATATACAATATACATCTGTGAAATCAGCTCTGGTTTAGTGCCTTAATTGTACATTAAGAACACATACAGTATGTGGAGTTACAAAACAAAATTTTTAGGTATATTAACATTCTACCTGATTTCATATTCAGTTGCAATCATCATCACAAAACAATTCGCTGCAGACCCTTTGTGGTGAGAAAAAAATAAAACTATTTAAGAATATGGAAAAGGACTTATAGCAGGAATTTGACCTTAAAACACAGTAAGGCCCCTTTCACACGGGCGAGTATTCCGCGCGGATGCGATGCGTGAGTTGAACGCATTGCACCCGCACCGAATACCGACCCATTCATTTCTATGGGGCTGTTCACATGAGCGGTGATTTTCACGCATCACTTGTGCGTTGCGTAAAAATCGCAGCAAGCTCTATTTTGTGCGTTTTTCACGCAACGCATGCCCCATAGAAGTGAATGGGGTTGCGTGAAAATCGCAAGCATCCGCAAGAAAGTGTGGATGCGGTTTAGATTTTCACGCACGGTTGCTAGGAGATGATCAGGATGGAGACCCGATCATTATTATTTTCCCTTATAACATGGTTATAAGGGAAAATAATAGCATTCTGAATACAGAATGCATAGTAAAATAGCGCTGGAGGGGTTAAAAAAAAAAAAAAAAGATTTAACTCACCTTAGTCCACTTGATCGCGCTGCCGGCTTCTCGTCTGTCTCCTTCTTTGCTGAACAGGACCTGTGGTGAGCATTCATTGCAGCAACAGGACCTGTGGTGACGTCACTCCGGTCATCACATGATCCATCACATGATCTTTTACCATGGTGATGGGTCATGTGATGGATCATGTGATGACCGGAGTGACGTCACCACAGGTCCTGTTCCTGCAATGAATGCTCACCACAAGTCCTGTTCAGCAAAGAAGGCGACAGACGAGATTCCGGCAGCGCGAGCAAGTGGATTAAGGTGAGTTAAATAATTTTTTTCTTTTTTTTTAACCCCTCCAGCGCTATTTTACTATGCATTCTGTATTCAGAATGTTATTATTTTCCCTTATAACCATGTTATAAGGGAAAATTATACAATCTACACAACCCCGATCCCAAGCCCGAACTTCTGTGAAGAAGTTCGGGTTTGGGTACCAAACATGCGCGATTTTTCTCACGCGAGTGAAAAATGCATTACAATGTTTTGCACTCGCGCGGAAAAATCGCGCGTGTTCCCGCAACGCACCCGCACATTTTCCCACAACGCCTGTGTGAAAGAGGCCTAAGTGTCTTTAAAGATTGGAGGTCATGTACTGTAAGAAGTAAAGGCTATGAACCGATTTTTGTCATTAAATCTATCAAGAGGAAATTCCAAAAACCACTCGAAAATTGTAGATCTGATTGGTGAGTCTATATAAGGATTGCTTTATAATTAAGAGCTACAGAAAGTCAAGTGCCAGCAGAATGGCCCCAAGACTTACCAACTCCACGCCACTCTGGTCCTCTGTGCTGCCCCCATCTTCTGGTCCCCAAGCTGTTTGCATCCAGTTGACATGGTCACAAGCACCGCTCCATTCAAAGACTGGCAGTGACATGCTGCTTGTGGCCACATCACTGCTGAAGGCAGTTATTGCCTTGAGCGGTGCATGTGACCATGCCCGGATGTAAACAGCACCGGGGCCCGACAATAAAGGCAGTGTGGAGGACCAAAGCAGCGGGGAGAAAGTAAATATCAATCTTCTGTTTCAGAGCCATGCTGTGGGCACTTCATCAAAATATTTCACTTCAACACTCCAAAATGGTATCAATAAAAGCAGGGGAGGACACAGACAGCAGAGGGCCCCTGTGCAAAGAATGTGCCTGGACCCCCCCCCCCCCAAGCCAAATTCTCAACATAACCTATTCCGTCCTAACATTAGTTATAGCAATACAAAACATACAGGGTAAGGCTACTTTCACACCTGCAGCACTACGCTCCACCACCTGATCCAGCAGAGAATGCAAGGAATCGGCCGGACACAAACTTCAGCATGTGGAGGTTTGTGTCCCGCTGATTCTCTGAATTTTTGCCAGATTGTGGCCGATCTCTGCCAGACCCCATTATAGTTAATGTGGCAAACGGACATTCATTCTGCATTCAGCAGTTCTGGAGCGTTCCAGCAGGCTGTTCTCTGCTGGAAGAGCCTGCCAGAATAACTCAGATGTGAAGGTAGCCTAATACAGGTCCACATACCTCTTACATCCAGGGACGTCTTCTTTGATGTAGATGTTCTCTGTCCTCATTTTCTCCTTTCAGACCACACCGCCATGATGATTTCTTTCAGTCATCTCTTCTCTCTGCAGGGTTTGACAGACAGACATCTTAGTTTCCTAGTTTTCCATCATCCTCCCATCTAATCAACACCCCTCTAATACTGTGCCTGCTATGCTCCTTATACAAGTTACCCACAGATAGTTACCCTTCAATAATTATTGGCACACAGTGTCCTAAAAAATAACTGCGCCCAGGAAACAGTGTCCCTGACACTAATAATGTAAACATAATGTTCCCCCAAAAATAATTGTGCTAAGCTGATACTGTGCCAGGGTGTCCCCCACAGTAACAGTGCTCCCCAAAATTCCACCAATAGAAATAATTATCTACCAGACAACACGTAGTAGTAATAGTGCCCCTACAGTAATAATGACCCCACTGTGTCCCAGAAGTAATAATGCTCCCATAGTGCTCATACTAATATTCAAGTTCCTTATAGTCACTCAACTGTAATAAAGCCCACCACAATGCCCCCGGTAGTAATAATTCTCTTTATAATGTGTAACAGTAGAAAAATGCCCCCTTATAATGTGCGCCAGTACATATAAGTGCCCCCTGTAGAGCCAATGTCCCCATAGTACCCTCATAATGTGGGCCAATGCCCCCTACTGTGTGCCCAAAAAACCCTCTTAGTGCCCCCAGTTGAGCCAAGGTCCCCATAGTACCCTATAATTTGCGCCAGTATAAAATACTCCTATATCGTGCACCTCCCCTTGTTCCCATGGTGCCTGACAATGTGCCAGTATAAAATGCCCCCATAATGTGTGCCAATATATAAGATAGGGTCCCGAGTAGATGCCCCCATAGTGCTACTCCCCCTTCTCCATAGTGCCCCCCATATGTGCTAGCATATAAGATAGGGCCCCCATAGTGCTACTTCCCCTCCACAGTGCCCCCCATGTCTGCCAATATACAAGATAGAGACCCAGAAGATTCCCCCATAGTGCTCCTCTCCCCCTTCTCCATAGTGCCCCCCATGTGTGCCAGTATATAAGATTAGGTCCCCATAGTGCTCCTCCCCCTTCATAGTACCCCCCATGTGTGCCAGTAACTAAGATAGGGCCCTCCATAGTGCTTCTTCCCCTCCATAGTGGCCCCCATGTGTGCCAGTAAATAAAATAGGGCCCCAATAGTACTCCCCCCTCCATAGTGCCCCTCATGTGTTGTCAGTATTTAAAATAGGGCCCCCATAGTGCTCCTCCCCCTCCATAGTGCCCCCCCATGTGTGCCAGTATATAAAATAGGGCCCCAATAGTACTCCCCCTCCATAGTGCCCCCCATGTGTGTCAGTATTTAAAATAGGGCCCCCATAGTGCTCCTCCTCCTCCTCCATAGTGCCCCCCATGTGTGCCAGTAGATGTCCCCATGAGTGGCAGATAGGGCCCCTAGTAAAGTGTAAATAAAAAAAATAAAAAATTCACATACTTACCTCCTTGCCGCTTTCAGCGATGTGATGCAGGCCTCTTCCGGCCTGTGTCCTGCGCTGTACGGCTCAGGGGGCGTGATGACATCATTTTGCCGCCTGCGCCGCCCTTTGATAGGTTGCAGGCCTAGTGCCTGTAGCCCATGAGAGAACTGGGGAAGGGAGACGCCTCTCCCCTGCCCCGCTGCAGCATCCATCTGTATCTCTGTCCTACCGACAGCGATACAGATGAATAGAGATGAGCGCTTCCACAATGGAAGAGCTCGTCTTCCCCTGCTGCCGGTAAGAAGGGGCCCCCTCCTGCTCTGGGCCCCTGTGCAGCCGTACCGACTGCACAGGTGGTATGTCCGCCCCTGAATAAAAGACTACAGCTTACCCAACCTCAAACAGCTCCGAACATGAAAATATGAGAGTGAACATGGTTATGAAAGTATGTTTTGTTTTTTTTTATAAAAAAAAATCTAATTATATAGATTTGGTATTGCTTTAATTGCATTGATTTGCAGAATAAAGGTAATGTTTCACAGTGAAGGCCATAAATAAAACAAACAAATATATATATATATATATATATATATATATTTGTGGTCCTGGCTACGGTAAACGGACCCTGGAACTCTGCGCGCCCTGCCTGCCTAACCTAACTATGGTGACTAGTGGTGTGCCTTTAGCCACGAGCGAGGGTAGGCAATAAAGGGGGCTACCCTAAGGAGAGTTATTAGAAAAGGGGTGGGAGGGTGGGGCACCGGCATTTGCATGCAGCCATGTGAGCCTACGGACAAAGCGCATAACCCTAGGTGAACTGGACCTGCCTTTAGTCAATATGTCTACCACGGTTTGATTATCAGTGACAAAGGAAACCGGCAGGTTGACCCATTCCCTATCCCAAACTTGAGCCGCTGCCACAATAGGGTAGATTTCTAGAAAGGGGGAGGAACTAATGGCACTGGAATCCAAGAGTATCTGAGGGGGCCAGGCGCCCGCGAACCATTGCCTGCCACATATGGCTCCCAATCCGATTGATGCGGCCGCATCGGAGAACACCATGGGGAAGGCTTCCTTCCATTGAGGAACGAACAGAGAAATGCCGTTCCACCTGGATAAGAACACCTCCCACATGGCAAGATCCGCCAAGGCTTCCCGATCCAGATGGATAAGAGAGTCTTGATCGGAGGCAGCGGGTAACAATTGGAGGAGTCTAGATAGAAAAGACCTTTCCTGTGGCATAATTTTTGTGGCAAAATTAAACGTGCCCAGCGTCCCTGCAACTCTGCTTTAGAGATGGTCCGGGACCCCACATGTCTAGTGATGGATTCTTTAGGCCTGCCCAATTTGTCCTCAGGGAGCCTAGCTTCCATCCTTCCAGTATCTAAGGTAATACCTAGAAAGGTGATTGTCGTGGAGGGGCCTTCAACTTTTGAAGGGGCCACTGGTACATTTAATTCTGCAAATAAGCTGAGCAGGCTGTCCAGTCTGTCAGGGACATGATGAGGATGTTCCACTAGCAAGAAATAATCCAGGTAATGGATCACCCTAGGGCAATGAACATTATTTCCGAGGATCCAATGGAGGGCCTGAGCGAACTGATCGAACAGCCAAGGGCTGCTTTTTGATCTGAACGTGAGGCGGGTGGTGAAGTAGTACAAGTACCTCCATTTGATACCGTAAAACTTCCATAGATGTGGATGAATTGGTAACAACTTGAAGGCATCAGATATATCAGCCATTGACAGCCAAGCACCTGCCCCGACCTGCAAAATGAATTGTATGGTTTCATCTAAGGAAGAGTAATGCATCGAATATTCCTCCGAAGGAATCAATGAGTTTAGACTGGGGATGTTGGAGGCGTGAGGAGCCGATAAGTCATAGATCAGTCTTTTCTTATCGGAATTTTTTTTATTGACTAAACCAATCGGGCTGACTCTGTATATATTTAAAGGGTTTCTACCACCAGATTTTGAGATTTTTCGCTAACTGACACTAGCGATCTGCTAGTGTCTGCACTACCTAACAGTGCTCTTGTATGGGGGCGTCTTTTCAGCACCTAGAGGCTCTGTCTACTCACTATTTCTGCCGCCCACCGCCTCCCTCCAGCCCGCCCCGCTCCTCTTGATTGACAGCCAACCTTGCTCCATCTCGAATTCTAGCACCTACACCGTGCACTTCTGTATTCGGCGCAGGCACAGTGACTGTCGGACCACCGTGAAGATGCCGGCGCAGGGAGCCGTCCGTCAGTCTCTGCGCCTGCGCCGAATACAGAAGCGCACGGAGCAGGTGCTGGAATTCAAGATGGAGCAAAGTTGGCTGTCAATCAAGAGGAGCGGGGCGGGCTGGAGGGACGCGGTGGGTGGAAGAAATAGTGAGTAGACGGAGCCTCTAGGTGCTGAAAAGACGCCCCCATAGCACCTAGAGGCTAATTTGCATATCAATAAAAGTATGTTTTTAAGCTTAACGGCAGCAGACAAAGGTGATACAAGAGCACTGTTAGGTAGTGCAGACACTAGCAGATCGCTAGTCTCAGTCAGCGAAAAATCTCAAAATCTGGTGGTAGAAACCCTTTAAGGGTGGTTCTGAGAAAGGGCCGATAATGAAGCCCTTCTGCAGTTCCGCTTGCATTAGCGAGTCTACCGCGGCTGGATCTGCCAATGCTGACAATAAGTTGGGTCCTTCCCAAGAAACCTGGGGCAAGGTAACCTAACTTGTATGAAACCCTTCGATGAACCCAGACTTCAGAAACTGAACGAAAGCGGGGTCGTAATGATTTTTTTTAGCAAGGAGAGCAATAAATCGAGATTGATGTCGGTTAGTCAGGAGCTCTTGGCAGACCGCTGGGAACAGGAGGACTGGGAGTGGGCCAGGAAACAAATAGAACAGATGTGAAGGGCCTTGCACTTATTGTAATTGCAGAATGACAGATTATAATTATTGCAAATTTTATTTCTCCCCAATAACACTATGGGCCATCCTAGCTTGTCCACCAGCGGGCAGTGTTTCAGAGCCCCTGAGGGGCCGGGCTGCTGTTTAGCTAGAGAAAAAAGGTTTAAATTGGGACACCAGTTGGAGGAATGTAGGACTGACTGGCAGTTTACACAGGTTGGAGCTTTGAGCCCTGCAAAGTACCTGCAGAAAAGCTCCATGTCCAATGATGCCCAATTGGTGACATGTTGGAACTGGGAGAGTGTGACGGCCGCCTTTGCCGAAAATGATCGGTGGTAATCATAAAAGGAAAAGTCTCCATATTTGTAACCTAGTTCCGTAACCCTATACAAATAGGAGTCTAACTCCTCTCTCCTGTTGGGTTGGGCTGAACATATAATATCCCGGTACAAGCTGAAAGCTAACACAAATTCTGGAATGGTCAATTTCTTGTTGAGACGAGCGTCTTTGGATTTGAGAACCACTGACACATCGCCGCAGGCAATGGTCTTGTTCTCAACGGTATCATGGGTGGAGATGAGTATGGCCGCTAGGTTAACGTCGCGACCTGCCAAAATATCTTTCCGGATGGACTCCGGAACAAAGAATGATGGCGCAATCTCGGGCGTGCCTGGGACTCTACCTGGAGAAGAAGGTTGGGAGGTAGAAGGGCCTGGTATGGGTATGACTGGCAGAGTGGGTATAGGATCCCTGCTCTCCACTGCCTGAAGTCTGGTGTTGATTTCAGATAGGGAGCTTGAGAGGCTGTTGATGGTGGCATGTAACTGAGTTAGGGATAACTGGATAGTAGACATGGACACTCGCTCGGTTGGTGCGCTGGATGGTTCGGGAAAAAGTAAACAAAGTTCGGCTTTGCAGGCAGAATTCGGGGATTCCCCGTCTGTTCAGTTCCGAAACCAACTTGGGAATCGTCCAGCTTCTGTACGAGGAGTGACTGGCCCTCTCAGACTCTGCGGACTCCAGGGTTGACATGGCGTCCTCGATGTCGGACCCGTGTGACATGGTGAAGCTGAAACGAGAAAAATATGGTAGAACCCTGCCGGTAGCAGCGTAGGCAAAAGGAAGGGGGGTGATGGACAAGACGGGTGCAGAGTCAGACGAAAATAGAACGCTTGTGACTGTACATGTGTTGCCTTAGGAGCCCATGACCCACCAGAAGTGAACAAGGGAAGAGAAAACATGGCCACTTTCAGAAAACTGGCGAGCATAGTGCAGAGCAGAAAAAAGTCGCAAATTTGTGCACAGTTTTAGCAATTGCGCAAAACTTTGCGACTTTTTCACTCCATTATTCTGACTTGAGCTAATGATAAATCTGGCCCTGTATGTGTAACAGCGGCAGATCGCAGAGTTTATTGGTTACACTGTAGTGATTCAAAATAGCCGTAACATTGCATCCTGTATTTAGCTTATTGATTTCATTGTTGTCTTTAAGATATCAAGAGACTGGAGCAGTGACCAAAAACTGGATGGTATATTTGTGGAAAATGTCACTCTGATCCAGATATCGCATTAGTATTCGTATGTTTGAATATATTACTCACGATTCGATGTCATCCTTTTATGGAAGTAAGGGGGGCAATTCATACATATGCTCGTATTCTTATGCGATGATTTCCTTATCTCCTAATCCTTCTATGCAGACTTATATGGAGTATGTTGAATGGCGGAGTATGTGATCGTAGCACGGAAATACACCTTTAAATATGCGCCTGGCGTTAATATCAGCTTTCATAACACAGGCAATTTCATAATTATTCATGTTTATTGAAAATCATATAATACCTCCCGCCGATTATTTATTTCAATAATATTTTCATGAACTGAATATACAATCATGTTAATTGTGTTCGCAATCAGTTCGACAAATCTAATTTCAGCTCTCAGATTGCCAGTTTTTACTAGAGAGAAATGACCGCCGAGCTCTTGATCCGGCGATAAATCAAAAGCGAACAAAGTGTAACCGTTCAAAAACTCGTGCCGATCTATGGATAAAGCGTTGTCGGCCTTGTGTTTCCCCGAAATATGTACTAGGGACATATATTCACGAACACCTGATTCGTCTTGGAAGTTAGGTTGAAAAGGTTTTGCCGGTATCTGTTGACCATCCAAATATAAGGCTGCATAATTCACATTATAGTGGTTGAAGCACAAAGGATTTCTTTGGTAACTCATGGTAAATGATTTGTTATCCACAAACGCTAGTATTACTGTTTTTGGTAGGTTTCCGAGAAAAAGATTCTCGTGGTTAGATATGCGAGTACCGGCGGGTACGCTATACACTTTAAGCGACGCCCGATCGATCGAGTACTGTACGTTAGCTGTTAACAGAGCACGACTGTGACCGATTCTTACAGCGGGCGATACTTGTACTCTTTTGACAAACAGGGAAGCGTGCTGTATTTGGACTTAAAAATGGGGCGCCTCGGCGGACATAAGACAGAAAGTGTTTTTGTTTCTGGTCAATTTTATCTTTAGATCTAAACCGTTCAGTATTAACTTCGGTTGATTAAATATATCGGCGTAAATGGGGCCCATTAATTCCACACTTCTAGAGCGGGCGGAATACTGTGCTCTCTTGCTGAAACCGACATTACGCCTGTCGAGAACCCGGTCATCATGATGTCCCGCTGTGTCTTTATAGAATAAACCGGCTGTAAATTGGGACGCTAAAGTTTGTGAATTATAATTTATTAGGGCCTCTATATACGCTATATACGTATAAAGGTTGTCGCTTCTTGAAATCAACGTGTCGCCGAGCATTATATATCGAGTTGATTAAAAATACTCACGATAGGGTAATTAATAAGTGCAACGCGGGATCCTTCTGGTATGGGTGTGTTATCAGGACTAACGATTCTGCAAACGACGTGTAACAATGTGTTATTAAGGTCGTAATAATATTCACCGCTGCCCGTGATGTAGAATTCCAAAGGTGCATTGTCAGTGATTATGGCGATTGGCTGCACCTCTACATAAAGCGATTTTTCAATGCTTGTTTGTGTAGGTATTTGAAAGATGTCCAACTCTGATTTGGCGTACTCGGCGGATGCGTCATGCACGAAAGCCATAGCATCTGACTAGAAGTTGTCGCTCGGTGAACGACTTCTTGTTTTCTGGCGGCTACGTCTCTTAGGTTGTGCTACTTTATTCATAAAAGTTGGTAAGACAATGGCAGCGCGTTCACCTTTTCTTTTACACGTTTTTTTACGTATTTGTACAACACCAGAGCCCTCCTGGCATTGAGTCGCACTATTTATACGATCCATAAAGGCTGTCGACGCCGTAGTGACAACGTCTTTAGCGATGTTACGGGCGGCTGTTTTCACCGGGCGGCTTTACAAGCTCCATGCCTTTCTTAAATAGGGGAACGACACACCGGAACAGACCCCGAAATAACCCGGCGAGGCCAGAACCATGCATGAATTCTGTACCGTGAAATCCGTCCAAACCATGACCGGCTTGAGTTATGTAATAATGTGTATATGCGTCTGGGTCCCCGTACACTCTCTGGGACAACATTTTAGTGCGTCGTCACAGCGCGCGGTCTAAAGTGTAATCGCACAATAGTCTTACCGTATTTGAATTTAACAGGTTTAGCCTGATCTGTGAGTATTGATATTGTAACCGTGTCAAAATGATGTTTACAAACAGGTATATAGTCCGGCCGGTGATAGTTTTGCGTGACTATCTCACCATTTTTACCGCCTAACTCGACAGTTCTTAATAGTTGTAAGTAACTATCGCCAACAAGTTGATGTTGGACGATATCTGTACAAACAAACATTGTATAAAAACCGTCTTTAATATCGGGGTTAATTTTTTTCTCTTTTGATGAAACTAGAGCAATCCCCTTTACACCACCAGCATGATGTTCTAAAATAGGTAAGCCGGGTCCTTTGTAGTGGAGAGTGATGTGCTCGGTGTCTACATTCTTGAGCGACGGAGCTTGCGAATACCCCGGCAGCCCCAAAATATTCCCCAACTTCACACAAGGCATGAACTTGTAGAATGGTGAATTCATTACATAAACGGTTCTGTCAATATCGTCGTATCTTAGATGCAGTTGATCGGGAGGTATTTTTATAGATTCAAGTTTGCTATTAATGGCTTTGATGAGCTCGTGCATATTGGAGTAATATCCCGATTTAACAAAAAGCTTGCTGATCGGCTCGTCGCGCTGCGTGATGTAGAATACACCATCTCCGGGGCCAAAGGTTCCCACGTATGTGGATACTGAATCTCCACTAAAGCCACTTCGTAAGGGCCGCGAAGATGGACCGCTTTTGCTAACTTAGTGGTGTAATCGGCGATGCTGTTTTCGGGATAAAGTTTGGCGGAGGCGTTGCAGGGTAGCGTGATAAAAAACGATCCGTCCTCCATAGTTTACAGACTCCTCAACTGTTTTTCAGGCACCCAAGAGTTAAACTTGTCAGGGTATCCTATCCACTTTACAAAACACAATGTTTTACCCCGAACTTTCTTCTTTTTCAGTATTTTTTCTATCCTGTAAACCTGTAGCTTGTCGACAGTTACTTTTTGGACTTCCTCCGGGTAGAACGAGCCTTCAATGAACTCGTCGGACAGGTCTTTGAACTTATAAAGGGGTCTGAGGCCCCTAGTGTTTACAGTGTAAATTTTAAATATCTCGTCCATATAGGTTTGTTCATACCCCTTTGTGAAAACCCCCTTATAACGCACAATTCTGACGTGAACACCTATATTTAATACCGGTTTAACTTTTTTAATAGTAGCGTAATAACCGTAGATATTTTTCCAAATGGCTAAAGAGTTCTCTTTTGTCACATCGACGGGTGCCGCCTTATAGTTCTGTGGTATGTGCGGTTATAACTATACACCAGGTCTTGTAACTTGTCGATGTACCTGTACGTGTTTTGTTCTCTAAGATAGCGCCACATTTTAGTTTTCAGCGTTCTATTAAAACGTTCGACCAACGCTGCCTTAACAGCATTTGTATTTAAAAAATGATGTATTTTATAGGTTTCACAAAGACGCCTCATAGGTTTGTTTATAAACTCACGGCCCCGATCAGTCTGGAGCTTTCTGGGGGTTCAACCGCTTAACTTAAATATCTGATCAAAAGCGGAAGCCACTGTAGCGCCGGACTTATTTGAAGGCCCGACACCCAAGCATATTTAGATAGAATATCAACGACCGTCAGCAGGTATTTTACACCATTATTTTCTTTAGAAAAATCTATCATCGACACAAGATCTGCCTGCCATTGAGCATCTATATCAGACACCATAACCTTGTTTCTTGTAAAGGATTTTTTAACAGGTTTGTACAATGTGTAAGTATCCTCGTTGCTCAACCAGTTTTTTACAGAGTCTTTTCTTATTCCAAATTTCCGGACTTCTCTGAATAAGGATTCTATGCCCCCATAAGAGCCGACAGCTTTTGGCGTGTAGTACTGTTTTCTCAATATTTTGGCATTTGCAGGCATTTTAGCAGCGCTTTAAGCAGTGTCTACTCAATAACGCGTCCTAACTGTTTATACAATTTTAAATAATCAAGCTATTATATTTATTGTAAAAAGAAAAAACTGACTACATTTTATTTAAAACAGTTTATGTATAGTAAATAAAACATTATAAGACATTACACACAAATAAATTTTATATACATGCAAAGTAAAAATGTATGTAAAACAAATAAAAACATTATAAGATGTTTAATACAAAGAAAGTTTTTCACGATCAATAATCCGACTATACGCGACACCGCCCAAACGCCTTCTGGCCCCACCACGGCGACACCTGACAATAATGACAACTAGTTTAAGTGTATTACCGGCTATGCACTCCGCGTTACTCTGTAAAACGTTAGCGATATTGTCCGAAAAATGTTTCGGCTCTAAATCCATCTCTAGAATATCTATTAGAAAAAATCTAATTAAACATTTCGCCGCCGTCTAAACGCAATTGTATGAAATCACCCAGATCGGCGTCCCGTAAAACCCTATCTAACAATGTCTGTATAGAAGCGTGTATTGCATCAAGAGCGTCAACAAATGAGCGAATGTATTCGAGGTTAGCGAATCTGAAGTGTTCCGTGCACATTGTACTATTAAAATTCGCTAAGTCACGCTGTTGATGGTATACACGTTCTAGATAAACGGATCTAACGTTTTGTGTTTCAGATCCCCATAACAGTGCCATCCAGAGACCCTAATAAGAGCCACCCACAGATCCCCCATAAGTGTCACCCACAGATCCCCCATAAGTGTCACCCACAGATCCCCCATAACAGTGCGTCACCCACAGATCCCCCATAGCAGTTCGCCATCCACAGATCCCACATAACAGTGCGCCATCCACAGATCCCACATAACAGTGCGCCATCCACAGAGCACAATTAGTTCAAAACCCACCAAAAGCACACCTATTACGTCTTATGGGCCGGTGCGTCTTATAGGGCAAAAAATACGGTAGATATGTAGATAGAAATATGGATAGATAAATAGATAGATAAATTGATAGAATTTAGATAGATGGGGTATATGGCTGTATAGATACATAGATAGATAACAGATAGATGGATAGATAGACTATAGATAGGTAGATAGAAAGATAGATAGATATGTCATTATGACTTTTATAAAAAATTTAAAGACAAACAGCAAGATGTAAGTATTAAGAACTTCAAGCGCGCTAATTAAAGCAGCGTGCCTCGTAATATTAACTTACGGGCATCAGGGCAGCGGATAATCGGCATTGCTGGATTTTCAGACCGCCAACTGTCGTGGGCGCTGGTGCCCGGCTCTGGTGGTTCTGGGAATGAAGCAGTTCTGTTGACACTTGCGCCACTACCAGGCATCTGAAAAACTTTAAATTACAAGGTTTGATTAAACAGCATTGTTTATATACGCTTAAAAGTTATAGACATTGTAGAGGGAGCCTTACCCGTTGTGTTAGATTTCTTTGACACTGCTTTGGTGACACCGGTCTTTTCAGCGCTGCATTTAAAAAAAGCATTAGACTTATAGACATTGTTTAAAATATATTACACCAACAATGCGTTTTGGTCCTTACGCTCTTTGCCCCGCTTGCGACGCTTTTGTAGGGTATCATCGGCAAGTGTCGTGATGTCATCAATTGTATACACTTTTCTTTTCAGCGCTGCGTTTTAAAAAGTGTATTAGAAATACAGATAATGTTTAAAACAGACAACATCAAAGACGTTGATCGAGCCTTACGTGTTCTGGCTAGCCGGGTCGTCTGTTTCATTTCAGGTCGGCCTGGGGTTGGGAGATCTAAAGGAGAACGATCCGGCGCGAGTTATCGATCATCAGAATTGTTGTTGCTAGTAACTTCAATGTTCTGTATTTTCAGTATCAACCTCTCCGTTCACAATTCTTAAAATGTCTCGGATTTGATCGTCTGTAATAAACGTGTATGAAATATAACTAGCGCTAAAACTATATATGTAATAAAAGCATAAGATGGTTATACTTACCGACCAGGCAAGGAGTCGTCGGATTGTAATCAGGTTCGCTTGAAATGTCAGTATGAGCTATCGTCATACTGTGCGACTCGTCTGAAAGCAATTGTGCCCCACCACCGCTAATGTACGAATCATAAAAATCATTAGCCGCAATAAGCAGCTGCGCGTCAGGTATAATGTCATCTCCCCATAAATTTTGGTAAGAATCCATCTAAACAAATTGTATATTGTTAGTTAAATATAGCAACATTTGTATGCTGTAAAAGAAAGACATTTAGTTAGTGAAGCATTGCGCCCTATAAATAAGCACAGTTACATAGATACAGATAACATGAGTCATATTCAATAAATAATGAAAGATTTAAAAGCGTAACAGACAAATGGTGCTTACCTTTTGAAGTGTTTTATGTCTTGGTGGCCTATGCTGGTCCTTGCATACGTATCTCTGTGCTGGCAATGCACAGAATGGGCCCTGTTTATATAGGAGGGCCCTGTTGTAAACTATACCATGTGGTAACGATTTGCATATTAATTTGTTGATGTAGCTCAAATAGTTAGATTATGTTTTATAAAAATTTATATGTTTATTATAGGCCTTTTTTATGTCAGAATCTTAATTTTATATCAAAAGCTTATAAAATTTTATAAATGGGCTTATCAAAAAGATTTTATCAAAATTAAACTTATTAAACTGTATAAATTGATATAAATTCATATCAAAGTGGGTGGCTTTTTATATCAAACGCTTATCAAATGTTATAAATGCCTTTATCAAATGTTATTAAATCACAGAATCTATTTATAAAGCCGCAATGAAATATTTCCTGGCGACTTTATGAAGTTTTATATAAAAATTCTAAGACTATAAGGCATCAAAACAGACAAATACAAGACGCCGTTAGTACGGGCTGCGGGCATTACTGTACAATTTATATGTTTATTATAGGCCTGTAAGATTTTATAAGGGGAATAAAATCAATGACAAGAATACAGCCTGTGGTATGTCCAGACAGATGTCATGACCATGGCCGTAGAAAGTCTAAACAGATGTTCTTTTGATGTCCAGGACTGATGTCATGACCCTGTAAAACACATCCTGTGACGTGTCAGATATACCAATCAGATATATCAATAATCTGTCATACTTTTAAGCACATAATCGAAACCATTTGCTAAAGTCATGCTATAAACAGCGGTGCTTTTGATGTCTATGACAGAGGTCACGACCTTGTAGAATACATCCTGTGACGTGTCAGAGAAAGTCTTGATTTAAACAGATGTGCTTTTGCGTTCATTTGTAAACTGAAGGATATTAGCAGGAATCTGAGAAGTGATAAGCAATATAAACTTAATATCAAGAAATAAAAATTTAATACCAAGCAATATAAAAGGGGGCGTGGTACCTGTCACTTTGCAGTTTGACGAAACATATACCCTCTTACTACTACTGCAATACATATGCTATGAGGATAACTATGGCGACTTCGACAATCGTTTGAAAAATTCCCATGAACCACCCTCCCAAAGTTTTGAACCAGTTAGCAGGGTTGAGGGAGGAAAAGGTGCCTCCCCACCATGAGTCTTTGTCTGCACTATTTTCCTGTAACCATTTGTCTCTCATGGTTTTCACCTTTTCTATTCCAGCTTTTACCTGTAGGTTATCTTGGGGATCTATATAATGGCAACAAGCAGGTCCTACAACTTGACACATAACTCCCTCCTTTGCTGTCAGGTAGTCTAAAACTAAGGTGTGCTGATTGGTGACAATGATTATCTGATTCTGGACAATGTTAGAGGTGTTAACACCTCCCATATCTGATAAACTAAATAATCAGTTGCAACCATGGGGTACAAGAACAAGGTACTAAAAACCTTTTTTGGAGATGCTCATCTCTACTACGTGAGGTTTACCATTTGGTCTGGGTGTATTGTCCTTGACTCTCCGATACAGAGTATGTTTAGGTACAGCCTATGTTTAGATACACTGCACCAGGCTGTTCGGGTTAGAGTCATTGCAACCGAATTTGTTATGAGGACTAAAAGACATACCTATCCACTGTATTTGCAAACAATAGCAGTGTGTCCAACTTAAAAAGCATGACACATTGCACCACATGTTCTCGTTCCAGGGGGTAGAGCTATAATTAACTGGTGGCCGTGATCGGTTTACCATGAACCAGGGGGGCCTGGCCCATCCTGCGGATAAGGGTGCTTCCCTGTCTCTAGTTTTAGACTTAACCTGCTTCATTCCTGAGAAAAAGATAGTACAGTTGGCCAGTTCAGTCAATTCAGAAAAATTGAGGGGCACAGCGAAATATGGCATACTGGCTGAACTCACAGGACTGTGAGTAGAGATCCAACAGTCGCTCAATTTTTGCAATGTCATTTAATCCTTCAAACAGCACCTGATGGTGCCGTATTAAAGCATTGTCCCATTCATCATTCAGTGGACGAAACACTGCTGACACGCTCAGGGTCAGAGCCACTGTCAGCAGGAGGATCTTCATCCTGTGGTTCCAAGATTTTCTTGCAGTGAGAAGCGTGTATCCAGTTGGGTTTTCCTTCAACCTTTACAGCGGTGTGGGTGGTCAACAGTACTTGAAAGGGACCATCGAATCTTGGATCTAGTCCTTTTCTCACATGCCTCTTTATCACCACCCAGTCTCTGGGCTGCAAGCTCTAAGTTCCTTCTACTGAGTCAGGATCTAGAAGTGAAGCAAACACCTGTTTATGTGTCTGTTCTAGCCTTTTTGTGAGGGCCTGGGTATACCCAGTGAGATTGTCATTGTTCATCTGTAACTGCTGGGGGAAGTACAACCCAACCCTGGGAGCGCACCCAAACAAAATCTCAAAAGGAGACAGTCCTGTTTTTCGGTTGCGAGTGGTCCTAACAGAATATAGGGCGAGGGGCAGGCCAAGGTTTTTGGGTTTCCTGCATGGCTTTCTGGATCTTTAACTTCAATGTGCCGTTGAGGCTTTCAACTCGGCCGCTGCTTTGGGATGGTAGGCTGTGTGAAACGCTTGAGTGCCCCTAGCGCCTGCATGAAATTACTTCTCCTGTGAAATGGGACCCCCTGTCTGACTCAATGACTTCAGGAACACCGTACCTGCATATCAGTTCACGGACCAATTTCTTGGCAGTATTCTTTGCATTTGCCTTTGCTACTGGGAATGCTTCCGGCCATCCTGAAAAGAGACCTTAGGTAGCTGTATGTGGTCTATCTGCAATCTCTGAAAGGGGTTAAATGGCCTTGGGGTGTGCTTGCTTGGAGTCTTCACCACTTGACTAGGATTATTCAATGCACATATCATGCACCCTTCTACAAACAGAGCTGCTACTGTGGAAAACCCTGGTGCAATCCAACCAGCATTAACAACAATTACCATAGCACCTTTAGACAGATGGGTAGGCCCATGGGCCTCCTGTGCCATAGCAGGATACATTGGACGAGGTAAACAAGTCCTTTCTTTGTTTCTCCAGATTCCTTGTTCATCAACCTTGGACCCGTGCTTTGCCCAAAGTTCTTTTTCCTCAGGAGGGGCTTGATCAGTCATTTTCTGGAGCATACTTACAGACACGTCTTCAGGCTTTTTACTGGGGTGGGGACAATCTTTACGGGCTGTAGTGCGGCTTGTTTGGCCACTTTGTCAGCTCGATCGTTACGTTTTGCCTCCACCGTGGTGTGCCTGGTTTGCGCCTTGACCTTGATGATGACAACAGAGAGTTCAAAAGTTCTAGTACAGAGTCTTTATTCTTTATAGGCTGGTCTGATGTTCGGAAGTCCCTGGCCCACCAAATAGGTCCATAGTCATGTGAAATATCAAAAGCATATCTTGAGTCTGTGTAGATGTTCACCTTCTTCCCCTTGGCCATTTTACACATCTCAGTGAGTGCCTTCAACTCTGCCTCTTGTGCGGATATATGAGGTAGGAGTGGTTCAGCTGTACCTACCTCGTGCTGTGTGACCTCTGAATATCCATTATGGAACCGGCCATCCTCCTCCATGAACCTGCTTCAATTTACAAAATACTCAAAGTCAGGATTAGAAAGAGGTTTTTCATGAACGTGTTCAAAACCAGACTTTTCCTGCTGCATTAATTGTATGCAATCATGAGGGTCATGTTCAACAAGATCAGTTAATAGTTCTGATACACCTCCCTCCCCCATTTCTGAATCTGTAATCGGTAACAGAGTAGCAGGATTCAGAGTAGTATGTTTGAATGAGATGTTTGCAGGCATGAGTGCACACTGTAGTCTCAGTTGTCTGGCCATGGAGATATGTTTTGGTTTCACTTGAGTGTGAATGGCTTTAATGTCATGAGGAGTTTGAACAGTTACAGGGTAGTCCAGAACAATTTCAGAAAATTTTTCAATCATGGCTTGCACTGCCGCTACTGCGGCACCTCTGGCAACAGAATTGAGACAAGCAGAAATATAGGCAATGGGGCATTGCCGATCTCTGTGTTTCTGAGTCAGTACAGCAGTGCTATACCCCTGCATTTCAGAACAAAACAAACAGAAAGGTTTATCATATTTTGGAATGCCTAGAGCGGGGGCAGACAGTATGCACAGTTTCAAAGTATGAAAGTTATTAACAGATTCTTCTGTAAGATGAAAGGGATCAGAAGACAAACAGTCATAGAGGGGCTGCATTAACACAGATGCGTGCCGTATCCAGGGACGGCAGTATGAGACAAGACCCAAAAATACTCTCAAGTTCTGTGCTCCTTTGGGCACCTGTATCTTTTCCACTGCCTCTTTTCGTTCAGGGGTGAGGTGCCGGGCACCGTGTAACAGGCAGTGTCCAAAAAATATTGCCTTGTCTTTACAAAACTGCAGTTTATGCCTAGAAGCGTTACACCCATTTTCTTGGAGAAAAATTAGGAGTAACAGAGTGGCGGCTTGACAGCTGGTCTCCGTTTCAGCACACAAAAGTAAGTCATCGACATATTGCAATAAGACCACAGTTCCAGGAGGGAACCAGCTGGACAGACTGTAGGGCCTGACTGTACATGGTGGGCGAGTTCTGGGCCCCCTGGGGTAAAACAGTCCATGTATACTGGTTCCCCTTGAAAGTGAAAGAAAAAAGATACTGACAATCTGTATGCAGAGGTACACTGAAAAATGCATTTGCCGGGTCAATCACAGTGAAACAGGTAGCTGTGGACGGAACTTGGGATAGCAGAGTGTGCAGATTGGGCACTATTTGGGTTTGTAGGACTGTGAGTTTGTTGACCTCTCGAAGATCATGGACCATTCGATAAGTGACTGGCTGACCCTTAAGGTCCTTCTTCTTCACTAGAAATAGGGGAGTGTTTGCCGGGGACACAGTCTTGATGAGAACACCTGCTCAGAGAAAATCATCTATTTGGCTGGATACTACTATTTCCTGAGCGTGACTCAATGGGTACTGTTTAACTTGCAGGGGTTGACACCCGGGCTTTAGAGACACCATCACAGGGGACACAGGTAATTTGCCTATGTCCATCTTTTAGGTGGTCCAAAGGCTCTTGGGGACCTGGCTGAGCAGACTCTTTACAGATTCTGTCCAATCAGGAAGATTTAATTTAGCCACCATTATAGAAGCCATTATTGGGCAGAGAACTTCTTCTGGGACTCCAAAGTCTACGTGACTAGTCCCATCTGGGTGTAGATGGATACTGGCCCCGAGAGCTTGAAGTACATCAGTTCCCAGAATAGGTTCAGGGAGATCATCCTTTACCAAAATTTGAGTGATAACAGTACTGTCTTTGATTTTTAGTTTGACTGGTTCAGACTCATGGACAAACACGGTTTCCCCAGAGAAACCCATGGCTAGGACGTGGTATGGACTTTGTTGATAGGGTTTTAAAAAGTTCTGGTCAACGACTGTTTTGGCTGCCTCTGTGTCGACCAGGAATGGTACTGCCTTAATATTTCCTAGGGATACGTATTTGGGGGCTAAGAACAGTCACAGGGCTACCAGTATCCTTGTCTGAAGACAGTGGTGATTGTGGACTAAATTGGCCACCGTTGTCTGTAGGTTTCCTGGAAGCCCTGCAATCTCTCTTCTTGTGACCTGGTTCGCTGCAATTGTAACATTTAAAATCACGTTTAGGTTTGGGACCGGTGCCCTTCCCCATGTATTTAACCAAAGTAGGCTTTTTCTTCATGTCTAGTTCTAACCCTTTGGCTGCAGCAATTAATTGGGTTAAAGGGGGGTCACAAGCCATTCAGGTTTACAAGCTTTCAGCTTAGCCTGGAAGGTGGGTCGAAGCCCCTCCATGAATGCACATGTCAACAGTTTTTCTCCCATGTTTCCAGCTTGATCCCAACCCATGTCAGTCCAGATAGTCCTTAGTCCTGCAGCATAAGTCTCTACAGTCTCCTGAGCACCCTGAACTACGTCTTTAAGACTTCGGGAACTTTCTTCCTCCCTTGTACATGCCCATTCTGTAAAAACCCTGACAAATTCAGTCCCAGACTGTAAAGTCTTGACCCAGTCTCTAGTCATAATATCCATGGGGACATTTTTGTGTTCGATCTTATAGTCATTCACCATTTGATGTTGTGACTCGCCCATTTTCTTCATAAGTCACCTTTATCTGTTGGAGAGTCCTATAAGTAGGCATAGGTCTATCATCAAAGGGTCGGGCAGTCAGGTCAAAAGTCTGAGTTGGTCTTTCTGACTCCAGGGGTGGTTCTCAGTCACACTGGCATGAAGAAATTCAGGTTCCTGATTGCGACTGGTTGCTTCAATGACCTGTCCGGGTGATCCTGAGGTTGTATCAGGTCCTCTTCCCATCGTCCCCTGTTGTCCTGTTGTGGGTCTGGGTAGTGTCACGGATGGTGTACAGGAAACAAGACAATACCATATAACAATGTCTCTCTGGATCCACAACTAAGGAACAAAGGGAGACCCCTGCAATAGACCTGCCGCTCTCCCTCACTGCTCAGCCTATGCGAACACCCCAAAGGTGGATGGACGCATATCCACGTTCCTCGGCTATCTATTACCTGAAGACCCTACAATAGTGAGGGGACACGACCACCGGCTCCCTACACTGACACGGAGGGAGTCAGGGTCACCTGGATCCAGAAAAGAGAAAATCATAAATACATAAACAGCACTTAACTTGCAGACGACTGACGACTGGGAACAGCATGCACACACACTCCAGGAAGTTGTATCAGCCGCACACTACTGCATTATGGGGAGGAATTTAAAGGGAAGCAATCAGTCCGACTGCATGACAGCTGAGATAGACTAACGAGATGAGAAACTAAACCAAAACAAAGAAATTCAAGGAGGAGGATCTGAAAAGCTCCTGTGAGCGCTTCTCAACTGTCTGGCTGTGACAGTAACCCTCCCTCTAGGAGTGGACTCCGGACACTCAGAGCCCACCTTCTCAGGATGGGACCTATGGAAAGCCCTGATGAGACGAGAGGCCTTAATGTCCGTCACTGGGACCAACATCCTCTCCTCAGGACCATAACCCTCCCAATGAACGAGGTACTGGAGGGAACCGCGGACAAGACGAGAATCCACAATCCTAGAGACCTGAAATTCAAGATTTCCATCAACCATAATCGGAGGAGGAGGCAAAGGCGAGGGTACAATAGGTTGAACATAAGGTTTCAATAAGGACTTATGAAAAACATTATGAATCTTCCAAGTCTGAGGAAGATCAAGACGGTAGGCAACAGGATTGATGACAGACAGGATCTTGTAAGGCCCAATAAACCTAGGACCCAACTTCCAGGAGGGAACCTTCAATTTGATATTCTTGGTAGACAACCACACCAGATCACCAACATTCAGGTCCGGACCAGGCACACGTCTCTTATCCGCCACACGCTTATATCTCTCACTCATGCTCTTTAGATATTCCTGAATCTTTTGCCAAATAGATGACAAAGACGAGGAGAATCTGTCCTCATCAGGCAAACCAGAAGAGCCCTCTCCCGAGAAAGTCCCAAACTGCGGATGAAACCCATATGCACCAAAAAATGGTGACTTATCAGAGGACTCCTGACGACGGTTATTTAAAGCAAACTTAGCAAGGGACAAAAAAGAACACCAATCCTCCTGATTCTCCGCCACAAAACAGCGCAGATATGTCTCCAGATTCTGATTGACGCGCTCTGTCTGGCCATTCGACTGCGGATGGAAAGCAGAAGAGAATGACAACCGAACCCCCAAGCGAGAACAGAAAGCCTTCCAGAATCTGGAAACAAACTGCGTGCCCCTATCAGAGACTATGTCTGAAGGAATCCCATGCAATTTGACAATGTGGTCAATAAATGCCTGCGCCAGCGTCTTAGCATTGGGCAAACCAGGAAAAGGGATAAAATGCACCATTTTGCTAAAACAGTCCACCACCACCAGAATCACAGACTTCCCCGAGGAACGAGGCAAGTCCGTTATGAAGTCCATGGACAGATGTGTCCAAGGACGGGAAGGAATGGGCAAAGGAAGGAGAGGACCTGATGGCCGTGAATGAGGGACCTTGGCACGAGCGCAAGTCTCGCAAGCTGCCACAAAACCCTCAACCGACTTACGAAGCGCAGGCCACCAGAATCTCCGAGCAATGAGATCCAGTGTGGCTCTTGCCCCCGAGTGCCCAGCAAGGACCGTATCGTGGTGTTCTTTAAAAATCTTGTGTCTCAAAGCGAGAGGCACAAACAACCTCCCAGGAGGACAAAGATCAGGAGCTTCTGACTGGGCTGCCTGCACCTCTGCCTCCAATTCAGGAAAAAGAGCAGAGACCACCACACCTTCAGCCAAAATGGGACCCGGGTCTTCAAAATTCCCACCTCCCGGAAAACAACGTGATAGGGCATCTGCCTTCACATTCTTAACCCCAGGGCGGAACGTAACAACAAAATTAAACCTTGAAAAGAACAAAGACCATCTGGCCTGTCTCGGGTTCAGACGCTTGGCTGACTCCAAGTAGGCCAGATTTTTATGGTCAGTAAACACGGTAATAGGGTGTCTGGCTCCCTCTAGCCAATGGCGCCATTCCTCAAAAGCCAACTTGATGGCCAACAATTCCCTATCTCCCACATCATAATTTCTCTCTGCGGAGGAGAGTTTCTTTGAGAAAAAGGCACACGGTTGCCATTTGGCAGGAGAGGAACCCTGAGACAAGACCGCACCCACCCCTACCTCAGAAGCATCAACCTCAACTATGAAGGGTAACGAAATATCAGGTTGTACTAGGATGGGAGCGGAAGCAAAACTCTCCTTGATATTAGAAAAGGCCTTACGCGCCTCTACCGACCAGGAAGAAAAATCTACCCCCTTTCTGGTCATATCAGTGAGTGGTTTAACAACAGAGGAATAATTCAAAATAAATTTCCTGTAATAATTAGCAAAGCCCAAAAAACGCATCAGCGCTTTCTGATTCTCAGGAAGCTCCCACTCAAGCACAGCGCGGACCTTCTCGGGGTCCATGCGAAAACCAGAAGCGGAGACAAGAAACCCCAGAAATTGGATCTCTGGAACCGCAAACACACATTTTTCCAGTTTCGCGTATAATTTATTCTCCCACAGGATGAGCAAGACCTGACGTAAGTGTTCCTTATGAGTCTTGAAATCAGGAGAAAAAATCAAAATGTCATCCAAATACACTAATACAAATTTTCCCATTAAATGATAAAAAATGCTGTTGACGAAATGCTGAAAAACGGCTGGGGCATTCATCAAACCAAAAGGCATAACCAAATTCTCAAAATGGCCCTCAGGGGTATTGAAAGCCGTCTTCCATTCGTCTCCTTCTCTGACCCTAACCAGGTTGTATGCCCCTCTTAGGTCTAATTTGGAAAAGACTTTAGCCCCAACAACCTGGTTAAACAGGTCCGGGATCAGAGGAAGCGGATAAGGATCACGAATAGTGATACTGTTCAGCTCCCTGAAATCCAGACAAGGTCTTAAAGAACCATCTTTTTTCTTAACAAAGAAAAAACCAGCGGCAACAGGTGACTTCGAGGGTCGTATGTGTCCTTTTCTCAGACTCTCAGAGATATACGCACGCATAGCGACCCTCTCAGGTTGGGAGAGATTGTATAAACGAGATTTAGGCAGCTTGGCGCCTGGGATGAGATTAATAGGGCAATCATACTCCCTGTGCGGAGGTAAACCCTGAACTCCACTCTCAGAGAAGACATCCAAAAATTCAGAGAGGAAAGGTGGTACAGTCTTAGTAGAAACCTCAGAAACAGATGTTATGAGGCAATTCTCTCTGCAAAAGTTACTCCAACCATTTATTTGCCTCGCTTGCCAATCAATGGTGGGGTTATGTTTAGTGAGCCAGGGTAGCCCCAACACTAGAGGAGTAGGCAAACCGCTAAGGACGAAACATGACACATCCTCAACATGAGCATCACTCACAATTAAACGGATATTGTGAACTATGCCCTTTAATGATTTCTGAGAAAGTGGAGCTGAATCAATAGCAAAAACAGGAATATCTTTTCCCAAAGTGCATACCTGGAAACCATGAGTTATTGCAAATTGATTATCAATGAGGTTGACAGCTGCTCCACTATCCACAAAAATCTCACAAAAAATGCTCTTGCTCTCTAGCGCCACCCTAGCAGGCAGGACAAAACGGGAACTACAAGCAAAAGGGAAACCTTCAATTTCCACCTCAACCCTGCCAATAGTAACAGACGGAACTTTTTTAAAAGATTTTTTCCTTTTTGTCTCTTTATTACTCCCAGAAAACTGCCTGAATCTCCTAGAGGGACAAACATTTGCCAGATGATTTATACCTCCACAACAAAAACAAACCCTCCCCTGCGGGCTGAATCTTCTATTGTCAGAGGCAATCAACCCCAGCTGCATGGGCTCCTGCTCAGAAGGGGCTGACAGCGACTGAGACCCCGGTGCACAGAATGAGACCGCTGTACTGTCCCGGGACTGAGTATGACAGGAAGGAGAGATCTCTCCTCTCTCTCTAAGACGCCTGTCAATACGAACAGCCTGAGACATAGCAGAATCCAAGGAGGTAGGTCTTTCATGAAAGGCAAATGCATCTCTCAATCCCTCTGAAAGACCATAGCAAAATTGACTTCGGAGTGCAGCATCATTCCAACCCATATCTGCTGCCCATCTCCGAAATTCTGAGCAGTATATCTCTGCGGATTGTTTACCCTGGCATAACAGACGTAGTCTAGACTCAGCCAGAGCAATACGATCCGGATCATCATATATCTGACCCAGGGCTAAAAAGAATTCATCCACTGAACGGAGGGGCCGTGCCCCCTCCGGCAGCGAAAAGGCCCAGGACTGAGCGTTACCCCTGAGCAGCGATATAATGATCCCCACCCTCCGTTCTTCATCACCAGAAGAATGGGGAAGGCGAAAATGGAGTTTGCAAGCCTCTCTAAAACGCACAAAATTCTCACTACCCCCGGAGAACGTATCCGGGAGCGAAATCTTAGGCTCAGCACAAACTCCATGAACGCAAGCTGAACCGGTCACTTGAAACTGAGAAAAGGTCTTACGGAGATCAGCTACCTCCAAAGCAAGACCCTGAAAGCGTTCAGCCAAAAGTGAAACCGGATCCATGCTTGAGACGGTTTTGGCGGCTGATAATGTCACGGATGGTGTACAGGAAACAAGACAATACCATATAACAATGTCTCTCTGGATCCACAACTAAGGAACAAAGGGAGACCCCTGCAATAGACCTGCCGCTCTCCCTCACTGCTCAGCCTATGCGAACACCCCAAAGGTGGATGGACGCATATCCACGTTCCTCGGCTATTACCTGAAGACCCTACAATAGTGAGGGGACACGACCACCGGCTCCCTACACTGACACGGAGGGAGTCAGGGTCACCTGGATCCAGAAAAGAGAAAATCATAAATACATAAACAGCACTTAACTTGCAGACGACTGACGACTGGGAACAGCATGCACACACACTCCAGGAAGTTGTATCAGCCGCACACTACTGCATTATGGGGAGGAATTTAAAGGGAAGCAATCAATCCGACTGCATGACAGCTGAGATAGACTAACGAGATAAGAAACTAAACCAAAACAAAGAAATTCAAGGAGGAGGATCTGAAAAGCTCCTGTGAGCGCTTCTCAACTGTCTGGCTGTGACAGGTAGGAGTCTTGTCTTAGACAGAACAGGGTAGAGTCCTACAGCTCTGTGGGGTCAGGGGGCACCACAGGCTCGGCACGCATTGGCCCAGTCTGGATTCTGATTGCCATAGACATTACAAGTTCATCCCTTCGGTCCATTCTCTATTGGAGGTCTAGGGGCAGTTGGATATGGGGGGAGGTCGCTCATCAGCGTCATTGTCTTTTGATTTCTGAGTACTGTATGCAACTGACTATTTCTCCTTGCCACCCCTCAGTTTCAACTTCCCCTGCCACTATAAGCCAAGTATTAACTACTTCTTCACATCCATGATCCTTTACCCAACCACAATGTGTCCTTCTGAATTTTTCCCAAGTATCCACATTCAAATTTCCATCCTTCTTTCCTACCTTCTTCAACACCCTGTTAATATTTTTCAAACCTTCTTTTCCTTCCCTCTCTTCGACTAAAGTCTTAGCTGTTTTGTTACCCTATGGTATACTAAAAATTGTTCCCCATTTTGTATGTCAATATTTTTCCACAGAAAGTTAAACAATTATTCAGACGTCTATTTTCCCTCAGTTTCCTCAGAATTTACCCACTATATTTACCTAGTGTATTCTGTTACTGAGTTTCTTAACCAATCAAAACCTCACAAACCGGACATTGGAGTCCAAGGACTAGGATTACCCTTCCTGTAATTCTTCAAGATTTTCCACATACAATAAAGAACAAATAAGGCATATGCCAATACTCCCAAAACTAAACCAAATACTTACCAATTGAAACTGTCCATCTCTTAGGTCTCAAAATCTAACAGTCATTTTCAGGTTCTTACCAAAAATAGGCATAACTATAAAAGGACTTATACGTACATTTAATCACCAGATCCTCGAACCGGACAAACCACTCAGGGAGACACAGATATAGTGCAAGATAAAGTCTCTTACCTTTTAGCGCTATTTCTTATATCTGCAAATCCTGGACCGGAACGTCCAATTTGTCAGAGACCAGATGATGTGTTCTTTAGTTGAGCCCCACGTTGGGTGCCAAAATTTTGTTAGGGAAATATCCCTTCACCCTATGATTGTTGGAATCCAAATTAAAAAGGATACGAGCGCTCGGGGAAACTGACACATACATTGGATGTAGCATCAGATTTCTCTTTATTTCAAAGACAAGCTCACAATATATAGGTTCTAAAAAGAAAAACCATCACATGACAAACATGACATTTGCGGTTGTAAGATATAGATCATACGACCAAATGTATGCTTCCATTCCTCTCTCCCCCCCCACCGCACTTCCTGAGACTCAGACTGATACCTCTGCTAGAGAGGAACTGTGGGGAGCAGGGGTGGGGGGGGGGTGCGATCAACACACATAAACTGACTTTTTGACCTTGTTTTTAGACATTATTATCTGCATATGACCTCTTCTATTTAACCCTGTAAGCTCCATTTAATACACTCACCTCCATCTCCCACAATATATATATATTTTTGTTTTACTGAATTGTATGGAATATTAAACATTGCCATTCGAAAATACATGTCCTGCAAAAAACAAGCAGTTATATGGCTAAGTAAATGGAAAAAAATGACTTGGAAGGCAGGGAGTAAAAAAACGAAAAAACATAAGGGTTTATAGAAACTTAAAGAGGACTTGACACCACAAAATGCATTGCAATCTGCAGGTTATAGAGTAGGAGGAGCTGAGCAGATTGATAGTTTTGTGGGAAAGGTTCAATAAAATTCAGCTTTTTCTGACTTCAGTTATTCAGATGTTATCAGTGATTGATAGTATTCTCTGTACAAGTGTGTATACAGTTGAAACCAGAAGTTTACATACACTATATAAAAAGACACATATGCATGTTTTTCTCAACATCTGACATGAAATCAGAATAAACCTTTCCTGTTTTTGGTCAATTAGGATTACCATAATTATTAGTATTTGCCAAATGCCAGAATAATGAGAGAGAGAGAGAGAGAGAGAGAGAGAGAATATGTCATGTGTTTGGAAGCTTCTGTTAGGTTTGTTGGCAACATCTGAGTTAATTAGAGACACACCTGTGGATGTATTTAAATGCACACCTGAAACACATTGCTTCTTTGTGTAGCAACATGGGAAAGTCTAAAGAAATCAGCCAAGATATCAGGAAGAGAACTGTGGACTTGCACAAGTCTGGCTCAACCTTGGGTGCAAGATACTTGAAGGTGCCTCGTTCATCTGTACAAACAATTATACGCAAGTACAAACAAGATGGGAACGTCCAGCCATCATACAGCTGAGGAAGGAGACAGGTTCTGTGTCCCAGAGATGAATGTGCTTTGGTCCGACATGTGCATATCAACCAAAGAACAAAAGCAAAAGACCTTGTGAATATGGCGGCGGAATCTGGCAAGATTGTGTCAATATCCACAGTGAAATGAATACTATATCAACATGGGCTGAAAGGCCACTCTACCAGGAAGAAGCCATTACTAAAAAAAAAAGCATAAAGCCAGATTAATGTTTGCAAAAGACCTACATTTTTGGAGACCAGTCCTGTGGTCTGACGAAACAAAAATTGAACTTTTTGGCCCTAATGACCATCGTTACGTTTGGAAGAAAAAGGGAGAAGCTTGGAAGCCTAAGAACACCATCCTAACTGTGAAACACGGGGGTGGCGGCATCATGTTGTGGGGTTGTTTTGCTGCAGGAGGGACTGGTGCACTTCACAAAATAGATGGTATCATGAGGAAAGAAGATTATGTAGAAATATTGAAGCAACATCTTAAGACATCAGCCAGGAAGTTAAAGCTTGGGCTGAAATGGGTCTTCCAAATGGACAATGACCCGAAGCATACTGCCCAACTGGTTACAAAGTGGCTTAAGAATAACAAAGTCAATGTTCTGGAGTGGCCATCACAAAGCCCTGATCTCAATCCTTTTGAAAATTCATGGGCAAAGCTGAAAAGGCATGTGCGAGCAAGGCAACTAACAAACATGGCTCAGTTACACCAGTTTTGTCAGGAGGAATGTGCCCAAATTCCAACCAACTATTGTGCGAAGCTTGTGGAAGGATATCCAAAAGGTTTGACCCAAGTCATACAGTTTAAGGGCAATGGTACTGTTGTGGCAGACCATGGGTCAGTCACGTGAGAATCGATGCCACGTGTTTAGGTGAATGACGTCGACGGAGGAAAATGACAGAAGTCAGCGCATAGTTCAAAACTCTGCCAGGATCCCAAAAAGGGAGTGTCATGGGCCCCTTATTTATACCCCATTCCAAGGGTGTAACCCCTTAAAGTATTGACATGATTGGTACACAAAATAATACTTCTAATTGGTCAGAACTGAATCCATCTGATTGGTTAGTATTCTATATTCTACTAACGGGTTAATTGCGGAGACCATTTTTTCTTTAGCAAGAAATGCATATTGGATACTTAGCGCTTACAAACCTTATCTTATCTCAACACACATGGCTAACTTCTATAGTTTTTAGCTTACACATCATTGTCATCTTCTTATGGTGCACTCAGAAATTAAACACAAAGTCTCTTTATAATATCCTGTTTTCAGGAAAGCTGGATGATTTCCTTAACATTTCCCTCCTCTTGTTTAAATTTTTTGTGGGCGCTGAAGAATCTCTTCACATGGAAGATGTTTCCTCTGAAGATTCCATTGTATCATTTGTGTATCTAACTACTAACCTACCTAAGCAAACAAATGACACACAAAGGCTACTTTCACACTCTCGTTTGGTGTCGATCCGTCATGGATCTGCACAGACAGATCCTTTCAGATAATACAACCGTCTGCATCTATTCAGAACGGATCCGTTGTATTATCTTTAACATAGCCAAGACGGATCTGTCTTGAACACCATTGAAAGTCAAGAAATGACAGTTTTCTATTGTGCCAGATTGTGTCATAGAAAACGGATCCGTCCCCATTGACTTACATTGTGCGTCAGAACAGATCAGTTTGGCTCAGTTTCATCAGACGGACAGCAAAACGCTGCAAGCAGCGTTTTGGTGTCCACCTCCAAAGCCCTGAATGGATCTCACAAGCAGAAAGCCAAAACGCCAGTGTGAAAGTAGCCTTAGACAGCCCGTACTTCACAGAGTATACAGATAAGCTGCATAGACCATGCGATGCAAGCATCGATTCCGGTTTGTCTGGTAGTTGTCATTTTTCCTAAACAATCATACATTTATTAAAACCACGCAAGGAACACAAGCACACACTATCTAAGTGGATGACAGCAGCAGAACTCCAGGAAGAACCATACCCTGCGAGCAGAACTGTGAGTGTTTATCCAGAGACCAGGAGAAGCCAAATTCCTCCTCAGCTAGTCCGGCCCACACCAAGCAGAAGACAGAGCAGAAGATAGATACCTGCCAGATTCACTAGGCATATGAATAGAAGCAGAATACATATTGATTCCTGCCACATATTGCCAATACCTGCTGGGACCCAAGACCTATGCTGTAACTCGTATGGATTCAAGCTGCCAGTCATTAAGTAAAGACAAGTTGGATCATATTTCCTGTCTGGATCTCATTCATTCCTCAATTACTCCTACTAACCGCACTCAATTTATTGCATGTGAGCCAGGATCCAGGCTATGAGCTGAGCGCTGCGATTGGCCAGCGCTACAGCATGGGAGAAAGAGACGCCGGCAGGTTCCCCTGGGTGGAGCCTAACATGTGAAGATACCGGAGGCTATACCGGGCGAACGGAGCGGCGCCCAGGTATAATAGTAAGTGCAGGGGGATCCCTGGGTGCCGCTCTACATGTCTGTATACTTAGTTTAGATATTTTAATCTAGTGAAAGGTCCTCTTTAAGTCTTTCTACCTTTCCAGGTGATGGGGAATGTGCAGGGCTTGTGTGATCCCTAGGGTCTTCAGTATGTGACCCATTATCTCCCCAGTGAAATGAGTACCTCTGTCTGACTCTATCACCTCTGGAATCCCATATCTGCAGATTACTTCTGAAAATATTTTAGCAGGGTTTGTGGCTGTAGCAGTAGTTACTGGCCAGCCTTCTGGTCAGCCTGAGAATACATCAATGGCTACAAGGACATACTCATATGTGCTAATCTTAGGTAGCTGTATGTAATCCACCTGCACTCTTTGAAACGGATACAAAGGTTTGGGAGTGTGTTTCTTGGGGGTCTTTACAAACTTCCCAGGGTTATGTCTGGTACATGTAACACAACCCTGAACAAATTTTTCAAAGAGGGTCTGAATTCCAGGGGCAAACCAATGTTCTAACACTAGTGCGCTCATAGCTCCTTTCGACAAATGAGTAGGGTGATGTGCTAAATTGGCCATCATTGGATACAAACTCTGAGGCAAACATATTCTGCCATTTACCTGCCAGAGCTCTCCTGCCTATGTGCCCCCCCCCCCCCCGCCGCCTCCATTCATACCTTTTTGTCTTGAGGCATTCTCTGAGCCTGTAGTTCCTGCAAGAGTGACAAATCTGGCATAGTTGGTAAAGACAATGTCAGGAGAGGCAGACCAGCTGCTTGGTCTGCTTGAGCGTTTCCTACGGCTAGCGGCTCATCTTTCTTCAAGTGGGCTGGAACTTTAACAATGGCTACCTTTGCGGGCAGCTCTAGGGCCTCTATGAGGCTCTGTACTGCTACTCAATTTTTTATTGGTTTGCCTGATGAAGTCAGAAATCCCCTAGTTTTCCAGAGAACACCAAAGTCATGTGCTCCCCCGAAAGCATACCTGGAATCTGTGTAACAATTCATTTTCAGTTCCTTATGCAATGTACATGATTCAGAGAGTGCCTTCAATTCCGCCTCCTGTGCAGAAGCACAAGATGGAAGTGTTTTTTGTATAATTGCCTTACCATCTTGGATTACCGCATCCCCGGTGACAAAGTGTCCTTGTTCGTCATTCCACCATCTGGAGCCATCTACAAAATACTCAGCATCAGGCTTAGTTAATGGTATTTCAGTAATATTTGGTGACCTTTTTGTTTCTGCAATCATAAATTAATGACAGTTATAATTTGCAATTGGATCAGACATTTCTACTACTCCCACTTCACCCTCCTCTTATAAATCCACTGGTAACAAAGTAGCTGGATTTAGAACTGTACATCGCTGTAAAGTAATGTGAGGACTGAGTAGTGTCATCTCATATTGTGTAATTCTGACTTGAGACAAATGTTTTAATTTAGTGGTGTGTAGTAGTTCAGCAACTGAATGTGGTACTGTTTTTAGCACCAATTCAGAGGCTGTGGTGACAACTCTGAAACAAGTGGGTAGTGCTCTAGCAATACTATCTAGACGGGTAGAATAGTATGCAATGGCCACATACGGTCCCCGTGTTTATGTGTCAGTACACCTGAGGCAAATCCCCCTTGCTCATGACAATACAATGTGAAATTTTGTTTGTAATTGGGGATGCCCAATGCTGGTGCTGTGGTGAGAGTTAGCTTTAATGCACTCAGAGCTTCTGGTGTTACTACAAAAGTTTCTACTTTGAGGCAGCCATATAGTGGTTGCATCATCTAAGAGCAACCTCTAATCCAGGGGTGACAGTAACTGACAAGGCCAATAAAGGCGCGCAGAGCCCTTGAAGTTCCCGGCAGGGGGTGCTGCTGTATAGCAGTAACCCTCTCAGATGTAAGGTGTTTAGTACCTGGAGAAATACAGTGACCTAGGAAAATCACAGTAAATCTACTAAGTTGCAGCTTCTCTTTGGAGACTTTACAACCATTTGTAGCAAGGAAAATAAGCAAAGAAAGTTGTAAAAACAAAGTAACAGATTATCCATATATTGTAAAAGAACAGTGTCCGATAGGCCAGCTGCCAGGACTGCAACACAGATTGTAGAGCAGTAGAGAAAATATCAGAATTGGCAGCCCCTTGTAAAAACGACCCATGCATACTGCTTGTGACGGAAAGTGAAAGCAAAATAGGGCCAGCATTTTTCATGTAAAAGGACAGAGAAGAAAGCATTTGCAAGATCAATGACAGTAAAAGATGTGGCATCTATAGGCACTTGGTTTAATAGCGTGTGTGGATTGGGCACTTGGTGTATTTATGACAGTTAAGGGTACTTTCACACTAGCGTTTTTCTTTTCCGGCGCCGAGTTCCGTCCTAGGGGCTCAAATCCGGAAAAGAACTGATCAGTTTTATCCTAATGCACTCTGAATGGAGAGTAATCCGTTCAGGATGCATCAGGATGTCTTCAGTTCAGTCTATTTGACTGATCAGGCTTTTCAGAAAACCGTAGCATGTTGTATTTTTGCCTCCGGCCAAAAATCCTTAACACTTTGACTGAACGCCGGATCCGGTCTTTTTCCTATTGACTTGCATTAACGCCGGATCCGGCGCCGTGTGTTCAGTCAAACCGGATCCGGCTTTTCCATGTTAAACCCGAAAAATGTGAAAAAAATGTTAAAGTCCATAAATGGCGGATCCCTTTTTTCCAATGCATTTTTTCATTGTGATCAAAATCCTGATCAGGATTCAAATGTAATCCGTTTTCACATGTTTTTCCGGATCCGGCGGGCAGTTCCGGTGTCGGAATTGAATGCCGGATTTAAACAACGCTAGTGTGAAAGTTGCCTAGAGCATTTACTGCCCTTAAATCGTGTACCATACGATAGACTGGAGGCTGACCCTTCACAGTCTGTCTCTTTTTCACAGGGAATAGGGGTGTATTTAAGGTGCACAACTACAGGAGTTATTGGTAGCTACCCACGTCTGTCTTGGAAGTCGCCCACAAATGTAATGGGACTTCAGATAGTCAATCTAGGGGTGTACATTTAGAGGTAGAGGTGGCACTAAATGTCAATAAGGACATAGTCAGGTCCATAAATATTGGGACATCTACACAATTCTAACATTTTTGGCTCTATACATCACCACAATCGATTTGAAATGAAACGAACAAGATGTGCTTTAACTGCAGACTGTCTGCTTTAATTTGACGGTATTTACATCCAAATCAGGTGAACGGTGTAGGAATTACAACAGTTTGCATATGTGCCTCCCACTTGTTAAGGGACCAAAAGTAATGGGACAGAATAATAATCATAAATCAAACTTTCACTTTTTAATGCTTGGTTGCAAATCATTTGCAGTCAATTACAGCCTGAAATCTGGAACGCATAGACATCACCAGATGCTGGGTTTTATCCCTGGTGATGCTCTGCCAGGCCTCTACTGCAACTGTCTTCAGTTCCTGCTTGTTCTTGGGGCATTTTCCCTTCAGTTTTGTCTTCAGCAAGTGAAATGCATGCTCAATCGGATTCAAGTCAGGTGATTGACTTGGCCATTGCATAACATTCCACTTCTTTCCCTTAAAAAACTCTTTAGTTGCTTTTGCAGTATGCTTTGCTTGTATGCCGTCCAATGAGTTCTGAAGCATTTGGCTGAATATGAGCAGATAATATTGCCCGAAACTCTTCAGAATTCATCCTGCTGCTTTTGTCAGCAGTCACATCATCAATAAATACAAGAGAACCAGTTCCATTGGCAGCCATACATGCCCACACCATGACACTACCACCATCATGCTTCACTGATGAGATGGCATGCTTAGGATCATGAGCAGTTCCTTTCCTTCTCCATACTCTTCGCTTCCCATCACTCTGGTACAAGTTGATCTTGGTCTCATCTGTCCATAGGATGTCATTCCAGAACTGTGAAGGATTTTTTAGATGTCGTTTGGCAAACTCTAATCTGGCCTTCCTGTTTTTGAGGCTCACCAATGGTTTACATCTTGTGGTGAACCCTCTGTATTCACTCTAGTGAAGTCTTGTCTTGCTTGTTGACTTTGACACACACACACCTACCTTCTGGAGAGTGTTCTTGATCTGGCCAACTGTTGCGAAGGGTGTTTTCTTTACCAGGGAAAAAATTCTTCGGTCATCCACCACAGTTGTTTTCCGTGGTTCTCCTGGGCTTTCGGTGTTGCTGAGCTCACCGATGCGTTCCTTCTTTTTATGAATGTTCCAAACAGTTGTTTTGGCCACGCCTAATGTTTTTGCTATCTCTCTGATGGGTTTGTTTTGTTTTTTCAGCCTAATGATGGCTTGCTTCTTCACTGATAGTAACAGCTCTTTGAATATCATCTTGAGAGTTGACAGCAACAGATAGATTCTAAATACAAATAGCACACTTGAAATGAACTCTGGACCTTTTATCTGCTCATTGTAATTAGGATAATGAGGGAATAACACACATCTGTTCATGAAACAGCTGAGAAGCCAATTGTCCCATTACTTGGTTAGCCAATATTGGCTTTTTATTTTGTAAGTCTAGCTCAGCTCCCTTTGCTATGGCCACTAGTTCAGGGAACTGGAAGGTCTGCGAATCAGGACGAGCCTTTTTTTTAAAGCATCCTGTATGGGTGTTTTTAATCCAGACATGAATGTATGTTTTAGTAGTCTCATGTCCTTACTGTCTCCTGTCTCATACCCATAGTCAAGCCAGAGCTGTTCTAAAACTGTGATGTAGTCAGCTACAGTCTGCTTAGCGTCTTGTGTTTGCGTCATAAAGATATCAGTCTGATTGTCCTGTTGCTCTCACCCAGGGTTTAAGGGCCATGATAAATTCCTGGCCTGACTGGTTTGTGGCCTTATCTATAGGGGCAGCACCAGGAGCCTTTGCCAACATTTGATTCTTAAGTACCTACCCTTCTTCTGTCTCTAGAAGACTCTCCAGATCCACCCAAGTGGCTTTATATGCTGTTTGTATACTTTCCAATTTACGAAGGAAAGTACTGGGGACAGTACGCAGTGTTACACATAGCCAGCAACTCACTAGGAGTCCATGGTCAATATAACCATGTGTTTCCACTTGCCCAGCTCTGACTGTGGTGAGGGTCCTATTGACCAGTGGGTATAAGCCCACATGGGAGTGTGGCTTGGGCCCCCCACAGGCTGAGCATCTCTCTCTTGAGTCTGGGTTTTATTGTCCACACTTAGGACATGTCCACCCCTCTGGGCCATTATATGGAGGTGGTACTGTTGGCACTTTAACCACATCCCATATTTCATACACGGTCCCTTTTGTCAGTGTGTTTTGCCTTCTGGGCAGTCATAGTCATTCCCTGGGCTACATCATACCACATGGCCTTGTCATATTTGTTATGGTCCTCCAACCTCCCCTTAAAATTAGTCAGAAATTTCTGCTATACTGATTCATCCAATGTTCCATTCACACCTGCTCCTAGTTTCTTTAACATTTGTCTACAGTCTTTGGATGCTTCAGTGCCCTTTACGCATCCTACAATATCAATTGCAGAGACCCATTTCTTTGCTCCCTTCTCAGAGGAACGTTTACTCTGTGTAGCCCCCATCCCGTGGGTGGTTCCTTGTAATTCACTATCCAGGTACTCACACACCTGATGAATTACAACAGTGCTGTGGACACACTTCCGAGGCGGCACCACTTTTCTCTACTACCAGTGGTGCTGTGGGCACGCTTCCGAGGCAGCACTATCCACTGGTTGGCAACACTACAGTATAGTCTTGCCCACACACAGAGTAACTCACACGTCATCACTGGGGTTACTCGCTGGAAACCCCTTAAACCCCTCTACGTTCTTTCTATGGCACAGGAAGCAAACACTGCTTTGATTATGGCACGCATTCGCTGTGGCATTGTTTCGTAAGCTTCTGCAATGTCAAAATATTAATTTCCATCCAGTGTTGCATTAATTTTTCACCAAGATCTTGCATTGATGATGGTAGAGTCTGACTGCTGCGCAAAGATTCTCAATGGGGTTAAGGTCTGGACTCTGTGGTGGCCAATCCATGTGTGAAAATGATGTCTCATGCTCCCTGAACCACTATTTCACAATTTGAGCCCAATGAATCCTGGCATTGTCATCTTGGAATATGCCCGTGCCATCAGGGAAGAAAAAATCCATTGATGGAATAACCTGGTCATTCAGTATGTTCAGGTAGTCAGCTGACCTCATTCTTTGAGCACATGCTGAACCTAGACCTGACCAACTGCAGCAACCCCAGATCATAGCACTGCTCCCACAGGCTTGTACAGTAGGCATGATGGGTGCATCACTTGATCTGCCTCTCTTCTTACCCTGATGCGCCCATCACCATGGAACAGGGTAAATCTGGAATCATCAGACCACATGACCTTCTTCCATTGATCCAGAGTCCAATCTTTATGCTCCCTAGCAAATTTAAGCCTTTCTTTTTCTGGTTTGCCTCAGTGATTAGTGGTTTTCTTATGGTTGCACAGCTGTTCAGTCCCAATCCCTTGAGTTCCCTTCGCATTGTGCATGTGGAAATGCTCTTACTTTCACTATTAAACATAGCCCTGAGTTCTACTGTTGTTTTTCTTCGATTTGATTTCACCAAACATTTAAGAGATTGCCGATCACGATCATTCAGGAGTTGTTTCCTCCACATTTCTTCCTCGAATGCGATGGGTCCCCACTATCCTTCCAATTTTTAATAATGCGTTGGACAGTTCTTAACCAAATTTTAGTAGTTTCTGCAATCTCCTTAGATGTTTTCTCTGCTTGATGCATGTCAATGATTTGACCGTTCTCAAACAGACTAACATCTTTTCCACGACCACGAGATGTGTCTTTCGACATGGTTGTTTAAGAAATAAGAAGCAACTTATTGCACCAGTTGGGGTTAAATAACTTGTTGCCAGCTGAAAGATAATCGCCCATGCAGTAATTATCCAACAGGAGGCTCATACCTATTTACTTAGTTAACCCCTTAAGGACTCAGCCCTATTTCACCTTAAGGACTTGGCCATTTTTTGCAAATCTGACCAGTGTCACTTTAAGTGCTCATAACTTTAAAACGCATTGACTTATCCAGGCCGTTCTGAGATTGTTTTTTCGTCACATATTGTACTTCATGACACTGCTAAAATTGGGTCAAAAAAGTTAATTTTTTTTGCATAAAAAAATACCATATTTACCAAAAATTTAGAAAAATTAGCAAATTTCAAACTTTCAGTTTCTCTACTTCAGTAATACATAGTAATACCCCCAAAAATTGTGATTACTTTACATTCCCCATATGTCTACTTCATGTTTGTAGCATTTTGGGATTGATATTTTATTTTTTGGGGATGTTATAAGGCTTAGAAGTTTAGAAGCAAATCTTGAAATTTTTCAGAAATTTACAAAAACCCAATTTTTAGGGACCACTACAGGTCTGAAGTCACTTTGCGAGGCTTACATAATAGAAACCGCCCAAAAATGACCCCATTCTATAAACTACACCCCTCAAGGTATTCAAAACTGATTTTACAAACTTCGTTAACACTTTAGGTGTTGCACAAGAGTTATTGGCAAATGGGGATGAAATTTGCGAATTTCTTTTTTTTGCCTAATTTTCCATTTTAAACCATTTTTTCCACTAACAAAGCAAGGGTTAACAGCCAAACAAGACTGTATCTTTATTGCCCTGACTCTGCCGTTTACAGAAACACCCCATATGTGACCGTAAACTACTGTACGGGCACACAGCGGGGCGCAGAGTGAAAGGTGCGCCGTATGGTTTTTGGAAGCCAGATTTTGCTGGACTGTTTTTTTGACACCATGTCCCATTTGAAGCCCCCCTGATGCACCCCTAGAGTAGAAACTTCATAAAAGTGACCCCATCTAAGAAACTACACCCCTCAAGGTATTCAAAACTGATTTTACAAACTTTGTTAACCCTTTAGGTGTTGCACAAGATTTAATGGAAAATAGAGATACAATTTCAAAATTTCACTTTTTTGGCAGATTTTCCATTTTAATATTTTTTTTCCAGTTACAAAGCAAGGGTTAACAGCCAAACAAAACTCATTATTTATGGCCCTGATTCTGTAGTTTACAGAAACACCCCATATGTGGTCGTAAACCGCTGTACGGGCACACAGTAGGGCGCAGAGTGAAAGGTGCGCCGTATGGTTTTTGGAAGCCAGATTTTGCTGGACTGGTTTTTTTGACACCATGTCCCATTTGAAGCCCCCCTGATGCACCCCTAGAGTAGAAACTCCAAAAAAGTGACCCCATTTTAGAAACTACGGGATAGGGTGGCAGTTTTGTTGGTACTAGTTTAGGGTACATATGATTTTTGGTTGCTCTATATTACACTTTTTTGTGCGGCAAGGTAACAAGAAATAGATTTTTTGGCACGTTTTTTTTTTTGTTATTTACAACATTCATCTGACAGGTTAGATCATGTGGTAATTTTATAGAGCAGGTTGTCACGGACGCGGCGATACCTAATATGTATACAATTTTTTTTATTTATGTAAGTTTTACACAATGATTTCATTTTTAAAACAAAAAAAATGTTTTAGTGTCTCCATAGTCTAAGAGCCATAGTTTTTTCAGTTTTTGGGCGATTATCTTAAGTAGGGTCTCATTTTTTGCGGGATGAGATGACGGTTTGAGTGGCACTATTTTGGGGTGCATATGACTTTTTGATCACTTGCTATTACACTTTTTGTGACGTAAGATGACAAAAAATAGCTTTTTTTACACCGTTTTTATTTTTATTTTTTTACGGTGGTCACCTGAGGGGTTAGGTCATGTGATATTTTTATAGAGCCGGTCGATACGGACGCGGCAATACCTAATATGTATACTTTTTATTTATTTATTTAAGTTTTACACAATGATTTCATTTTTGAAACCAAAAGAATCATGTTTTAGTGTTTCCATAGTCTAAGAGCCATAGTTTTTTCAGTTTTTGGGCGATTATCTTGGGTAGGGTATGATTTTTGCGGGATGAGATGACGGTTTGATTGGTACTATTTTGGCGTACATGCGACTTTTTTGATCACTTTTATTACCTTTTTTGGGAAGTAAGGTGGGCAAAATTTCAATTTCCTAATAGTTTTTATTTTTTTATTTTTATGGCGTTCACCGTGCGGGGAAAGTAACATGACCGTTTTATAGATCAGGTCGTTACGGACGCGGCGATACCAAACATGTGTAGGGAATTTTATTTTTTTCATTTTTAATCAGTGATAAATGTGTTTTTGGATTTTTACTTTTTTTTCACTTTTTTTCACTTTTTTTTTGACCCAGACCCACTTGGTTCTTGAAGATCCAGTGGGTCTGATGTCTGTATAATACAGTACAGAACAATATATATTGTACAGTACTGTATTTTACTTACACTTTGTCTGAACAGATCTCTGCCTTTAGCACAGATCTGTTCAGCACCATGGACAGCAGGATGCCTGAGAGGCGTCCTGTTGCCATGGGAACCTTCCCCGTCTGCTCAGTACTGCTCAGAACTTCGCAGACGGGGAAGGGTAAGGAGGGGATCTCTCGGGGGGCTGTCTGGGGGCTCTCTCCCTCTCCATCGGGGGGCTGCAAAGGCACAGCAGCCCCCCGATGGGAGAGGGAGGGAGCTCCCTCTTACTGTTAACTTTTTCCATACAGCGGTCTGTACGGACCGCTGTATGGAAAGGGTTAAACGGCTGACATCGCATCATCGATGTCAGCCGTTTATACCAGGGTGCCAGCAATGTGCTGGCACCCTGGTATACCCACTAGAGACCAACGATTATACAAAGGGAGGCGGGCGGGGGATCGCGATCCCGCCTGCCGCACCGCCCGCCTCCCGCACCGCCCCCACCGCCCACAACTCCCCCCCTGCACCACCCGCCGGCAAAAAATCATGCAGGGGTGCAGGGGGGGGTGTAAAATATATATTTTAGGGACACTAAAGCTTCTGATCCCCGCGGTCAGGGCCCGCGGGGATCAGAAACTGCACAAAGCGCAGCAAACCGCAGCAAACCGCAGGTCTGAATTGACCTGCGGTTTTCTGCGATCGCCGATGCGGGGGGGTCAAATGACCCCCCCCTGCATTGTTACGGGATGCCGGCTGAATGATTTCAGCCGAAATCCCGTTCCGATTAACCCCTCGGGCGCCGGAATACAGATTTCAAGTTATGACGTACCGGTACGTCATGGGTCCTTAAGGACTCGGGATCCATGCCGTACCGATACGTCCTAAGTCCTTAAGGGGTTAAATCCAGGTGGCGACTTTTTTTTTGTGGAAAGGCAGTGTATGTATACAATATGCAGCAAAGGAGTTAGCAGTAACGCAGCAATTCTTCCTCAAAATATCAGCAGGCACTTAGTACATGTGAAATTACACAGCATGACTTATTATTAAAGCGCCATTCATTCCATAGCGCTGTACATATGATAAGGGTTATATATACATAATACAGACAATTGCACTAAGCATAAACAAGACGAGCTACAGACTGGTACAGAAGGAGAGAGGGCCCTGCCCGTGAGGCTTAGAATCTACATGGTATTGGAGAAGGACACAGTAGGTGAGGGTAAAGTTGGTCATGGCGGTATAGAGGCAGCAGGGTCACTGGTTGTAGTCTTGTCTGAAGAGGTGGGTTTTCAGGTTTCTTTTGAAGGATTCCACTGTAGGCGAGAGCCTGAGATGTTGGGGTAGCGAGTTCCAGAGTGTGGGGAATGCACGGGAACAATCTTGGAGGCAATGGTGGGAAGAGGAGAGAAGGAGGTCTTGTGAGGATCGGAGATTGCGTGTGGAGATGTATCAGGAAAGTAGCTCAGAGATATAGGGAGGGGACAGGTCGTGGACGGCCTTGTATGCATTGGTTAGTATTTTGAACTAAAATTAGCTGGGCAATGGGGAGCCAGTGAAGGGAGAGGCAGAGGAGTAACAGGATGAGAGGTTTATTAGTAGGGCAGCAGAGTTGAGGATAGATTGGAGGGGTGCAAGAGTGATAGATGGAAGGGCACAGAGGAGAGTGTGGCAGTAGTCTAGGCAGGAGATGATGAGGACATGTACAAGCATTTTCACAGATTCAAAGTTAAGGAAAGAGCGGATGCAGGAGATCTTTTTGAGTTGGAGGTGGCATGTGGTGGAAAGGGCTTGGATGTGCGGTCGGAAGGAGAGGGCAGAATCCAAGGCAGCGGACTTGGTTGACTGGGGAGAGTGTGCATCCAGTAATCGTGATAGGTCTGTTGGGGGGGGGGGGGGGGGGGAGTTGAGCAAGATGGGGGAAAGATTATGAATTCTGTTTTATCCATGTTAAGTTTTAGAAAGCGAGAGGAGAAGGAGGATGATATAGCAGATAGACATTGTGGGATTCTGGATAATAAGGAGGTGATGTCTGGACCAGAGAGGTAGATTTGTGTGTCGTCAGCATAAGAGTGGTACTGAAAGCCATGGGACTCTGAGATGTCCCAGGCCAAAAGTGTAAATAGAGAAGAGCAGAGTTCCTAGGACAGAGCCTTGCAGGACACCAACAGAGAGGGAATGAGAGGAGGTGGTGTGAAAGTGGGAGATGCTTAACGTCTGGTCTGTGAGGTATGATGTGATCCAGGAGAGGGCCAGGTCAGTGATGCCAAGAGATGAGAGAGTTTTCAACAGAAGGGAGTGGTCGACAGTGTCAAAGGCAAAAGACAGGTCAAGGAGAAGGAGGACAGAGAAATGTTTTTTGGTTTTGACTGTTAGTAGGTCATTGGTGTCTTTGGTAACGGCAGTCTCAGTCAAGTGGTCGGGTCGGAAGCCAGATTGTAGCCAGTCAAAGAGTGAGCCAGAGGAGAGGTGAGAGGACAGTTCGGAAAGGACATGTTGTTCAAGTAGCTTTGAGGCATACGGAAGAAGCGATATGGGGCGATAACTAGACAAAGAAGATAGGTCAAGTGAAGGCTTTTTGAGGATGGGTGTAATGGTAGCATGCTTAAAAGCAGAGGGGAAGACACCAGAGGTTAGTGATAGGTTGAAGAGATGAGTTAAGGCTGGGATAAACACTGTGGTGAGGTTAGGGATGAGGTAGGATGGAATTGGGTCAAGTGCACAGGTGGTGAGATGTGATCTGGAGAGTAGAGTGGAGAGTTTTTTTCTGTAATGGTGGAGAAGTGGGTTTTGGGAGAAGAGGACCGAGCAGTTGTGTAGAGGGTCTGTCGGGACTGTGTAGTGAAGCTTTCTCTAATGTTGACTATCTTTTGTTTGAAGTATGTGGCAAAGTCCTCAGCTGAGAACTGGGGGACTGAGAAGAGAGTTAAAAGTGTTAAAAAGTTGTTTAGGGCTGTGGGCCAGGGAAGATATGAGAGATGAGAAGTAGGCCTGCTTTGCATCAGCGAGGGAGGATTTGAATATGAGGAGTGATTGCTTGTATGCGGTGAAGTGATCCTTAGAATGGGATTTCTTCCATAGCCGCTCAGCAACCTTGGAAGTTTGTCTGAGTTTTTTGGTCAGGTTGGTGTGCCAGGGTTGTCTGTTGATTTTTCGGGTTTTGTTGTGTGAGGGGGCAACAGTGTCCAGAGCTGTACTTATTGTGGTGTTATATAGGGTGGTGGCAGCATCTTGGAGGGAACATATGGTAGAGAGTGGGAGAAGAGAGCCAGAAAGCAAACCAAAGTCGAGATTTTTAAGGTTCCTGCGAGGGTGTGATAGTGTGTGGACCAGGGGAGCAGCAGAAGAGGCCAATGAAAAGAAGGTGAGTAGATTGTGGTCGGATAGGGGGAGAGGCGAATTAGACAGGTTAGATAGGGAGCAGAGGCGGGTAAAGAGAAGATCCAGAGTGTGACCATCTCTGTGGGTGGGAGCTGAAGACCACTGTGAGAGGCCGAAGGAGGAAGAGAGTGATAGGAGTTTAGAGGCAGCTGAGTGGCAGGTGTCCATAGGGATGTTGAAGTCGCCCATGATGATAGTGGGGATGTCGGCAGAAAGAAAGTGTAGCAGCCTGGAGGGCGGTAAATGACAGCTACTTGAAGGTTGGAGGGAGAATAGATGAAAACAGAGTGTACTTCAAATGAGGTGAGCGTAATGGAGGGTGGCAGTGGAGTTGGGCTGTAGGAGCAGGTGTCTGATAGGAGAAGACCAACTCCTCCACCATGGTTTGCAGCCGCGGCGGGGGTGTGAGTGAAATGAAATCCACTATATGAGTGCAGCAGGGGAGGAGGTGTCAGAGGGTGTTAGCAATGTTTCGGTGAGACCCAGAAAGGAAAGTTTTTGAGAGATGAAGAGATCATGAATGTAGGACAGTTTGTTAGGCTACTTTCACACTTGTGGCAGGACGGATCCGACAGGCTGTTCACCATGTCGGATCCGTCCTTCCGCTATTTCGCTGTGCCGCCGCTCCGTCCCCATTGACTATAATTGGGACATGGTGAACAGCCTGTCGGATCCGTCCTGCCGCAAGTGTGAAAGTAGCCTTACAGACAGAGCGTGCAGTCCATAATCCTCCTGTAAGAGGAACCAAAGGAGCAGGAGTCAGAGGAATGGTTTTTAGGTTTAAGGGGTTGAAGAAATCTGTAGAAGGAGATTTGTACTGGGACATGGAAGCGATAGTGGGGATTTGTTGAGGGGGGCCTGGATTTGGAGAGATATCACCAGCAATAAGGAGAAGCAGAAAAAGTGTTAGTAGGTGAGAATAAGAGAGGGGATGAGGTATCTGTGTGTGTATGGGAAGGAAGGGTTTTACATTGCCAAACAGGTTTGTGCAAGCGGTCAGATGAGTAGGTGAGATGAATAGTTCCTTGCTGGGTGAATGGATGTGGGAGTATTTCAGGAGGTTGTGGAAAAGTGGGAAGAGTAAGATGAAAAAGTGAAACATTGTTTGCATTAACTATTTCTGTAATTACCTGTGGTCCTCTTCTGGTATAATTTGGTATGTGCACTTGAAAGATGTATTGAAAAGACCAAGGTCTAACAGACCTAAGGACTAATATTTATACCACAGTGTTCCATCAGATGTGAACAGGAGGGTAGGGGGCTACATATGGCCTAATCAAGGGAGGACCAGATACAGGGGTGAAAGTCAATGTAAACAAATACTCCAGCAGGGAAAAATACATTAATGATTCAATGTAGACATACCAGGGAATGAGAAGGAGCAATGAGGTGTGAAAAATATCAAACTGTGGAAAAGCTGGGTGCAGCAGTTAGTTTCAATGTAGACATACCAGGGAATGAGGACAGGTGAGAGGTGTGGAAAATATCAGATTTATTGGAACAACCCCTGGCCTCAGGCGCCTTTTTCAGGTACCAACAAGGAACTGCAGGCCCCCTATCCAATCTTACTGGACAGCTTTATACACTGCAACTTCTCACGTCCTCCTCTAGGATAAATCCGTCAACCTGCTCCACCAGTACCAAAGGCCTCCAGAGACAGGGACCAGACAAGCCAGTCAGCAATCTCTAGACTTTTAGCTTGGCTCAGGGGAAGCAGGGTCAGACCCCTCCTAGATTCAGCTTATCTTAGCCACTCACACATTTGTGCATTCATACGCCTAGAGACAGTTTTGCACATATAGGGGAAATTAAGCGAAACATTCACCAGAACACGGTGCAGGCACCACGTTCACATACCACACTGCAGAACAGCGAGTAGAGCTCAGGAGACCAGCAGTAACACAATGGGTTACTTACCTGGGTCCTGGTCTCCGTATCGGGGTCTGCAGCTAGGAGCGTTGTTGTGGTGCCCCCATTCTCCACCAAAAAATGTTGTGGCAGACCATGTGTCAGTCACATGAGGATCGATGCCACGTGTTCAGGTGAATGACGTAGATGGAAGAAAATGACAGAAGTCAGCGCATAGTTCAAAACAAAAAGGGAGTCTCCTGGGCCCTTTATTTATACCCCATTCCAAGGGTGTAACCCCTTAAAGTTATGACATGATTGGTACACAAAATACTTCTTCTTATTGGTCAGAACTGAATTAGGTCTGAAACGATTACTCAATTGAATCGAGTAATTAGACACAAAAATCCTCAATGCAAATTTTTTACTTCGAAGATTCGTTTGTGTCACGTGACCACGGAGCAGGAGTGAAGTGCTTGCTATTACTCCCGCTGGCCTGCAATACTCACCTTTCCAGCAGGGGCCTCTGGATACTCCACAGCACATTCATGGTCCCGTGCTGCGCTACTGACCTCCTGACTTACGCACACCGTGACCTGACGCGCTGTGTGACGTCGGACACAGAGCAGCGTGGAACGATGGGAGTGTTGGTGGCGCCCCTGCTGGAAAGGTAAGTTGGTGCAACTAAAACTGGGCGCCTGAAGTGCACAGAGTCATAGAAACCAATGGCGCTGTGCACTCCGGGTGATAGCGGGGGCAGGGGGAGATGATTTCATAAGGGGGAGAGCTGCTGGCTCTGGGGTGGGGGGAGAGCTGAAGGCACTGGGGGATAGTGGAGCCGACGGCACTGGGGGGAACTGAAGCACTTGGGCTGATCACACAGGGGCAACGAAGGGTGTTGGGGACTGTTGGCAGGGGGTCTGATGCATTTTTATAAAGTAAAACAGTCTATGAATTAATTTTTTCTTATTAGAAAACTCAATTAATCGTAAAAATAAAAAATCGATAGAATACTCGATTTCTAAAATAATCGTTTACCGCAGCCCTAAACTTAATCCATCTATTGATTAGTTAGTATTCTATATTCTACTAACGGGTTAATTGCGGAGACCATTTTTTTCTTTAGCAAGAAATGCATATTGGCTACAAACCTCATCTCAACACACGGCTAACTTCTTTAGTTTTTAGCTTACACATCATTATCTTCTTATGGTGCACACAGAAATTAAACACTGTATTTTTATAATATCCAGTTTTCAGGAAAGCTGGATGATTTCCTTAACAGTACCAAATATTAATTAAGTGTATGTAAACAATGTTGATGCACCTTGATGTACTATTATGTCAATGGGGATGCACAGATCTTGCTAAGGCTACTTTCACACTTGCGGCTGAGTGATCTGACAAGCATGCCAACTGATTGCACTAGTAATACTGATCAGGGTCCTGATCAGTCTTAGGCTACTTTCACACTTGCGGCAGGACGGATCCGACAGGCTGTTCACCATGTCGGATCCGTCCTGCGGCTATTTCGCCGTGCCGCCGGACTGCCCCCATTGACTATAATGGCAAAAGCCGCCAGACTAAAAAGCCTGACATGCAGTAATTTTAGTCCGGCGGCCTTTCGCCGTGCTGCGCCGGAGCTCCGCCCCCGTTATAGTCAATCGGGACAGAACGGCAGTCCGGCGAAATAGCCGCAGGACGGATCCGACATGGTGAACAGCCTGTCGGATCCGTCCTGCCGCAAGTGTGAAAGTAGCCTTAAAAATGCCTAATCAGTCAAAAAAAATGCATTGAAATGTAGGATCCGTCTTTCGGCAAAACCGATCCGGCATTTATTTTTTTCCACCTTCTTTTGCATGCGTAGACCGGAAGGACTGATCCGGCATTCCGAATGCCGGATCCGGCACTAATACATTCCTATGGGGAAAAAAAATGCTGAATCCGACATTCAGGCAAGTCTTCAGTTTTTTTCGCCGGAGATAAAACCGTAGCATGCTGCAGTTTTCTCTTTTGCCTGATCAGTCAAAATTACTGAACTGAAGACATCCTGAATGGATTACTCTCTTTTCCGGCATTGAGCCCTTTTGACGGAACTCAGTGCCAGAAAAGAAAAACGCTAGTGTGAAAGTACCCTAACTGAGCCACCGGAATGATCTGTATTCCGTTGAATAGTTGTTTTCCCAAACTATATTGTGTGGGAAATAGCTCACAATAAGGTAGTATGTCCCAGATAGTGAGACTATAAACAGAGAAAATGGAGGTTCACCTTGTAGGGTTTTGATAGAATAGGCACAACCCTATTGTAGACTTGTATATGGATCTATATTGAATCGCCGGATATGCTGCCACAGTATGAACCCTTCAGAACGAGATGCCCAATCTCTCAAATGGAAGAAGTAATGTGCAACTGGAACACTGCTAGGCTCAAAGAACTCCAGGACAGATGAAGAACAAACCAATTCTTCTTTTTATTAAATAGGATGCATCAAGGAAAAAAACGATGCGTTTCAGGGATGCTAAGGACCCCTTTGTCAGGTTACAAAGCTTGATAATGAGTAACAGGGTGATAACAGAGAGATATAGATATATACACACACACATACACATATACACACACCTAAAGAATTATTAGGAACAGCTGTTCTATTTCTCATTAATGCAATTATCTAGTCAACCAATCACATGGCAGTTGCTTCAATGCATTTAGGGGGGTGGTCCTGGTCAAGACAATCTCCTGAACTCCAAACTGAATGTCAGAATGGGAAAGAAAGGGGATTTAAGCAATTTTGAGCGTGGCATGGTTGTTGGTGCCAGACGGGCCGGTCTGCATATTTCACAATCTGCTCAGTTACTGGGATTTTCACGCACAACCATTTCTAGGGTTTACAAAGAATGGTGTGAAAAGGGAAAAACATCCAGTATGTGGCAGTCCTGTGGGCAAAAATGCCTTGTGGATGCTAGAGGTCAGAGGAGAATGGGCCGACTGATTCAAGCTGATAGAAGAGCAACGTTGACTGAAATAACCACTCGTTACAACCGAGGTATGCAGCAAAGCATTTGTGAAGCCACAACACGCACAACCTTGAGGCGGATGGGCTACAACAGCAGAAGACCCCACCGGGTACCACTCATCTCCACTACAAATAGGAAAAAGAGGCTACAATTTGCACAAGCTCACCAAAATTGGACTGTTGAAGACTGGAAAAATGTTGCCTGGTCTGAGGAGTCTCGATTTCTGTTGAGACATTCAAATGGTAGAGTCCGAATTTGGCGTAAACAGAATGAGAACATGTATCCATCCTCTGATGGCTACCTCCAGCAGGATAATGCACCATGTCACAAAGCTCGAATCATTTCAAATTGGTTTCTTGAACATGACAATGAGTTCACTGTACTAAAATGGCCCCCACAGTCACCAGATCTCAACCCAATAGAGCATCTTTGGGATGTGGTGGAACGGGAGCTTCGTGCCCTGGATGTGCATCCCTCAAATCTCCATCAACTGCAAGATGCTATCCTATCAATATGGGCCAACATTTCTAAAGAATGCTATCAGCACCTTGTTGAATCAATGCCACGTAGAATTAAGGCAGTTCTGAAGGCAAAAGGGGGTCCAACACCCTATTAGTATGGTGTTCCTAATAATTCTTTAGGTGAGTATAATTATATATATATATATATATATATATATATATATATATATATATATATATATATATACACACACACAAAAAAAAATGATAAAAAGACGCATCTAGAAAGCCCACAGATGTCTTCACATTTGCATTTGACAATACATTTTATAGGTTAGTAAAAAAAAAATATTAAAGATAATCACTGGGGTAGGATCATGGACTATAGTGTAAACGCTAGTGCTAAACCTAAAAAATAATCATAAATCTATGTAAATGTAGTGGAACATTTGTCCCGTATTTCTCCTCTTTCTTTAGGGTCATGTGATCGCAGGGAGCGTGCCCACGTGACCCGTTGCTCATTTTTCCTTGCAAACCTATAAAATGTATGGTCAAATGCAAATGTGAAGACACCTGTGGGTTGTTCCCATTATGCTGGGAGAGCCCCCAGATGCGTCTTTTTGGCATATTTTTTTGTGTATACCCCTGTAATCACGCTGTTACTCAATATCAAGCTTTGTAACCTGACGAAGGGGACCTTAGCATCCCTGAAACGCATATATATTTTTTTCCTTGATGCAAGATGAAGAATTGAGACAGGGCGGCCATAGCATTATACACAGCTACAATCCTGCCACAACTGCCGGGATCAGAGAGCACTCCAATCTTGTAGTAAACCTTCTCAGCGTTATAATCAAGCCTGATCATGGAACTGTACAAGACTGGGGAAGTGACAGGATTGCCAAGGGTGTCTATGCTACGGATACAGCCTGAGACCAGAGGTCCCTGGGGCAGGGCTCCCACTTGTAAAGTCTGTCAAGGCATAACGATTGGGGAAAAAAAAGAAAATATTTTACCGTAAGGAAGTTATGCCAAAAAATGAAGGCACAAGAAACGTGATAACTTGCCAAATCATGATTCATGGACTGAACCATAGCCCAGCCACTCAATATTGTATGGGTAGACTGTGTCATGTAGAGATATGGTTGCCTCCATTTTGGTCCTGCACCCTGGCTACCTATTGTTCCCAAGGCTATTTTTAATTAGAGCAGTATATTGTTGGTTCCTATTTTCCCTTAATTAATTTGAAGCCTATTGGCCCAAGAAGAGGGGTCATTATAGAGTAGGGTGCAATCTACAAGAGGTCACATGGTGTGAAGGATGGGCACAATTGATTTTTAGTCAATTTTTGCCAAGTACTTACCATTCATTTATATAGTAAATATAGCATTAGTAAAACGTATAATCTATATTTTCAATGTTTGTCATCATATTCTGTCATCCAATTAACTTTTTGTCTAAAAGGGGGATGTCTATCTTCATAATATTGATGATCTATCCTCAAGAAAGGTCAATGTTTACCTGCACGCTCTCTAGATGGTTCCGACCAAGCAGTGTAATTACTGCCTCCTCTCCCATTCAAGTAAAGGTACGAACAGCTGTAATTGCACTACACCGCCACTGTAATCTAGACGGCATGCATGTAAACACTGACGTGGATACAGCACTTCCATATATATATTCATTACCTATTCATCAATATCATTGAAACCGGACAATAATGATCATATGTGCAGAAAAAAATAATAAACCCACGCATATTCCACTTTTAATGTTTAACTACCTTAAGGCACTTATTGTTCCTATAGAATGCATGTTAGGGTACTTTCACACTAGCGTTGTTTGAATCCGGCGGGCAATTCCGTCGCCGAAACTGCCCGCCGGATCCGGAAAAACTTGTGTGAAAACGGATTACATTTGAATCCTCATCAGGATTCTGATCACAATGAAAAAATGCATTGGAAAAAACAGATCCGCCATTTATGGACTTTTTTTTTCACATTTTCCGAGTTTAACATGCAAAAGCCGGATCCGGTTTGACGGAACACACGGCGCCGGATCCGGCATTAATGCAAGTCAATGGGAAAAATGACAGATCCGGCGTTCAGTCAAAGTGTTCAGGATTTTTGGCCGGAGGTAAAAATACAATATGCTACGGTTTTCTGAAAAGCCTGACCAGTAAAAAAGACTGAACTGGATGTATCCTGAACGGATTGCTCTCCATTCAGAATGCATAGGGATAAAACTGATCAGTTCTTTTCCGGATTTGAGCCCCTAGGACGGAACTCAGCGGCAGAAAAGAACAACGCTAGTGTGAAAGTACCCTAAACAACATACACATTACAGACATGGCTGGAAAATATTGAAAAAGTTTATCGATCCATATAAATTCAGACAAGGGTAGGTCCAATTTTATCCTTTAATGCAATATGCACCATTATTTGACCAGGTATATAAATACAATTGTGAAAAAACATCCCTAACCATTAAAACCACTTATAGCCCAAAAGAAAAGTGGAAAAATCAATTTTGTTTAAAAAAAAAAATAATTATAACAAATGTGACTGAATGTGAATCTCTAGGTAGGATAAAGGGGTTTTCTGGATTTTGAAAAAAATTTAATAAAAAAAATTGGTAACAGGGAAATAAACAGCATCATTTTATTTTATTTTTTTTTAAACATTACTCAGCTCTAGCCAATTACTGGCCTTATCATGATGTAATGTACAGCACACAACTGCTGAGATCAGGAATTGCCTGCTGTGATCATACCACAACCACGTGACGGGATGGGGATTTAATGAGTAATGATCCTTCTAGCTGATTTTTTTCTAATCCCCGAAAACCCCTTTAAATTGAATGGCGAGTTTGTTCAATTCTAGGATTATCCACATGGAGTGTGGCAAGTTAATTTAGATAAGCTTACAGATCACAAGAAGTTGTTCCCAGCAATGAGATTACAGATGCCGTATTTTCTAACGCAAGCCACCAAAATAAAAGCAATGAGCTAAATACTATAGCAGTTCCTCCTTTTGGGTTTCTATTTTTAAAGGCACAATCATTGGGCAGAGTCCAGTTTGGCTGCTTATAGATACTCAGCATCACATATAAAAAACTACAACATACCATACAATCCATAAAATTAGAAAGAATAAATTACCCTGATCATAGTGAAAATCGGTCTGAAAACTTTATAATGCCACCAACAATCTAAACTTTAATATCCCACCTTATAAGTTATGTTCTAAATCTTTGCCCGTCTAGAATAAAAAGCATTCAGCCGGCATGCATAGTGACTTCGCTAGGTCACCACAGTATGCAGTGGCTGAAATAAAATGAAATGACATTCCAGTCAATGTAACATGACTGCTTTTCAAACATAGACCATCATGGCAGCAGTAGATATTTTGACAGTAAGGTATATTTGAAAACTTATTTTTAGTTTTTCAGAGTTTTTCCATTTTTGTAAACTGGCCTCAGAATTGGGGTCTCACACTTACAAGCTACAACTCCATTTTAAAGGGGTTGTCTGGGTTCTAGATATAGAGACGTCCAAACTCACCCATAGATCAGCTTCCTGATGCAGAGTAGGCAGAGCCGGAAGCAGAAAGCTCAGTCTACTGTGTAGTGGCTGTGCTGGGATACTGTAGCTCAGGAACACGGCACGTCGCCATACAGTGGGCAGAGCTTTCTGCTTCCAGCTCCATCCACTGTGTTGTTTCTAATGACTGCTGAAAACATGGCGAAGGTGATATTGATCTGATACTGATGACCTATTCTGAGGATAGGTCAATATTTAAAGAGGACCTGTCACCACAAAATGCAATATAATCTGACAGCACCAAGTTATAGAGCATATTGATTTAGTTTTATGGGAGTCAGTAAAATTTTTATTTTTCAATTTCATATCTCAGCTTTTTTTTCCCTTCTGTGAATACCTATCGGTACAGGAGGATGGGGTTATCAGTGATTCATAAGTATTCACAGGAAGTGGAAAAAGCAAAGATATAAACGTATAAATTATAAGTTTTACGGAATCTATTCCAACAAAAAAAAAATAAAAATAAAAATTATATATATAAAAATCTGCTCAGCTTCTCCTGCTCGACAGCATGGTGCTTTCAGATTGAAAAGCATTTTGTGGTAATAGCTCCTTTAAAACCTGGACAAAAAACTTTAAAAAGTGTGAAATCCTTTTAAAACAGACCCCCACTTTTAAAAACTTTTTACAATTTATAGGTCCAATACAGGAAATGATGATGTACTGTGTATATGCCTAGTGAATGATGGACCACCCCCCAGAACATGCACTAGACCCAACAGTGTTCCTTTAACTGTGCATATCATTTCAGTAACTTCAAACTATTTTGTCACATGTTCTCTTCTGTGCATATTTACAGACAAACTCTGTTGTGGGAGCTCAAATGGCTAATGTGGCCATACACCTTATTTAGCCGTTTCCCGATTCCTGACTCCACCATACACATGCAGACTTGGCTTGGGTGAGCGTGCAGGGGTTCTCAACAGGGAAAGGAGAATTGGCCACTACGCGATACCTCTGATAGTGCCTTATCTCCTGTGAGAACACAAGATTGGGCATATTGAAATGCAAAATGCCCGATCCTTCTTTCCCAAGACATCTGCCGTTAAGGGGAGAGTCAGGGCTTGCACATGCATAGATGTTCGGCTAGTCCCATGAAAAGTGGCAGGTTCGGCCCACATTCACTTAAAGGGGTTCTGCACTTTGTTTAAACTGATGATCTATCCTCTGGATAGATCATCAGCATCTGATCGGCGGGGGTCCGACGCCCGGGACCCCCGCCCATCAGCTGTTGGAGAAGGCAGCGGCGCTTCTGTTTACCGCCGGCCCAGTGATGTCAAGACTAGTATCAACTTGCCTGGGCGGGGCTAAGCTCCATTCCAGTGAACAGAGCTTAGCCCCGCCCAGGTCATTGATACTAGTCGTGATGTCACTGGGCCAGCGGTAAACCGTGAGAAGGCCGCGGCGCTACTGCCAGCGCCGCTGCTTTCTCAAACAGCTGATAGGCAGGGGTCCCGGGTGTTGGACCCCCGCCGATCAGATGCTGATGATCTATCCAGCGGATAGATCAGTTTAAAAAAAAAATGCAGAACCCCTTTAACACTTGATGTACATTTAAACATTTTGTAATTTTCTACAACGTGGGGTTATGCTTTAATATGACTGGAAATTATAGGCTATGCAACTTTTTCTACATTATCCTCGTCTAACAAAACCAATGACCTACTATCATATAGTGCATATGGGAATACTAAAACATGAGGGCATTAAGGCACATTTGCATATTCAAGATACTTGTTCTCAGGACAAACTTTTCTATCACAGTACACTGGAATCCAGGATAGTTGGCTAAAACATACATTAAAAGTAACCCTTGAAACTGGCACGGTGGTTACCGGAAATGTAAAAGGAGGCACAATTTTTTCAGTAATCCTCACAAAACGAGAATTTTACATTAAAAAAACATTCAAAGATTAAGCTAATCACTATGCACCAGGCCTGCCTGGGCTACAGTGTGACCAGTTTTAAATGGACCACTTTAACCATCCAGCTGTAGCCAGCCTTTTTCGTAGTCCTGCAGTAGTTCTAAGAAATAGCGAGTGCCAGGCTCACCATCGTACCACACCTCATACTGTGTGTCACGGGGGTTACGAGAATGTTGGTGCACTCGTAGCACTCTGCCAGGGAACCAAACTTCTTGGTCACCATCATCAAACAAGTGTAGGATACGCCTCCCTACTAGATTTGGAAAGCTTTTACTCGTACGTCTACGCCTCCTTTTTGTGTAGTTTAACACTTGGCGCGCTCTGTATTGTTTCTTGCGACAAACTGGACTTTTCTGCAACATATCCTTTTTCTGGGGAGTCTTTGGTTTTTGAGTCTTATACACATGGATGCCCGAGTGTTTCCGAACTCTCTGCAGCTTTAGAATTAAGGCACTTTTAAATTTCCTGGGTGAGGCACAGAGTGGTTCCTTCTTTGACGAATCAGATAATTTGAGCTCCTCTTTTTCTAGACTTCGTGACCGTTTACCTGTGAAATTATATAAAAAGTTAGTCAGCAAAAAAAGGAAAAAAAAAAAAAAAAAAAAAAGGAATACAGTATATGAAAATTATATTATTGCATGCTATAATAAAAGGACAACTGTGCATCTGAAGTAAAGAGAACGTAAAAGGATGAAAATGTGGATGACAATGGGTGGAGGGAGAGGCAGCAGCAGTGACATGGTCTTCTCCCTCAGGCCCCTTTAAAATAATCGGCTGAACAATTGTTTATAAAGAGACAAGAAACATGCAAACTGTTTGTCAGGTGACTGGATCTTTTATGCAAGCAAAAAAAAATAAAAAAATGCTCACATTTCCCCTTGCTGACAATATGCACACTGAGTGCAGACAAATGATCAAACCAACAGTCATTCGGGGGGGAGGGGCCAGAGGCGGTTGGGGGATGATTGAGCACCCAATAGCAGCCCGCAATGGTCACCCGCAATGCTAGGGAGGCTGGTCTCCGTCACAGACTGATATTAGGCTTCCCATGCCGGAAGAGCCTGCCGGACAAGCCTAAAGCCAGTGTGAAAGAAGCTTAAAGGGAACCTGTCACCGGGATTCTGAGTATAGAGCTGAGGACATGGGTTGCTAGATGGCCGCTAGCAAATCCGCAATACCCAGTCCCCATAGCTCTGTGTGCTTTTATTATAAAAAATAATAGATTTGATACATATGCAAATTAACCTGAGATGAGTCCTGTTCGTGAGATGAGTCAGGGACAGGACTCATCTCAGGTTAATTTGCATATGTATCAAATCGGATTTTTTACACAATTTAAAGCACACAGAGCTATGGGGACTGGGTATTGCGGATGTGCTAGCGGCCATCTAGCAACCCATGTCCTCAGCTCTATACACAAAATCCCGGTGACAGGTTCCCTTTAAGTATCGTCTATAAGAGGGGCCCGGGGTTATTTGTACTACTGGATAACACCTTTAAAGGGAACCTGTCACATTGAACATGGTATCTGAGCTATAGGCAGCATGTTCTAGAGCAGGAGGAGCTGAGCAGATTGATATATAGTTTTATGGGAAAAGATTCAGTAAAACTGGTATTTTATACATTTAATTTCCTGCTCATTTTAGGCTTTGAAGTCAAGGAGGCGGTCCTATCAGTGATTGACAGCTATCCCTCTATGACTGTGTATACAGAGATAGCTGTCAATCAACAGCACTGCCTTCTTGACTTCAAAGCCCAGAATGAGCAGGAATTTAAATGAATAAATCACAAGTTACAAAAATAAATATCAGTCTGCTCAGCTCCTGCTGCCTATAGCTTACTTAGCATTTTCATGGTGACAGGTTCCCTCTAAATACTGGAGCCTAGACAACCCCATTAAAAGGACAAAAGACTGAATGGTAAGAGATATATAGTAATATACAGGCAAGAACATTCTGTATTAAAAGCTGAAGCATTTCTTGAATGAACGTCTGCAAGTCCACGTGTTCTATTATATCTAATGACAATTTGTGAAACTCAGATACTTGGACCTCATTGTTGCAGCAGTACTTTGCATCAGTATTGGTAAGTCAAGACCAGTAGTGGCTTCAAAAAAAGAGAATGCGGTGGACTTACTTTTCATTATTCCACTCTTGGTTCGGTCTTTCAGATATTGATACGCAATACTGACCAAAATACTACCGTGCCAATGAGGCACAAATGCTATATTTTTCAACTGTGGCCAGAAATATGGCCAAGAAAAAAAAAAAAAATTCTTTGATTTCAGAATTATGGCAAAATTATTATAGTTTCCAAGAGAGAATGTGAAGCTATATAATGAGATCGCACTGTGGCGTTTCTGACCACCCTCATCATTGGGTAGAGGGAGGTGGGTGGCCCCAGCTAAAGATGATAGCAGGGGTAAATACATTAAAAAAAAGAGCACGTACATTTCTTCAGTACAGCAAGCCTGGCATCTATAGTTAAAATGTATTAGATGCTCAGGGTACATGTAGGAATACGGTAGAAGAGGAAAGCAACGCACTTCTATGTGCAAAAATAGTTTGGCTCTGCTTTTAACTTGGTATAGAGAAGAATGAGCTTCTACTTCATACCTTGTCAAGTAAGCTTTCAGAGCTTGAAAGGGCATGAAGTATATGGTTACTGTTTTTTCAAGAATTCGGTAAAAAAAAAAAAAAAAAAAAAAAAAAAGACAGAATAGGAAAGATATAACAAGACTGGTTATCTTCTTTTTGGTTATGCTACATTAACAAGGACTGCACAAATTTTTGCATAAGAGAATCAGGATCTGCTGTCTTTAGTTACATCTAAAAGACTTTTAAAACTTCATATTAAGTAGGGACAACCAAAGAATCAGATATGTCCGCTTCTCAAGATGTTAGAATATAAAGCAGCAAAAAGGACTTTGGAGAATTATTTTCCACTTCTCTGCACGCAATGGATGTTTCATTCATTTTATACAGGTGAAATACTACACTAGATTACCTTTGGGGAAGGGGGGGGGGGTCATAAGTATATAGCAGGACAATTCATTTCACCCCACCTACATCTTATATTTTGCTTGTAAATGTGCACATTTGGTAAGATTTCATTCATCGCCCACTTTATAAAAAGAAAAGTGAATGGACCCTGTGAGCAGTCCCACTTAGGTGACCCAGGATGTACTGTGCCTATACAGAAGCTTCATGGTTCTTTTTAAAGTGAATCCAACAATAGTTGTATATAATGCATGGAATATAAAGTGTGCCTCTTAGTTTCTCCCTATGTAGGCAGACAGCCAGTAATCACCATCCTCAGATCAATTAGTCAAAATGACTGAAGACATGATATTCTAGACAACAAACACTATATGGATAAAAGTTGTGGGAAACCTACACATTACACCTACAGCTTTTATAACATCCCATTCTCAATCCATATACATTAATATGGAGTCGGTGCCCTATTTTCAGCTAAAACAGCTTCCAATCTTATTCGTCCAGAGGAGCATTTGTGAGGTCAGACACAGACGTTAGATGAGCGCTTGGGTCACAATCTTGTTTTAGTTCATCCCAAAGGTGTTTGAGGAGATTGAGGTCAGGGCTCTGTGCATGCCTGTCAAGTTCTTCCACACCAAACTCATCCAACCATGTCTTTACTCCCCCAACTGCGCCTTTAAGGACCTTGCTTTGTGCATTGGGGCACAATCAAGCTGGAAAAGAAAAGGGCCCTTCACCAACCTGTTCCCACAAAATTGGAACATATCAGAATGTCTTGCTATGCTACAGGGGTTTTCCACCTTTCAACAGAGACCTGTGGAGGGAAGCACACTAACCTGCTATCCGCTGTCTGGTTCTGGCTCTTTGTTTGTGGCTTCCAGTCCATACTTATCAACATCCAAGATGGATGGGGTCTCGTGTGCTGCTGAAGCGGCACATGCCCCAGTGACATGCCACTTGAAGGGTAAGTCGACGCTGCAGCAGCAGCAGCACACGTGACTCCCATTCATACCCCGACATTGTCAAGCAGGCACCGGAGTAGCGCAAACAGAAGTAGCCAAAATAGAGCAGCAAGGAGCAAGTAAGAATGCTTCCCTTCAGAGGTCTGTTTGAGTGGGGGGGGGGGGGGGGGGGCACTTGGAGCACCTCAGCTCCTCAACTTTCCACCCTTAGCCAATACTTCTCCCCTTGACTGACAGGGCCAGGTGCTGTAATGCCACACATGAATTGCTGAATCTTCAGCTGGTGTATGTGTGGGGTATGCAGTTTGCATTTCAGCATCTGGGAAAGCCAAGATATGTACTGCACATGGGCTGACTGACGATGCATAGGCACATTCAAGGGTATACAGGGCCAGACAAGAGGACTGTGACCATGCCTGGCCGTGCCAGTCAAATAATAGGGGCAGTGTCTAAGGGTGGAGAGTGGAGTAGTTGAGGCGCTCTGAGGGGCTAGAACCCGCCCCTCAGTACACTGAAGCCCTCATTAGCATAATTAATACAACAGCATATTTTGCATAAACAGGGCCACGGATTTTAACAAGTTGTATTGTTTTAATGAGCAGGATTGACCCTACTAGGCAGTATGCCAATTTTTTTATGGTTGATCCAAATAAAAGATGTCCTTAATCAATTCTGGAGCCTCTTTTCTTAGATCTCTGGGTTATGTCATTCCTTGGTTGTTCCTATTTCACACAGCCAAGGACAATGAAGCTGTAAGAATTATGAATAATATGTGTTAGTGTCAAGATCCAAGAAGTATAAAAGACCGAAAGTACAATTATTACTGTATTTTTTGCCCGATAAGGGAAAAAAAAAAGTCATTGCATCTTGTGGGGCAAATACTAATGAGCTCCTCTATTATGGAAGTGCTCATTCGTACTCGAGGACCAGGAAGCGGTGAAGGCTCTAATCCGATCTACAGCCGCAGCATGAAGAAGAGCAAGAGCGCGCTGGAAGTGAGGAGCGGCAGCATCCGAAGCAGGAGAGGTAAGTATTTTTTATTTTGTAATCCGAGGCTGGGGGCTGCTCAAACATGGCTGGGGGCTGATATGAGGCATGGCAGGTCTTATCTGATGTCTGAGTGGGGGGGGGGGGTAGGAGTCTTTATATTGGGCTCTGATCAGAGGTCTGATTGAGGTCTAATGATGAAAAATATTTTTTTCTTACTATCCTCTTAAACCAGTGGGTCTTATAGGGCGAAAAATACGGTACATAGAAATGCCAATAATACATCTAGACACTTATATGTACCAGTAGTATTGTTTTGATCTTTTATACATACTTGAACTTGTTTTCTGAGAAAAGATGCTCCCAAACTATTATATTAAAAGGGAAATATAAGAATTTACTAGAATGGACATTCATGGAGAGCAGACAGATCTTCAAAACTTTGTATTTGTAAAGAAACACAAATGATTTAGTAAAATAACAGGTCAGCCAAACAAGAGGAACATGCAGATATACACATAGATGTGTACACAATGGCACACACAAACACGCTTCTATAATCCCCAAGTAGTGTGATTGGCAAAGATTGCATACGTACTTGAGTGTATGCAGCCCAGACTGTGTGCGGGAACCTGGAAGATATAAAGTTTAGGGACATGAGCCCAAAGGGAATAGGAAAGACAGGAAAAGCCCTGTGGTGAGTCACAGGGCACACAACTCCAGGCATTTATATTCTTGTTTAGCCAAATGTGTAGGGTTAAGAATGAGTGATAGGTCTGTTAGTAATTAAAAGATGGTGATAAAGATTTCATGCTGAAAGTTAAACGCTGGAGTTGTACACCCAGATCCCCTGTTACCAAGTCTACCAGAAAGATACAGCAGTGTCATGCAGCGGTCTGCCTGGGAACTATATGGAGGACTACCCATAGATGTAGATGGAAGCAAGAGCAGACAAGAGACTGAGCACACGTGAATGAAGGTCACAAATCTATAAGAGCACTAAAGCTAAATTAAACGCCATCTATATGCTACTAGTCTCAAGTAGTGCAAGCAAATTACATGACCAAGAAAGGTTTACAAATTTTCTAAAAACACTCAAAAAATTACTAATAAAATTAGTTACACCCCTAATTCCACAAATGTATGGATACAGAGTATTAAAGAGGCCCTGCCACCTGCACAGACACCTTTTCATTACTCTATTATCCCTGAATTGCCAGCAGTCTGCAATAAAGGTCCAACTAGGCGTTATCAGTTGTGGGTGTGTCCCTTCAGAGTTTTCCTTTGAAAACACTGAGTTGATAGTGCCAAACTATGCACTGACACGCACCGAAAGGGTAACACCCAGCTGGATCTTTCTTGCAGAACGCTGGCAAGGCTTTCATAAACTTCTAATTGGTACAACTGAGGGCTGGCACATGGGGAACAAATCACTTACTAAAACATTAATTGGAAAATGATCTGCAAATGGAAACTTGCAAAAGCAGAAATAAAAGTTGCTTTAGATGTAGGAGGTCCAGTCAAATAAAAATGACTCACATTTAGTAGATCATGGGTCATGTAATATTCCCACCAACAGAAAACAGTTATACTGAATATTTCCTCACAAAACTGCATGTTGTGCTCGGCTTCTCCTGCTCCACAACATGCTGCCTGCAGTGCAGACTGAACAGCATGAGCATTAGGGCAGAATAGGCTGGTTTCGCCCTGCCGACACAGCCTTCTGGCAGGTTGTTCAGGCATAACATACCACTGCACACATTTCCCGGGTTTCTGCCGGATTCTCTTATAGTTAATCCAGCAGTAACGGAACAGCCTGCAGTCTCTGTAAACGCTAGTCCGCAGTGATGGCTAACCTCTGGCACTCCAGCTGTGGTGAAACTACGACTCCCAGCATGCTCCATTCATTTCTGTTAAGGAGAACAGCCAAGCAAGTGTGCAACTAGTGTGGAACCAGCCTTAGTCTCCATTTACAGTCATCCCCAGAGGAATACGAAATCTGAGGATTTTACAACTGAGTAGGACATAAAGCATATGCTCTGGGGTAAATATTTTGAGACCATTATTTTATCGTTTTTGGAATATCAATTTCCTTTGGAGCCGATCTAAAGTTGCTCTACTCTACAAACCACTGTAATAACCATAGACTATTATTGCAGCCATAGAAGGGGCGAAGATATGTGACACATTACGTTCATCAATGCAATACTTTTCTGTGGACATCTTTATCTAGGCCTATCAATAAAACAATAGAGCTGTCATACTGTAATCCCCATTCTACACCTGATATTACAATAATATTACCTTGCAGCTAACATCCTCCCCACAGAGCAGCAAACTGACATTGGACTGCCTATCAATATATCTATATACGAGGGCTAATCATTTCTGTTAAGTGCTACAGAAGAACAATATTTTGTATTTAAAGGGGTTGTGGCAAGTTTATAAGTTATCCCCTATACACAGGGTGGAGGATAACTAGCCGATCACTGGGTGTCCCGTTCTGATGGAGCAGCAGGTGTGTATGCACACCACCACCATCCATTTCATGGGAGCGCTGGAGATAGCCAAGTACGGAGCTCATCTATCTATAGCCCTCCCACAGAGAATGAGTAGAGTAGCAGGGCACAAGCTTGACCTGTTGGTTCATCAGATTGATGCAACAGGACCCCTGTTCTCAGAATCGGTAGGGGTCTCAGTGTTCAAACTCTAGCAATCAGCAGGTTATACCCTATCCTGTGGTCAAGAGTTTCATTTTCACAAAGTTTGCCGCTTTAGTTTTTATGGTGACGATCTGCATTAGCTCTAGATGAATTCCAATTAATTGTAAGTCATTCCTTGCCCTGAATTTCAGCCCTGCCACAAAATGCCCTGCGAACACCATTTCAGAGATCTGCCAATTAGCTCAGGAGAAAGTATTAATGAGGAGAAGGCAGCTAATATCACTCTGTCATGCTGACTGAATTAGAATAGCAAACTGGTTCCTTTAAAAGGAGGTGCTTTAAATAGTATTTTTTTGTTAACAATGGTTACCTCCAACAAAACAAGTGCTTTGCATCAAAAGGACTTCATAGGCAAGGAGGTTGCTGCTTGTAAGATGCCACCTAAATCAACCATTTATCAGGTCATCAAGAACTTCAAGAATAGAGATTCAATTGCAATGAAGATGGCTCCAGGCCCTCCCTAGAAAGTTTAGCAGATGCCAGGACAGTCTCCTAAAGAGGATTCAGCTACTAGATTGGTTCGCCACCAGTGCAGAACCGGTTCAGGAATGGGAGCAGGCAGGTGTGACTGCATCCGCATGCACACTGAGGCAAAGGCTTTTGGAGGGTGGTCTGGTGTTAAGAAGGGCAGCAAAGAAACGATTTATCTCCAAGAACAACCTCAAGGACAGACTGATCTTCTGCAACAAATACAGGGATTGGACTGCAGAGGACTGGGGTAAAGTTATTCTCTTTGATGAAGCTCTTTCAGACTGTTTGGGACATATGGAAAGATGAATGTCTGGAGAAAAGCGAAGCACTACCATAAGTTCTGTATCATGCCAACAGTAAAGCATTCTGAGAACAATCATGTGTGAAGTAGTCTTAAAAAAGAAGGGTCAACACTAAGTATTGAGACTTTGTATACATTTAATGTATATGTTAATAAATGTTAAAAACCTCATGAAATGCTTACAAAATTGTAAGTCAAAAAATCTAAAACGCTGAAGCAAACTTTGTGAAAGCCAACATTTGCGTCATTTCTGTGACCTTGATTCTGACATAACCTTGCTAATAAAATCCAGAATTGCTCACCTACATGACTTTAGGATCTTAAGACCCTCTTAAACAGGCAACGATCAGGCGAGTGAAGCTTTGCTTCAGATCACTGGTGTAAAGAGGTCCACCAATCAGCCAGCAATTGAGTAAACGCTAATTTATCAGCAGCACATCTCAAATGCAAACTATATATGGACATACGAGCATACCAACATACACTACAAGGATCTGCTATTAAAGAGGACCTGTCGCCTCTTCAGACATGTCTTTTTAGTAACTACATGCATCCCCATGTAATAATTCTGGAGAATCTGATTATGACTATGCTGTGTCATTCCTTTACTAGTCTTGCTAGAAGTTATGAATAAATTGCTACCAGTTTGCAGATTGGTGTTACTGATACTAGCCAATCAGTGCTGCCAGTGTCAGACCTCTCCAACTGGTAACATCCATGTGGACCTTCACTGTAAGTATCTAGCAATTCATTCAAAACTTCTAGCAGGCATACTAAAAGGAAAGGCAACATAAGAATCTTTTCATAAGAAAAGATGCTCCAAAATTACTACAAGTGGAAAGCATGCATCTACCAAAACAGGCATGTCAGGAGGTTATAGGTCCTCTTTAAATGTACTAAACATTTAGCTTGTAATCATATGGAAGAACACTAGCAGTTATTTTAGACTGGGAAGAAGCTAAACACAACAGACTTTCCCCATAGCTATATAAACTATCAAGTGTTGTCAGTTCTCTAAAGGTATGAAAACTGTATTCTGTGAAATGCAATAACAAGACACAAAAAGATGATATTTGAGCAAAATGTTTGGTGGTCCAACAATCTGCTGTAGATCCACAAGCTAAAGAATACTAAAGAAAGGTGTTAGTTTCCGGTCCTAAAAAGATCACCTTGATGCAGGCAGAAATAATTTTGGACAAAATATATTTGCCAAGAAGCTCAACATTTAGCATTTTACATTTTGTATAGTTAGTATGGCACTATTGTATTTAATAGTGTTTGCAGAGTGCTGTTGCATTGTTTGTTTTTGCTTTTGTGGTTCCAGCCATGGCAATGTGCACATGGGATGTGCTGACCTATGAACGTTTGAAGCAGTTTGACAAATTTTCAGCATGCAGCCCGAAAGAATGATCAATTTTTTTAAAAAAAAAGCATAGATTGACAGAACTAAACTGTGCAGTCATTTTTATGCAGTTAGTTGGACTTCTCTCTAGTTCTTTAAAAAGTTCTAATTTTGTTGCCTTCTGTAAAAGCCCCTTACAGGGGTAGACACAGCAGGCAATTATAGGAAATGAACACCACATTCTGGGAAATTGCTTGCAAGAGGAGGTCAGCATTGAATCTACATGAAGTAGTAACCTCGTCTCCTCTGCATAGGGACGAGTGATCGCTAATCCCAGTAGAGAAGCATTGTGTTTGGGCAGTAGATCCCCATTTACACAGGACAATGTGCTGCTCAGAAACGATGCGACGACATCAGCAATGCGGTGTCGCATGGTGATCAGCAGCACCTTTACACAGGGCAGCTAACGAGAACGAGTTTCTAGGAACACTCATTCCTCATAATTGCTACAATTGTTGGACTGTGTTAAAGCAGCTGTGTCACCAGGGCCTATTAAGCAAAACATAGTGGCTGGGATCATCAAGCTGATTAAAAACATCAGCATTTTATTCATATGCAAATTAGACGTTAAAGCACCAGGAGGTGGGGCTGAACCCTTTGAGCACTGCTTTGTAACGCCCCCTGTGCTCTGCACAGTCCCTCCTCCCCTTGATTGACAGGGCTAGACATGCTGAGGGCAGAGCTGTGTCCTAGCATGTAGCCAGGGCTGTGGAGTCGAAGTCGAGGAGTCGGAGGCAATTTTGGGTACCTGGAGTCGGCAAAAAATGAACCGCCTCCTACTAGATTTAAATTGAAATAAAAAAATTAAAAAAAGTTTAAGTTTAAAATGTCCCCATTCACAAAAAGTTATAATTAATTACCATATTTTTCGCCCTATAAGACGCACCTAAATTTTTGAGGAGGAAAATAAGAAAAAATATATTTTGAACCAAAAGGTGTGCTTTTGGTGGGTTTTGAACTAATGGTGGTCTGTGGATGGCACTGTTATGGGGGCATCTGTGGATGGCACTGTTATGGGGGATCATTGTGGGGGCATCTGCGGATGGCACTGTTATGGGGGATCATTGTGGGGGCATCTGCGGATGACACATATACAGCATCTTATCTTATGTTTCATCCACAGATCCCCCCATAACAGTGTCCCTGTGTAGTGAATAGGGGCCGGCATCTGTAATGGCAGAGGGGGCCCGATGCCTGCTTCATTCATAAAGTGGGCGGAGCAGGCGCGTGACGTAGTGAGCTACGCTACGAGCGCCCACCCAGCCTCCTGACTGCCAGGAAGTTAGTAAGTAGTACAGCGCTAGATTTAAGATGATTGGAATACTTTAACAATACCCACAAGTTAGATATGATTACCGTATACTACAGTGAGCGGGGGCCCAGTGTAGTAGAATACAGTGACATTACATTACAGTAGAATACATTACAGAAACAGATGCCGGCCCCCATCCCCTCCTCCCTCTCAGCCTATTCACCGGACGGTCGCAGCATTCGCCCCATAAGATGCACTGCTATTTTTCCGTCATTTTTGCGAAAAATATGGTACTTCTCTACTGTAAGAATAAAGGCCAATGCAAGCAGTGCGTCACGTTACCGCAAAATGAACACGTTAAGTGACCATGAAGAAGCATGCTTTTCATATGCTTCACTATATGGCACGCAACACACAGTTAAGGAGCGGCAATACTTATACTTTCCATTGTGTTGTGTTCCACTGTTACAGGGAACGCAACGCCCATGGTCAACCTAGCCTCTCACTGATAACTGATTAAGTAAATATATGTTTTTTGCAGGACTAGAGACACTTGTATAAGTGAAGGGAATGGATAGTCAATAGTTCAAGACTGAAGCTGTAAACCATTTGAAAAACTGCTGTCATTCAGCTAAGGCTATAAAAACTTGTAAACTCAGATTTTTAGCTTAAACTTTAAACATGACTATGGGATTCTACTAGGGAAATCAGGTTTTAAAATAAATGCCCCTTTCCCTGCCCCTTCCTGGATCCTCCCACTGCCCTATCTTCAGCAGAAGATCAGCACACAAAGAAGGCAACAGCTTCCTAGCCAGTAGTTCTGTGGTAATGACATGTATGTTGCCTTTCTTTCCTTCAAAGAATGTATAAAATACATTCGCATATTAAATACAGAGGAGTCGGAGTCGGAAGTACCAAAAACTGAGTCGGAGTCTGAGCATTTATCTACCGACTCCACAGCCCTGCATGTAGCGATCATATACTCTATGTTCTATAGGTTCACCACACTGAGATCTGCTCAGCAAGCTAATATTGTTTTATTCATATTCAGCTTCTAAAGTACAGAAAGAAAAAAAAAAAATGCATCTCTGTGGTAATGCTATAGCTTTGTGGAGATCCCAGGTTTAAATAATGGGAGAGACTTCCAGGTTTTTTTTCTTCAGATTTTTTTTTCCCTTCCACATTTTACCTATAATAAAAGTCTATATCCTTATCATATTGAGAATAATGTTTTTAGGCTTAAAAAGCTAAGAAATATTGCGGTTTTCTTTATAATCATATACAGTCCTTATCAAAAGTTTAAGACCACTTGAAAAATGGCAAAAAATCATATTTTACATTGTTGGATCTTAACAAGGTTCCAAGTAGAGCTTCAACATGCAACAAGAAGAAATGAGAGTGAGAAAACATTTTTTGAGCATTCAATTAAATTGAAAATAACGATTAAACTGAAACAGGTTGTTTTTCAGGTGATCCAAATTTTAGGACCACATGCCTTTAAAAGGCCAAATCTGTGCAAAGATGTGGATTCATGGTCATTTTCTGTCAGGTAGTCACACGTTGTGATGGCAAAGGCAAAAAAACTCTCCCTTTTTGAACGTGGTCAGGTTGTTGAACTGCGCCATCGCTGTTGAGGTGGGACGCAGTAAGACAGTCATTTGGAATTTCTTAAATGATCCTGAGGGTTATGGAACAAAAAAGTCAAGTGGAAGACCCAAAAAAATTTAATCAGCACTGAGCCGGAGGATCCAATTGGCTGTCCGTCAAGACACTGGACGATCCTCGACCCAAATTAAGGCCCTTACTGGTGCTGGTTGCAGCCCCATAACTATCAGACGGCATCTGAGACTGAAGGGCTTCAAAAACAAAAAAGTCTTCAAAGACCTCGTCTCCTTGAACGCCACAGAACTGCTCGTTTGGACTTTGCAAGAGAGCACCAAACATGGGACATTCAAAAGGTGGAAGAAAGTTTTATTCTCTGATGAGAAAAAATTTAACCTTGATGGTCCTGATGGTTTCCAACGTTACTGGCATGACAAGCAGATCCCACCTGAGATGTTTTCTACGCGCCACAGCGGAGGGGGCGCCATAATGGTCTGGGGTGCTTTTTCCTTCAGTGGAACAATGGAGCTTCAGGAAGTGCAGGGGCGTCAAACGGCCGCTGGCTATGTCCAGATGTTGCAGAGAGCATTCCTCATGACTGAGGACCCTCGTCTGTGTGGTAACGACGGGGTTTTTCAACAGGAAAATGATACAGTACACAATGCCCGCAGGACAAGGGACTTCTTCCAGGAGAATACCATCACTCTTTTGGCCCATCCTGCGTGTTCCCCTGATCTAAATCCAATTGAGAACCTTTGGGGATGGATGGCAAGGGAAGTTTACAAAAATGGACAACAGTTACAGACAGTAGATGGCCTTCGTGCGGCCGTCTTCACCACTTGGAGAAATGTTCCCACTCACCTCATGGAAACGCTTACATCAAGCATGCCGAAACGAATTTTGGAAGTGATAAACAATAACAGCGGAGCTACTCATTACTGAGTTCATGTTTGGAAGTTGGATTTCTGTTTTGGGGGGGGGGGGGGGGTTCGTTTTTTTTTGGAGGTGTGGTTCTAAACTTTTGATCAGTTGAAAAACAGCCTGTTTCAGTTTATTCATTGTTTTTATTAAATTGAATGCTCAAAAAATGTTTTGTCTCACTCCCATTTCTTCTTGTTGCATGTTTAAGCTCTACTTGGAACCTTAAGATCCAGCCATGCTAAATATGATTTTTTGCCATTTTTCAAGTGGTCTTAAACTTTTGATCAGGACTGTATTGTGTCTGTGAATAAACCAGTAATAGTTTTCAGGTTTCTAAGCAAAAAATAAATAAATACATAAAACAAACAAACATTCTCAATACAGTAAAGCCTTCTATTGTTATTATATGGTTCTATATTATTTATTGTAGTATAGCCTTTTATTATTGGTTAAATGACCAAAAAAATATTTACATAAAAACAATGTACTGTATTTTTCGGCCCATAAGACACACCTAGGTTTTGAGGAGGAAAAAAAATAAAAAAAATATTTTGAACCAAAAGATGTGCTTTTGAACTAATGGTGGTCTGTGGATGGCACCGTCACGGGGGCGTCTGTGGATGGCACCGTCACGGGGGCATCTGTGGATGGCACCGTCACGGGGGCATCTGTGGATGGCACCGTCACGGGGGCATCTGTGGATGGCACCGTCACGGGGGCATCTGTGGATGGCACCGTCACGGGGGCATCTGTGGATGGCACCGTCACGGGGGCATCTGTGGATGGCACCGTCACGGGGGCATCTGTGGATGGCACCGTCACGGGGGCATCTGTGGATGGCACCGTCACGGGGGCATCTGTGGATGGCACCGTCACGGGGGCATCTGTGGATGGCACCGTTATGTGAAATCATTATGGGGGCATCTGTGGATTGCATGACACTGCTATGCAGGGGGGGGGGGGAATCTGTGAATGACACATATATGGCATCTTATCTAATGTCCCTGTGTAGTGAATGGGGGCCAGCATCTGGTTTTGTAATGGCAGCGGGGCCTGGTGCAGTCACTTTATTCTACTACACCGGGCCCCGCTCACAGTAGTATTATCATATCTAACTTGTAGGTATTGTTAAACTATTCAAATGTCATCTGAAATCCAGCGCTTTACTTACTACTAACTTCGTAGCAGCCAGGAGCGCGACTCATTACGTCACGCACCTGCACCGCCTGCTTCATTTATAAAGTGGGCGAAGCAGGCTGCCGCCGACCCGGCCTCCTGACTGCTACGAAGTTAGTAGTAAGTAAAGCGCTGGATTTCAGATGATATTTGAATAGTTTAACAATACCTACAAGTTAGATATGATACTACTGTGAGCGGGGCCCGGTGTAGTAGAATACAGTGACTGCACCGGGCCCCGCTGCCATTACAGAACCAGATGCTGGCCCCCAGGCCCTCCTCCCTCTCAGCCAATACACCCGACGGCTGCAGCATTCGCCCCCATAAGACGCACTGCTATTTTTCTCCCACTTTGGAGGGGGTGCGTCTTATAGGGCGAAAAATACGGTAAGTCGCTCCCAGGATTGAAACCTGGGATCTCTAAATGCAAAGCAATACACTTCTAGCCATAGCATTACCCCATAGAGATGCATGTTTTTTTCTATGCTTATAAGCTAACACATATTACTGGTGTCTATAATCATATATTGTGCTTGTAAGCAGTAATATGTTTATTAGCTTTTTGAGCAGGTCTCAGTGTGGTTAAGCTATAGAACGTAGTGTATATGATATGTAGATGATAGGACACAGTTCTTCCCTCAGCATGTCTAGCCATGTCAATCAAAGCAGTACTCAAAGGATTCAGCCACACCTCCTGGTGCTCAAACTTCATTTGCATATAACTAAAAACGCTGATATCTCTGCATACAAACAAAAGAAAGGCATTGTTTTAATCAGCAAGATGAGCCCTACCAGCCAGGATGTCTGGTTTAATAGGGTTGATCCTGGTGACAGAGCTGCTTTAAAAAGTGCTCTAACCATCCTATGGAATAATTTTGAAAGCAATTTCGCTAAAAGTTTTTTTTCTCCCCTCTATGTGGGAGTACCAAGTATCCACAATAGGCAAATACAAATGTTCAGTGGCAAATTTAATGGAAGAAATAAAGGATCACTACTCAATACGTTAAGCTATTATTTCTAACAAAACACTGTAAATTGTGCAAAGCATACTGCCTTTCAATGAAACTGAAAAGTTAGTTTGCAGGCAAGCAATTGTAGAGCAACACCAGAGAAATTATACTTACCAAGCTCCTGCTGTATTATGTGTCTGCAAAAATGACACAGCAAGTCTGGATAAATGTCAGGAAGCTGTTTAAGGGCAAGTAGTTTTAACATGCGGGAAGGGCAGTGTTTCAGCTTGGTCTCTCTGAGGAGTTTTTCTTCAGATAAAGTAGTGGGCCGAAGTTCTACTTTGTGCTTCTGCAAAACTCTATCAACAGCAGGACCCGGCAACTCTGGAAACAAGACTTCCTTAACTAGATGGATAGGAATAAAGATTGCACCTGCTCGTATGACATGAGGAAAAGGGCATTTCCGAGTAAACATGAAAGTTTCCAACTGGGATAGCAGCTTATGAAGACGTAAACGAACCCCATCAAAAGCAAGCCATATGTCTTCTCCGGGCAAATCTGAGGATGGATCATTTGATCTAAAAGTATTCTTAGTCTTCACGGGCATCTTGCTTAGCTCTTCCTCCTTGGTTTTTGATAGCCAGTCCTCAAGCAAGCTGGAATGAGATCTAGCAACAGAACTAGTGATAGCTCTGTGCACAGACCGGTGAAGTTCAGAGAACTGGTGACCAGAACTACTTCGAGAAGATTCATCTACACTTGCCAAAGACACATTAGCTTCCCCTAGAGCTGGGGAGGATTCAGGAGCACTAGGAGGCAGAGACTGCACTGTATCAGATGGAAATGGATTAGACACATTTTGGGAAACAGAGTCAGTACTGGCCCTACAGGGCTCCTCCTCAGACGAAGATAACTTCTTCATTTTGTACTTCCGAAACATGAACGATTTTGAACTGTGAAATCCGTTACTTTCATTTTCTGAACCCGAGGGTGAAGACAATGATTGGCTTGATTCAAGGGGTTTCCTTGAATTTTGCACGGGACTCTTTATAGATGGTGGTTGGGAGGTATGCAGTGCTATACTATTAGTGAAGTAAATAGTAGGAGGAGAAGCAAGCATAATAGGCACAATGGTGGTTTGAGTTTGCATAGTATTCACAAAGACTGAAAAATTTGAGTGACTGGGATGTTGTACCGAAGTATGAGCAGGTAAAGTCTGTAAGATCTGACTTGTACTGCTGGAAAGGTCTTGTTGTCGAAAGTTTTTAGCTACCTGAGAAGAACATTTATCCTGAGGTTGGTGGGGCAGACCTTTGTTGGAATGCAATTTACCACTGCCCTGAATGTTATGGGAACTGCTCTTAAAGACTTGAGAGAGGTGATTTTTCTCAAGTTGGTGTGTTAAGCATTCAGTCATCTGAGATGGGGGATTGTTTTGATTCTGACTGGGCAATCTCTTAGTATCTTGGGGATGGCCAACTTCCTGATTTCGATTGGACAATCTTTTGTGGGCCAAAGACATGGAGTTTTTCTGTGCATTGTTCTTTTGCGTTTCTGCAGCTACAGACTGGCAATACTCCTGAACCTGCCAAGAAAAGGTCTTGGGGGACAGAGAAATATTTTTCTGCCTCTGGCAGATTAACTTTTCACTTGTCAGTCTTTTCTCTTGGCCTGAGGACAGTCTGTCATAGGAGACAGGTGAGCAATGCTTTTCACTTGACTCAAGCATTTTGCTAGATGCTTGAGAGGAAAAGCTTTTCTGATCAAAGGTGTACATTTTACTAGTGTCTGAAAACATTTTACTCTCTGGACCCTGTATCTGTTTTTCAGCTTTACCCAGGCAATTTTCTGCAGCAATAGTATGCAGAGTACCCTTGTCCTGGCAAGAAGAATCAGGCTGGCCACAAGAAGAGGAACCAGTTTGAGGTAACTTTTTCAAACTTAGGTCTAGAACACCAAATTCCACATCTGTATTTTGCATAGAGACTACATCTTCACCAGTTTGCACAGTCTCTTTATTTCGATTTTTTTCAACATTTTCATCATTGACTATGCTAGCAATAGAATTTCCTTTAAGTTTTTCTGTCCTGTCTTCAGTAAGTGGAGCCTCTAAGAAAGCTGAGGCAGAAGCTATGTTTTCCACTTCAGATTCCTGATTGGTAGCAAAAGGATGTGGTGCTTTTCCTTCCAAATAAGCACGGTACGGGGCAAGGCTAAATACATCATTAATAACTGGCATTGGTGGGGATTTTGGATTATCAAAACACACATCCTCACCGATCGTAGATGCAGATTTCGGGTCAGCAATATCAACCATATTGCTACCTGGAAGTTCACAGTTTGGGGGCAATAATGTAGCTGCATCATATCTTGAGCTCACATTGTTATGATTCATTTGATATTGGCCATCAACTCTGGATACAGAGGGACTAGGAACAGTTGATTCTGCATGTTTGAGATGTACATTTGATACACTGCTATGACTTTCTGTAGTGTTTTCTACTGTTTGAGCGGCTGTAACCCGACGGTCTTCAAAAGCGTGGATTGAGCTATACAGTGAAGAGGTTTCTAACGCAATTGAATGCCTATTGGCATGATGAGCAGAAATAAATTCATGACTGGAGACAATTGGGGTTGTAATAGAACTGCTACCCTGTTGATCAAAACTGGCATGTGCACTCTGTTCTTGATAGGCAGACCTTTCTTGCAAACTCCTATTTGTTGGGGATGAGTCAAACAGAGGCTTGTCTGCTCTGCTAGACATCACACATACATATCTATTCATCTGACCAGAGCACACTGGGATCTCTGTAATGGTCTTGTGTGTACTTGGGTTTGCTTGGAAAGGTCTCTCACTTGGTTGTAGAGTTCTATCATGGTGAGATGTTTGAGCTCTTAGCTCTGAATTCCCATAGCCGGAGTGCATATGATGCTCTCGTTGTGGATAAACTGAACTCCCCCTTAAACTTTGTGGTGATTCTCTCAAGTCCGTACTGCAAGATAATTCTGTGGATCTATGATGGATATTGTCTGTTGCATTACTGTTAAAATTCTTTGAATATGAATTGCCCAGTCGATGGTCAAGGCTACCTTGGTAGGCACTAGGTTTATTATTACTATGTTTTGGAGAGGGCGTGGTGAAGGCAGAACTTCTTTGTCGGCCTAAAGGTACATTGCCTTCAGCGTACAGAAGATGAACATTTTGTTGAGCGACAGAGTGATGGGCATCTGTGAAAATGTCTTTTTGGGGATATGCTGAAGAAACACCTACTGAACGACTTGTATCAGCTCTGTGTCTATAAACATAGTTTTGCTCCTGTAAGCCCTGAGACAGGGAAGATGGGCTCCCAGCTACCTCAGGGTAAGTGGTTGGGGTGGAGAAATGTTTTTTTGTCCCAGAGTCATATAATGGAGAAGACGGTTGGGCAAATCCTGCAGAAGTCCATTCCACAGTAGGTGGACATAGGGGTTGAGAAGACAGAGATTGAAAACCTCTTGTACCATATGCTGCATCCATAAAGTTACTTTGACTCCTGTAAACAGGCCTGGGCATTGCAATTGAAGGGCATGCACGTGGACATGCCATATGGTAACCACGTACTGGGGAACTGTGATGAACTGGAACCCGATTACTTGAATTATCTGACAGCTGCAAAGGATTATGCGGTCGTTCGACATGTGGTCTTTTATACTTCACTGATGCTTCCCTAGTTTGCAGATGCTCATTTTGGGCACTGTCTGTATATTGCATATATGCAGCTGTAGTGCTCCAGGGATTAAATGATCCATGGCCATCAGTATTAGGCATAGAATAGGCCATGAAGTTCTGACATGTCTGCAAATCCTGTGGAGATGAAAGCCCAAAACAAGCTGCAGAACGCTGTGAAGCCAACTCCAAACGGGCTAACTTATTGTGCATCACATGATCCATGCTGCCAAAGTGTCTTTTTCCAGCCATTTCAAATACAAGTGGATATTTCTTTTCAAGTCCTGCTTGTGGGTTAACTCTTTACCTGTAAAAGTGAAAATAAATACTGTTGTAAAAAGACATTTCCAAAAATTAATAACGACTAAGCAAATTGTATAATATTACTATGGAATTATTAGGCAGGAAAATTTTACCCCTCATTAAGAACACTGGGGGTCATTTATTAAGACTACCGTTTTAGATGACTGTCTTAATCCCGGTTGAACTGGTGGTGGATGGGAAGGACAAGGCTTACAGGGGTTGTCCTTGTAATAAAAAGATGACAAGACTGGATATCACTAGTCATAGGGTTGTCACGATACCAAAATTTTGATTCGATTTCGATACCATAAAAAAGTATTGCGATACTCGATACCACGCAAAAACACACCAAAAAAAAAGCCACCCCACTCGCACTGCGCCACCAATGTTTTTAATACTGGGATGGGGGTGGGGGGCGCACTGCGCCACCAATGATTAATACTGGGGGGCTTAGGGGGGCGCACTGCGCCACTAATGAAGAGAAATCTCTCATTAATTCATATACAGGAGGCGGGAGCTGGCTGCAGAATCACATAGCCGGCTCCCGACCTCTATGAGGGGTAGCTGTGATCCGCGGCACCTAAGGGGTTAACTACCGCAGATCGCAGCTACCGCTCACAGAGGTCGGGAGCCGGCTATGTGATTCTGCAGTCAGCTCCCGTCTCCTGTATATGAATTAATGAAAGACTTATCTTCATTGGTGGAGCGGTGGCCACAGCCCCTCCCCTTCTTTTGTCCTCTCTCCTCTAATTGGCGGCAGCGGCAGCACAGGGGGAGGGAGACACTGCTTCCTTCTCCCCTGTGCTGCTGAGGGAACACGGAGAGCGCTGACAGCAGCGCGTTCTGTGTTCCCAATATGTTATCGGTATATCGGCAAAATAGATGCCGATACCGATAACGGTCAAAATACTGAATATCGGCCGATATCGGTAAAACCGATAATCGGTCGATCCCTAGTACAAAGAGTGAGAAGTGGCACCCAAGACTGGATCCCCTCACCTTCAAAGAACATCATGGGCTTCTATTTTCACAAAGTGAACCCCCCCCCCCCCCCCCTATCCTATGTAATTGACTAATAAATTACTGTCAGGTTCTGAAACATGAACCAATGTATGGAGGTATAAAACAATAAGGGTTCATATTTTCCAAGGTCAGTCAACGTTGAATGTGAATTGATCGCCCTCTCACCCTCAGGGGCACAGAAGGTTGGTAAGTGTTCGGTCTTCTGTGATCTTCTCCCTTTTATTTTAGCATTTTATTTTAAGGTTTGTCATTTTATTTTGTCTCCTTTTTCATATTTTGGTAATTCCGGTTCCTTTCTGTATTAAAGCTTTAAAGCATTACTGTTCAGTCCTTGCAGCTCTAATAACCTATAGATGTTTGAAGAGTGCCAGCGGACTTGGCATCTTGTAAGGCTACTTTCACACTCGTGTTTGGTGCGGATCCGTCACGGATCTGCACAAACGAATCCGTTCAGATAATACAACCGTCTGCATCCGTTCAGAACGGATCCGTTTGTATCATCTTTAAAATAGCCGTTTTCTATTGTGCCAGATTATGTCATAGAAAAATCCATCCCCATTGACTTACATTGCGTGCCAGGACGGATCCGTTTGGCTCAGTTTCATCAGACGGACACCAAAGCGCTGCAAGCAGCGTTTTGGTGTCCGCCTCTGAAGCGGAATGGAGGCAAAATGATGCATTCTGAGCGGGTCCTTTTCCATTCAGAATGCATTAGGGCAGTGATGGGCTAACTGTGGCTCTCCAGCTGTTGTAAAACTACAAATCCCATCATGCCCTGCTGTAGGCTGATGGCTGTAGGCAGACTGGGCATACTGGGAGTTGTAGTTCTACAACAGCTGGAGAGCCGCAGTTTGCCCATCCCTGCATTAGGGCAAAACGGATCCATTTTGAACCACTTGTGGGAGCCCTGAACAGATCTCACAAACGAAAAGCCAAAACGCCAGTGTGAAAGTAGCCTTAGCTGTAACGACGGGTGCCAGCAGCGTCTATTTAGACTGTGTTTGGAATGTGATTCATGCTCGATTTGCCGTCTGAAGTTAAAGTTGGGTGAGGATTGAGCGAGTGGAAACAAATCAACCCCTTGCAGTAACACATTACATAATGGGACAGTACGTACACAACTGTGCCATTACAACAACTTATCCACAGGAGAGGGGATAAGTGTCTGATCAGCAAGGGTCCAATTTCTGGCACCCCCCGCTGATCACTAGGATGGCGCTGCCCCTGAAATCCCCACCCCCCGGCTTGAATCAAGCAATGGATGCACAAGCGTGATGCCACTCCGTTCAACTTCTGAATTAGGGCAAAACCAAACAATTGCCTATTATTTGGATCAAACATTCAGAGCCAATTATTTGATGAATTACATTGGTGAACTATTTGTAATTTATGATAGGATTATTGGTTTATTTATTAGAAATTAAAGGCTATTCTTCCTATCCTTTGAACTGAACACTAAATACAAGTGGAAGGGTATGGTTTACAGCGTACAGTGGCCACTTTGCTTATAAAGCTGGCTCTAATATGTGGATAGTAAAGAAACGTTATTCACTCACGTATGACATCCTAGGCCAACAACAAGGGTATACAGGACACATGAGCCTACAAGACCAGCATCTTAGATAACCCCAGCTTACTACAGAAAGAAGGAACATATAGAAAGCGTACACGTTGTTAACAAGGTCGGCTGGCACACTTTCGCAAGTCTGGATAGCAAAGATGCCCTCAGGATTTAAGGTTGGATCCCATGATAGTTTGGAATCAAAACAAAGTCTAATCTAGTCAAGGAAACGAAGACAAAGACTGAACGCAAAATGTCTGTAAAGAGCTGCGGAATATGTCAGCGCTATATAAGTGCATAAGATTAAAATAAGTACAGCCACGTAGGTGTTTTTATGTAACCCAAAAGAATATAGCAAAATACACACCATACATGTTAAACGCTTTGGAGAAAAATGGAGAAATTGTCTTCACTAGATTAGCAGGATTCCCGGATCACAAGCGGGAGGATGCAGTGCAGGGCTTTTCATCTTTAGGTACGACCACATGGAACGATAGTGCTGCATCCTACTAATTACAACCGCACTGACGGCTATCTCTTCATTGATAAAGTCTTTCAGGGTTACCAAGTAGCCATTAACAATGAAGACAGAAGAAACAATGCAGGTGTAATTAGTTAATGGGATGCAACTATGGCTTGTATGGCAGCATGGTACTCGGCCACAGGCGATTGCATCCCAAGCGCAGCACCCAAAAGGTATAAAAAATAAAATAAAAAAAACACACCCTCGGACAATGGCTGCCATGGATGGGTGTGGCTTTGTCACTCGCAACCAACTGCACTGAGGGGTCATACCTTTAGGCCTCTTTCACACTTGCGTTGTCCGGATCCGGCGTGTACTCCACTTGCCGGAATTACACGCCGGATCCGGAAAAACGCAAGTGTACTGAAAGCATTTGAAGACGGAACCGTCTTCCAAATGCGTTCAGTGTTACTATGGCACCCAGGACGCTATTAAAGTCCTGGTTGCCATAGTAGGAGCGGGGAGCGGGGGAGCAGTATACTTACAGTCCGTGCGGCTCCCGGGGCGCTCCAGAATGACGTCGGAGCGCCCCATGCGCATGGATGACGTGATCCATGTGATCACATGATCCATGCGCTTGGGGCGCCCTGACGTCACTCTGGAGCGCCCCGGGAGCCGCACGGACTGTAAGTATACTGCTCCCCCGCTCCCCGCTACACTTTACCATGGCTGCCAGGACTTTAGCGTCTTGGCAGCCATGGTAACCACTCTGAAAAAGCTAAATGTCGGCTCCGGCAATGCGCCGAAACAACGTTTAGCTTAAGGCCGGATCCGGATCAATGCCTTTCAATGGGCATTAATTCCGGATCCGGCCTTGCGGCAAGTGTTCCGGATTTTTGGCCGGAGCAAAAAGCGCAGCATGCTGCAGTATTTTCATGCTGCAGTATTTTCTCCGGCCAAAAAACGTTCCGTTCCGGAACTGAAGACATCCTGATGCATCCTGAACGGATTTCTCTCCATTCAGAATGCATTGGGATAATCCTGATCAGGATTCTTCCGGCATAGAGCCCCGACGACGGAACTCTATGCCGGAAAACAATAACGCAAGTGTGAAAGAGCCCTTAGATGCACTAAGGATTACCATTCCTGGAGTCTGACAGTTTTTGTGCTTAAAATGTACCTCCAACTTTGCTGCTGCAAATTCATAACCCTACCATAACACTCCCCACTCTAAGGGCTTATGCACACAACAGTTGTTGTTTGCGGATACCGGCCGTGTGCGTTCCACATTTTGCAGAACGGAATGGCCGGCCCATAATAGAACAGTCCTATCCTTGTCTGTAATGCAGGACAGGTTTTATTTTTTTTCGCAGAACGGCCATGCGGACATGGAACGCACACAGAAATTTCAGTTTTTTGCGGCCCCATTGACGTGAACAGTTCTGCATAAAAAAATTTAAATAAAACTGAACGGACACAGACAAAAAATACGTTTCTGTGCATGAGCCCTACAATTCCAGTTATGCCGCTCACTTGTTTGTAGATGGAGATAAAGCCCATTTTCATCTCACAAGTTAAATGTGCAGAATCTTCACAGAGGTCAGACCAAGTGGGCGGGCACCTCCTCGCAGTGACCTGTACACAACACAAAGTTGCCTAATATGCTCTGCAGAGTTCTCGGTTGCTTCTATCACACTTCAGTGCCAGGCTCGTTGTCCTCTCTGTTACTGTCCTCTGAGCTTCCTAATAGCTGAGCCCATATGCCAGGTTCAGAGACTGGCACAAATCTGTCATGCCACCTGCTCTAACCATGCACACAGCTGGATATTCAGCAGTGTGATGCAGGCCACCATCTTCCTGATGATTTACATTCTGGAGGGTCAGTGATCAGTGTATTCACAACCCACACTAATTCTGGTCATCAACACATGGCCTTTTCCACAACGCAACACAAACAGCTGGAGTGAGTGGGGGAGCAGCCCCGATGCCTGTGAGAGAAATGACTATCGTTCAGTTTTCCTTACGCAGCTTCTGCTCAAAAGAACAGAAGAGAATGGCTTCCACAGACAAAATGGCTCCCATATCTGGCTACAGCTTCTGTTCACCTCAAGCAAGCAGCTTCAAGCAAACAAAGAAACAAAAGACTAACAACTTCACCCATCTGGCAAGGGGGGAGGGGGACTTCCTCTCTGCACACGGATGTGGCAGAAAATAGATATATGTATCGATGCAGTGCTTTTGGCCAATAGTGAACATATACGCCACCCTACATTCCCCTCACTTCTTCCTGGTCTATTATTGCTACCCTAATGTCAGCTGTTCCGGAATAAAGTTGAGAAGTTACTTTGACCATACCTGAGTCAGTATGATTTCTTCTGCGCATGCACATATACCGGAAATACCATTTTAATTTGGAGCAACATAGCAAATCCTAATTGCCCTGTTTAGGGGTGACTAACACCTGTCTCTGCTGGGACCACCCAAGGGCAGACAGGAGGCTTAGTGATGTCTCACTGCTGCTTTACTTTATGGAGCTGCTGGGAAGGCACTTGAGATCTAAGATATATGGGAATGAGTAGAATCAGCCTGGCAACACAACTGTCCATGTCCTAACCCTAACTGCAGGCCCAGATAGCCTGTATGAAGAGTGCAGAACTGTTTACGTCAGGAGTATGCAGAGACCCCCAGACCCTCCCCACTAAGTTGGTGCAGCTCTGAATCCGTTTCCAGCGACCCTCAGCTCTGGATACAGAAACCAAGGAGCTAGAAGCCTGCACTAAACATGTATGGATTGAAGGAAGAGCTATTTCACCGGTAGCAGTGGCCAAGATACAGGAGAAACAATGGACTTCAGGTACAAAATATATGAGACAAGTTCATAGTGGTGAATACAGGGAACGTTGTCTATAATGGGAGGTACACTTTAAAGAACGTTATGTGCTGTGTTGAAAGAAACGGTTACTTATCCACACAAAGAAGGTGACATGTCCTCTGCCAACCACGAGCATGCATGGCCTTGAATGTTCTCTTCGTGTCTAACAAGGCGTCCAATATCTCCAACTGTGGGGGCCAAAGTTGTACTCACTTACATCCCGAGATCCAAGCTGCGGTCTATGTGGTGAGAATTATCCATGATAATTAGGGCTCAGACAGCCGTAGTGTTTACCAGCCACGTGTGTCCGCATTTTGTCACACTACGATAGACAAGAATAGTAATTTCTATCTTTTTTGCAGGGCTGCGTAACGGAACTACGGATGCAGACAGCACACATTTTTTGTGGCCCCATTGAAATGAATTGGTCCAAAAAATTGCAGAACGGATGCAGACCCATTCATATGGTCGTCTGAATGAGCCCTTACTGTCTCACTTCACTGCTGGATTCACATCTACACTGCTGTATAGTATTTTCAATTATTGCTTCTGCTTCTGAGGGTGTGCTACAGAGAGCAGCTAAGAAGGATCCCCTGATTTTTCATGTTTAGTATACAGGCAGACATGATACTAGCTACCTCCACCGTCCAACTCAAACTAAATATAATTACAGACAGATTGCACAGGGAAATACTGCCAGATGCAAGTCATATAATGACCAGAAATACTGCTATTTCTTATGTACACCCACATGGCAGCTTATTTTGAAAAATTACCCGAAACGAAAATTGTACTGTAAGACATGTGGCCATGAGAGACTTCCAGAGCAAGGCAGCAGGCATCTGACTAGGAAACCAGAATCTTTGGTTTTTAAAAGAAATTTCTGGCCTAATGTCATCAGGGAGTCTCAGTACAAATAAAGGCAATAATAACTTAAAGGGGTTGTCCGGGCTGAACCTGGATATATTCTTCATTATTTTCCTACATATGAGTGGAGCATTTCTAGCTCCGACGCTCCCCCTTGCCTTGCGCTGCATCGCGCAGGGCAAGGTCTGTTTGTTGGGAGCCAGTGACATACCGGGCTTCTCCTCATCCTCACTATGCTAGGCGCTGAGGTCACCGACAGAAGAGATGTCTACAGCGCTGCCGGAGCTGGGAACCTTTTCTTTTTGGAACAAAGGAGCCCTATAAGTGTGCATTTTATTTCCATGAAGGGACTGAAATAAGCTACTGTCAAAGAAGTCTGGCAGCAGTTTATATCCTGGGGGCAACGGATGAGGCATACTGAACTCCATCAGCTGCCTTCATACACATTAGTTGCGGGTGTGGACGCTAAAGGCAATGGGATGAGCACAACCGAAATAACTTTATTAACAAATAGAGCAATGGTTACGGGTTTCAATACCGGATTGGTATCTGTCTCGGGTCACCAGATACAGAAGCAAATGTGAAATAGTACAGACAAAAGCATGACTAGCATATGACTGATATGTAAATTAATGGTAATGAAGAGGGCAGTGACGAACTGAATGTGTCAACATACGACAAAAGGTACAAAGTACACAAGGAGCCACCATGTACATAATAAACTATAGGACAAAGTGGCAGAGATAAAAGGAGAGAACATTCATGGTACATTCTAATGGATGGATGTCATTCAGGGGCTGAAATGCAGGAGAAGAACAGAGGAGTCGCATGTACATTCAAGGTTGAGCTGCAGTACCAGGCACGGCCACTGGTAAACGGGGCACACCACTAGAGCAGAGACCCCTTCAGTCAGCTGACCGGTGAAGGAGCCAGAAGCTGTACCCCCATCTATTGATGACCTACTCTAAGGATATCCCAGACAATCACTTCAAGACATCACCAACCTGAGCTTAGCATCCAAGTCATTGAATGGTCACCTCTATAATCCCTGCTGCCTTAGGCTACATTCACACAAGATCGAAAAACCAAATAAACTGTCAGTTTGTATCTGTGTGTGAATCCATTCTCTGGCCATCCGTTTTTAACGGCCGATAGATAGGTGTACTCCTGCCTATATGGGCAATAAAACTGGGCACACTGATTTCAATGGGGTCTGTCTGGCCGTGAAAAATCAGACATGTCTAATACCATAGACCATAAAGGGGTTGTCTGGGTTCAGAGCTGAACCCGGACATATCCCCCCCCCCCCCCCCCCCCCTTCCCTTTCAGCCCCTCTGACATGAGCATCAGAGCATTTCATGCTCCAATGCTCTCCCTTGCCCTGCACTGAACCGCACAAGACAAGGGCTTTTTAATTTATTAGATTCGGTGACGTACCTGGTCTCTGCTAGGCAGAGGCTTCAGCATAGCACTGTTGCTGGTGACGTCACCGGCACTGATGGACGGGCTTTAGCGCTGCCCTAGCCCGCCCATGAGTGCTGGTGACAGTACCGGGAACACTGCTAGGCAGAATCCTCTGCCTAGCAGAAACCCGGTATGTCACCGGATCTAATGAAAAAGCCCTTGCCAAGGGAGAGTATCGGAGTATGAAATGTTCTGACGCTCATCTCACGGGGGGGCCGGGTGTGGTGGAGAAGGGAATATCAGAAATGAACCCGGACATCCCCTTTAACTGATTCATGTGACAGTGGTTTCTCATGGAGTCGTAGTTTTTACCCCCTAGCATACCTCCGTGCTGTCCTTTGTCCCCCCCAATATTCTGAGCCAACCATTCCCATTGATAAATACTTTTCTTCCTAGGTCCGCATTGAGCCTCTGAGCTTGTGTTTGAGTCCTGAGGTCCCCGCCAGCTTCACGTCGCCCCAAACCGTTTTCTAAACTCTGCTTTCCCCTGCCTCCTCTGTAGGCTGGCGGGTAGGGTCATACGGCAATGATGACGGTTTCCTGACGGTGGCGGACATTCAAAGCTTTCAGTTTCCTTTGGTCTCCTGTATAGGTGGCTTGTCTATGCGCATCAGCATTAGTAGGTAGCACAAATGCTTGTGTCTCCTTTTATTTCTGCCCCTTTATCCTTTGCATATGCTTTATTATGTACATTGAGGCTTCTCATTTACTTTGATGTACCCTTTTGTCACAGACACCTTCTGCTTATTTTACTGCTCACTTTATTACCACACATTTACATGCCAGTCACATGCTGATGACTTTTTTTTTAGGAACCACATGAAGACACAGCATTTTCAAGCAGCCACCACCAGGGGGAGCTCAGTGAAAAGAGATTTTAGCTTCCACTGCAGTCAATGGTAGCTGTTTACATTCACCGAGCTCCCCCTAGTGGTAGCTACAGAGAGATACACTGTATGAGGGACATAGACATAGATTTAAGGTAATTTTGCCAGTTGACTTGTATTAATACATTGAGAAATATACTGCTCAGAATGACAGCAATATATTTTTTAAACACCTATCGCACTTTTTCCTGATATAGAAGTCAGATAAAGGGGGTAAGACCAAGGGCAACATTTTTATTCAATTTTTTTATTAAAATAACTTCTGCAAAATTAAAAACAAAGTAAATTCTTCAGTAATCAGGGGCGTTGTGCTCTGCATTCTGCATTACCTGGGACAGTAGACGCACACATAGGGGAAACTGGGTGGCGGGGGCGGTCTATACCATGTTACGATATGGGACCCTGTCAGATCTGTGTACGCCCTTGGTCATGAGGCAAGCAAATAAACTTCTCTGAATATCCTAGAGATTATGGGAATACCCACCATAATGCATCCCTTCAGTTCAGGGGGTCAGCGTTAACATTTAATTTCCTTATAAATTGCGCTTACATGGTACTCAGGCGAAGGCAGTATTCTAAATCTCCTCGCATTGATTCTGCTGACAACCCACATCTTCATCTGCATGCACAGACAGTATTGAGTATTTTCAGCACAGACAACATTCAGTTTGCATTTAAAAAAGCAGCGGCTCTATAAATATGGTACATGTCATAGGCCATCGGGGATTTAAAAATGAAGGGCCTGTCTTTATTCTGGCGGTTTGACCTCTGGGACTCTAGCCAATCAGTATTATAGAGGGATGCTGCCCCCTTCTTCCTTGTATACAGGCGTACATCTAGATCCATAGTAAAGACCTATCCTACAAATCTAAGTACCATATAACCCCTCTGAAGTCACCTTTAGTGACCACTAATATGCCTTTTTATACTCACTTATATAGCACTACTATATTCCGTAGCGCTTTACAGTCATTAGCATCACACTGTCCCCAATGGGGCTCACAATCCTAAGGTCCCTATCAGTATGTCTTTGGAGTGTGGGAGGAAAGCAGAGAACCCGGAGGAAATCCATGTAAACACGGGGAGAAGATACAAACTCCATGCCGATGTTGTCCTTGGTCAGATTCAAACCTTGGACCCCAGTGCTAGAAGGCACCAGTGCTAACCACTGAGCCACCGTGCGGCCCCTAAACTGCTGGCTTCATTCAATCACATGTTCCCAAAATTGTGCATTAAAATCTAGAACTTATTCTGCAAAGAATAAGACCTCATACAAGTACATTGATGAAATAAAACAAAAGTTACCGCTCATGGAATGTGATTTTAAAACCCCTTAGGGACTACGCACATTTTTTATTTTAGTTTTTATTGCATTCCAAGCGCTATTACTTTTTTGTTTTTTCAACAATATACCTTTATGAGGCCTTATTTTTTGCAGAACAAGTTATAGTTTTTAATGCAGCAGCTAGTTCCTGCCAAACAGAACAGGAAGACAGCTCCAGTGCTAGGAGGCTGCACACATGTATATACACAGTGCTGTGGACAGCACGCCAGTGCTGGGAGGCTGCACACATGTATATACACACTGCTGTGGACAGCACGCCAGTGCTGGGAGGCTGCACACATGTATATACACACTGCTGTGGACAGCACGCCAGTGCTGGGAGGCTGCACACATGTATATACACACTGCTGTGGACAGCACGCCAGTGCTGGGAGGCTGCACACATGTATACACACACTGCTGTGGACAGCACGCCAGTGCTGGGAGGCTGCACACATGTATACACACACTGCTGTGGACAGCACGCCAGTGCTGGGAGGCTGCACACATGTATACACACACTGCTGTGGACAGCACGCCAGTGCTGGGAGGCTGCACACATGTATATACACAGTGCTGTGGACAGCACGCCAGTGCTGGGAGGCTGCACACATGTATATACACAGTGCTGTGGACAGCACGCCAGTGCTGGGAGGCTGCACACATGTATATACACACTGCTGTGGACAGCACGCCAGTGCTAGGAGGCTGCACACATGTATATACACACTGCTGTGGACAGCACGCCAGTGCTGGGAGGCTGCACACATGTATATACACACTGCTGTGGACAGCATGCCAGTGCTGGGAGGCTGCACACATGTATATACACACTGCTGTGGACAGCACGCCAGTGCTGGGAGGCTGCACACATGTATACACACACTGCTGTGGACAGCACGCCAGTGCTGGGAGGCTGCACACATGTATATACACACACTACTGTGGACAGCACGCCAGTGCTGGGAGGCTGCACACATGTATATACACACTGCCAGTGCTGGGTACCACTACTGGGTCCTGTGGGGGTCACACCTCATACACAGTAGGCTGCAGCCTAGGGCTTCTCACAGACAGAACACTACTCACATGGGGCGTGCGGGCTCCTCACAAGTCTCCCTCAGCTCCTCCACTCGATGCCAATGGCTGGGAAGCTTTCTCCTATATCCCGAGCAACGGGCTGCTGACTGCGGGCTGGTCGCCGGGGAACGTCTCATATTGTCCGGGCCACGAGTCACCACAACATCGCTGTGTACATCCTGCACGTTGTCACCCAGCAGAGCGACTGATTGTGAAGCTGAGGGCGCGGGCGGCTGGTGAGGGAGAGGGGGAGGGGCGCACATGTGGGGGAGGAAGAGGGAACGGAAGACTCTGGGGACAAGGCTCAGCCGGTTGTTAAGACATCCTTTCCAGGGCGCACTGCTTCGTACTACGTGCACAGAGCGCGTTTTCTTTGCGTATTTGCATGTATACAAATGTCCGTAGGATGGGCTGGTGGCTGCTAAATATACTCGCCCACATTTAATCCTGAAAGACCCGGGCATATCGGCTCTGTCATCTGCCCCCATTCACCGTCCAGGTGAAGATGTGCGGTTCGGACACGCTTTTAAAACCAGGATTACCGTATTACACTAGTATAGAAAGTGTGAGACCCATGAAGACAATGGGCGCAGTTCTGGATGTAGTTGGGTCGTTTTCAGGACTGTTCACACTCCAGAAAAGCTTCTGCCTATTTCTATGCATCAGACTAAAGTCACTTTGGGCAGGAGCTTTATATATAATAAGGGGGAGATTTCTCAAAACTAGTGTAGTTGCCCCTAGCAACCAATCAGATTCCGCCTTACTTTTTCCAAAGGAGTTCTGAAAAATGAACAGTAGAATGTGATTGGTTGCTATGGACAACTAAGGCTACTTTCACACTCGCGTTTTGGGCAGATCCGTCATGGGTCTGCAAAAACGGATCCGTTACAATAATATAACCGCATGCATCCGTCATGAACGGATCCGTTTGTATTATCTGTAACATAGCCAAGATGGATCCGCCATGAACTCCATTGAAAGTCAATGGGAAGCGGATCCGTTTTCTATTGTGCCAGATTGTGTCATAGAAAACGGATCTGTCCCCATTGACTTACATTGTGTGCCAGGACGGATCCGTTTGGCTCAGTTTCATCAGACGGACACCAAAGCGCTGCAAGCAGCGTTTTGGTGTCCGCCTCCAGAGCGGAATGAAGACGGAACGGGGGCAAACGGATGCATTCTGAGCGGATCCTTTTCCATTCAGAATGCATTAGGGCAAAACTGATCCGGTTTGGACCGATTGTGAGAGCCCATGACGGATCTCAGAAACGGAAAGCCAAAACGCCAGTGTGATAGTCTAAGCCACCTTTCCTCTAAGCCCGTTTTCATAAATCTTCCCCTAATGCATCAGGTGGCTGCTATACTATTGCCTACATTTACTAAGGCTACTTTCACACTTGCGGCAGGACGGATCCGACAGGCTGTTCACCATGTCGGATCCGTCCTTCCGCTATTTCGCCGTGCCGCCGCTCCATCCCCATTGACTATAATGGGGACGGGGGCGGAGCTCCGGCGCAGCACGGCGAAAGCCGCCGGACTAAAAAGTCCTGCATGTCCGACTTTTTAGTCCGGCAGCTTTCGTCGTGCTGAGCCGGAGCTCCGCCCACGTCCCCATCATAGTCAATGGGGATGGAGCGGCAGCATGGCGAAATAGCGGAAGGACGGATCCGACATGGTGAACAGCCTGTCGGATCCGTCCTGCCGCAAGTGTGAAAGTACCCTAATGTGCCTGCACCGATAAAAAAGTGGTGCAATTTTCCGAATTTAGGGGGTAATTTATTTTAACCCCTCTGCACTGGGTTCCGTGTAACATAGTTTACGCCAGCTACCTTGCTGGTGTAGTTTAAGACCATTTTCCACGCCATAAACTGACATAGAAAATGGTAAATAAGACCATGCAGCCCACCCATGCTACACCCCTTTTTTCTGCCACCTCGGAAAAGTCAGAATAATGGAGTGAAAAAGTCGCAAATTTTTGCGCAATCGCTAAAACTACGCACAAATTTGCTCTGCACTATGCTCGCCAGTTTTCTGAAAGTGGGCATATTTTCTTATGTAAATGAATCTCTAGACAGATTTACTATTGCGACTATTTAAAAAGTCGCCAAAAAATGCGCAATTTCACTCCAGTGAGGACCATGCTTATCTTATAGATCCAAGAGAAGATACAAGCGGCACTTCTGCTTTCAGCGGTGTGGTGCGCGCGTCCCGGGAGGAAGATCCACAGATAATGGTATAGTGAGGACCAGCACTCGCTTCAGTAATAGTTTCAAACATGTTTTGACAAAGGCTCACAGTAGCCGAAACGCACGCGTCACTTATCTTTTGTATGTGACCATTAAATCTATTTGAAACTATTACTGAAGCGAGTGCTGGTCCTCACTATACCATGCTTATCTTATGAGACTTTTTAATAAAACATGCGACTTTTTCGTAAAGACGTGCGACTTTTGTAAAGCTGCTTACTCACGGAAAAACTGCTACCGTCAAACCACATTTATTACAGTCTTAAAGGGCCGATCATGTCAGGGGTAGGGCCAGAATGGGTTTTGCCCCTCATGGTGTCATTGAAAACACAGTATGTTTTTGTGATATTTTTCTCTCTCCCCCCTCCCCCCTATCTTTTCTTAAATTTCTCCTCAGGTTTTCAGTAAGCCGGTGACAAGTCAGACAGCTTCTGGATTGGTCAATTTTGGTTGCTGGATGGTTGCTGGGCAAGTTTGCACAGCGCTGCTATTGGTTAAATTGGTTGCTGGGCATATTTTCTATTTTTAAATCGAACATTGATTGGTTATGGGCCCTTTGTGGCGGGAATTTCAGCTATTTATGGAGCAGTACTTACATTGAGGACTCAGTCAGCGTGTCAAGATTCAAGCTGGAAGTTCGTCCATCTTCTTCTGTAGAATAATCGGCGGCAGTGTTGGCGGCTTTGAGGATTCGGCGGCAGCTCCGGCATTGAAGAGTGAGCGGCAGATTGAAGTTTTTCCGGACGTCGGGACTAGAGAAGCAAGCGGCTGTGAAGGCAGAAGAGCGGCGCTGAAGTTATCGGAATATCTCCAAGCAAGTTGCCAGAGGAAGAACATGGAGCCCGGCGGCGTTGAGGCTCTCCAGATTCACAAAAAAGCTCTTACCTGTGGCGGCGAGGAATGGCTGCGCAGGTTACTGGTTGAGGAGGCGCCGATGTCCGGTGCGACTTCTTCAGTGGATGGCGCAGCTGATCTCGTGCAGGAAGGGGAGGAGCCACGTTCAAGATGTCACAGTGCCGCGCCCGGAAGTTCTTCAGTGTCTAGGCCAGTACCGGAAGTGGCTGTCCCTGCTGGAGATCGTCATCGGGAAGCGCCGGCCAGGTCGTCTACTAGGAAGAAGAGGCCGAGGGTAATTTATTCGCCACAGAGGAATGCAGGAGCAGGCAGGCACCAGCGGTCTCCTCCCAGGTCGTTTTTATGAAGTTTGTAGGCATTTTGGTATCCCTTTAGCAGAGGAGAAAACTGTTTTTCGATGTCGTTTAATAGAATTTTTAGGTATAACAATAGATACGGAATGGAATTTAGGCTTCCCGTTGAAAAGGTGAACAGGTTATTAGAATTGATCAGAAGGAAGTTAGTGGTTAAGAAAACAACATTGCAGGAATTACAGAGTCTTTTGGGGCTTTTTGCTTTCGCTTCTAGAGTAATACTGTCACAGTTCTGTGAGAAGGTCTGGCAGACGTCCTTCTCTACCTCTTGCTTGATGTTCTTTGTTTTGGTTTCACTTTGTCATCTCCTTTTCTTCTCCCAGGTGTCACATATGTAGACTAATTTTCTCCCTTTTATATTCCCTCCCATACTGCCTCACTTTGCGGTTTATACTACTTCCTGGATGAAGTGTTCACTGCTGGAGGCTGCTGCTGCTGTTTACTCAGATAAGTGTTTTCATGTATTGTGTTTCCTTGCTGGCTTGATTCTAGGTGACCCTGACTCCTTCCGTATTAAAGGGCTTCTGTCACCCCACTAAAGTCTTTTTTTTTTTTTGGGCTAGTTAAATTACTTATATTGCGATATATGAAAATATAATGGTCTTACTTACTTTGATTCAGCAGTTTCTTCTAAAAACGAAGTTTTATAATATGTAAATTAGGTCTCTACCAGCAAGTAGGGCGGCTACTTGCTGGTAGCAGCTGCAGAAAACCGCCCCCTCGTCGTGTTGATTGACAGGGCCAGCCGGGATCTCCTCCTCCGGCCAGCCCTGTCGGCATTTCAAAAATCGCGCGCCTGTGTTTATTCGGCGCAGACGCTCTGAGATGAGGAGGCTCGCCTCCTCAGAACTCCCTCAGTGCGCCTGCGCCAATGACATCACCGAAATAGAAGACGTCATCGGCATCTTTTCTCTCGGAATTTTCGGACGTGTTTTCCGAGAGTGGTGTCCAGGAGTTGCCTCCTCACCGGGAGTACGACTGCCCTATTAATCTCATCCCAGGCACCAAGCTGCCAAAATCACGTTTATACAATCTCTCCCAACCTGAAAGAGTCGCTATGCGTACTTATATCTTTTAAAGCCTGAGAAAGGGCCACATCCGACCCTCGAAGTCACCTGTTGCCGCTGGGTTTTTTTTTTTAAGAAAAAAGATGGTTCAAGAGAACGAGTGCCTCTATTCACTGCCGGATCTGCAAAATTGAAAGACCCCTTACGCAGTACTTGTATCCAGCAGTAAAGCAGCAACTCACCCTGATTCTACACCACGTGGGACGCCACGGTGGGGCTTGCAGGATTGTACGTGAGTAACAAACTGAATACTGCTGAAAATATATGCCTTGCTGCACAACAATTCATTCACACCGTACTGCCACTTTGGAATGAAAACTATGCCTAACTAGCTACACTGCTGGATCGCAACTTTGTGCAATATAGTACATTGATGAACTGTGCCGACCGAATAGTGCTATATTAAGCTGATTCTTAGGAGACCTATGGTATAACAGAAAGATCGCTTTTTAGGAATAGAACCATCAGTGAGACCTACTGCCCTCTTATATTGCCGAGTCTCCAGTGACACTTTATGTTTTATTTATTATTCGACTATTTTGAGCACTGCTATATTTAATCACATAATTATCATATTTTACCTTACAGGTTTTTCACTCCACACAATTGTTTTATATCACTATTGGTCTCTATTGCACTATATGTTTATATGTACACACGTCGATATATAATTATTTTTACGTTTTATCTGGAGAAATTCCCGGCACTGGCCACTGCTATAATTAATAGAGGACACTCAGTCTGCTTATTCCCATGCAGCCTGGTTAACTCCGGCCATCCCCATCTAGTAGTTATATCAGTGGACTGATCCATTTATAATTGTTATCTGATATTGTATTTGGTGTTTTAATTGCAGCATTTTTTAGGGTAATATTCTGTTTAGGATACATATATATTCATTCATGTATGGTGACGATCTGTGTATTAATTGTCATTAATAAATAGTGTCACTTTGCTAACTTTGTGAACCAGGTATAAGAGTGCCCATTCTTTTTATTTTACAATTGTTCTTTGGTGATCAGGGTACGACATCTGTTTGGTGCACCTTGCCATCTTGAGCCAGAGGTGAGCCGTCCTTTACCTTTTTGCATAGACATATTTCTTTAAGACCTTGTCTGGATTTCAGGGAGCTGAACCGTATCACAATTCGTGACCCATATCCGCTTCCTCTGATCCCAAACCTATTTAACCAGATTGTTGGGGCTAAAGTTTTTTCTAAATTGGATTTAAGAGGGGCATACAACCTAGTCAGGGTCAGGGAAGGGGACGAATGGAAGACGGCCTTCAATACCCCTGAGGGTCATTTCGAAAATTTGGCTATGCCCTTTGGTTTGATGAATGCTCCAGCCGTCTTCCAACATTTTGTGAACAGCATTTTTTATCATTTAATGGGGAAATTTGTTCTGGTGTATCTAGCTGACATTTTGATTTTGTCTCCTGATTTCAAGACTCATCGGGACCACCTACGTGAGGTCTTGCTGATTCTGCGGGAGAATAAATTGTACGCTAAACTGGAAAAATGAGTGTTTGCAGTTCCGGAGATTCAATTTCTTGGTTTTCTTCTCTCCGCTTCTGGTTTTCGCATGGACCCTGAGAAGGTCCGCGCTGTGCTTGATTGGGAGCTTCCTGAGAATCAGAAGGTGCTGATGCGGTTTTTCGGTTTTGACAATTATTGCAGAAAGTTCATTTTGAATTATTCCTCTGTTGTTAAGCCACTCACTGATATGACTAAAAAGGGGGTGGATTTTTCCTCCTGGTCGGTAAAAAAAACTCGGCTTAAAAGCCTTTTCTAGTATCAAAGAGAGTTTTGCTTCCGCTCCCATTTTGGTACAACCTGATGTCTCTCTACCTTTTATTGTTGAGGTGGACGCTTCTGAGGTGGGTGTGGGTGCGGTCTTATCTCAGGGTCCCTCTCCTGCTAAATGGCGACCGTGTGCCTTTTTCTCAAGTAAACTCTCCTCTGCAGAGAGAAATTACGATGTGGGAGATAGGGAGTTGTTGGCCATCAAATTAGCTTTTGAGGAATGGCGCCATTGGTTAGAGGGAGCCGTGTTTACCGACCATAAGAATCTGGCCTACTTGGAATCGGCCAAGCATCTGAACCCGAGACAAGCCAGATGGTCTTTGTTCTTTTCTAGGTTTAATTTTGTCACGTTCCGCCCTGGGGTTAAAAATGTGAAGGCGGATGCCCTGTCACGTTGTTTTCCGGGAGGGGGGAACTTTGAAGACCCGGGTCCCATTTTGGCTGAAGGGGTGGTCGTCTCTGCTCTTTATCCTGATTTGGAGGCAGAGGTTTAGGCAGCCCAGGTAGAGACTCCTGATCTTTGTCCTCCTGTGAGGTTGTTTGTGCATCTCGCTTTACGACACAAAGTTTTAAAGGAGCACCACGATACTGTCCTTGCTGGGCACCCGGGGAGTAGAGTCACAGTGGATCTCATTGCTCAGAGATTCTGGTGGCCGGCTCTTCGTAAGACGGTTGAGGGTTTTGTGGCAGCCTGCGAGACCTGCGCTCGTGCCAAGGTCCCTCATTCATGGCCATCGGGTTCTTTCCTCCCGTTACCCATTCCTTCCTGTCCTTGGACGCATCTGTCCATGGACTTCATTACAGACCTGCCTCGTTCCTCGGGGAAGACTGTGATTCTGGTGGTAGTGGACCATTTTAGCAAAATGGCGCATTTCATTCCCTTTCCTGGGTTACCCAATGCTAAGACGTTTGAGCAAGCGTTTGTTGATCACATTGTTAAATTGCATAGCATTCCTTAAGACATCGTTTCTGATAGGGGCACGCAATTTGTTTCCAGATTCTGGAAGGCCTAATGTTCTCGCTTGGGGATTCGGTTGTCGTTCTCTTCTGCTTTTCACCCGCAATCGAATGGTCAGACCGAACGCTTTAATCAGAATCTGGAGACATATCTGCGCTGTTTTGTGGCGGAGGATTGGTATTCTTTTTTGTCCCTTGCTGAGTTTGCTTTAAATAACCGTTGCCAGGAGTCCTCTGATAAGTCACCATTTTTTAGTGCATATTGGTTTCATCCACAGTTTGGGACATTCTCTGGAGAGGGGTCTTCTGGTTTACCTCATGAGGAGAGATTTTCCTCGTCTTTGTCATTTATTTGGCAAAAGATTCAGGGTAATCTGAAGAGGATGAGTGAGAGATATAAGCGTGTGGCGGATAAGAGACGTGTGCCTGGTCCGGACCTGAATGTGGCTGATCTGGTGTGGTTGTCTACAAAGAATATCAAACTGAAGGTTCCCTCCTGGAAGTTGGGTCCTAAGTTTATTGGGCCTTACAAGATCTTGTCCGTCATCAATCCCGTTGCCTTCCGTCTTGATCTTCCTCAGACTTGGAAGATCCATAATGTTTTTCACAGGTCCCTATTAAAACCTTATGTCCAACCCACTGTACCCTCCTCTTTGCCTCCTCCTCCGATTGTTGTTGATGGTAATCTTGAATTTCAGGTCTCTAGGATTGGGATTCTCGCATTATCAGTGGTTCTCTCCAGTACCTCGTTCATTGGGAGGGTTATGGTCCTGAGGAGAGGATGTGGGTCCCAGTGGCAGACATTAAGGCCACTCGTCTCATCAGGGTTTTCCATAGGTCTCATCCTGAGAAGGTGGGCTCTGAGTATCCGGAGTCCACCCATAGAGGGAGGGGTACTGTCACCGCCAGTTCTGTGAGAAGGTCTGGCAGACGTCCTTCTCTACCTCTTGCATGATGTTCTTTGTTTTGGTTTCACTTTGTCATCTTCTTTTCTTCTCCCAGGTGTCACCTATTTAGACTAATTGTCTCCCTTTTATATTCCCTCCCATACTGCCTCACTTTGCGGTTTATACTACTTTCTGGATGAAGTGTTCACTGCTGGAGGCTGCTGCTGCTGTTTACTCAGATAAGTGTTTTCATGTATTGTGTTTCCTTGCTGGCTTGATTCTAGGTGACCCTGACTCTTTCCGTGGTCGTGTCCCCTCACTATTATAGGGTTTTCAGGTGTCACACAGTCTAGGTACGTGGGCATGCAATCGTCTACCATTGAGACCCTTGCATGGGCATAGCAGTCAGGGAGAGCTCTTAGGGTTTTATAGGGCTCACCTATATGCTCCTTACTATGGGATCAAGCCAGTCGGACATTTATTCATTAGTTCCAGCTATCTGCAACATCATCCGTGACAAACACCTATTGGGATAATATTTTCAAGAAGGTTAAACATGGCTACTAGTAGCCTTAAATCTCCATCATCGCATGTGAGATTATCTAGGGAGTTAAAAGATGACCTCAGAGTATGAGTTTCTGATTTACTTTAACGGTACTAGTATTTGGCAACGGGAGTTTATAGATGGGGATACACTTGGCTTATTCACTGATGCTTCTGGTTCTTGGGGCTATGGATCCTTTTTGCAGGGTCAGTGGTCAGCTGAGTCTTGGAGAGCAGGAGGAGTTACACGAAATGTAGTTTTATTGGAATTATTCCCATTGGTAGTGTCATTGATTATTTGGGGTAAAGAGTTAGCGGATAAGAGAGTATTATTGCATACTGATAATAAAGGGGTATTATTTGCAGTGAATTGTTTATCTTCTAACAATAGGCTGGTAGTCAAGCTATTACATGTGGTGGTTAGGTGTTGTCTTTTTAGAAATATATGGTTGAAGGCTACGCATATAGCTGGTAAAGTTAATACTATAGCAGACTCTCTTTCTCGTGCGCAATGGGAGGAATTCTATGCCCTGGCTCCGAACGCAGAGAAGGAAGGTATTCCGTGTCCACCTTACCTATGGGAAATAATCTGGCACTGATGTGTGAGCAGATCCGGCATTCGCTAGAGTAGTAAGAGGGTATATGTTTTGTCAAAGTGACAGGTACCACGCCCCTTTTACACGCCCCCTTTTTTATATTGCTTGATATTAATTTTATATCGCATGATATTAGGTTTATATCGCAGGATATTACGTTTATATCACTTGATATTAGGTTTATATTGGCACTTCTCAGATGCCTGCTAACCTGCAGATCACAAATATCTGTAAAACATATTGGCATATTGCTAAAATCAAGTTTCCCAGACCTGTCACAGGCTGTGTTCATGTAATCAAGATTTTGCTAATGCAAGGGTCATGACCTCTTGCAAGCACATTGCTTAAATCACGATTTTCCCAGACCCCCGTCACCGGAGATGCTCTACAAGGTCATGACATCTGTCAAGTACATCAAAAGCACAGCTTTTAGGACCGGCCACAGGATATATTCTTGTAATCGATACGGGTCTAAATGACTTTTCTACAGACATGCTCATTAAAACATCTGGACATTTCCACAGGCTTTATTGTTGTCATTGATTTTAATTCTACTTATAAAAAGCTTACAGGCCTATAATAGAACATATAAATCGTACAGTAATGCCCGATGTCATGTATTTATCTGTTTTGATCCCTTATAGGCTTAGAAGTTTATATAAACTTCATAAAGTCGCCAGGAAATCCTGGCGGCTTATAAATAAAATGTTTGTAATTTTATAACATTTTGATATAAAAGCTACCCACTTTAATATGAGAAGTTTTATATAAACTTCATAAAGTCGCCAGGAAATATTTCATGGCTGTTTTATAAATAAATTTTGTAATTTTATAACATTTTGATATAAAAGCTAACCACTTTGATATGGATTTATATCAATTTATACAGTTTGATAAATTTCATTTCATAAAATCTTATTGTTAACCCCATTAGAACATTGATAAGCTTTTGATATAAAAGCTACCCACTATAAACATATAAATTCTTATAAAACATAATCTAACTAAGGGAGCTACAGCAACTAATGAATATGCTAATCGCTACCACCTGGCATAGTTTACAACATGAACCGCCTATATAAACAGGTCCCAGTCTTTGCATTGCTAGCACAGAGATACTTAGGCTCAGAGAGGCATAGGCCCCACAGGACATAAGACACTTAAAAAGGTAAGTACCATTTGTCTGTTATGCTTTTAAATCTTTCACTATTTTTGAATGTGACTCATGAATATGACTTATGTTATCTGAATCTATGTAACGTCTATATATCTATCTATCCATTTAGCTATCTATGTATCCATACAGCCAAATACCCCAACTATCTAAATTCTATCAATTTATCTATCTATCTATCTATCATCTATCTATCTATCTATCTATCTATCCATCTATCTATGTATCTATCTCTTCTATCTATCTATCTATCTAGCTATCTGTCTATCTATCTATCTATCTCTTCTATCTATCTCTTCTATCTATCTATCTGTCTATCTATATAGCTATCTATATAGCTCCTAGCTATCTGTCTATTTATCTATCATCTATCTATTATCTATCTATCTATCCATCTATCTATGTATCTATCTCTTCTATCTATCTCTTCTGTCTATCTATCTGTCTATCTAGCTATCTATATATCTCCTAGCTATCTGTCTATCTATCTATCTATCTATCCATCTATGTATCTATCTCTTCTATCTATCTTATCTATCTATCTGTCTATCTATCTATATATCTCCTATCTATCTATCTATCTATCTATCTTTCCTATTTATAGGGGTTAAAGCGGCCCTACAAATGTTGTTATATTTTAACTAGCAATATACATTTAGTTTAGATGGATTCTTACCAAAATTTATGAGGCAATGACAATATACCCGATGCGCAGATGCTTATCGCGGCCGATGATTTCTATGAGACGTACATTAGCGGTGGTGGGGCGCAATTGCTTTCAGACACGTCGCCCAATATGGGGCTATCTCATACTGACATTTCAAGCGAACCCGATTACAATCCGACGTCTCCTTGCCTGGTCGGTAAGTATAACCATCTTAGGCTTTTATTACGTATATAGTTTTAGATCTAGTTATATTTCATGCACGTTTATTACAGACGAGCATATCCGAGACATTTTAAGAATTGCCAACAGAGCCGTTGATACTGAAAATACAGAACATTCAAGCATTGAAGTTACTAACAACAGCAATTCTGACGAGCTAAAGGAGAACGATCCTTCGCGAGTTATCGATCTCACAACCCCAGGTCGAAATGAAATAAAACAGACGACCAGGCTAGCCAGAACACGTAAGGATCGATCGACTTCTTTAATGTTGTCTGTTTTAAACATTATCTATATTTCTAATACACTTTTTTAAAACACAGCGCTTGAAAGAAAAGTGTATACAATTGATGACATCGCGACACTCGCCGATGATGCCCTACAAAAGCGTCGCTTTATTTATTTATATTTTAAACAATGTCTATAAGTCTAATACTTTTTTTAAATGCAGCGCTGAAAAGAAAAATGGCCACGACCGGTGTCTCCAAAGCGGTATCGACCGGTGGCCACGACCGGTGTCTCCAAAGCGGTATCAAAGAAATCTAACACAACTGGTAAGGCTCCCTATACAGCAGCTCAAAAAACAATGTCTATAACTTTTAAGCGGGTATAAACAATGGTGTTTAATCAAACCTTGTAATTTAAAGTTTTTCAGCTGCCGGGTAGTAGCGCACGTGTCAACAGAACTGTTTCATTCCCCGAACCACCAGAGTCGGTCACCAACGCCCGCGACAGTTGGCTGTCTGAAAATCCCGCAATGCCGATTATCCGCTGTCCTGATGCCCGTAAGTTAATATTACACGGCGCTCTGTTTTAATTAGAACTGCTTGTCTTTAAATTTTTAATAAAAGGCATAATGACATATCTATCTATCTATCAATTTATTAACCTAGATATCCAGCTATCTATCAATTTATCTATCTATCCATTTATCTATCTATGTATCCATACAGCCAAATACCCCAACTATCTAAATTCTATCAATTTATCTATCTATCTATCCTATCTAGCTATCTATCTTTTCCATCTATCTGTTAGCTATCTATCTATCTACCCATTTATCTATCTATGTCTCTATACATCCAAATAACCCAACTATATAAATTCTAGCAATTTATCTATATATTTACAATAGCTGTTTTAATTAGCGAGCTTGAAAATTCTTAATACTTATATCTTAATGTTTGTCTTTAAATTTCAGCCAAAAGAAAAGAAAGCAACAAAGCCCGAATCGTTAAAGAGAGACGACGCTCGACCACAAAACAGCATCAGGAACAGTTCACACCGATAGCTGGAGTTCTAACAACGCCGCGGCCGGTTCTACAGAGTGGTGAGCCAACTAGCGTAATAAATGATATTACAGCTTTATGCGACATAACACCAGTACCCAATACACAGGATGTAATACCTTGTAAAAAGCGCATCACATTTGATACGCCAGACACATGCAGCAACGTACAACAGATAAGCGAACCCCAACAGCGATACGCACCTCTTGTCCATTCCTGTTATTGTCGGGGTGGAGAGACGTACGACGCGTTGAGGGATGTCGCGAAATGTAATGACAAAATGGCCCGCGTGGCGTTGCATTTAAAATGTTATGTTAAAGACTCTACGTCTCTAGCGTTTAACAGTCCCAACAAAATTACTGAGGGACAAATACACGCTACGCGTAACAAATGCATACACCTGATTACGCATCTTGACGCTCTTGAAAAAGAGCTGCTATGCAGAGACTGACTAGTGATGACTGGTGGAGGTGGACGCCCTTTTAAAAGCGCAAAAACAACTGTAAGTGCTAGGGTTAGAAAGTTAAAAAAGGCTATAAAAATCTGTTTTTCAGTTAAATGTTCTAAAATAGCTAGAGAAAAAAGGCATCGCCGGCGTAACAATGGGCCGTCGGTGCGTCCAAACAAAATAGTTAGCAAAAAAAGACAGGATTGTCGTAACAAGACTGGTGCGTCGGCTCGTCTGAATGCTGGACAAACACATCAGCAACCGCAGACCGCACAAGCGGGGCACAGTCGTCCAAACAGCTCGCGCACTAATAGACCTTCAAATACGCAATCAAAGCGTATTCATTCAGGCGACCGGCCCTATAACACGGCTATTACAGACGAACCCCCTGAACCACAAAATGTTAGATCCGTTTATCTAGAACGTGTATATAATCAACAGCGTGACTTAGCGAATTTTAACAGTACCATGTACGGAACACTTCAGATTCGCTAACCTCGAAGCCATTCGCTCATTTGTTGACGCTCTTGATGCAATACATGCTTCTATACAGACATTGTAAGATAGGGTTTTACGGGACGCCGATCCAGGTGATTTCATACAATTGCGTTTAGACGGCGGCGAAACGTTTGATTCGATTTTTTCTAATAGGTATTCTAGAGATGGATTTAGAGCCGAAACATTTTTGGACAATATAGCTAACGCTTTACAGAGTAACGCGGAGTGCATAGCCGGTAGTAGTAAGAGGGTATATGTTTCGTCAAAGTGACAGGTACCACGCCCCTTTTACACGCCCCTTTTTATATCGCTTGATATAAAGTTTATATCGCATGATATAAAGTTTATATTGCAGGCTATTAGGATTTATATCGCTTGATATTAGGTTTATATTGGCACTTCTCAGATGCCTGCTAAACTGCAGTGTCCGTCATATTGCTAAAATCAAGTTTTCCCAGACCTGTCACAGACTGTGGTCATGTAATCAAGCCTTTGCTAATGCAAGGGTCATGGCCTCTTGCGTGAACATTGCTTAATTCAAGATTTCCCAGACCCATGTCCCCGGAGCTGCCCCTACAAGGTCGTGACACCTGTCAAGGACGTCAAAGCAGGGCTTTTAGGGTCGGTCACAGTAATTATTCTTGTAATCGAGACTTTTCTAATCTATCTAACTATCTATTCTGTCTATCTACAGACATGTCAGGACATGTCCTAATATAAAGTCTATACATATATCTATCCATCTATCAGTTATTTATCTATGTAGCTAAACAACCATATACCCCATCTATCTAAAATGTATCTATCAATTTATCTATCTATCTATCTATCTAGCTATCTATCAATTATCTATCTATCTATCTATCTCATATCTATCTATCTATATCTCTATCTATCTTTCTATCTACCTATCTATAGTCTATCTTTCCATCTATCTGTTATCTAACTATCTTTCCATTTATCTATCTAGCTATGTATCTATACATCCATATACCCCATCTATCTAAATTCTATCTATCCTTCTATCTATCGATCAACTATCTATCTATCTAGCTATATATCTATCTTTCTATCTACCTATTTATAGTATATCTATCCATTTAGCTATCCAACTATCAATCTATCCATCTATCTGTTATCATCTATGTATCTATACATCCATATACCCCATCTATCTAAATTCTATCTATCTATCAACTATCTATCTATCTATCGATCTTTCTTTCTATCTACCTATCTATAGTCTATCTATCCATCTACCTGTTTTCTATCTATCAATTGTCAATCCATCTACCTGTTTTCTATCTATCAATTATCTATCTATCTACTTATCTGAAGTCTAGCTTTCCAGCTATCTATATTTATAGTGCTTGATATTAAATGTTATATTGCTTGATATAAAATGTATATACTGTTGTGCACTGTCACAGATGTCCTAAGACATATCCTACACAACCAACCAACCCCCCAACACTCTATGTCAATACACATCTTAGTATTTCTCTGTGGCAACCATCCCCACCACTCTGTGGCAATACACACCGCAATGTTGCAAAGTTGTATTCATTTAAAATGTTTACACAATACAAAATTTCAAAAATGTTGTACAATATGCTGTAAAAATGTCAAAATGATCAATTTATCCGTATATCTATCTATCTATCACAATCTAGCGTTTCAATAGATAAATATTTTATCTATCAATCTATCTAACAATTTATCAATTTATCTATCTTTCTATCTATTTCTAACCATCTAGCTACTATAACATGGCTATCTATCAAACATCTATCTATTTACATTTCTATCTATCAAACATCTATTTATCTTTCTATCTATCTAACTGGCTGTCTATCTTTCTTTCTATCTATTATTTATCTTTCTATCTATCTAACCATTTTATCTAACAATTTATCCATTTATCTATCTTTCTATCAATCTTTCTATCTATCCATCTATCTAACAATTTATCATTTTTTATTTTTATTTTTATTTTTTGTCTAGCTAACACATCTATTTATCTAATTATCTACCAATCTATTTTATCTATCTATTTATCTAGCTGCTAATATCTATCTAACGTCCAATCTTTCTATCTATTTTCCTATCAATCTATCCATTTATCTAACAATTTATCCATTTATCTATCTATCTTTCTATCTATTTCTAACCATCTAGCTACTATAACATGGCTATCTATCAAACATCTATTTACCTTTCTATCAAACATCTATTTATCTTTCTACCTATCTAACTGGCTGTCTTTCTATCTTTCATTCTATCTATTATCTATCCATCTTTCTATCTATTATCTATCCATCTTTCTATCTATTATCTATCTGTCTTTCTATCTAATTTTATCTATTTATCTAGCTTCTAATATCTATCTAACGTCCAATCTTTCTATCTATTTTCCTATCAATCTATCCGTTTATCTAACAATGTATCCATTAGCGCTATTGTCCAAAAATGTTTCGGCTCTAATCTATCTGCCCAATCTATCTGTCTTTCTATCTTTCTATCTATTTCTAACCATCTAGCTAACAAAATGATCAATTTATCCGTATATCTATCTACCCCAATCTAACGTTTCAATAGATAAATATTTTATCTATCTACCTATCAATCTATCTAACAATTTATCCATTTATCTGTCTATCTTTCTATCTATTTCTAACCAGCTAGCTACTATAACATGGCTATCTATCAAACATCTATCTATTTACATTTCTATCTATCAAACATCTATTTATCTTTCTATCTATCTATCTAACTGGCAGTCTTTCTATCTTTATTTATATCTATTATCCATCTTTCTATCTTTCTATCCATTTATCTAACAATTTATCCATTTTTCTTATTTTTATTTTTTTTTGTCTAGCTACCACATAGCTATTTATCTAATTAGCTACCAATCTATTTTATCTATCTATTTATCTAGCTTCTAATATCTATCTAACGTACAATCTTTATATCTATTTTCCTATCAATCTATCCATTTATCTAACAATGTATCCATTTATCTGTCTTTCTATCTTTCTATCTATCTTTCTATCAATTTTTTCTATCTATCCAGCTATCTAACAATTTATCCATTTATCTATCTATGATCAATTTATCCGTATATCTGTGCCAATATAGACAGACAAACCCCACCACTCTGTCAATACACACAGCAATGTTGTATTCATTTGAAATGTATACACAATTCAAAATTTCAAAGTGTTGTACAATATGCTGTAAAAATGATCAATTTATCCATATAGCTATCTATCTTTCTATCCTTCTAGCAATCTATCTATTTATCTTTCTATCAAACATCTATTTATCTTTCTATCTAACTGTCTAGCTTTCCACTATCTTTCTATCTATCACATATCTATTTATCTAACAATTTATCTATCAACAATCTATCTTAATATCTGCCAATGTATTTATCTAGCTTCTAATATCTATCTAACAGCCTATCTTTCTATCAATCTATCTATATATCGACCTATCTATTTTAGCTTTCTTTCTATCTATCTTTCTATTATCTATCTTTCCATTATCTTTCTATCTATTTATCTATCTATCAATTTATCTATTCATTTATCTTTATATCTATCTTGCCATTAAGCTGTCTATATATCTACCTATCTTTCCACTTTCTATCTAGCCATAGATAGGGTTTTACGGGACGCCGATCCGGGTGATTTCATACAATTGCGTTTAGACGGCGGCGAAACGTTTGATTTGATTTTTTGTAATAGGTATTCTAGAGATGGATTTAGAGCCGAAACAATAGCGCTAACGCTTTACAGAGTAACGCGGAGTGCATAGCCGGTAATACACTTAAACTAGTTGTCATCATTGTCAGGGGTCGCCGTGGTGGGGCCAGAAGCCATTTGGGCGGTGTCACGTATTGTCGGATTATTGATCGTAAAAAACAACATTTATACGATTTTAATAGTTACGATAATAACGTCTGTCTGGCCGCTAGTGTTTACACTATTTTGGAGGGTGTTTCTTTGAGCGACGTCGCCTTGTTAGAGAAAGCTCAACAACTGCATAGAGACTTACAAATACCCGAGGGGTATTTGGTGTCTTTTACTGACGTTGCTGAATTTGAAAAAAAAAATAATAATAATTAAACATCACAATTAAAATTTTGTACCACAATAGTGGGCAGTGGCGTTATTATCACACAGCCCGCACAGCTAAAGAAAAGACCGTCTATATATTGCATCATGAAAAGCGTTATTATGGCCTAAAAAAATCTAAAAGCCTTTATCGGTTTTGATTATTTTTGCGACGTTTGTTGCACTGTATACAAACATAAATACCGACACGGGTGTATGCAGTTTTGTAAAGCGTGCCAGAGCCTGAATTGTGTTGAGCAGTCTAATAATACACGTTGCCCGATATGTAGGACGTATTGCCGTTCAGAGGCTTGTTTTGAAACACATAGAAACCTGTCACTTAGTGATAAAGCTCTTTGTAAGAAAAAAAACTTTTTGCGGATTTTGTTACAAATATATAGACTGCGACGATGAGCACAAATGTAACGGTTTAAAATGCACCATCTGCGGCGGGCAGGTTGACAAATTTGACGACCATGTTGGTTACATGCAGCCATACAACCCCAAAAAATTACTGCCAAGTATATCTTTTACGATTTTGAATGCATGCAAGAAACAGGCTTGCATATACCCAATTTCATTTACGCAACCACACTGTACGGCCCCAACTCCTGGCATTTTAGCGGAAAATCCTGTACGCTTGACTTTGTGTGATTTTTTGGCCGACGGTAAGTTTTCGGGTTACATGTTTATAGCTCACAATGCCGGACGCTACGACGCTTATTTTGTTTTACAGGAGTTGATTAATGAAAAATTTAAAATTGATATCATAAATCAAGGCAGTCGGTTAATGTGCGTTACCCTGAAGGACTTAAAAATTAGGTTCATAGACTCGCTGAATTTCATGCCTATGAAGCTCAGCAAGATGCCCCGAGGCTATGGGTTTTTCATATTAACCGACCGCCTTGATTTATGATATCAATTTTAAATTTTTCATTAATCAACTCCTGTAAAACAAAATAAGCGTCGTAGCGTCCGGCATTGTGAGCTATAAACATGTAACCCGAAAACTTACCGTCGGCCAAAAAATCACACAAAGTCAAGCGTACAGGATTTTCCGCTAAAATGCCAGGAGTTGGGGCCGTACAGTGTGGTTGCATAAATGAAATTGGGTATATGCAAGCCTGTTTCTTGCATGCATTCAAAATCGTAAAAGATATACTTGGCAGTAATTTTTTGGGGTTGTATGGCTGCATGTAACCAACATGGTCGTCAAATTTGTCAACCTGCCCGCCGCAGATGGTGCATTTTAAACCGTTACATTTGTGCTCATCGTCGCAGTCTATATATTTGTAACAAAATCCGCAAAAAGTTTTTTTTCTTACAAAGAGCTTTATCACTAAGTGACAGGTTTCTATGTGTTTCAAAACAAGCCTCTGAACGGCAATACGTCCTACATATCGGGCAACGTGTATTATTAGACTGCTCAACACAATTCAGGCTCTGGCACGCTTTACAAAACTGCATACACCCGTGTCGGTATTTATGTTTGTATACAGTGCAACAAACGTCGCAAAAATAATCAAAACCGATAAAGGCTTTTAGATTTTTTTAGGCCATAATAACGCTTTTCATGATGCAATATATAGACGGTCTTTTCTTTAGCTGTGCGGGCTGTGTGATAATAACGCCACTGCCCACTATTGTGGTACAAAATTTTAATTGTGATGTTTAATTATTATTATTTTTTTTTTCAAATTCAGCAACGTCAGTAAAAGACACCAAATACCCCTCGGGTATTTGTAAGTCTCTATGCAGTTGTTGAGCTTTCTCTAACAAGGCGACGTCGCTCAAAGAAACACCCTCCAAAATAGTGTAAACACTAGCGGCCAGACAGACGTTATTATCGTAACTATTAAAATCGTATAAATGTTGTTTTTTTACGATCAATAATCCGACAATACGTGACACCGCCCAAATGGCTTCTGGCCCCACCACGGCGACCCCTGACAATGATGACAACTAGTTTAAGTGTATTACCGGCTATGCACTCCGCGTTACTCTGTAAAGCGTTAGCGCTATTGTTTCGGCTCTAAATCCATCTCTAGAATACCTATTACAAAAAATCAAATCAAACGTTTCGCCGCCGTCTAAACGCAATTGTATGAAATCACCCGGATCGGCGTCCCGTAAAACCCTATCTATGGCTAGATAGAAAGTGGAAAGATAGGTAGATATATAGACAGCTTAATGGCAAGATAGATATAAAGATAAATGGATAGATAAATTGATAGATAGATAAATAGATAGAAAGATAATGGAAAGATAGATAATAGAAAGATAGATAGAAAGAAAGCTAAAATAGATAGGTCGATATATAGATAGATTGATAGAAAGATAGGCTGTTAGATAGATATTAGAAGCTAGATAAATACATTGGCAGATATTAAGATAGATTGTTGATAGATAAATTGTTAGATAAATAGATATGTGATAGATAGAAAGATAGTGGAAAGCTAGACAGTTAGATAGAAAGATAAATAGATGTTTGATAGAAAGATAAATAGATAGATTGCTAGAAGGATAGAAAGATAGATAGCTATATGGATAAATTGATCATTTTTAAATTTTTACAGCATATTGTACAACACTTTGAAATTTTGAATTGTGTATACATTTCAAATGAATACAACATTGCTGTGTGTATTGACAGAGTGGTGGGGTTTGTCTGTCTATATTGGCACAGATATACGGATAAATTGATCATAGATAGATAAATGGATAAATTGTTAGATAGCTGGATAGATAGAAAAAATTGATAGAAAGATAGATAGAAAGATAGAAAGACAGATAAATGGATACATTGTTAGATAAATGGATAGATTGATAGGAAAATAGATATAAAGATTGTACGTTAGATAGATATTAGAAGCTAGATAAATAGATAGATAAAATAGATTGGTAGCTAATTAGATAAATAGCTATGTGGTAGCTAGACAAAAAAAAAAAAAAATAAGAAAAATGGATAAATTGTTAGATAAATGGATAGAAAGATAGAAAGATGGATAATAGATATAAATAAAGATAGAAAGACTGCCAGTTAGATAGATAGATAGATAGAAAGATAAATAGATGTTTGATAGATAGAAATGTAAATAGATAGATGTTTGATAGATAGCCATGTTATAGTAGCTAGCTGGTTAGAAATAGATAGAAAGATAGACAGATAAATGGATAAATTGTTAGATAGATTGATAGGTAGATAGATAAAATATTTATCTATTGAAACGTTAGATTGGGGTAGATAGATATACGGATAAATTGATCATTTTGTTAGCTAGATGGTTAGAAATAGATAGAAAGATAGAAAGACAGATAGATTGGGCAGATAGATTAGAGCCGAAACATTTTTGGACAATAGCGCTAATGGATACATTGTTAGATAAACGGATAGATTGATAGGAAAATAGATAGAAAGATGGACGTTAGATAGATATTAGAAGCTAGATAAATAGATAAAATTAGATAGAAAGACAGATAGATAATAGATAGAAAGATGGATAGATAATAGATAGAAAGATGGATAGATAATAGATAGAATGAAAGATAGAAAGACAGCCAGTTAGATAGGTAGAAAGATAAATAGATGTTTGATAGAAAGGTAAATAGATGTTTGATAGATAGCCATGTTATAGTAGCTAGATGGTTAGAAATAGATAGAAAGATAGATAGATAAATGGATAAATTGTTAGATAAATGGATAGATTGATAGGAAAATAGATAGAAAGATTGGACGTTAGATAGATATTAGCAGCTAGATAAATAGATAGATAAAATAGATTGGTAGATAATTAGATAAATAGATGTGTTAGCTAGACAAAAAATAAAAATAAAAATAAAAAATGATAAATTGTTAGATAGATGGATAGATAGAAAGATTGATAGAAAGATAGATAAATGGATAAATTGTTAGATAAAATGGTTAGATAGATAGAAAGATAAATAATAGATAGAAAGAAAGATAGACAGCCAGTTAGATAGATAGAAAGATAAATAGATGTTTGATAGATAGAAATGTAAATAGATAGATGTTTGATAGATAGCCATGTTATAGTAGCTAGATGGTTAGAAATAGATAGAAAGATAGATAAATTGATAAATTGTTAGATAGATTGATAGATAGATAAAATATTTATCTATTGAAACGTTAGATTGTGATAGATAGATATACGGATAAATTGATCATTTTGACATTTTTACAGCATATTGTACAACATTTTTGAAATTTTGTATTGTGTAAACATTTTAAATGAATACAACTTTGCAACATTGAGGTGTGTATTGCCACAGAGTGGTGGGGATGGTTGCCACAGAGAAATACTAAGGTGTGTATTGACATAGAGTGTTGGGGGGTTGGTTGGTTGTGTAGGATATGTCTTAGGACATCTGTGACAGTGCACAACAGTATATACATTTTATATCAAGCAATATAAATTTTATATCAAGCAATATAACATTTAATATCAAGCACTATAAATATAGATAGCTGGAAAGCTAGACTTCAGATAAGTAGATAGATAGATAGATAATTGATAGATAGAAAACAGGTAGATGGATTGACAATTGATAGATAGAAAACAGGTAGATGGATAGATAGACTATAGATAGGTAGATAGAAAGAAAGATCGATAGATAGATAGATAGTTGATAGATAGATAGAATTTAGATAGATGGGGTATATGGATGTATAGATACATAGATGATAACAGATAGATGGATAGATTGATAGTTGGATAGCTAAATGGATAGATATACTATAAATAGGTAGATAGAAAGATAGATATATAGCTAGATAGATAGATAGTTGATCGATAGATAGAAGGATAGATAGAATTTAGATAGATGGGGTATATGGATGTATAGATACATAGCTAGATAGATAAATGGAAAGATAGTTAGATAACAGATAGATGGAAAGATAGACTATAGATAGGTAGATAGAAAGATAGATAGAGATATAGATAGATAGATATGAGATAGATAGATAGATAGATAGATAATTGATAGATAGCTAGATAGCTAGATAGATAGATAGATAGATAAATTGATAGATACATTTTAGATAGATGGGGTATATGGTTGTTTAGCTACATAGATAAATAACTGATAGATGGATAGATATATGTATAGACTTTATATTAGGACATGTCCTGACATGTCTGTAGATAGACAGAATAGATAGTTAGATAGATTAGAAAAGTCTCGATTACAAGAATAATTACTGTGACCGACCCTAAAAGCCCTGCTTTGATGTCCTTGACAGGTGTCACGACCTTGTAGGGGCAGCTCCGGGGACATGGGTCTGGGAAATCTTGAATTAAGCAATGTTCACGCAAGAGGCCATGACCCTTGCATTAGCAAAGGCTTGATTACATGACCACAGTCTGTGACAGGTCTGGGAAAACTTGATTTTAGCAATATGACGGACACTGCAGTTTAGCAGGCATCTGAGAAGTGCCAATATAAACCTAATATCAAGCGATATAAATCCTAATAGCCTGCGATATAAACTTTATATCATGCGATATAAACTTTATATCAAGCGATATAAAAAGGGGCGTGTAAAAGGGGCGTGGTACCTGTCACTTTGACGAAACATATACCCTCTTACTACTGCCGGTAATACACTTAAACTAGTTGTCATCATTGTTAGGGGCCGCCGTGGTGGGGCCAGAAGACGTTTGGGTGGTGTCGCGTATAGTCGGATTATTGATCGTAAAAAACAACATTTATACGATTTTAATAATTACGATAATAACGTCTGTCTGGCCGCTAGTGTTTACGCTATTTTGGAGGGTGCTGCTTTGAGCGACGTTGCCTTGTTAGAGAAAGCTCAACAACTGCATAGAGACTTACAAATACCCGAGGGGTATTTGGTGTCTTTTACTGACGTTGCTGAATTTGAAAAAAAATTAAACATCACAATTAAAATTTTGTACCACAATAGGGGACAGTGGCGTTATTATCACACAGCCCGCACAGCTAAAGAAAAGACCGTCTATATATTGCACCATGAAAAGCATTATTATGGCATAAAAAATCTAAAAGCCTTTATCGGTTTCGATTATTTTTGCGACGTTTGTTGCACTGTATACAAACATAAATACCGACACGGGTGTATGCAGTTTTGTAAAGCGTGCCAGAGCCCGAATTGTGTTGAGCAGTCTAATAATACACGTTGCCCGATATGTAGGACGTATTGCCGTTCAGCGACATGTTTTGAAACACATAGAAACCTGTCACTTAGTGATAAAGCTCTTTGTAAGAAAAAAACTTTTTGCGGATTTTGTTACAAATATATAGACTGCGGCGATGAGCACAAATGTAACGGTTTAAAATGCACCATCTGCGGCGGGCAGGTTGACAAATTTGACGACCATGTTTGTTACATGCAGCCATACAACCCCAAAAAAATGACTGACAAGTATATCTTTTACGATTTTGAATGCATGCAAGAAACAGGCTTGCATATACCCAATTTCATTTACACAACCACACTATACGGCCCCCAACTCCTGGCATTTTAGCGGAAAATCGTGTACGCTTGACTTTGTGCGATTTTTTGCCGACGGTAAGTTTTCGGGTTACACGTTTATAGCGCACAATGCCGGATGCTACGACGCTTATTTTGTTTTACAGGAGTTGATTAATGAAAAATTTTAAATTGATAAATCAAGGCGGTCGGTTAATGTGCGTTACCCTAAAGGACTTAAAAATTTGGTTCATAGACTCGCTGAATTTCATGCCTATGAAGCTCAGCAAGATGCCTGAGGCTATGGGTTTTTCAGGCGCCAAGGGTCACTTCCCGGTGAGAAAAAAGAATTCACATATTGGTACGAGAAACATAAAAATGACACCTTTAATTTTCAGAAAGAGTTAAAAGCTTACTGTAAGCAGGATGTTGAGGTTTTAGAAGGGCTTGTGAGTGTTACAGGGACACGATTATGGCCATGACGGAACAAAAAGTGCTGCAATACATTAAACGTGAAAAGAAATACAGAACGGTCACTAAATGTATTGATCCACTCCAACTTATCACATTGGCATCTGTGTGCATGGCCATGTATCGGTTTACATTTCTACCCAAAAATACCATAGCGATTGTACCTGCAGATAATTACCACAAGACCCAGAAACGCTTTTCAACACCCGCTATACAGTGGCTCATGTACCTTGAACATGCTGAAGGCATTTCTATACAACACGCGTTAAAGGGCGGTGAAAAAAAGGTTGGTAAATATTTTTTGGACGGGTATGCTTTTGTTAACGGTAAACACATCGCTTTTGAATTTCAGGGCTGTTTTTATCACGGGTGTCCTGTGTGCTATAACGAGCAGGACAGCAATGAGCTTAGTAAATCGTCTTACGAGCAGCTATACCAATCTTTCCTAGTCAGGAAAAGCCGACTACAGAGACAAGGCTTTACGGTCCGCGTCCTGTGGGAACACGAGTGGCGGGAAATGATTGCAAACGATTCGGGGTCAAAGACTTTCTGATTAAAATGAAATTCCCGACTCCTTTGGATCCTCGTGACGCGCTTTACGGTGGGCGCACTAACGCCATTAAACTTTATCACAAGGTGCAGGCCGATGAAACAGTGCATTTTTACGATTTCACCAGTCTGTACCCTTTTGTTAATAAAACTAAGACTTACCCTGTAGGACACCCAAAAATCATTTATGATCATTTTGGCTACATCAAAAAATACTTTGGCATTGCCCGAGTTAAAGTGTACCCGCCCAGAGATTTATTTTTTCTGGTCCTGCCTGTAAAGCTAAATAAAAAACTAATGTTTCCGCTATGTTACACATGAGCCTTGAGCTGTCATAAAGACATTTGCAGCCACACAGACGATGAGCGGTCCCTAACCGGTACATGGTGCACCATAGAGATAGTTTTAGCTGTTGAAAAAGGTTACAGGATTGCCGAGATCTACGAGATCTGGCATTTTCCGAATACAACAGACGATTTGTTCGCCCCGTACATCAAATTACACCTCAGAGATAAACAGGAGGCTTCCGGTTATCCCAGTTGGTGTAAAACGGATTCTGAAAAAACGGCTTACATAGCGGCATTTTTAAAAAAAGAAGATGTCTGCTTGCGATCTGATAAGATAGCTGTAAACCCAGCAAAAAGACAAATTTCAAAACTGTTCCTAAACTCTTTGTGGGGTAAGTTTGGCCAGCGTTCTAACTTGTCACGTACCAGCATAGTAACGGACCCTGATGAGCTTTTCAAATTAGCTTTTGTGCTGTACTACGACCTCTCCGAGGTTAATTTCATCGATGACGATACGGCAGTAGTCAATTGGCGCTATGTAAAAGAGCGCTACACCCACAACAAAAACACAAAAATTTTTATAGCCTGTTTTACAACCGCCTATGCCAGACTCGAATTATACAAGCTCCTAGACAGGCTACAGGAACGTTGCATTTATCACGACACAGACTCCGTCATATTCGTGAGTAAGGGGTCTGAATGGACGCCACCCTTGGGTGATTTTCTCGGTGAACTAACTAGTGAAATACCCGACGATGCCCACATTACCAAGTTTGTATCCGCTGGCCCAAAGACTTACGGCTACAAACTTAACAACAGGAAAACCGTATTGAAGGTTAAGGGTATAACACTCAATGTCGCTAACACACGGCTTGTTAATTTTGACAGTTTAAAAGACCTTGTGCTGGACTACTCACACAACAACGACCCCGAGACGCAGAAAACAATAGGTATCGAGCAAGACGGCATTTACAGAAATAGGAAGCGCTTGACCATAGAGACAAGACCATTACGTAAAACGTAAAAGTGCGTCTATACAAAGAGACGGCTGACTTTACAACGGTGCCTTTTGGCTATTAAACATGACTGTGCATTTTCAACACCCTTTTTCGTGTATCCTAGCAGGGCCCTCAAATTCTGGAACGAGTTTTATTGTTAAAAATGTATTAATGCACAAGGATGCGTTAATGTCGCACAAACCTGATAATGTCATTTGGTTTTACGCATGTTGGCAGAAATTGTATGATGAACTAACCCGTTTATTTACAAATATCAGGTTTATCGACGGGGTCCCGCAAAATTTTACAGACGCTTATCTATTTCAAACAGATAAGGTAAATTTGGCGGTTGTTGATGATCTTATGGAGGCGGCTTGTGAAAATCTTGAAATACAAAACGCATTCACCAAATACAACCCACACCACAGAAATTTGAGCATTATGTATCTCGTTCAAAACGTTTTTTGTCAGGGTAAGAAAAGCCGAACCATAAATTTAAACACTAAATACATGGTCCTTTTTAAGAACCCTCGTCATAAATTACAGGTTATTATGTTGGCTCGGCAGATGTACCCCGGTAAAACACGTTTCTTTTTAGAAGCTTTTGAAGATGCTACACACAAGCCTTACGGCTATTTACTTGTAGATTTAAGATCTGACACGCCTGAGGACCTACGACTCGGGACTGTTGCAAATAAGGAAAATGAATAAAGCTTTTTAAACGAATTATATTTGTCATCGTTTGATTTTTTTATGCGATTATATTAAATTAATATCAGGCAATATAAATTTTAATATCAAATAGCACGCACTATAAATTTTATATCAAACGATATAAATTTTAATAGCCTGCACTATAAACTTAATATGAAGCGATATAAACCTAATATCATGCGATATAAACCTAATATCATGCGATATAAACCTAATATCAAGCGATATAAAAAGGGGGCGTGTAAAAGGGGCGTGGTACCTGTCACTTTGACGAAACATATACCCTCTTACTAATACGTGGAACGGGTATGCTGTAGCATGGAATAAATGAGAGTTTTTTTGTAATAGGAATAATTTTAATGTTTTTGATAGCGAAGTGGGGTCAGTTATGGAGTTTATTTGTCAATTGGTTAGAGTGGGTTTGGGTTTTTAAGCTATTCAGAAGTCTTTGGCAGGCGTATCTTTATTTTTTAGGATAGCAGGTCTATCTCCTATAAATAGTTATTTTGCAGTAAAGCAGTTTATGAAAGGTTTTAAGAAGGGTAGTTTTGTTGCTGATGTTCGTAGACCAGTTACAGTGGATTTATTGTTTAAGTTGGTTGTTTCTGCAAATCATATTACTTTGTCAGTTTTTGAGTTTAGGTTGTTCAGATCAGCATTTGTGTTGGCATTTTTTGGTGTATTCAGAGTTAGTGAGCTGGTCGCCCCTAATGTTCGTGCAAATTCGTCATTGTTATTGTCTGATATTAAATTGTTTGAAAATTCAGTTATGATCACAATTAGGAGATTCAATACGGATCAAGTAGGTAAAGGTTCAATTGTCTCATTAAATCAGATCTGTGATTCTGAAGTCTGCCCAGTGCTAGCGGTCAAATAATTTTTAGAGGTTTGTCCAGCTGGAGCGTTACTCATCCCATTCATTTCGTATTGGGGCGGCTACTGAAGCCTCTCGAATGGGTTTGGATAAGGCTTTGATAAAAAGAATTGGAAGATGGGAGTCACATAGTTACAAGATGTATGTTAGACTTAATTTAGTTTTATAATTATAATTCTTTTTCAGATTCTGAGCAGATCAGACTTTGGATTGTCGGACATTCATTAGTTTTCTGGGCAGAGAAAAGAGCCTCTTTTCATAACTATTCTCAGCAAATGTTTTTTTTTATTTTCCTTCTGTCTGTTTGTATTGGCTAGGTTTCAGAGGATTACGCTGGCAGCAGGTGATTCCTATTATAAAAGGAGAATTACAGTCTTGTCTTCCTCCTCAGGTTATTATACTCCATGTTGGGGGTAATGATCTGGGTAGGAACAAAACGTTGGACTTGTTGGCAGAAATGAAAAAAGATCTGATTTCTATTAGTCAGTTGGTTCCAGGTGTTGTTATAGTTTTTTCTGAAATTATCCCGTGTTTTGTATGGAATAATTTTCATTTAAAAATTTTAAATAAGATTCGCAAAAGAATTAATAGGGGCCTTGAGAAATTTATCCCTTCAGTTAATGGTTGGTCCTTTCGTCATGCAGAGCTAGATGGTTCTGTTTTAGGTCTTTACCGTGAGGATTTGGTTCACTTATTTGATATAGGTCTTGACATTTTTAACAATAGTTTGCAGTCTATCATTGAAAGGGCCGCGGTTTTGTTGGGGGGGGGGCAAGTGTGTCTAACGTCGCACTTGCCTGTTGGGGTTAGTCGCCCAGCCTTCTGGGTGGACAAATGATAAGTGGTAACAGACTTTATTATTATGGGTATTTTAAATTCATAATGGTTTATTTGCTTTTGGTTTATGTTACCCCCAAAATTTAATAAAAACCGCGGCCATTTCATCCACAATGAATTTTGTCATTATTTATAGGTTGTTTAGGATATGGTTTGTTTATTGTTGAATATGACACCATAAATCTGACTTGGCTAAAACTGACTTTAGCTATATGTGAAAGTGGAGTGAGCTGTCAGAATAAGGATAAATCTGGCCCTATATGTTTCCATTTCTCTGTGTGCGCAATAGAAAATGGCGACACCTTACAGCTGAAAAACAAGAATTAAGCTGAAAGACAATGTTAGCATCTGTGTGTGATAAGATAAGCATGTGTGCATGCTAATAACCAAATATGCATTCCTTGCTAAAAACAAAGTCTTAGCTATTAACCCGATAGTGGAATATTAAAAAGCCCACAGAATATTAACCAATCAATAGATGGATTCTGTTCTAACCAATTAGAAGTACTATATGTGTACCAATCAGAAGCCATTATTGAAATATCTGTAAACCAATCATGTTTTACTTTGAGAGGTTACACCCTTTGAACTATGTATAAATAAAGGGCCCAGGACACTCCCTCTTTGGGATCCTGGCAGAATTTTGAACTATGTGCTGACTTCTGTCATTTTCCTCTGATGACGGCATTCACCTGAACATGTGGCAATGATCATCACGTGACTGACCCTTGGTCTGTCACAACATTTTCTGGTGGAGAATGCGGGCACCACAACAACGCTCCCAGCTGCAGACCCCGATACGGAGACCAGGACCCAGGAAGACTGCGGTAAGTAGCCCATTGTGTTTTTGCCTGTCTCCTGAGCTCTGCTCGCTGTTCTGCAGTGTGGTATGTGAACGTGGTGCCTGCACTGTGTTCTGGTGAATGTTTGCTCCTTCTTGCTCCGCCTCCCTTATTCAAGTCTCCAGACTCCACCCACCATCTGACATCAACGTCCGTCACCCACCCGTGCCGGTTCTATGTGGCGAACTCTGTGTGAGTACTGGGTGTCTCTGGAGAGACTTTTCCTGCGGCTGCCTCGCTCGTGTGCTCTGATGACAAAATTACAAACTTATTACTTCCCGCAGCGGGCCGCCCCCGGCTCTCCCTCCTCCTTGCTCCCATATTCAAATCTCCGCCCACCGACATCTGATGTCAGAATCGGACTACACAAGCGAGGCAGCCGCAGGAAAAGTATATCGTAAAGTATTATTGTATGTATGGTGGCCTGTGGCCACGAGACTTTATTATAACATCTCCTTGTGGCCCCCATACAGTGTAACGTCTCCTTGTGGCTGCCCCCTACAGTGTAACGTCTCCTTGTGGCCCCCATACAGTGTAACATCTCCTTGTGGCCCCCATACAGTATAATATCTCCTTGTGGCCCCCATACAGTGTAACGTCTCCTTGTGGCCCCCCATACAGTATAACGTCTCCTTGTGGCCCCCATACACTATAACGTCTCCTTGTGGCCCCCATACAGTATAACGTCTCCTTGTGGCCCCCATACAGTATAACATCTCCTTGTGGCCCCCATACAGTGTAACATCTCCTTGTGGCCCACATACAGTGTAACATCTCCTTGTGGCCCCCATACAGTATAACGTCTCCTTGTGGCTTCCCCCATACAGTGTAACATCTCCTTGTGGCTGCTCCCATACAGTATAACGTCTCCTTGTTGCCCCCATACAGTATTACGTCTCCTTGTGGCCCCCATACAGTATAACGTCTCCTTGTGGCTGCCACATACAGTATAACATCTCCTTGTGGCTGCCCCATACAGTATAACATCTCCTTGTGGCCTCCATACAGTATAACGTCTCCTTGTGGCCCCCATACAATATAACATCTCCTTGTGGCCCCCCATACAGTATAACATCTCCTTGTGGCTGCCCCCATACAGTATAATGTCTCCTTTTGTTTTTTTCTTTTAAACGGGTATTTATCGCGATATATATTGTTATCGCGATAAATTTCTTAATATCGTTATCGTCTGAATATTTTTGATATCGCCCAACCCTAGTCTGACCCTGCCTCCCCTAAGCCAAGCTAAAAGTCCAGAGCCCGCTGACTGGCTTGTCCGATCCATTTCTCTGGAGGCCTCTGGTTCTGGTGGAGAAACAGGTTGATGGACTTATCTTAGAGTAGGCTGTGAGAAGTGGCAGCGTATAAAGCTGTCCAGTAAGATTGGATAAGGGCCCTGCAGTTCCTTGTTGGCACCTGAAAAAGGCTCCTGAGGTCAGGGGTTGTTCCAATGTTATGTCATGCTGTGTGATTTCACATGTACTGAGTGCCTGCTGATATTGTGTGAGGAAGAATTACTGCATTGTTGCCAACTCCTGTGCTGTATAGTGTATACATGCGTGGGTATTATGATACAGTTTGGATTGGGTGGTTGCAGTTATAATTATTTGGATAGCAGTGTTTGTGTGCTTCCTGTGCCATAGAAAGAATGTAGAGGGGTTTAAGAGGTCTCCAGCGAGTAACCCCAGAGAGGACGTGTGAGTTACTGTGTGTAGGCAAGACTATACTGTAGTGTTGCCAACCAGTGGATAGTGCTGCCTCGGAAGTATGCCCACAGTACGACTGGTAGAGAAAAGTGCCGCCTCGGAAGTGTGTCCACGGCACCACTAATAGTGCTGCCTCGGAAGTGTGTCCACAGCACTTTTGTAATTCACCAGGGGTGTGAGTACCTGGATAGTGAATTACAAGGAGCCACCCACGGGGTGGGTGCTACACAGAATAAGCGTTCCTCTGAGAAGGGAGCAGAGAAATGGGTCTCTGCAATTGATATGCAATGCGCAAAGGGCGCTGAAGCAACCATAGACTGTAGACAAATGCTAAAGAAACTGGGAGCAGGTGTGAATGGAACATTAAATGAACAAGTATGGCAGAAATTTCTCACTAATTTTAAGGGGTGGTTGGAGGACCATAACACATATGACCAGGCCACAATGTGGTATGATGTAGCCCCGGGAATGACTGACTGCCCATAAGGGAAAAGACACTGACAAAGGGACCGTGTATGAAATATGGGATGTGATTAAATTGGCAACAAAATAATTAATCATCCCTCATGAAGTACGGTCTAATATCCCCCCATAACCCACAAAAATCTCTCTCTCTCCAACAGCACCACCTCCATATAATGGCCCGGAGGGGTGGACTTGTCCTAAGTGTGGACAATAAAACCCAGACTCAAGAGAGAGATGCTCAGCCTGTGGGGGGCCCAAGCCACACTCCTATGTGGGCTTGTCCCCAATGCTCAATAAGACCCTCCCCACAGTCAGAGCTGGGCAAGTGGAAACACATGATTATAATGTTTATCGGCCATGGACTCCTAGTGAGTTGCTGGCTATGTGTAAGGCTACTTTCACACTCAGGTTTTGTGCGGATCCGTCATGGACGGATCCGTTCAGATAATACGGCTGTCTGCATCCGTTCAGAACGGATCCTTTTGTATTATCTTTAACATAGCCAAGACGGATCCGTCTTGAACACCATTGAAAGTCAATGGAGGATGGATCAGTTTTCTTTTGTGCCAGATTTTGTCAGTGAAAACGGATCCGTTCCCATTGACTTACATTGTGTGTCAGGATGGATCCGTTTGGCTCAGTTTCGTCAGACGGACACTAAAACGCTGCAAGCAGCGTTTGGTGTCCGTCTCCGAAGCAGAATGGAGACTGATGCATTCTGAGCGGATCCTTTTCCATTCGGAATGCAAATTGATCCGTTTTGGACCACTTGTGAGAGCCCTGAACGGATCGCACAAACAGAAAGCCAAAATGCGAGTGTGAAAGTAGACTAACACTTTGCCAGACCCCTGTACTGTCCTCAGTACTTTCCTTCGTAAATTGGAAAGTATCCAGACCGCATATAAAGCCACTTGGGCAGATCTGGAGAGTTTTCTAGAGACAAAAGTACTTAAGAGTCAAATGTTGGCAAAAGCCCCTGGTGCTGTCCCTATAGATAAGGCCACAGACAAGTCGGGCCAGAAATTTATCATGGCCCTTAAATCCTGGGTGAAAGAGCAACAGTACAATCAGACTGATATCTTTATGCCACAAACACCAACTCTAAGCAGACTGTAGCTGACTACGCCACAGCTTTAGAACAGCTCTGACTTGACTATGGGTATGAGACCGGAGACAGTAAGGACATGAGACTACTAAAACATACATTCATATCTGGATTAAAGGCACCCATACACGATGCTGTAAAGAAGGCTCGGGGAAATGCTATATGTCACTTTGTGTGACCATCAGGCAACCAGACTTAAATGGTGTAGACGGGGATAATGTATAACCCACGACACTTATTGAAGTCTGGAATAGTTCTTATGCTTGCTAGCAAGGTGCTGCTAATAAGGCTACTTTCACACTGGCGTTTCTGGGTCCGCTTGTGAGATCTGTTTCAGGGCTCTCACAAGCGGCCCAAAACGGATCAGTTAACCCCCAATGCATTCTGAATGAATAAGTATCCGTTCAGAATGCATCAATTCGGCTGCGTTTGGTCTCCGTTGCGTTTTTTGGACAGTCACTAAAACGCAGATTGCAGCGTTTTGGTGACAGTCTGACTATGCGGAGCCAAACGGATCCGTCTTTACTTACAATGTAAGTCAATGGGGACGGATCCGTTTTTCACTGAAACAATATGGTGCAATTGAAACCGTATCCGTCCCCCATTGACTTTCAATGTAAGTCAAGACGGATCCGATTTTTTTTAATGAATAATGCAAATGGATCCGTTCTGAACGGATACAAGCATTTGCATTATTGGTGCGGATCCGTCTGTGCAGATACAAGATGGATCCGCACCAAATGCGAGTGTGAAAGTAGCCTTATATGCAAGCAAAGAAAAATGGACACAGTCCAAATAGATAGTGGGCTAGGGTATGACAACAGCACTCCTCTGTATTGACAACACAATCTGACAACTACAGATGCACAAGTAATGGCTATCTTCTGAGAGAGCTATATGTAGTAAGCCGCACTGATTGTACTATGCATATTGAATCTGGTCTGTAATTCAACCAATAGTCCACACATTAAATAGGCCTCAGTAGTTGTTGCATTTGCTAATAGATACAATTAGTACCACACACTCTTGGCATCACTGACCTGGCCCTCTCCTGGATCACATCATACCTCACAGACCGGACGTTTAGCGTCTCACACTCTCGCACCACCTCCTCGTCTCATTCCCTCTCTGTTGGTGTCACGCAAGGCTCTATCCTAGGACCCCTGCTCTTCTCTATCTACACCTTTGGCCTGGCACAGCTCATAGAGTCCCATGGCTTTCAGTATCACTCCTACGCTGACGACACACAAATCTACCTCTCTGGTCCAGACATCACCACCTTACTATCAAGAATCCCACAATGTCTATCTTCTATATCACCCTTCTTCGCCTCTCACTTTCTAAAACTTAACATGGATAAGACAGAATTCATAATCTTTCCCCCATCTTGTTCAAACCCCCCCAACAGACCTATCTATCATGATCAATGGCTGCACACACTCCACGGTCACAAAGTCCGCTGCCTTGGAGTGATCTTGGAGTCTGCCCTTTCCTTCTGACCGCACATCCAAGCCCTTTCCACCACCTGCCGCCTCCAACTCAAAAACATCTCCCGCATCCGTGCTTTCCTTAACTTTGAATCTGCGAAAAATACTTGTACATGCCCTCATCATCTCCCGCCTAGACTACTGCAACATTCTCCTCTGTGGCCTTCCATCTAGCACTCTTGCACCCCTCTGCTCACTCTATCCTCAACTCTGCTGCCCGACTAATGCACCTCTCACCCTATTACTCCTCTTCCTCTCCCCTCTGCCAATCCCTTCACTTGCTCCCCATTGCCCAACAAATTCACTTCAAAGTACTAACAAGTGTTAAGGCTGGCCGGTACCTGTCTTAAGCAGTCTGGCTCTCCCAGGCAGCACGTCGGCATTCGGACGTCTGCTACTTCCGGGTGTGACGTCATCAGCAAGCGTCCTGCACGAGTCGGATCTCAGAGAAGCCGGGTGTACCTTTCCCTTCAGTCTGCAAGCTGTTCAGGTCGTTTTCCAAGATAACTGGTTTGTTTGGGGAGCGTGGCAACGTGGAGGAGGGTAGGAGGGTGTGTAGAGAGGGGGAAGTGTGCCGGAGGATCGCTTCTCCTCACTGCGTTCAGGCACATGCAATTGAAGTTTTGGCACCAATGGGCAGCATTGTCACATAGTTGGAGCTCATTGCCTGTCTCAGCATAACCTGTATCTAAGTTCATACAGGGGCTGCGAGTCATCTGGGCTCAGCAGGTTAAACTCTGGCAGCTGGGTCCTGGTGCCATTACTGAGTTGATTACTTACAAGGTTGCTGCTTGTGCACATGTTTGACACTCATCACATACACTACATACATACCTTAGACACATAGTTCGCACATCAGGCAGTTTGACGAAAAAAAAAAAAAAAGGGTACAAGTGGATTGTTAAATAAAGTTAAAAAAAAAAGAGTGGGTTGTTCAAATAAAGAAAAAAAAAAAAGGGTACAAGTGGATTGTTAAATAAAGTAAAAAAAAAAAAAAGAGTGGGTTGTTCAAATAAAGAGAATTTTTTGGGATAAAAAAAAAAAAAAACCTTTATCCACCAAGCTTCATCCATACACCTCTAGCATAGGTACATCCGCCAATACAGCTACACGCTCGCACGACATACACACCCCGTTTCATCTCGTAGACTAGTGTCATACGTCATACGGTCTGTTTTCCACAAATCCTATACTTACATACATCACCTACCACGTCTGTAGGTTCTTTAGCCCGCAGTATTCGTTTTTAATTAATCTGCCACGTCACAGATTCACACAAACTCGGGCTCGCTTCATACGTCAGTGGAAACGACTATCATACTCCCTGTCAGCCTCGAAGGCTTTTCGTTCAATCGTTTCACGCTGCTGGGGGGGGGAGAAGGGGAGGGGCTTAGATTCGGTCATCTTGTTTGTCAGCTTACGGGCAGCAGGTCGTAGGGTTAACAGGTTGTTGTTTTTTTCCTCTTCTCTTTTTCTTTGTTTTTTTTTTTTTGTTGTTGTTTTGTGGTGTTTGTTGTGTTGTTTGCAGTGGTCTACGCCATCTGCAACTTCAGCCAGTGCAGGCTCCTGCATGTCTGTGCCACATGTTTTAGGGCACATCCGGTCACTGTATGCACATTGAAGCCGGCGTGACTGAGCCGGGTGAATGTGGAGGCACTAGACCAGCTGCTGCGGCTTCATCCGGTTCAGCCGTTCCGTACATTCCTGGTGGAAGGGTTTTCACGGAGGTTTCACACTGGGCTCATCACCTTGCCCCAGCAGACTCATGAATGCCCCAACTTGCAGTCGGCTTCTAAACATGCTGGTCTGGTGGATTCACTCTTGGCAGTTGAGCTGGACAAGGGTTTCATCATTGTCCTTTCCAGTCCCCTCCTTTCTGCACTTGGAGGGTGAGCCCGGTGGGGGTGGTGCAGGGAAAATATTCCAATAAATTTCGTTTGATTTATGATTTGTCTGCTCCACATTCTTCCCACGTTCCTAGTCTCAACTCGTTGATTTCGTCCGAGGAATTTACTTGAAGTATACAGGGAGTGCAGAATTATTAGGCAAGTTGTATTTTTGAGGATTAATTTTATTATTGAACAACAACCATGTTCTCAATGAACCCAAAAAACTCATTAATATCAAAGCTGAATATTTTTGGAAGTAGTTTTTAGTTTGTTTTTAGTTTTAGCTATTTTAGGGGGATGTCTGTGTGTGCAGGTGACTATTACTGTGCATAATTATTAGGCAACTTAACAAAAAACAAATATATACCCATTTCAATTATTTATTTTTACCAGTGAAACCAATATAACATCTCAACATTCACAAATATACATTTCTGACATTCAAAAACAAAAACAAATCAGTGACCAATATAGCCACCTTTCTTTGCAAGGACACTCAAAAGCCTGCCATCCATGGATTCTGTCAGTGTTTTGATCTGTTCACCATCAACATTGCGTGCAGCAGCAACCACAGCCTCCCAGACACTGTTCAGAGAGGTGTACTGTTTTCCCTCCTTGTAAATCTCACATTTGATGATGGACCACAGGTTCTCAATGGGGTTCAGATCAGGTGAACAAGGAGGCCATGTCATTAGATTTTCTTCTTTTATACCCTTTCTTGCCAGCCACGCTGTGGAGTACTTGGACGCGTGTGATGGTGCATTGTCCTGCATGAAAATCATGTTTTTCTTGAAGGATGCAGACTTCTTCCTGTACCACTGCTTGAAGAAGGTGTCTTCCAGAAACTGGCAGTAGGACTGGGAGTTGAGCTTGACTCCATCCTCAACCCGAAAAGGCCCCACAAGCTCATCTTTGATGATACCAGTACTCCACCTCCACCTTGCTGGCGTCTGAGTCGGACTGGAGCTCTCTGCCCTTTACCAATCCAGCCACGGGCCCATCCATCTGGCCCATCAAGACTCACTCTCATTTCATCAGTCCATAAAACCTTAGAAAAATCAGTCTTGAGATATTTCTTGGCCCAGTCTTGACGTTTCAGCTTGTGTGTCTTGTTCAGTGGTGGTCGTCTTTCAGCCTTTCTTACCTTGGCCATGTCTCTGAGTATTGCACACCTTGTGCTTTTGGGCACTCCAATGATGTTGCAGCTCTGAAATATGGCCAAACTGGTGGCAAGTGGCATCTTGGCAGCTGCACGCTTGACTTTTCTCAGTTCATGGGCAGTTATTTTGCGCCTTGGTTTTTCCACACGCTTCTTGCGACCCTGTTGACTATTTTGAATGAAACGCTTGATTGTTCGATGATCACGCTTCAGAAGCTTTGCAATTTTAAGAGTGCTGCATCCCTCTGCAAGATATCTCACTATTTTTGACTTTTCTGAGCCTGTCAAGTCCTTCTTTTGACCCATTTTTCCAAAGGAAAGGAAGTTGCCTAATAATTATGCACACCTGATATAGGGTGCTGATGTCATTAGACCACACCCCTTCTCATTACAGAGATGCACATCACCTAATATGCTTAATTGGTAGTAGGCTTTCGAGCCTATACAGCTTGGAGTAAGACAACATGCATAAAGAGGATGATGTGGTCAAAATACTCATTTGCCTAATAATTCTGCACTCCCTGTACTTCCGTAGACCAGGCTATCCAGGTCATTCTTCAGACAGGCATGGGGGCTTGGCTGTCCAAAGCAGATGTCTCTGATGCGTTCAAACTGCTGCCCATTAGCCCATCTCTCTGGCAGTGGCATGGCATCAAATGGAGAGATGCGTACTATTTCGCCACCAAGTTGACGTTTGGTTCCTAGAGCAGCCCCAGTCTGTTTGACAGGTTAGCGCAGGCACTGGAATGGATTTTGTTGGAACAGGGTTGCCAGAATGTCATTCACTACCTGGATGATTTTCTGTTGATCGAAGAACCCTCACAGGCACCTGTTGACTTGCAGGTTCTCTTGCAGGTCTTCAAGGAGTTAAACATTCCAGTGGCCGAACACAAAACAGAAGGGCCTGCGCAGGTTGTCACGTTCTTGGGGATCTCTCTGGATTCACGTGCCATGTCAGCCAGTCTGCCACAAGACAAACTCGACAGAATCAAATCAGGTGTCCGTTCCTTGCTCATGTCTCAGGTTTGCACCAAGAGAGAATTGCAGTCTCTGTTGGGCATGTTATACTTTGCCATGAGGATCATTCCTCAGGGTAGATCATTCATTTCAAGATTGCTAGTCTTATTACAACAGACCAGTGATTTGGACGCATCAGTGCATCTTAATGCGAACGCCCGAGCAGATCTGTTCATGTGGGACAGATTTCTCAGTGGGTGGAACGGCATTTCCATGTTTACTCCGAGGGCCACTTCTGATTCTCCACACGTATTTTCAGACGCAGCTGCCTCGGTAGGTTTCACGGCCATATTTGGCTCACATTGGTTCGCCGGCTCATGGCCCACACACGTGCTACAGTTGCCGGGGTTTTCTCAGATGTCGGCATTGTTCGAGATCTATCCTATCGTAGCAGCTGCTATAGTCTGGGGGCATAGGTGGTCGGGTCACACGGTGGTTTTCCACACTGACAACATGGCGACCGCAGAGATCATTAACAAGGGCAGATCTAAATCGTTACTCATCATGTCTTTCATGCGTAGATTGACCTGGATAGCTCTGGAACAGGGGTTTCATTTTCATGCCCTGTTTTTGGCCGGGGTCAGCAACGTTGCAGCTGATGCTTTATCTCGTTTTGATTTTTCTCGCTTTTTCTTACAGAACCCAGAAGCAGACTCAGTGGGCACCCCGGTACCGGACTGGCGGCTGCTGGTCTTGGATTAGACTCTCTGATGGTGGTCGCCAGTTCACTCATTACCAAGTCTTTGTCGGCCAGTACGTTGCGGTCGTACCGCCGAACGTGGGTGGTTTTTTCGAACTTTAAGTTGGCATATCCTAGAGGTGACACAGGTCAGGTCAAGTATATGGTGGCTTTCGTGTCTTATTGTCATTCGGTATTGGCTTTATCCTACAACACCATTAGGCTATATTTGGCTGGGGTGCAGCATTTTTTGGCACTTCAAGAGCCAGACAGACCCTCTATATTTTCAGCTCACCCGATCAAGGCCATCCTCAGAGGCATTCAAAAAAGCCAGGTCACGGTCAAGTCGGTCCGTCGACCTATTAAGGGGGACACGTTTCGTAGCCTGTCGGAAGTTCTCACATTGTCACCATTCGGAGTCCTTCCGAGCCTGATGATCAAGGCGGCGATGTACTTGGCGTTTTACGGGTTTTTAAGACCAGGTAAAGTGACACAGGCCAGACAAGGGGCGGTGGCTCTCCGCAAGGGAGATTTAGTCAGGATGGGCAGTAACTCATTCGCAGTTGCCTCACAGCAAAACAAGGCAGGTAGGTCCCGGCCATGTAGTTAAGTTCTTCCAGACCACAAACGCATGGTGTCCAGTGACAGTCTTGGACAACCTCTTGCTGGCCCTTAGTCTTCACAGCCCCACCGACCCATTACTTCCATTCCCTGTTGGTCCACTGACGTCCAGCCAGTTCATCAAACATATTCGCATCCTGTTGACCAGTGTAGGATTGAATCCGGCTCAATTCTCGGGGCATTCTTTCCGCATCGGTGCGGCATCCGCAGCGTCCAAGCATGGAGTCCCTGTGCATATCATTAAACACTTGGGGCGCTGGCGCTCGGGGTGCTTTGTACGGTATATCCCGGAGCCACAAGCGGAGCTGGTCCAAGCATTCAGTACATTGGCAGAGTAGCACCTCAGGCCAATCCTTCCCTCACTGGTGGGTTTTGCCCCCTTTTTCAGGCATACCGACCTAGTGAGGCCAAGGCACACCTCAGGCCAATTAGGTAGGGGGGTGGTGGTTGGGCATCTTCCACTCGTTTAGGTCCTGACCACAAGTGTTAAGGCTGGCCGCAGGCTAGCATGGATTTGTGGGAGGGGCCGGTACCTGTCTTAAGCAGTCTGGCTCTCCCAGGCAGCACGTCGGCATTCGGACGTCCCCTGCCCACCCATTCCCATTCTTCATTCAGTCATTCAACCATCACATTCAGGGTATGCCCCCTTTTTCAGGCATACCGACCTAGTGAGGCCAAGGCACACCTCAGGCCAATTAGGTAGGGGGGTGGTGGTTGGGCATCTTCCACTCGTTTAGGTCCTGACCACAAATACATACAAGGCCGTCCATAACCTCTCCTCTCCCTACATCTCTGAGCTACTTTCCCGATACATCCCCACACGCACTCTCCGATCCTCACAAGACCTCCTTCTCTCCTCTCCTCTTATCTCCTCTTCCCACAATCGACTCCAAGATTTCTCCCGTGCATCCCCCATACTCTGGAACTCGCTACCCCAACATATCAGACTCTCACCTACAGTGGAATCCTTCAAAAGAAACCTGAAAACTCACCTCTTCAGACAAGCCTACAACCAGTGACCCTGCTGCCTCTATACCGCCATGACCAACTTCACCCGCACCTACTGTGTCCTTCTCCCATACCACATAGATTGTAAGCCCTCACAGGCAGGGCCCTCTCTCCTTCTGTACCAGTTTGTAACTCGTCTTGTTTATGATTAGTGCAATTGTCTGTATTATGTATGTGCACCCCTTATCATATGTACAGCGCTATGGAATCAATGGTGCTTTAATAATAAATAATAATAACACACACAGGCTCCACTCGGCTATGTTTGGAAAGGTCTATGTTTGTAGCCAATCATCCAAATCACATACACCATCGTTGTGTGTTGACTTTCTGGTGGACTCACTTATCATCCACATCCATGTCAGTGCTCTCAGGCTGAACTCTCAGATCACCTATGTCTTTGTTGCCAGTAATAACTACCGTAGAGGTAGACTGTTAGTACACATTCACACCCTGCCTTAAGAACCGTGTCCTATAGACATTGACATCGGCTCTACGCGTTTCAACGTGACATATATTCCCCACGTGTCTTCAGGAGCTAAATTTAAGATGCTTGTAAAGAAACAAATGCCCTGCACTGTTGTGTGCACGGGCCACAGCACCGGAGCCTGTGCACACAACAGTGCAGGGCATTTGTTTCTTTACAAGCGTCTTGAATTTAGATCCTGTAGACACATGGCGAATATATGTCACATTGAAACGCGTAGAGCCGATGTCAATGTCTATAGGACACGGTTCTTAAGGCAGGGTGTGAATGTGTACTAACAGTCTACCTCTAAGGTAGTTATTACTGGCAACAAAGACATAGGTGATCTGAGAGTTCAGCCTGAGAGCACTGACATGGATGTGGAGGATGAGTGAGTCCACCAGAAAGTCAACACACAACGATGGTGTATGTGATTTTGGATGATTGGCTACAAAAACCAAAGGGTGGGTTCCAGAAAAGGGTACGTAACTGGGACCAAGTAACATGCTGGAATTGTGGGAAGAAGGGCCATTATTCAATCAAATGTCCCCAGAGAGGTCAGGCTACTGCCCAGACCTCTCCATGAAGTGTAGGCAATCCTGTGAGTTCCCTCAACGTTAACTACCTCCTTGACACATCCCCAGGTCCACAACTAATCATTAAAGATGTCCCGAACTATTCGGCGGCGAACATTTCCCGGCGAACATCGCTTGTTCGAGTTCGCCGCGGCGGGCAAACATATGCAATGTTCGGTCCGCCCCCTATACGTTATCATTGAGCAAACTTTGACCCTGTACCTCACAGTCAGCAGACACATTCCAGCCAATCAGCATACCCTCCCTCCCAGACCCTCCCACCTCCTATCAAAAAGCAAGGACAGCATCCATCTTAGATTCATTCTGAAGCTGCAGTGTTAGTGAGAGCAGGGAGAGTGCTGCTGCTGAATTAATAGGGAAATCGTTAGCTAGGCCAGTGTTCTGTGTCCACTACAGTCCTCAAAGACTCATCTGATCTGCTGTAAGGACAGCGTCCTGACAGCACCCCAAAAAGCCCTTTTTAGGGCTAGTAGGTGCTACTGGTGGCAGTAGCTTGCTACTGGTAGGTAGCTACTGGTGGCACAGTAGCTTGCAGATAAAACAGTAAAACGATTTTTTCTCTGTAATATAATTCCAGTTGCCTGCCAGTGTGTGTCAGGCCCACAGAGTGTACTGTGCCCACCACTCATATCTGGTGGCACAGTAGCTTGCAGATAAAAAAAGTAATACAATTTCTTCTCTGTAATATAATTGCAGTTGCCTGCCAGTGTGTGTCAGGCCCACAGAGTGTACTGTGCCCACTGCCAGTGCCCACCACTCATATCTGGTGGCACAGTAGCTTGCAGATAAAAAAAGGAATACAATTTTTTCTCTGTAATATAATTGCAGTTGCCTGCCAGTGTGTGTCAGGCCCACAGAGTGTACTGTGCCCACTGCTAGTGCCCACCACTCATATCGGATGGCACAGTACCTTGCACGCATAGTACCACTAATCTAAAAAAAAATGACAGGCAGAGGCAGGCCACCCCGCAGGGGCCGTCGTGGTCATGGTGCTGTGATTTCCTTTGGCCCTAGAATAATGCCCAGTGTTCAGAGGCCACGTACCCTGAACTCGAAAAGTTCTGAGGACATAGTTGACTGGCTAACACAGGACACCCAATCCTCTACAGCTTCTGCTCGGAACCTTGACGCACCATCCTCCTCCAGCTCAGCTTCGGGCACCTCTCAAGTTACCACTCGCCCGCCTGCCGCCACCACCAACACTAGCACCACAGCCGCTTCACTTGATCTGTCAGAGGAGTTATTTACACATCAGTTGGAAGAAATGAGTGATGGCAACCATTATTGCCAGAGGATGTAGATAACCGGGATATGTCTCAGTCAGGCAGCATTACACACATGGACGTACGGTGTGATGATGATGATGTTGTACCCGCTGCTGCTTCCTTTGCTGAGTTGTCAGATACAAGTGAAGCGGTTGATAATGACGATGTGTCCGTGGATGTCATGTGGTTGCCCGCTCGAAGAGAAGAAGAACTGGGGGGAAAGTTCAGATGGGGAGACAGAGAGAAGGAGGAGACGAGTTGGAGGCAGGGGGAGGTCGTCGCAAGGAGCTAGTGGCACAGTCAGACAGCATGTATCGGCACCCGGGGTCAGCAAGACAGCACGCCAATCAACGCATGCTGTTGCCACCACCAGAATGCCGTCATTGCAAAGCTCAGCAGTGTGGCATTTTTTTTGTGTGTCTCCCTCTGATAACAGCGATGCCAAAAGAAACTGAGTCATGGGAAGTCCAACACCCACCTAGGTCAACTGCTTTGCGAAGGCACATGATCTCACATCACAAACGCCTATGGGATCAACACATGATGAGTACAAGCAGCACACAAACTCAAAGCCACCATCCTCCTCCTGGTCCAGCATCTTCAGCCACATCAACCACTGCTGTCCTCCTTGCCCCCTCTGAACCACCCGCCACTCCGCCTCTCACCTTCAGCAGTTCCTGCTCATCTGCCCACAGTCAGGTGTCTGTCAAGGAAATGTTTGAGCATAAGAAGCCAATGTCACAGAGTCACCCCCTTGCCCGGCGTCTGACAGCTGGCTTGTCGGAACTCTTAGCCCGCCAGCTTTTACCATTCAAGTCTGAGGCCTTCAAAAAATTTGTAGCTATTGGGACACCGCAGTGGAAGGTACCTGGCCAAATTTTTTTTTCACAAAAGGCAATCCCCAACCTGTACTCTATTGTGGAAAAGAAAGTCATGGCATTTCTGGCACACAGTGTTGGGGCAAGGGTCCATCTGACCACTGATACCTGGTCTGCAAAGCACGGTCAGGGCAGGTAAATCACGTACACTGCGCATTGGGTAAACCTGCTGGCGGCTGGCAAGCATGGAATGCGTGGCTCTGCAGAGGAGTTGGTGACACCACCACGACTTGCAGGCAGGCCTGCTGCCACCTCCTCTACTCCTCCTACTCCATCCTCTTCGCTAACCTCCTCGGCTGAGTCCTCTTCTGCTGCTGCGTCTTGCTCTACATCAACTGCACCCCCCCAGCTCCCCAGGGGCTATTCCACATCCCCGGTACGACAGTGTCACGCCGTCTTGGGGTTGACTTGCCTGAAAGCAGAGAGTCACACCGGACCAGCACTCTTGTCCGCCCTGAACACACAGGTGGATCAGTGGCTGACCCCGCACCAACTGGAGATCGGCAAAGTGGTGTGTGACAACGGAAGCAATTTGTTGGCGGCATTGAATTTGGGCAAGTTGACACATGTGCCGTGCATGGCACATGTGTTGAATCTGATTGTACAACGCTTTGTGCATAAGTACCCAGGCTTACAGGACGTCCTCAAGCAGTCCAGGAAGGTGTGTGGCCATTTCAGGCATTCCTACACGGCCATGGCACACTTTTCAGATATTCAGCGGCGAAACAACATGCCAGTGAGGCGCTTGATTTGCGACAGCCCGACACGTTGGAATTCAACACTCCTAATGTTCGACCGCCTGCTCCAACAAGAAAAAGCCATCAACGAGTATTTGTATGACCGGGGTGCTAGGACAGCCTCTGCGGAGCTGGGTATTTTTTTGCCACGTTACTGGACGCTCATGCGCAATGCCTGTAGGCTCATGCGTCCTTTTGAGGAGGTGACAAACCTAGTCAGTCGCACTGAAGGCACCATCAGCGACATCATCCCATTTGTTTTCTTCCTGGAGCGTGCCCTGCGAAGAGTGCTAGATCAGGCCGTAGATGAGCGTGAAGAGGAAGAGTTGTGGTCACCATCACCACCAGAAGCAGCCTTATCAGCATCACTTGCTGGATCTGTGGCAACGCTGGAAGAGGAGTCTGAGGAAGAGGAGTCAGAGGAGGAATATGGCTTTGAGGAGGAGGAAGACCAACCACAGCAGGCATCCCAGGGTGCTCGTTGTCACCTATCTGGTACCCGTGGTGTTGTACATGGCTGGGGGGAAGAACAGACCTTCAATGAGATCAATGAGGAACGGGACATGAGTAGCTCGGCATCCAACCTTGTGCAAATGGGGTCTTTCATGCTGTCATGCCTGTTGAGGGACCCTCGTATAAAAAGGCTGAAGGAGAATGACCTGTACTGGGTGGACACGCTACTAGACCCCCGGTATAAGCAGAAAGTGGCTGAAATGTTACTGAATTACCGGAAGTCGGAAAGGATGCAGCAGTTCCAAAACAAGTTAAAAAGTATGCTTTACACAGCGTATAAATGTGATAGATAAATGTCACAGCACAATGGGAATCTAAGAGGGGAAGAGGTGAAAGTAATCCTCCTTCTACCACGACCACGCGGGCAAGGACAGGACGCTTTACAGACGTGTTGTTGATGGAGGACATGCAGAGCTTTTTAAGTCCTACGCATCGCCACAGCCCTTCGGGGTCCACCCTCAGAGAACGACTCGACCGACAGGTAGCAGACCACCTCGCCTTAACTGCAGATATCGACACTCTGAGGAGCGATGAACCCCTTGACTACTGGGTGTGCAGGCTTGCCCTATGGCCTGAGCTATCCCAATTTGCGATAGAACTTCCGGCCTGCCCCGCTTCAAGTGTCCTGTCAGAAAGGACCTTCAGCGCAGCAGGAGGTATTGTCACTGAGAAGAGAAGTTGCCTAGGTCAAAAAAGTCTAGATTACCTCACCTTTATTAAGATGAATGAGGCATGGATCCTGAAGGGATTGACAGTGGGGGATTTGACTAAAAAAGGCCTGATGAGATGCCTTGGGCTAAAAATGGTCCACACGCTGCTGTATTTAATCTCTGCATGCCGGATGACTCGTGTGACTTCTCCGCCACCAACTAGGGTTCAAGCAGCAATGTTTTAGTGCACTTTCTGCCTGGAAAACATCAATTTTTCTGGCCGCTGCTACAATACCTATTTTTCCAGGCATGTGTACATGCCTAATTTTTCTGGCCTCTGGTGCTGCACTGTGGCTGCAAAAACAAAACAAAAAAAAAGGCACATACATGTGTCAATTCCCCTTCGTGATCGTTACCTTGTTGTGGTGAAGGGGCTTGTGTATCACAATGAAGCGATCACCTCTATGAGTGTGTTGGCAATGTTGGCACACCCCAGATGATAAGGCCGTTGCTTCATTGTGAACAGACCAAAAGCAATCGGCTGGATAATTTTGCATAGAAAAAACATAAATTTTCTTTGTGATCATCTAAGGTGATCATTAAAGCCTACTAGGCCAACAATGGGCCCACACTGCAGAATCATTGTTTTCTGGGTCACTTAACTGTCACTGAACTACCTCAGCATGACCATAGTCTTTGAAAAACCGCCATCGCCTGCAATCTCCCAAACGTGCGCACGAGCACAGTCATCACTACACCAAGATTGACGCATAGAGGAATACAATTTATGTCATGAGTGTGTCAACTATTTGCGGTTGTCTAAAATCTATTCGATACACGTCCCCTGATAGGGGACATAATATGGATTAAACTGATAAGAATAGTACTACTTAACACACCTCTCATATAGGGTGGCACAGTACATTGTACGGCGCATGCGCAGTGCCCCAAATTGGAAGTAAGAGGACCAACCAAGCATCTTTTTCCATCTCCTGGTTCCTAAAATCTATTCCATACACCGGCCCCGATAGGGGATATAACAGGGATTAAACTGATAGGAATAGTACTACTTAACATACCACTCATATAGGGTAGCACAGTACATCGCACGGCGCATGCACAGTGCCCCAAATTGGAAGTAAGAGGACCGACCAAGCATCTTTTTCAATCTCCCGGTTCCTAAAATCTATTCCATACACCGGCCCCTGATAGGGGACGTAACAGAGATTAAACTGATAGGAATAGTACTGCTTAACATACCACTCATATAGGGTGGCACGGTACACTGTTTGGCGCACGCGCAGTGCCCCAAATTGGAAGTAAGAGGACAGACCAACCATCTTTTTCCATCTCCCGCTTCATAAAATCTATTACATACACCGGCCCCTGATAGGGGACAAAACAGAGATTAAACTGGTAAGAACAGATTTTTTTAATTTAAAAAAAAAGAGGACAGCCTCTGCGGAGCTGGGTATTTTTTGGCCGCGTTACTGAACGCTCCTGCACAATGGCTGTAGGCTCATGCGTCCTTTTGCGGAGGTGACAAACCTGGTCAGTCAAACCCAAGGCAACATCATCGACCTCATCCCATATGCGTTTTTTCTGGAGCGTGCCCTGCGAAGAGTGCTGGATCAGGCCGTAGATGAGCATGAAGAGGAAGAGTTGTGGTCACCATCACCACCAGAAGCAGCCTTGTCATCATCGATTGCTGGACCTGGGGCAACGCAGAGAGAGGAGTCTGAAGAAGAGGAGTCAGAGGAGGAAGGTGGCTTTGAGGAGGTGGAAGACCAACCACAGCAGGCGTCCCAGGGGGCTTGTTGTCACCTTTCGGGGACCCTTGGTGTTGTACGTGGCCGGGTGGAGGAAGAGACCTTCAATGACGTCAGTGAGGACAAGGAACGGGACATGGCTAGCTTGGTATCCAACCTTGTGCAAATGGGGAGTTTGCGGTTGTGCAAATGGACTGTTTGCGGTGCGTTAAAAGGGGAGTTTGGTCTGTCAGAGTTTGGTCTGTCACTGTGAAGCGGGCATAACCCTTACACTACCTGATCGATACAACATCATACCTGATGTTTTAAAGCACGTTATTCCAAACAAATTAGGAATGTTAGGTGATTTATGCCCTTTATGGATTAAAACCTGACTCTGCGTCAACTACGTAATTTTCCATGGGAGTTTTGCCATGGATCCCCCTCCGGCATGCCACAGTCCAGGTGTTATTCCCTTTGAAACAACTTTTCCATCACTATTGTGGCCAGAAAGAGTCCCTGTGGGTTTTAAAATTCGCCTGCCTATTGAAGTCTATGGTGGTTCGCCCGGTTCGCGAACAGAAAATTTTATGTTTGCAACATCTCTACTAATCATTACATCCACTTGTGAGGACACTGGGAAATCATTAGACTTTTTGGTAGACAAAGGAGCAGCCCATACCCTAATACAAGACAAATATGTGCCTGAGGAGCTTATCTCCTCAGATAACATCTATTGTCAAGGGGTTGAGGGAAGTTCTGTTAAACTCCCACTAACAAAGCCTGTTAAACTTAACATTCATGATGCTGCATCTATTGTCACGCATGTGTTAGTAAGCTCAGATAGTCCATACAATTTGCTGGGGACTGACATGTAGTGATGGATGAACATCGGCCGGGGCGGTTCGCGATTGCGTGAACACGATCAAATGTTCGCGAACCGTAAGTTTGCTGCGGGCCCCATTCACTTTAATGGCTGACGAACATGAAAAACCTTCAGCTCATATTTGCGGCCACCAAATACTTAGTAGAAGTGTGCAAATAGTCCCACAACATGGACAGTGACATACTAGAGGGGGATCAATGACAAAAAATATGTATCTTAACCCCTTAGGGACCCATGACGTACCGGTACGTCATCTATAGTTCCGATCACCGGCGGGCGGTGATCGGGACATGGTGCCTGGGTCCCCATGGGGCTGTGGGGGGGACCCGATGACATGGAAGGCAGCGCGATGCCTAAGGAAGGCATTGCGCTGCCTTCCGGTGAAGAGCCTGTGAGATCCAGCCTCCTGGATCTCACAGGCCGGAAGCTGTATGAGTAATACACACAGTATTACTCATACAGCCAATGCATTCCAATAGAGAAGTATTGGAATGCATTGTAAAGGATTAGACCTCCAAAAGTTCAAGTCCCAAAGTAGGACAAAAAATAAAGTGAAAAAAAGTTGAAAAAATAACGTTTTCCCCCAAAAAAATTCAAAGTTTCAAGTAAAAATAAATAAAAACGGCATTTTCCCCAAATAAAGTAAAAAAAAATAGGGGAAAAAAAAGTATACATATTAGGAATCACCGCGTCCGTATCGACCGGCTCTATAAACATATCACATGACCTAACCCCTCAGATGAACACCGTAAAAAATAAAAACTGTGCTAAATAAACCATTTTTTTGTCACCTTACATCACAAAAAGTACAACAGCAAGCGATCAAAAAGGTGTTTGCCCACCAAAATAGTACCAATCTAACCGTCACCTCATCCCGCAAAAAATGAGCCCCTACCTGAGACAATCGGCCAAAAAATAAAAAAACTATGGCTCAGAATATGGAGACACTAAAACATCATTTTTTTTGTTTTAAAAAAGCTGTTATTGTGTAAAACTTACATAAATAAAAAAAGTATACATATTTGGTATCGCCGCATTCGTATCGACCTGCTCTATAAAAATATCACATGACCTAACCCCTCAGATGAACACAAAAAGTACAACAGCAAGCGATCAAAAAGGCGTTTGCCCACCAAAATAGTACCAATCTAACCGTCACCTCATCCCACAAAAATCATACCCTACCCAAGGTAATCGCCCAAAAACTGAAAAAATTATGGCTCTCAGACTATGGAAACACTAAAACATGATTTTTTTGCTTCAAAAAAGAAATCATTGTGTAAAATTTACATAAATAAAAAAAGTATACATATTAGTTATCGCCGCATCCGTGACAACCTGGTCTATAAAAATATCACATGATCTAACCTGTCAGATGAATGTTGTAAATAACAAAAAATAAAAACGGTGCCAAAACAGCTATTTCTTGTTATCTTGCCTCACAAAAAGTATAATATAGAGCAACCAAAAATCATATGTACCCTAAACTAGTACCAACAATACTGCCACCCTATCCCGTAGTTTTTAAAATGGGGCCACTTTTTTGGAGTTTCTACTCTAGGGGTGCATCAGGGGGGCTTCAAATGGGACATGGTGTCAAAAAAACCAGTCCAGCAAAATCTGCCTTCCAAAAACCGTATGGCATTCCTTTCCTTCTGCGCCCTGCCGTGTGCCCGTACAGCTGTTTACGACCACATATGGGGTGTTTCTGTAAACTACAGAATCAGGGCTTCAAATGGGACATGGTGTCAAAAAAAACAGTCCAGCAAAATCTGCCTCCCAAAACAAATGGGACATGGTGTAAAAAAAAACAGTCCAGCAAAATCTGCCTTCCAAAAACCGTGTTTCTGTAAACTACAGAATCAGGGCCATAAATATTGAGTTTTGTTTGGCTGTTAACCCTTGCTTTGTTCCTGGGAAAAATTGATTCAAATGGAAAATTTACCAAAAAATAGAAATTCTGAAATTTCATCTCCATTTGTCAATAACTCTTGTGGAACACCTAAAGGGTTAACTATGTTTGTAAAATCTGTTTTGAATATCTTGAGGGGTGTAGTTTCTTAGATGGGGTCACTTTTATGGAGTTTCTACTCTAGGGGTGCATCAGGGGGGCTTCAAATGGGACATGGTGTCAAAAAAAAACTGTCCAGCAAAATCTGCCTTCCAAAAACCGTATGGCATTCCTTTCCTTCTGCGCCCTGCCGTGTGCCTGTACAGTAGTTTACGACCACATATGGGGTGTTTCTGTAAACTACAGAATCAGGGCCATAAATATTGAGTTTGGTTTCGCTGTTAACCCTTGCTTTGTAACTGGAAAAAAATTATTAAAATGGAAAATCTGCCAAAAAAGTGAAATTTTTAAATTGTATCTCTATTTTCCATTAATTCTTGTGGAACACCTAAAGGGTTAACAAAGTTTGTAAAATCAGTTTTGAATACCTTGAGGGGTGTAGTTCATAGAATGGGGTCATTTTTGGGTGGTTTCTATTATGTAAGCCTCGCAAAGTGACTTCAGACCTGAACTGGTCCCTAAAAATTTGGTTTTTGAAAATTTCAGAAAAATTTCAAGATTTGCTTCTAAACTTCTAAGCCTTGTAACATCCCCAAAAAATAAAATATCACTCCCAAAATTATCCAAACATGAAGTAGACATATGGGGAATGTAAAGTAATAACTATTTTTGGATGTATTACTATGTATTATAGAAGTAGAGAAATTGAAACTTGGAAATTTGCAAATTTTTACAAATTTTTTGTAAATTTGGCATTTTTTTTATAAATAAAATTGATTTTTTTTTTACTTCATTTTACCAGTGTCATGAAGTACAATATGTGACGAAAAAACACTCTCAGAATGGCCTGAATAAGTCAAAGCGTTTTAAAGTTATCAGCACTTAAAGTGACACTGGTCAGATTTGCAAAAAATGGCCAAGTCCGTAAGGTGAAATAGGGCCGAGTCCTTAAGGGGTTAAAGGGAACCTGTCACCAGGATTTTGTGTATAGAGCTGAGGACATGGGTTGCTAGATGGCCGCTAGCAGATCCGCAATACCCAGTCCCCATAGCTCTGTGTGCTTTTATTGTGTAAAAAAAAAACGATTTGATACATATGCAAATTAACCTGAGATGAGTCCTGTTCTGGAGATGAGTCAGGGACAGGACTCATCTAAGGTTCATTTGCATATGTATCAAATCCGTTTTTTTACACAATAAAAGCACACAGAGCTATGGGGATTGGGTATTGTGGATGTGCTAGTGGCCATCTAGCAACCCATGTCCTCAGCTCTATACACAAAATCCCGGGGACAGGTTCCCTTTAATCCGGGGACATTTTTATGTGTCTTAAAGTGAAATTCTCTGAAATGTGCCCTGTTGGAGCCTAGAAAAATTGTATTTTAGGCCATGGGAGTACGGGCGGCCTTAAAAATTAGGCATTCGCTTGACATAAGAAATTCTGATTATGTGGCTCGAGGTGCATTATGTGGTCAATGGATAAAAATTGTACTGTAGGCCACTGGACTACAGGCCCCAAACATTAGGCATTCACTGGACAGAAAAGATCATGTGATTATGTGGCCGGAGGTATATTACACGGTCAATGGATATCAATTTTACTGCAGGCCAGTACAAATACAGGTCAAATACATATCTTTAAAAGAACTAAAAATATAAAATTGGATTAAAATCATGGCTAACGAAATCCCCCCGCTTGAAAAAAAAAATTATGATGATAGTTGAAATTCGATAACACAAATGCTGCACTACCCAAATGCACCATATAGAAAGTATGTTATTGGTATATCACACCCCTGCCTCAATTACTTTTCGGGGGGCAACTGGTATATCACAGCTGGCAAAGCCCGATTTTTTTGTTTGGACGAACCCCCATTTCTCCCGCTTGCACCTTGAGTGGGATAAAGAGATCTATTTCTTCCTCCTGGGGACTGACAAAAAACATATCGTGGGTTTGATATCTGGCCGCAAAGCTAAGTACCATAAATTGGACCATACAGTATCTATTTATTATTTTACCCCCTGATGAACCTGAAAAATATTAGGCGAAACGCTTCAGGGATTTAAGAGAGTAAGGGTGACACTCATCCAAAAAGTGCACTATTTACTCCTCACTATATCATCCTGTAAGCATTTTTTGTATGTAGGGATTTCTAGGGACCGGATAGCACTAGGTTCGGGGACAGGGAACCTCCACCATCTGGGGGTCGCCCTGGGCACAGCAAGACCTCTAGGGCTCCTAGGGAAAGCTGGTTCCTGTATCTAACCCTGCAATTTATCGGGTTAGAATCGTTACCCCGTACCCGTCAATTCGAGTGTTTATCCTGTCACCATGTTTGTTTTTCTTTTTGGGGTCACTACTCCCCCACTGAGTAATTTCAATAAGTGTAGTTTTTTTCACTGTTGGTATATACATACCTATACCCACTTTAATATTTAATAAAGGTAAATTTTAAAAGTCACTTTTTCCCATATATGCTTTTGACATTCAGAACTATTGTGACAAAACATCTCCTCAGAAAACTTTTAATGTTGATGACAACTGGTATATCACACCAGTATAAATTATTTGTTCCAATAGCGTTTGTCACTATCTGTAGCTGCGGTAACGCAGCAAAACCGCAAACCAATGCACTACCCAAATGCACTATATAGAAAGTATATAATTGGTATATAACACCCCTGCTTCAATCACTTTTTTGGGGGGGCAACTGGTATATCACACCAGTAGAAATTATTTGTTTCAATAGCGTTTGTCCCTCTGTGTAGCTGCGGTATCGCAGCAGAACCGCACACAAATGCTGCACAATACAATTGCACTATAATATACTTTCTATGTTAGAAAGTATATTATAAGTATATCACACCCTCAATAAGTCACACCTATACCAGTCCTTAAAAGGACTTTTGTGGCCCTATTAGCTAGCGTTTGTTGTCCCTAACAGTCTGTCCCTGCTCCACACAGCAACCTCTCCCTACACTGGCAAAAGACTGAATGTAATCAGGTCTTTTTATAAGGTAGGGGGTGTGTCCATGTGCTGAAACGTCTCAATTGGCTGTCCTATACCACCTGATGGATGTGTCATGGGTCAAAGTTCTTCACAATGTAAAAGAATATGGCGCCGGCGGACATCGCCATATGTTTGCCCGTTTGGCGAACTGCGAACGAGCAAAGTTCACCGCAAAATTACCGCCAGGCGAACCGCAAGGCCATCTCTACTGACATACTTAGTGCCATGAAAGCATCTGTGGATTTCTCTTCAGGAAAACCCCAAATCACAGCCCCTGTGCCTGAAGAGACTCTGTGTGCACTTATGTCAAAATTTTCACATTTTTGGGGGCGACTTCCAAAACAGACGTGGGTAGACTACCAGTAACTCCGGTAGTTGTGCAGCTGAAACCTGGCACTAAGTCGCCATGTGTACGACAGTACCCACTAAATTCTTCACAGGAAGATGCTATTGCAAATGATCTAAAAGATCTGTTGGGGAAAGGGTTAATAATCCCTATAAAAAGCCCCTTCAATACACCCCTATTTCCTGTGAAGAAGAGACAGACTGGAGGCTGACCCTTCACAGTCTATCGTATGGTACATGATTTAAGGGCAGTAAATGCTGTAACTGTTATAAATACACCAAGTGCCCAATCCACACACGCTGTTAAACCAAGTGCCTATAGATGACACATCTTTTACTGTCATTGATCTTGCAAATGCTTTCTTCTCTGTCCTTTCACATGAAGAATGCTGGCCCTATTTTGCTTTCACTTTCTGTCACAAGCAGTATGCATGGGTCGTTTTACCACAAGGGGCTGCCAATTCTCCTGATATTTTCTCTACTGCTCTACATTCTGGGTTGCAGTCCTGGCAGCCGGTGTTCGGTTACATTTTCCTACCTCGTGAGATTTCCCTACTAGTGTCGGCCGGTGTCCAGCTGAGAACATCCATCCGATCACCGCGCCTGTGCACTGGCCCGTAATTCTTCCCTACCCTAACTGCTGGTGAGGCTCCCGGCGTATGCGCACGCTGCTGTGAAATTTTCCTACCCCGTCGTTGTGCGTCTGCGCGGCACACCTCCTCATGTCATGTCCGGTGCGGCCGGAAGTGACGAGGGTAGGGAAATCTCACGAGATAGGGAAATGTAACGGAACACTGGCCTATCCGGACACTGTTCTTTTACAATATATAGATGATCTGTTACTTTGTTGTCACAGTCCTGAACAGTGTAAAGAGGAGACTTTATCTTTGCTTATTTTCCTTGCTGAAAATGGTTGTAAAGTCTCCAAAGAGAAGCTGCAACTTTGTAGCTCTACTGTGATTTTCCTAGGTCACTATTTCTCCAGATACTAAACACCTTACATCTGAGAGGGTTACTGCTATACAGCAGCACCCCCTGCCAAATACTCCAAGGGCTCTGCGTGCCTTTATTGGCCTTGTCAGTTACTGTCGCCCCTGGATTAGAGGTTGCACTCAGATGATGCAGCCACTATATGGCTGCCTCAAAGTAGAGACTTTTGTACTAACACCAGAAGCTGTGAGTGCATTTCATGCATTGAAACTAACTCTCACGTCAGCACCAGCATTGGGCTTCCCCAATTACAAACAAAATTTCACATTGTATTGTCATGAGCAAGGGAGATTTGCCTCAGGTGTACTGACACAGAAACACGGGGACCGTATGCGGCCATTGCATACTATTCTACCGGTCTAGATAGTATTGCTAGAGCACTACCTACTTGTTTCACAGCTGTCACCGCAGCCTCTGAATTAGTGCTAATAACAGAAGACTTGGTACTGTCAGAACTTTTGAGTATAAAAAGAGTCCATCATATAAGGCCTATACAGGTATATGAATAGGAACATTAAGAGAAGCCATTTTGGTCTGATTTTGTCTTATTCAAGAGGGTAATAGAAGTTCAAACCCTTGTGAACTTAGAATCACTAACTCAGATTAGACTTGTGTAAAGACTTTTGTTTCTAAAACTTAGGAGGGTTTGCATAGTCTGCCCTTGTGTGAGAAGAAATTTAGACAGGTCTAATAAAATGTATATACCCAGATAAGACACTAAAGTAGAAATGTGTGAGTTTTAGGTTAGTTGAAATGGATAGAAAGAGACTCTAATTTTCTTTGGGGTTTTTATATTAATCAATGTATAAGTGGATTTAGATTTTTATATCATCGATTGTGACCATGGCATCTCAGAGCACAAAAGTACAGAAGCACACGCTTCCGGGCGTGCATTGGCTTCCGATAGCAGAGATAGGGTGAGTCAGATAGTGTGTGCTGCAGCCTTAGTCCACCTGAATGATCCAAGGCTACCACACATTAATTCCTATGGAGCCCCAGCCTGTGGGGGTCTTTTAATAAGACTGGCGTTTTAGACGCTGGTCTTAAAGGAAATCTGTCACCTGGATCATCTTTATTCATGTAAAAAATATTGCCTAATAGCACACAGTACCTCATTTCCAGATGTACCTTTCTTTCTGTGATTCTTGTTTTCTATCTTCAGTAAAGCCACTTTGTTCAGTATGCAACTCAGCCAGTAAGGTGCCCAGAGGGGCGTTATTTTCTCTTGAAGGAGCCCAGGCACGCCTCCATCTAGTGCCCAAGCCCGCCCTCATGCAGAGACCATTTCATTGCATCATATCTTCCAAATCTCACGCATATGCAGTGACAAACACTGCCTGCGCATGCACTCCTCGTCTCCAACTGAGGGCATCTGCCTCAACTATGGGACTGGGCATGCGCCGAGCAGGGAAATGGTCGGCGGGGTTATGGTGTGATTGTGACCAAGCAGCGGGGTAGGCGGACACCGTGCAGCAGGGGCGTCATATCTGAGTGAGGAGGAAGCGTGCTTGGGCTCTGCATGACCCAGAGAATGAAAGTAACAGTTTTACCACTAAGGGAATTAAAGCCACCTGCACACTTTGCAGAATACGCTCGTTTTTGAGCGGCAGAAATGACACGCCAGAGGTGACATTTTGCGTTCCACCATGGAACAGGAAGGAGGAGGAGCTTTCAGCATACGAAGTTGGTGCACGCCTTACAAAAGAGGGCGTAAGCCAGCCACCATGGGAAGGGTCATTAGTAGAACCAGCAAGTCACTGAAAAGTGACTTATTTCCTTCCCCAAACAAGTGCTGTCTTTGGCAACAATGCAGGAGGAAGGAGAGACGGTGCAGGCATGGAGAGACGGGATCAGGGATCAGGACCCAGAGACTGGCACAGTATTCCTGGTGGGGTAAGAGGGGATGTACCTCATCTCCTCTTTTGAGGGGAGCTGTTTCTATTGATCATATCTTAATGTGGGGCTATACATTAATGCAAGTAACTAAGGAAAAGCTACACACAAGACAAAGGGCACAGAGTATGAGATATGCAGAAGAACGTTAAGCTCGTCTTACCCTAAATTGTGTTGTCATACATGTTTGGATAGAGTGGTTGTGGAGGAGTCCCCATCTTTATTCCAGAACATACAGGATCTAATTAAAACTGAGGTCAGCTCATCTTTGGAGCATTCAAAAAAGTCTTTACCCAGCTCATCTAAACAGAAGAAGATCCAGACTCAGAAGAGGAAGGTCAATTAGGGGGATCAGATTCGTGGTCAGAGGACCTTACAGGAAGGCCGCTATTCAAAGTAGAAAACACTGACCTATTATTAAGGGCAGTTAGGTCCACTATGGAGGTGGAAGAAGAAAAAGAATCCAGGTCCAGAAAGGATCTCATGTTTAAGAGCCTTAACCCCTTCGCACATTATGATGTACAGCTACGTCATAATGCCTCAGGGGATGTATGGAGCGGGCCTACTCCATACACGGCTAGTGATGGCTGTATCATAGAGCCGGCACCCACCTGCATTAACAGAAAGCGGCGCCCCTGTCATGTAACCCTTCAGGTTCCGCGATCAACGCTGATCGGAGAACCTGTGAGTGAAGGTAGAGGGATGCGACTCCCTCTGCCTAACGATCAGAGCCCCCGCATTGAAATCGCGGGGCTCCGATCGGTTGCCATGGCTGCCTGGATGCTGCTGAAGCGCTCTATGCCGGCCATGGCTTTCTCCATACTGAGCTATGCACGAGACATAACTCAGAATGGAGAGTGTAAAAATCCTCCTATTCACCCTAAGAACTCATACACAGGGCCGTTGCTCAGCCGTGCCCGTATTGCGGACAGCAAACAGTGGTTTTCACTTCAAAAATCAATTACCAAAGTTATTCAACGAAGTCATGCACAACTTTGTAAATAACTAACTTCGGCTCATCAGAGCCCATACATTCGAATACTGTTTGGAGACGAATCTCCGTACAGTATTATTCCCAAGTTTTGAACAAAGCAACATTGGATGTAGCATCTGAAGCTCGCTTCGCTCATCACTAGTCAGAATATGGCAAGGTTGTTTTTTTTTTTTAAGTAGTAAAAAAAAAATCTATACAAATTTGGGATCACCGCATTCATATTGAGCCGCAGAATAAGGACGGCGGGTCATTTTTAGAGCACAGATAACTGTGATGTCAAAACCCCCAAAACCTTGGTGGAATTCAGTTTTTTTTTGCCACACAAATAATTTTTTTCCCATTTTCCAATATGAGATATGGTAAATGAAATAGTGGCATAAAAAATGCATCTTGTCCCGCAAGCCCTCATATAGCTATGTGAACGGAAAAATAAAATAGTTTATTGGAAGAAAAAATTCAAAAATGAAAATAGACCTCGACACCAAAGAGTTAAACCAAGAAAGTCTAGGGACTTTCCTGTGCAGGAGAATATTCATTAGATCGCCCAACTGGGATAAATGCCCTGTCTCAATCTTGGGGAAAGGATATGTGTTATGCCTTCCCTCTTCTTTGCCTGTTACCCAGAGTAATACAAAAAATCAGGGAAGAGAAAGCAACTGTAATTCTAATAGCCCCATATTGGCCAAGGATAGTGTGGTTCTCATGGCTGAGGAAATTATCCCTGTCAGATCCCTCGGTGCTTCCCTAGAGGAAAGATTTGTTATTTCAGGGCCCTCTTTTTCATCAGAAGGTGGAAAAGCTGCATCATGCGGCTTGGATATTGAAAGAGGGATCTAAAGATTTTTGAACAAGTTATTAACAGGAGTAGTGAAGCGTACATATAAGTCATCAAAAGTGACAGGTGCCCCACCCCCATTTAGATGCCGCCCCCAGCTGTCAAAACCCCTTTCATCCTCTTGACAGGTCCCCCTCCCACCTTCGCTCCCCCTCCCAAATCTGAATAATGCATGCCTGGACATATCTAGAGAGAAGTTCACCATACCCCTTAATGTCAGTATACAAATTGAGCACAAACAAAAACGTTGTGTTTAAAAAAGTTTATTGAGCAGATAAACAACGTACAGAAATACGATGCGATGTTACAACACATAAATGTAAAGAGATGCAGCACTTACATATACTGTAAATTCAAGCATTCATGTTACAGCCGTGGTGATATAATAAATTCCTACACAAGTTCCCACATCACGTTCCCAGCCTCAGATGCAATGAGCGTGACCTGTACCCCATGCATTATACACCTAAATGGTTTCATCTAATAACGTTCCCAGCCTAAGATAATGCAATAAACGTGACTAAACACCCCCTATCATGTTCTCAGCCTTAGATAATGCAATGAGTGTGACTAAATAAGCCATAAATAGCTGACCTATGATCTAAAAACAAACCCCACACCAACAATGAGATTTACACTTTTGTTGGTAAATAATTGAGACCATTAAAGGGTTTCTGTCACCAGATTGAACCCTATTAAGCTAGCTGACATTAGCGATGTGCTAATGTCAGCATTCGGCGCAGGCGCAGTGAGGGAAAGACGCTTGCAGGCTGCCAGCTTCCTCACCGCACCTGTGCCAAATGCTGAACGGCGCGAGATTTCACCAGAGCACAGGGCTGGCAGACAGATGCGAGCGCTGCCTGGCCCTGTCAATCAGGACTTAGAGGTAGGCGACAAAGGTGGGAGAACGGAGCCTCTAGGAGCTCCTACAAAGACTTCCAGAAATGTTTCTGGAATTATCCAGAATTTGTTTTTCCAGAAAATCCTCAAGATGAAATCCTCTTCTTCTTCGTGCAAGGATTGAAGTCTCTGTATCGTAGTCACTCTTTTTATCATGAAGGAATTCTGTGAACGTAGCAGTTGTAAACATCATCAACAATGACATTCTCATCATGAAACAGCTTTTCTGAAGACATCTTTTTTCGTTGTAGATTGCATGTTCCATGAAGAATTTCACTCCCTATGAAGAAAAGCAGTATCATTATTTTGGTACATACAATTTGCATTGATCAACATGTACCTACAATTTTTGTTGTCTGCGAGTATTCTTTAACCACTTAAGGACCACAGGTTTATACCCCCCTAAAGACCAGGCCCTTTTTTACAAATCGGCACTCCACAACTTTAGCGGTTTATTGCTCGGTCATGCAACTTACCACCCAAATGAATTTTACCTCCTTTTCTTCTCACTAATAGAGCTTTCATTTGGTGGTATTTCATTGCTGCTGACATTTTTACTTTTTTTGTTATTAATCGAAATTTAACGATTTTTTTGCAAAAAAATGAAATTCTTCACTTTCAGTTGTAAAATTTTGCAAAAAAAACGACATCCATATATAAATTTTGCTCTAAATTTATTGTTCTACATGTCTTTGATAAAAAAAAAAATGTTTGGGTAAAAAAAAAAATGGTTTGGGTAAAAGTTATAGCGTTTACAAACTATGGTACAAAAATGTGAATTTCCGCTTTTTGAAGCAGCTCTGACTTTCTGAGCACCTGTCATGTTTCCTGAGGTTCTACAATGGCCAGACAGTACAAACACCCCACAAATGACCCCATTTCGGAAAGTAAACACCCTAAGGTATTCGCTGATGGGCATAGTGAGTTCATAGAACTTTTTATTTTTTGTCACAAGTTAGTGGAAAATGATGATTTATTTATTTTTTTCTTACAAAGTCTCATATTCCACTAACTTGTGACAAAAAATAAAAAGTTCTATGAACTCACTATGCCCATCAGCGAATACCTTGGGGTCTCTTCTTTCCAAAATGGGGTCACTTGTGGGGTAGTTATACTGCCCTGGCATTCTAGGGGCCCAAATGTGTGGTAAGGAGTTTGAAATCAAATTCTGTAATAAATGGCCGGTGAAATCCGAAAGGTGCTCTTTGGAATTTGGGCCCCTTTGCCCACCTAGGCTGCAAAAAAGTGTCACACATGTGGAATCTCCGTATTCAGGAGAAGTTGGGCAATGTGTTTTGGGGTGTCTTTTTACATATACTCATGCTGGGTGAGAGAAATATCTCGGCAAAAGACAACTTTTCCCATTTTTTTATACAAAGTTGGCATTTGACCAAGATATTTATCTCACCCAGCATGGGTATATGTAAAATGACACCCCAAAACACATTGCCCAACTTCTCCTGAGTACGGCGATACCAGATGTGTGACACTTTTTTGCAGCCTAGATGCGCAAAGGGGCCCACATTCCTTTTATGAGGGCATTTTTAGACATTTGGATCCCAGACTTCTTCTCACGCTTTAGGGCCCCTAAAATGCCAGGGCAGTATAAATACCCCACATGTGACCCCATTTTGGAAAGAAGACACCCCAAGGTATTCAATGAGGGGCATGGCGAGTTCATAGAATTTTTTTTTTTTTGGCACAAGTTAGCGGAAATTGATTTTTTATTTATTTATTTCTCACAAAGTCTCCCTTTCCGCTAACTTGGGACAAAAATTTCAATCTTTCATGGACTCAATATGCCCCTCACGGAATACCTGGGGGTGTCTTCTTTCCGAAATGGGGTCACATGTGGGGTATTTATACTGCCCTGGCATTCTAGGGGCCCTAAAGCGTGAGAAGAAGTCTGGAATATAAATGTCTAAAAATTTTTACGCATTTGGATTCCGTGAGGGGTATGGTGACTTCATGTGAGATTTTATTTTTTGACACAAGTTAGTGGAATATGAGACTTTGTAAGAAAAATAAATAAATTTCCGCTAACTTGGGCCAAAAAAATGTCTGAATGGAGCCTTACAGAGGGGTGATCAATGACACGGGGGTGATCAATGACAGGGGGGTGATCAATGACGGGGGGGGGGGGTGATCAATGACAGGGGGGTGATCAGGTAGTCTATATGGGGTGATCACCCCCCTGTCATTGATCACCCCCCTATAAGGCTCCATTCAGATGTCCGTATGTGTTTTGCGGATCCGATCCATGTATCCGTGGATCCGTAAAAATCATACGGACATCTGAATGCAGCCTGACGGGGGGTTGATCAATGACAGGGGGGGTGATCAATGACAGGGGGGTGATCAGGGAGTCTATATGGGGTGATCACCCCCCCTGGAAGGCTCCAGGGAGACGCCTGTATGTGTTTTGCGGATCCGATCCATCTATCAGTGGATCCGTAAAAATCATGCGGACGTCTGAATGGAGCTTTACAGGGGGGTGATCAATGACAGGGGGGTGAACAATGACAGGGGGGTGATCAGGGAGTCTATATGGGGTGATCACCACAGTCATTGATCACGCCCCTGTAAGGCTCCATTCAGACGTCCGTATGCGTTTTGCGGATCTGATCCATCTATCAGTGGATCCGTAAAAATCATGCGGACGACTGAATGGAGCTTTACAGGGGTGTGATCAATGACAGGGGCGTAATCAATGACAGGGGGGTGATCAATGACAGGGGGGGTGATCAATGACAGGGGGGTGATCAGGGAGTCTATATGGGGTGATCACCCCCCTGTCATTGATCACCCCCCTATAAGGCTCCATTCAGATGTCCGTATGTGTTTTGCGGATCCGATCCATGTATCCGTAGATCCGTAAAAATCATACGGACATCTGAATGCAGCCTGACAGGGGGGGTGATCAATGACAGGGGGGGTGATCAATGACAGGGGGGTGATCAGGGAGTCTATATGGGGTGATCACCCCCCCTGGAAGGCTCCAGGGAGACGCCTGTATGTGTTTTGCGGATCCGATCCATCTATCAGTGGATCCGTAAAAATCATGCGGACATCTGAATGGAGCTTTACAGGGGGTTATCAATGACAGGGGGGTAATCAATGACAGGGGGGTGATCAGGGAGTCTATATGGGGTGATCACCACAGTCATTGATCACGCCCCTGTAAGGCTCCATTCAGACGTCCGTATGCGTTTTGCGGATCCGATCCATCTATCAGTGGATCCGTAAAAATCATGCGGACGTCTGAATGGAGCTTTACAGGGGGTTATCAATGACAGGGGGGTAATCAATGACAGGGGGGTGATCAGGGAGTCTATATGGGGTGATCACCACAGTCATTGATCACGCCCCTGTAAGGCTCCATTCAGACGTCCGTATGCGTTTTGCGGATCCGATCCATCTATCAGTGGATCCGTAAAAATCATGCGGACATCTGAATGGAGCTTTACAGGGGTGTGATCAATGACAGGGGGGTAATCAATGACAGGGGGGTGATCAGGGAGTCTATATGGGGTGATCAGGGGCTAATAAGGGGTTAATAAGTGACGGGGGGGGGTGTAGTGTAGTGTAGTGGTGCTACTTTACTGAGCTACCTGTGTCCTCTGGTGGTCGATCCAAACAAAGGGGACCACCAGAGGACCAGGTAGCAGGTATATTAGACGCTGTTATCAAAACAGCGTCTAATATACCTGTTAGGGGTTAAAAAAAATCACATCTCCAGCCTGCCAGCGAACGATCGCCGCTGGCAGGCTGGAGATCAACTCTCTTACCTTCCGTTCCTGTGAGCGAGCGCGCCTGTGTGCGCGCGTTCACAGGAAATCTCGGCTCACGCGAGATGACGCCAATCGGCGTTAGCGTAGCCTGAGGGAGCCGCCGCGATGACGCCTTTCGGCGTTAGCGTAGCGGCAAGAGGTTAAAGCAGTGGTCCCCAACCTTTTTTTCACCAAGGACCAGTTTTATGCAAGACAATTTTCCCAGGGACTGGGTGGGGTTCTGGGACGGGGCTTAGGGGGTGGGCGGGGCTGACTGATTCACGCGCATAACAAAACCCAAGGTGCATATTAAAATATATAACACTATATAACTACTATATAAACTGACTATGGTCTCTGCTGCACTGGTCTCTGCTGCACTGTACCGTATTTTTCGCCCTATAAGATGCACCTAGGTTTTAGAGGAGAACAATAAGAAAAAAATATTTTTCATTACACCTCAGGTCAGAGCAGCAATCAGACCCCCAATGTTAATCAGACCTCAGATCAGACCCCCAATGGCTCAGATCAACCCCCAAACCTTTAGCCATCTATCAGCCCCCCATGTCAGCCATAAGCCCCCCATGTCAGCCATAAGTCAGCCCCCTATGTCAACCATAAGTCAGCCCCCTATGTCAGCCCCCCATGTCAGCCATAAGTCAGCCCCCCATGTCAGCCATAAGTCAGCCCCTCATGTCAGCCATAAGTCAGCCCCTCATGTCAGCCATATGTCCCCCAGGTCAGCCATCAGCCCCCAGTGCAAATAAAATAAAAAAAACACTTACCTCTCCTGCTCCTGGTCACCATCACGATCCTCTTCATTCTGCTGTCGGCTGGCTGTGTATAGTGGCGCACAGTGTGAGGTCACAGAGTGACCTCACACTGTGCGCAGCCCTGCACAGCCGATAGCCGAGCTGTGGACCAGGAAGCGGTGAGTACAGATCCTTCACCGCTTCCTGGTCCTTCTGTACTAATGAAGCGCTTACATAATGGAAGCGCTTCATTAGTACAGCGTTAAAGACTGCCCTGATCGCCGCGGCCCGGCAAACCATCTTCCTGGGCCGAGGCCCGGCGGTTGGGGACCGCTGCTTTAAAGCATTCGGTGCTCTTTGAACCAAAATCATTACTTGTCCCATAGTATCAATAATTTCAAAGGGACCTTCCCAATTACTTTTCCAAGGTCCACTCTTCATGAAGGTCTTAATCATTACAAAAGCACCTTTCACAAATTTAGAAGCATGTGTTGGTATCATGCGTTGCATTTTGGATGCAGCATATGGATGAATTGTACTTAAATTCTCTTGTAATAACTGTAACCACCTGGACCTTGCTATTGCATCTTTTTGAGGAGTAGACAAAAATGGTTTGTTTGGGAAAATTAATGGCATTGTTATTCCCGTCATCATTTCAAATGGAGTATATTGTGTTGTAGAGGAAACAGTTCCTCTTATACTCATCAGTACAAAGGGTACTGCATCAACTCCTGTATTCCCTTTGTCTAATAACATTTTTGCAATCCTTGTCTTAATTGTTCTGTTCATTCTTTCCACAATACCTGCAGATTGTGGGTGATACGATACATGGAACCGTTGTTGTACCCATAGAATAGCACAAGAAATAAATGTGAGCTGCTCCCGTTGGCCCAGGGTGATGATGGGAGAGATATTGGCACAGAGGAGTATGGCATCGCTAAACCGTCGACACAGATTACTTACCTAGGGATCAAAATAGGAAAATCGCCACATTCCATTTATAGATTGAATTACTCACCTCTGTTTACCAAAATTAAAAAAGATTTGGACAGATGGATGAATTTACCTCTATCCTTAATGGGACGTTGCCAACTCATTAAAATGATGGGGGCTGCGAAGCTAATGTATCCTTTGCAGACAATACCTGTTCTCCTGAGACATGCGCATATTAGTGACCTAGAGAAAAAATTCACTCGATTCTTGTGGAGAGGGAGGAAGGCAAGAATAGCGTTAAAAAAGTTGAAAGTTAGGAAGGACCAAGGAGGCCTTAATTTCCCAGATTTGAGGGGGTATAATATAGCATGCCTCAGCAGACACATATTGGATTGGGCAAATAAGACTTCGTTTTACTCAAATCTAGGTATCGAGAGTCAGCTGGCAGCTCCATGGAACCTGGTTTCTCTCCTTCACACCCAGGTGTCAAAACTCCCATTTATAGCGAGAAGGTCTCTTATTCTTCGGGACACAATCATTGCCTGGAAAAATGTTAGGAAGCTCTTTGGTTTGTCTTATTTGTTCTCAAAACATCTTCCTTTACAGGGTAATCCTAATTTTCCTCCTGGTTGTAGCGAGAAATCTTTCCAAGAGTGGGAGAACAAGGGAATTATAAAGTTGGGAGATTTGATACACGAAAGAGAGGCCAGATGGGCATCACTGGAGGAATTAGTAGAGAGATGGGGCCTACAGAAACCAGCACAATTCCCGTATAGGCAAGTACATAGTTATGTGAGGAGTATTATACGGGATATTTCCAAAGAAGGGCAAAAGAACAAGTTTGACTCCTTTCTGATGCATAAATGTAGGATGTCTATCTCAGAAATTTATAATGCTCTTAGGGCAACCTGGGAGGATCAGTTGGTAACTAGTCTGTTCAAGAGGTGGGAGAACCAGTTGGAGATAACGGACTTAGAGCCCATCGCTCGGGCAGGTATTCAGGCATTATATCAAGCAGTACCTAATGAACAGATGAGAGAAACACAGTTTAAGATTCTGCATAGGGCAATATATGGATTTGATTTTCCACCCTCCCAGGCTAGGCCGGATAGGATAACTGCTTGCCCAAAATGTTGCTCTCCAGGAACAGACTTGCTACATGGTTTATGGTCGTGCCCCAGTGTAGCTGGATTCTGGTCTCAGGTGTCCACAATTATGAAAAAACTAGTTAATATTAGGTGCAAATTATCACCACAGCTGGTCATATTTCAGGCTGAAGAGAAAGAAGCATCGGTTGATGAAAGGGGTAGGAAGAAGAAGGGTCTATCGGTTCTGGAACACAAGATTCTGCTAGAGGCAAAGCGCTGCCTATTGACACACTGGTTGTTGGCGAATGTTCCTAGTGCTGAGATGTTACAGAGCCGATTGAAACAGATATTTATTTTAGAATGGAGAGATGCAATTACCAGAAAATAAATATTGGGTAAAAAATGGTACAAAGTATGGAGGAGCTTTATGTTACAATACATTAATAGTTCGGAATATCCTTCTTTACTGGGACCTTTTAAACTTACAACTTGGTATCTACAGGAAGATTTGAAGGGACGATTGGGTACATTGAAAGTTTGATAATGCGAACGAGTAGTCTTATAAATCCGACTAACATCTGCTTTAGATTCTAGTAGCCGAGACGATCAAGATGGACAAAAGGGGGAGGGGGGGTGGTAGGGAAAGGAAGGGAGGCTGGGGGGAGGGAGGGCGTTTCCAGGGAGGGGATAAAGAGGGCAATAATAATATATGTTTCCGCTGATGTTAGTTAAATGGTGATTGTTATCCTCAAAATTTTGCATGGTCAATTGAATTTTCTCATTGTTGAATATGTCAATTGTTTGAAAGACGAAGGGGGGGAGGGAGAGGGAGGGGGGGAATTAGAGAATAAAAAGGGGAAAAACTGGGGAAAGTACATGTATTCCGTGCTGTAATTGAAATGACTGTTATATTTGATATCTTGACCAGCAATGGTTTTATTTGCAATCTACCTGTACTTTTCCTTTAATAAAAGTCTATTTAAAAAAAAGAATAGCACAAACTGTTTGCATGATTTTACCTGTAAAATGACTTCCTCTGTCAGAGGTAATCATTCTTGGGATCCAAATACAAAACACATGATTCACCAATGGCTTTGCTGTAGATAGAGCATCATCTTTCCTGACAGGTAAGATCTCTACCCATTTTGAAAATACATCTACCACCACTAATGCATACCTGAGTCCATGTTTACCTATAGGTAGAGGACCTGTGTAGTCTATCTGTAATGTAGACCAAGGACCGTCTGCAGGTGCAATTCATAAAAGTGGAGGCTTTTGTCCTTTAGGTCATGGGTTGACTTGAGCAAAAAGGAGACATGACTGAACACCTTGGACAGTCTTCTCTATTTTGTACCAGTAAATTTCTCTTTGAGAACTCCTAACAATTTTTCCTGACCCAAATGACCTAAACTCTCATGATTGTATTTGGTGAATTCAGTTTGTAAGTGTTTTGGGACAACAGGACACAGTTCCCCCTTACAGTCATTAAACAAAACCCCGTTTTCACAAACAAAGCTTTACCAGTTAGGAAAACAGACACGGATTTGTCTTCTTTTGCAGAAAAACAAGCAACTTGCAACCATTGCTACTTCTCAGGTTGATCCAAAACCACCCTGGTTTTGGATCAACCTGAGAAGTAGCAATGGTTGCAAGTTGCTAGTTTTTCTGCAAAAGAAGACAAATCCGTGTCTGTTTTCCTAACTGGTAAAGCTTTCAAAGATTCAGTTTCTCCCTCCAACACTCCTGTCATAGCTGCTTCCTTAGCCATTGCATCTACTGTGTTGTTTCCAATAACTAGCATGTTTGCCTTTCTTATGTTCTGGGACTTTGACTATAGCATAACCATTAGGATTTTTAGTCGCCAACTTGAATACTTCCTGGAGTGTATCACTATGAACCAGGACCTTGTTAGAGGAATCTACAAAACCTCTTTTCTCCCACCCTGGTAAATAGTCTGTCAGTGATCTCACGACATATGAGCTGTCACTATAAATGACCAAGGGACTCTTGTTTTCTTTCTCATCAATTGTCAGTACTGTCTTGACAGCTTCTAACTCTGCTCTCTGAGCTGAATAGTGTCCTGGCAGCCTATGCTGAACTGCATTTCCCCTCTCAGGATACCAGATAACATAACCTGAATAGTATTTTCCCTTTGAACAGTATCTGGAACCATCTACGAACACTGGTTCATCAAGGTTTTCTGCATCTCTCCTAAAAAGAGAAGAATTTGGTTCACAAAATGTCTCTAAGCACTCATGCGCTTTCCCTTCATACTGCATTAGTTGAGGAAGGAAATAGTTGGCCTTGTGATCAATCTCAATTTGCTTTGACGATAAAGTCAACAACCAATGTGCAAATCTTTGATGCGACACACCCGGGATGTTTTTCTCAAGGAGAAGTTTTAATGTAGAGATAGGAGTCTGCAGAATGATTTTGTTAAATCCAACTATGTGTTCTGTTGCCTTGACAGCAAAATGAACACACACCAAATGTTTTGCACAAGTTTAAAACCCTTTTTCCAGAGGTGTGAGTAGCTTAGAGAAAAATGGCCCAAAATCCGCTATTCTCCCCCTTGCAACTGCAAGAGTACAGCTGATACAGCCGTGTCTGAGGTATGAGCCTGCAAAGCAAAGGGTTCCAGAGGCATAGCTGTTGTCAATGCTGGAGAGTTTTGCATATTTCACTTTAAAAGTTCAAATGCCTTCTGTTGTTCCTCTTCCCATGGTCCAAAAGAGTCATCATTATTTTTCAAGAGATCATATAAAGGCTTAGCTTTTTCTGCAAACTCTGAATTCTCTGGAAAAGTTTACCAGACCCAAGAAATGTCTTAGAGCCTTGGGTGATGTTGGAATGGGAAGAGAAGCAATAGCTTCAATCCTTTCTTGAAGAGGCTGTCTCTTTCCTGGGCTGATTAGCACTCCAAGATATCTCACTTCAGTTTGCAACAGCTTGACCTTCTTGGTGTTCATTTTCAAACCTGCTTCCTCCAACAATAAAAACAATTCTGCTAAGAGAGACAAATGTAACTCTCTATCCTCTGTGGCTAGAAGAATGTCATGAACATATTGCAACAGACAATCTGGTCTTGAAAACATGGACAATTCTTTTGCAACTGCCTGATGCAATATGCTGGGTGATAAATAAGCTCCTCGAGGCAATCTGCAAAATACATATTGCTGATCCATGAAAGAAAATGCAAACTTGTATTGACAACTCTTTGCAAGAGGAATGCTGAAAGAACCATTACTTATGTCTAAAACAGAGAAAAACTTTGCCTTAGCATTCAATCGTGCCGTCATGTCATGAGTATCTGCAACAATGGGTGCCACAGTTGGGGTATACTTATTCAGAAATCTTAGGTCCAATAACATTTGGTATGAACCATCAGGCTTCATGGTACACCACAGGGGATTGTTCGTTACTGAATTGGCCTTTCTAATGACACCTTGATCAAGCAGTTCCTGGATGGATTTTAGACATAGGACTAATTGATTCAGGTGGCAATTTGAACAGCTTTTGAGGAGGAGGATCTCTCCCTTCCACATTTACAAGCACTTCGTTCATTTTGCCCACTTCATTTCTGAATTGTGCCCACAAAGAAGGAGTACATTGTACAATTCCTTTTAAAACTACAAACCGGATTCCAAAAAAGTTGGGACACTATACAAATCGTGAATAAAAAATGAATGCAATGATGTGGAGGTGCCAACTTCTAATATTTTATTCAGAATAGAACATAAATCACGGAACAAAAGTTTAAACTGAGAAATTGTACCATTTTAAGGGAAAAATATGTTGAATCAGAATTTCATGGTGTCAACAAATCCCCAAAAAGTTGGGACAAGGCCATTTTCACCACTGTGTGGCATCTCCCCTTCTTCTTACAACACTCAACAGACGTCTGGGGACCGAGGAGACCAGTTTCTCAAGTTTAGAAATAGGAATGCTCTCCCATTCTTGTCTAATACAGGCCTCTAACTGTTCAATCGTCTTGGGCCTTCTTTGTTGCACCTTCCTCTTTATGATGCGCCAAATGTTCTCTATAGGTGAAAGATCTGGACTGCAGACTCGCCATTTCAGTACCCGGATCCTTCTCCTACGCAGCCATGATGTTGTGATTGATGCAGAATGTGGTCTGGCATTATCTTGTTGAAAAATGCAGGGTCTTCCCTGAAAGAGATGACGTCTGGATGGGAGCATATGTTGTTCTAGAACCTGAATATAATTTTTCTGCATTGATGGTGCCTTTCCAGACATGTAAGCTGCCCATGCGACACGCACTCATGCAACCCCATACCATCAGAGATGCAGGCTTCTGAACTGAGCGTTGATAACAACTTGGGTTGTCCTTGTCCTCTTTGGTCTGGATGACATGGCGTCCCAGATTTCCAAAAAGAACTTTGAATCGTAACTCGTCTGACCACAGAACAGTCTTCCATTTTGCCACACTCCATTTTAAATGATCCCTGGCCCAGTGAAAACGCCTGAGCTTGTGGATCTTGCTTAGAAATGGCTTCTTCTTTGCACTGTAGAGTTTCAGCTGGCAACGGCGGATGGCACGGTGGATTGTGTTCACTGACAATGGTTTCTGGAAGTATTCCTGAGCCCATTCTGTGATTTCCTTTACAGTAGCATTCCTGTTTGTGGTGCAGTGTCGTTTAAGGGCCCGGAGATCACGGGCATCCAGTATGGTTTTACGGCCTTGACCCTTACGCACAGAGATTGTTCCAGATTCTCTGAATCTTCGGATGATGTTATGCACAGTTGATGATGATAGATGCAAAGTCTTTGCAATTTTTCGCTGGGTAACACCTTTCTGATATTGCTCCACTATCTTTCTGCGCAACATTGTGGAAATTGGTGATCCTCTACCCATCTTGGTTTCTGAGAGACACTGCCACTCTGAGAAGCTCTTTTTATACCCAATCATGTTGCCAATTGACCTCATTAGTGTTAATTAGTCTTCCAGCTCTTCGTTATGCTCAAATTTACTTTTTCCAGCCTCTTATTGCTACTTGTCCCAACTTTTTGGGGATTTGTTGACACCGTGAAAATTGGAATCAACGTATTTTTCCTTTAAAATTATATATTTACTCGGATTAAACGTTTGATCTGTCATCTACATTCTATTACAAATAAAATATTGACATTTGCCATCTCCACATCATTGCATTCAGTTTTTATTCACAATTTGTTTAGTGTCGCAACTTTTTTGGGATCCGGTTTGTACATGATCCCCAGTATCTGGCCACAAATGTTCTGAAGAAATAACTTCTGTTAAGCAAACTGTACCAACATGACTGTATTTAGTGGGATCAATAACTACAGGCTTAGATCCATCAACATCTTTCCAGATCACCCTATTTTCTGTCAATAACCCAACCCCATTTTTTCATTATGTCAGTTCCTATGATGTTTTCAGTTAGTACTATGCCAAATATCAATTTTAGTTCTCGGATAGCCAGGAATTTCGAAAACAACATTCTGATCTAAAGTCGCTTTTGTGCCGCTCTTCCCACTAAAACCAACAATTGTACAGGTGCATTTGGAATTAGAGGCAGGTCCTGATTAGTCATGCTTAATTGAGCTCCTGTGTCAATGAGAAATGTAACCTCTTTGCCCTGTAAGGATCCCCTTACAAATGGTTTCCCACTCTCATCCAATGAAACTGAAGCTACTAATTCCATAGGACGAGGGGTCAGAGTTCGTCTTAGTCATGGGGAAGGTAACAAACCAGTTGTCCCCTCAATTTTATCACCATAAGATTACCCCTTCTCCCTTGTGTTATTCAATGTTATTTCTCTAATTTGCCTTATTAAAGGTGCATACGGTGATTGTGACTGATCCTGCTCTGGAGGAGCTGTTGGCACAAAACCATTTTCTTTCCCTGAATTTTGTGTCTCACTAAAGAATTTCCTACATTGCCATTTTAAATGTCCTATTTTCCCACAATGATAACAAGTAACTTGTCCTCTTTGAAACAACACCTTTCCTTTCTGTTTGGAATGTTCTCCTTTCATGGGAGGGTTTGCTTTAAGATGATTTGAATTGGTTACCTGTTTTTCATCCTTTTTTTGGACAGCAACAACTTTGGCCTTAACACTACTTTGTTTCATTGATCTCCTTATCTGATCAATAAATGTTGCTGCGTCTTATAAAGTAGGTTTTCCTAATGCTATCTCTCTGGAGACTGGATCAAGGTATTTAAATTGTTTCACAAATGACTTTATCATTGAGGTGCGTTCAGAATCATTCTCAATTTCCATGACCATTCTATAAGCCTGTTCAAATTTTATTAAGAATGCAAATGGATCATCCTATAAAGTTGCCTTTAACATGTCAAGGATTTCAAATGTAGGAGTAGATTCTCCATTAGTAAATAAAAGTAGTTGCCTCAATCGATCTGCTGGGGAACTATGTATTATTTCACGCTCATCATTAACTCTTAGCGTGATCTCTAATCTCCTTGCCATATGTGACGGAAGCCATACTTTAAATACTTAGTTTTTCTGTTCATTATTAAGGTTAAACTTAGCAGTATTAGATTCAAAGATTTCAGCATTGTGAAATGCATCCATGTTATCATTATAAGCTGGGATATCTTTAGTTTGGCTGCCCTATCATGCCCTATCATGTAATTTCCTCCTCCTGACTTCCTCAACCTCTATTTCTTCATTTACATCAGCTGGACTAGTGTCTAGAACGTAGGACGCACCAGTATCTCTGCCACTTTTTGTAAGAACAGAAACTTTTTTCATACTGTGGCCTAATTTTGATATTAGTTGTGTCCTAGTTTCTATCTGATCTTCCAGATACTTCTACAATATGTGTTGTGCCAAATGTTGACAATTAGGACAATCATTAAAATCATCCTCTTCTAAATGTTCCTGTGTGTCTGTACAGTATTATGTGTATATTATTCACACATATACTATGTGTCTGTATCTGTGGCTGCCTGTCTTCAAGAACTAATATATTGAATATTTTACCACATGTAACACATTTCTGAGCTTCTTCTGTAATCTATCTATACACAACTTTTTATAAATTATTTTGTTCTTCTCTATAAAAAATTGCCCATAATTGTGCATTAGTATGACTACTCACAACTCTAAACTCCAATTTACTTTTATCAGAATAGGAATCAAGAAATTCCATGACTTACTCAGATATTACAATGTCCTCAATGTCCCCTTCACGTCCTCTTCCACAGTCAATGGAAGGATCCCTGTGTAGTAAATTCTTTCTTCACAGGCCTTCGTCTGGGAAGTGGCACTTTGAACGCGTGCAACAGATGTGTGGCTCATCCTACCTCATTAGGTTCTTTGTTGTTTTCCTAAAGCTTGTAAAATAGTTACTCTCTAGCCCCCCCTTTGCAAGCAGAAGGAAACAAAAAAAAAATCTGTTACTGGCTGGCCACTGTTAAATATCGTCCAGCACTTCTTAATTTTGCAAGAAATGCTTCAGAAGGAGCCCAACACAATATCGAGAGTTCTTGGTGAAAGATAAAAATGAAAAGGATTTAATTTGCATAAAAGGAAAAGGTTACAAAACTTGGGAAGAAAAAGATAGATAAAGCACAACAAAAGAATCTCAAAGTAACAAGCAAGCACTTAAACAAATTAAAAGGAATGGAAAAGCAATTCCGCAAAGTAAAATGTATGTGTGAATCTGTGTGTGTAGAGAGCAACAGGTGTCTGTCAAAGAATGCTCTCCCAATGTCATGAGACAAAGCCCTTTTTAAAGTCTGCATCTCCATAAGTAGTGAAGCGTCTATATTATTCGTCAAAAAGACAGGTACCACTCCCCTTTTATTGTTTACCAAAACCCCTCTCGTCAACACGCCCCTTTTGTCCTCTTGACAGGTCCCCCGCCCCCACCCCTTCGCCTCCTCCCTCCCATTTGCCTCCTCCTTCCCAAATTGGAATAATGCATGCCTGGACATGTCTAGAGACCACATTATATTATTACCCACCCAAATCTGAATAATGCATGCCTGGACATGTTTAGAGACCACATTATATTATTATGGTAGATAGCGACCTCCTCTCAGGGCAGGGGTCTCATGTATTTTGCACTTATATTATTATGGTAGATGCGTGCCTGGACATGTCTAGAGGCCCGCACAGCGAGCCCCCTTATTGACAGTAAACCAATTGAGCACAAACAAAATAAAAGTTTTAAAAACTTTATTGAGCAGATAAACAACTTGCAGAAAAAGCGGCAATGTTACAACACATATATAAATACAAAAATACGTTTAGCACGGATACAATATACATTACATTAATAATATCTACACATAATCAGTATTCACACAAAAATACGTTTAGCTGGGTTACAATATACATTACATTAATAATATCTACACATAATCAGTATTCACAAGCTTAACCAAGAAGATTGTAACATTGGCGATGTCCTTCTTTTAGGTAACAGACTACCCTGTCTTATACCCATAGGTGTGGAGGGGTCGGTCAGGAGAGTGCGATTAGGTGTGGCACTTACAGTCAACTCATTCAAGTTCGTTTTAAAACCGTCCAGAATCTCTCTAGTAGATGAATTACCCACAACAGTAGACGGCATATTTATGTCCGCCATGGCATGCAAAAATGCAACCCAGCCTGGAGGGTTTTTGTTTTTTCGCAGTCTGTGGTTTTGCGTGGCATTGCGCACAAGATCCATCATGTTAGAACCAGGAATAACATCACCCTTATAAATAAATTCACCTTTATCATTCCACGTTGTAACACTGGCATTCTGCTTCAACCTGCTTAACAAAAGTTCAGCGTTTTTCTTAAAACGGGGATTGACATTTGTTACAATTTCAAGGACAGAATCGTATTTATTAGCGGTTGTATTTGGCAGTTGTTGATGATCAGGATCAGATTGGTTAACAAGGTTTAAAGTCGCTAGCTCTTTAGTCTCCTGTTTGGCTAGAACCAAGTATCTTTGCATTATATCGGTGTATCTTTTAATTTTCACATCAACCGGCAAGCCAGAGCTGTGTAAAATACCATTAATTTCATCATCCAAGCGTTGTATCACGCTCTGCCTTACACCGGTCTGTGGTGTAAAGACCTGGCTCATCCTCTTGAGCTTGTGTTTTGAAACCAAGTACATTTTCTCTGCATGATCCATTATTTGTTAAAAAGCAAACTTGTTATTAATGGAATTTCAAACCCCAATAGCGGTCCTATGAAACCAACTGATTCACTAAGCGCTTCTTTTTCATTATGGGGATTGTTTTATCACACAGCCGCCTTATAGCCTTACGCCACTTCTTTAGTATCTTCTTCTGACGTTCCTGTAGCGGAATTCGTCCTTTTAGGATGTTTAAGGCGATCTCACCTATGGCAGCTATTAAATCATCGCTCGCATGGCGCAAAATAGATTTTCTGACAGATGGTGTCGCTTTTGCAAGCGTTTTTAAGAGAGCCCAATTACGGCGTAATCTCTCCGACATCTTGTCGCTGCTGTGTAAACGTCCTAGAATGCGCGTAACCTTATAAATCTCACTTTTTAAAACTATTTCTCTTCTGGATATACACAGCCGGCAATGCTGGCGGTAAGAACCCCGACCTTAAAGTTGCTCTGGTGTAGTAGCCCTTAAATCTACTAGCAGGTGGCCATAAGGATCCCGCGTAAAGCATCCAAGAAGAAGTGTGTTTTCCCAGGATACATTTGTCTCGCTAATGTTAGAATTTGCAATTTATCACGCGGATTATTAAAGAGAACCATGTACTTGGTGTTTAAATTTATCGTTCTACTCTTTTTACCCTGACAAAATATGTTCTGCACCAGATACAATATACAGGGTGGGCCATTTATATGGATACACCTTAATAAATCGGGAATGGTTGGTGATATTAACTTCCTGTTTGTGGCACATTAGTATATGTGAGGCGGGAAACTTTTCAAGATGGGTGGTGACCATGGCGGCCATTTTGAAGTCGGCTATTTTGAATCCAACTTTTGTTTTTTCAATAGGAAGAGGGTCATGTGACACATCAAACTTATTGGGAATTTCACAAGAAAAACAATGGTGTGCTTGGTTTTAACGTAACTGTATTCTTTCATGAGTTATTTACAAGTTTCTGACAACTTATAAAATGTGCTCAAAGTGCTGCCCATTGTGTTGGATTGTCAATGCAACCCTCTTCTCCCACTCTTCACACACTGATAGCAACACCGCAGGAGAAATATTAGCACAGCCTTCCAGTATCCGTAGTTTCAGGTGCTGCACATCTCGTATCTTCACAGCATAGACAATTGTCTTCAGATGACCCTAAAGATAAAAGTCTAAGGGGGGCAGATCGGGAGACGTTGGGGACCATTCAACTGGCCCACGAAGACTAAGCCACTTTCCAGGAAACTGTTCATCTAGGAATGCTCGGACCTGACACCCATAATGTGGTGGTGCACCATCTTGCTGGAAAAACTCAGGGAACGTGCCAGCTTCAGTGCATAAAGAGGGAAACACATCATCATGTAGCAATTTCGCATATCCAGTGGCCTTGAGGTTTCCATTGATGAAGAATGGCCCCACTATCTTTGTACCCCATATACCACACCATACCATCATTTTTTTTGTTCCAACAGTCTTGGAGGGATCTATCCAATGTGGGTTAGTGTCAGACCAATAGCGGTGGTTTTGTTTGTTAACTTCACCATTCACATAAAAGTTTGCCTCATCATTGAACAAAATCTTCTGCGTAAACCTAGGGTCCTGTTCCAATTTTTGTTTTGCCCATTCTGCAAATTCAGTGCGCCGATCTGGGTCATCCTCGTTGAGATGCTGCAGTAGCTGGAGTTTGTAAGGGTGCCATTTGTGAGTAGCTAATATCTGCCGAAGGGATGTTCGACTAATGCCACTCTCCAGTGACATGCGGCGAGTGCTAGGCTGTGGGCTCTTGCTGAATGAAGCTAAGACAGCCACTGATGTTTCTTCATTAGAGACAGATTTCATGCGTCCACATTTTGGCAAATCCAACACTGAACCAGTTTCACGAAAGTTAGCAAGCAGTTTGCTAACTGTAGCATGGGAGATGGGTGGTCTCGTAGGGTGTCTTGCATTGAAATCTGCTGCAATGACCCGGTTACTGCGTTCACCAGACATCAACACAATTTCTATCCGCTCCTCACGTGTTAACCTTGGCGACATGTCAATGGCTGTAAACAAAGAGAAACTTGTAAATAACTCATGAAAGAATAAAGTTACGTTAAAACCAAGCACACCATTGTTTTTCGTGTGAAATTCCCAATAAGTTTGATGTGTCACATGACCCTCTTCCTATTGAAATAGCCGACTTCAAAATGGCCGCCATGGTCACCACCCATCTTGAAAAGTTTCCCCCCTCACATATACTAATGTGCCACAAACAGGAAGTTAATATCACCAACCATTCCCATTTTATTAAGGTGTATCCATATAAATGGGCCACCCTGTACTTAGATTTCTATGATGCACGTACTTGGTGAATGCCTTTTCAAGCTCGCTGTTTTCACTAGCGGAATCCATAAGATCATCAACAATAGTCAAATTTACCTTGTCGGGTGGGAATAACTCATCATCTACAAACGTATGCGGCAGGCCTTCAATAAACCTGATGTGTGGAAAGCATAGAGAAAGTTCGTCATAAAGTTTTTGCCAACAAGCATAAAACCAAACAATATTATCGGGCTTGTGTGATAAATGCGTGTCAGTATTTTCTAACAGTTTTCTTACAAAATAACTCTTTCCAGAGTTGGACGGTCCTGCTAAAATGCATGAAAAAGGGTGTTGTAGGTGTGTGTCCATGGTATTAAAAACCAAACGCTCTCGTTGTAAAATCGCGTGTTGGCGGCCTTTCAAAAACAGGATCCAGGACCTTCTTAAAAAGAGCAACTAGTTCACCTGGAAAAAGAATGGTGTAACGGTGTCATAACGTTATTAGAACCCGAAAGGTAGCGTGGTAAAATCGTGTATACACACCTCTGCGTTTTGCGCAATGGTTTTGTCTCAATCTGCCACAACTGCTTATTTCTAACAAAACCTGGTTGCACCACAGATATGGCATTCAAGATCACTGTTTAGGATGTAATCCAGAACTAAATTCTTCAGGCTGTCAAAATTAATATCCCTAGCATTAGCAACATTTAGTGTGATCCCCTTAACCTTTAAAACCGTTTTACCTGTATTCAGTTTGTACCCGTACGATTTTGGACCCGTAGATACAAATTCTGTGATGTATGTGTTATCTGGTATTTCGCTGGTTAGTTCGCCCAAATAATCGCCTAAAGGGGGAAGCCAGTCACCTTCACGATGAACAAAAATGACAGAATCCGTGTTGTGATAAAGACACCTCTCCTGCAGTCTGTCCAGAAGGGAGTAGAGTTCTAGTCTGACGTAGGCTGTTGTAAAACATGCTATAAAAATGTTTGTGTTTTTGTTGACTGTGTGGTGGTTTTTTGCATATTTCCAATTGATTGATGCGGTTTCATCATCAATAAAATTTAGCTCAGAAACCTCGTAGTATGGGAGAAAGACATAGCGAAAGAGCTCATCAGAGTTATTCACGATGCTGGTACAGGGTAAATTAGATCGCCGTCAAGGAGTTTGCGGCGCATGTGTTGCAAAGGGGGAACATTAATTTATTGTTCATTTTCACCGGTAGGATCGGGAAAAACAAGTCTCTTGGTGGATAAACCGTAACCCTGGCAATGCCAAAGTAATTTTTTATGTAGCCAAAATTGTCATAAACGATTTTGGGGTGTCCTACCGGATATGTTTTTGTTTTGTTGACAAAGGGATACAGACTCGTAAAATCGTAGTAGTGTATAGCCTCCCCTTCAGCCTGTTTGTGATAGAGCTTTATGGCGTTAGTACTTCCGCCATAAAGAGCATCACGAGGATCTAGCGGTGTTGGGAACCGCATGTTAAGGAGGTATGCTTGAAGTCTAGAATCTTTCTCTACCATTTCACGCCACTCATGTTCCCAAAGCACACGTACTACATAGCCACAGCTCTGTAGAAAACGTTTTTTAATGTAGAATGTGTGGTACAACTGTCCATAGCTGGTGTTTGTAACACTATTGGTGTCATTTTCGGTATAGCAGACGGGGCATCCGTGGTAAAAGCACCCCTGAAATTCATACGCTATGTGCACCCCATTAACGCTGGCATATCCATCTAGAAAATATCTGCCTACTTGTTTTTCACCTCCTCTCAAAGGATGCTGAATGTCAACGTTTTCAGTGTGTGCAACATACATGAGCCACTGAATGGCCGGTGATGAGTAACGCTTTTTAGTTTTGTGGTAGTTGTCGGCTGGTAAAATGGCTATGGTATTTTTGGGGAGGAACTTAAACCTGTACATAGCCATACATACAGATGCCAGGGTGATAAGCTGAAAAGGATCGATGCTCTGGATAGTTACAACATCTCTCTTTTGTCGTTCACAGTATTTTGTCATCTTTTTTCTAGTCATTTCCATCACACGTTCTCTGTGATGCTCACATGCCTGTCTCAAAACATTGACGTACTGCATACAGTATGATTTTAACTCGGCCTTAAAATCAAAAATAGTGTGTTTCATACCACTCCAAGAAATCCTTTTTATCACTAGGCATTATATATTCAACCCCGTAATACTCAACAGACGGTAAGGGCCCCACATAGATTGATTTTCCTCAGTGTTGAAGAAATGGGGAAAATGACCCTTTGAACCCGAGAATCCTAACGCGTCTGGTAAGCGACTTAATCTCATTGGTAGGAAGTTAAGGGAATCTATGAACCTTAATTTTAAGTCAGGCAGCGTCACACACAACAGTCGCCCACCTTGAGTAATCATTTTTATGCGCAGATTTTCCTTAATCAACTCCTTAACAATAAAGTACCCGTCGTACCTGCCGGCATTATGAGCTATCAAAGTGTACCCTGCAAATTTACCACTGGTAAAGAAGCTAACAAACTCCTGCGTACAAGTTTTACCCACAAACTCCCAGCAATTAGCGCCATACAATGACGTGGCATAAATGTAATTGGGCACGTGCGTCCCCGTGTCCTGCATGCATTCAAAGTCATAGAAAACATATAGATCCGACTCTTTCTTTACTTTGTATGGTTGCATATAGCAAAGATGATCATCGAATTTATACATGAGAGCCCCGCAAATGCTGCATCGCAAACCGTTACACTTGTGCTCTTCCTCTCTATTGTACACAAAACGACAACAACGATCACAAAACGTTTTAAGCCTACAAAACTCAGGCGTATCTCTGGCCAACAGGTTGTGGTGGTCTAAACACGAGATCGAACAACAAAAAGCACGACAAGTGGGACATCGCGGTTGTTGGTCAACACACTCAACACAATCGTCTCTTTGACAAGCCCTACAGAAATATTGACACGAGTGGATGTCTTTGTGGTGATACACTGAACTACAATTTTCACAGAAGTATGCCTCTCCGATAAACCCTTTCACATTTTTGATAGATAGTAATAATCTTCATGATACAGAATATACAAATTTTTTTCCGTTGACTTTTTCCCAGTTTCAAAATAGCGCCCATCACCACTACTGTGGTACAAGACCTTAATGACAATGTCAAGGTGGTTCTCAAAAGCATCTATACCGCTGAAACTGACCAACTCATTATCAGGGATACCCAAATCAGCGTGTATCTGTCTAGCCTGTGACAATAAACTACCGTCGTCGTCAGCACCATCACCTATCAGAGAGCATAAGCTGGCCGCAAGACACAAATTAGAGTCGGTATTATTAAAGTCATACAACCGCCGCTTTTTCTGCTGAATAATCTTACTGTATACTATGGATTTTAAACGCCGTTTCACCCCACCACGTCGATTTCTAATAACAACAACCACAAGTTTGAGCTGTTGTGAAGAAAGGATTTCAGCGTTACTCTGGAGCGCAGCCGCAACCGCATTGAGAAACGTCTCTGCGTTAAAGACCTCTCGCAACTGCTTTGTAGAATAAACGGCGTCTAAGGCATGACCACCTTCAAGTCTTAACTGAACAAAATCACCAGGGTTAATATCTCTGAGGACTCTGTCCAGTAAAAACTGGGTGGCAGCATGCACAGCCTCCAGAGCATCTACAAACGAATGTATACGATCTAAATTCTTAAACCTAAAGTGATCGATATACTCAACACCGTTAAAGCCTGTTAGACATCTCTCGTTGTGAAACTGATGGTCTAGTATCACAGGGGTGTCTACCGGCTGAAGAAGGTTGTCTGGTGATCGTAATATTGGACCAGCAGCAGGGTTTACAGATCTGTCTGGTGGCGCCCTCTGTGTACGGGATTGTGTGGAACGTAAGGCAGTATCGACGGCTTCTAGAGGAGCGTCATAACCACATGTACCAATCTCGTGTGTGTGTACTCTGTCATTCAAACCTGCACCACTAGGTCCTTCTAAGGGATCATCATAGTGGTCTTCATGTTGTTGCGTTGTTGATTGTTGCGCACTGTCTGGCGCTTTTGCTCTGTTAACCCTTCTGCGCTTCCTGATTGCTAAAGATCTCTTAGAGACCGACAACATTTTCAATGCCCTTTTTACAGACTTTGGCCTTTTAAAAAGGGGCTCTTTACGTTTAGACATTTCATTCAAACCGCCACCGACCATATGTAGTCATAATGCACTACCAGGTCTTGCCAGCGCAGTCTGGAATGGAAACGGCATCTCTGGGGTTCTCAGGAACGGACTCTCAGGCCTTCTCAGAGATGTCTCGAACAGAGAAGCGATATTCTGCTTCAACTCAGACATTTGATAAATTTTATTCATGTCTGGTATGGATAAAATTTATTCTGAGTGAGTATTTACAATATAACTAAAATGGTTGCGCAAATTGGTTAAGTAGAGACATACACCAGACAGCTCGCTTAATGTGTACAGCACCTCTTGCGGCCACTGTCCGTGGCTACGAGATGGTGACCACTCACTACATGGTGTAGTTGTTGTGTGTGAATGAGTGTTTGGCAAAAGTTGATTGTGGCAGACCCGATTACAGTCTGAATTTATGACTAGGTGCTTACCAATGCTGTCTCCATCGCCTATGCTTTCGTACACTTCAGGTATCGTAGCTAGCGTAGTATGGTTAAAACCTGTGTTTTGCTTGTGGAACAATGCTTGTGCAACGAGGGGCTCCTCCACTGTACTAAGCGTAATACGTCGCTTGTGGCGTGTAGCTGTACGTGTAGCGTTGTTTTTGCCTGCGTCGCATACTCTTGATAAAGGTGTAGATTCGTCGTGATGGCGAGAAGGTGCCGGTGCTGGGAAGTTCTTTTTCATTGGCGTGTCCTTGTATGGATGTGTCAACGGGTGACGGTGTGGTGGTGATTTACCTTTTCCTGTTATCACACCTAAAAGAGAGAGTCAGACTTTGTATCATGTATGAAATATAAACATACGCTGAAACATGCTGTAGAACCGACACCTCGGGAAATAACAATTTACCTATGGGTAAAACTATAGTGGGTGCTGGTCTCGAACCCCCGCGGATAACATCTCAGGCATTTTTTTATAGTTTATATGTATTGCACAGGTTAATTATATATACTTACAAGACAGGGTTGATGTGCTAGGACCCGGTGTTTCACAATTGTACGCTGCTGGGTTGGGGTGTATGTTCTCTTTAAAACTGTTCTTTCTTGATTTAGTAAATTTCCACTCTGCCAACACAATTCGAAATGTGTAAATATATATATTAAACTTATTTTACTATAACCCACATTTTATTTTAATTTTAAACTACAATATGAGCTAGTACCTTTTTTAGCCTGGGTGTTAGCCGCTGTCGTCTTTTTCCATGCGTCCTGAGAATAACAGGCGTTCAGCGCTACCGGCGTCACGTCTACGCGAGATAAATCACCCGCTGTATAAAATCCGCAAACAATGTTAGATTTTTGCATTTGTTTTGTTAGATGCTTATGTATATTTATGAAAATTACTTACGGTTGAGGAACGGATCCAAAATAGCATCGGCGATACTGGTCTGACCCTGCGGTACGCCACAATGATCCGTTGCTAGGTGTTCTTCACCAAGGGGGATTTCAAAAGCTTCAACTTAAAAAGAATATAGATTACCAGTCATGTATAGTGTGTGTGTGTGTGTGTGTGTGTGTGTGTAAAAGCATAAAACTGTAAATAAACTCTATTTACCTAGTTGAGAATCCGTCATTCCAGGAAACAAATCTTCAAAACCACAGTGATTCAGTTGCGACATCTAAAAATGAATATTTTATTAAAATAGGTTTACTACGCCGCACGCGTCATGAGTTAACTTTCAAATATTACTGAAAGTAAAGCAACTAGCACGTGTACGGATATTTGATAATACCACAGTTGCTCACGAAATATAGAATAACAACACTAAATGCTATGTTTCAATACATTTCTAGTGCAGAAAAAAGACAGCTATACAAATCTCGAGCTCTACTCAAAAAATTGAGTAAGCTGTATAGTATTGGGGCACAGACTGTCTCGCAAAATATAAATAACAAGATAATAAAATACACTTTTACAAATTTGCTAACCAATTTTGTATACACAAAACACTGAAAAACAAATATAAAACAATAGCGGTAAAATTATATATAAAAATGCATGATAAAAACTACTTACATTTATGGATGGTCCACCGTGAGGTTGTGTGTAAAATTGACAAGTATCTTGTGCGTCTGAAACAGATTACTGTTGGCTGGGCTGTGCTGATCATAGACTGAGAGAGAGACGCCTCTTATAGAACATGCAACAGGTGACACCCACTAGGAGTGATGGTGATCAAACATACACGCCACCCTCCCTCCAGAGCTCTACACATGGTATTAATTTATCAATAGATTATGCCTCTATAGTGTAAAACTGTATATAAAGTTGTGTTAGTATCTACTCTGTGATAGCCTCGCTGATTTAGCACACGCATATGAAATAAACACGCATAAGGCGCTTTCTTCATGATACTCGGTACAATCATGACGACGCCACAGTCTGAAAAATATTTACAAAAGACATATTTTAATCCTAAAGCACCCGGATCTTTTGCTGGTTTAGAGAGTTTATACAGATCTGTTAAAAAACATGGTATCAAGAGAGCGACTATAGCAGCGTGGTTAAATAACCAAGACGCATACACGCTGCATAAACCCGTAAGAATTTTTTTTGTGAGAAATAAGGTCATAGTTGCGACCATCGACTCGCAAATGGCAGAGCGACCTGTGTGATATGTCAAGCTACGCCAAAGAAAATGACGGCATAAAATATATTTTAACTGTGATTGATGTATTATCAAAATATGCGTGGTGTGTTCCCCTGAAAGATAAGACAGCTTCCTCTGTAGCGAAAGCCTTTGAATTGATTTTCAAGAATGATCAGCGTGTACCTAAAAAGCTACAGACGGATCGCGGTCGGGAATTTATGAACAACGCTATGAAGCAGCTTTGTAAAGCGCGCAATATCCACCATTTCTTTACTACAAACCCAGTGAAAGCCGCTTTAGTGGAACGATTTAACAGAACGTTAAAAACAAAAATGTGGAAATTTTTAAATAGATGCAATACATTTCGCTATATAGATGATCTAAATAATTTTTTATACAGCTAGAATCATACATACCACAATACAATCCTGTGCAGACCTGTTAACATAACAAAAAACAATTCTTTAAGAATATGGAGAAACATTTATGGCTTAAACCAGCAAGACCTACTTTAAAAATTGGAGACCATGTAAGAATTAGTCAGTATAAAGGGACTTTCGCTAAAGCGTATGAACAGTCTTACACGGAGGAGATTTTCATCGTCTCGGGCGTTAACACAAGATTTCAAAAACCTATGTATAAACTCGTTGATTTGGGTAATAATCTAATAGAAGGCTCATTTTACAAAGAAGAGTTACAGAAAGTCCCTGCGGCTGCTGAACGTGTGTACAGAATAGAAAAGATATTGCAAAAAAGATGTGTGAGGGGTGAAACTCATTTTTTCGTAAAGTGGTGTGGTTACCCCACAAAATTCAATAGCTGGATCGGTGAAGCGCAACTGACTACTCTATAAGCCATGGAATCAAGGAGGTGACACGCTAAAAATGCTGTCCCAGAGACTGTACGGTGATCCCAGTGTGTATGCCCGGTACTACGTTAATCAGGCAGGTAACGGGCTAGAGGGATTCCGTGGTGATGAATACATGTACGGGGCTGGCCTTGCTGGCTTGTTTAGAGGACTTTTTAGGAGAGCAGTCCTGCTTTTCAGGAGGGGTATTGAGCTTGTGAAACCGCATGTAAAAACTGCGGCCAGAAATATCACTAAAGACGCCGTCACGAGTATATCATCTGCTGTGCTGGATAAATTAAGCCAGCCCCCAAAAGAACAGAAAGGCTCGTGCCTTGTTTATGTTGTGAAAAAAACAGCTAAAAGCAAATCACGCTCGGGTTCATCGTTTCCTCCTGTGCTCAAGAATAAAACGCCACCGCGCAAAAGACGTAGACGCCAGAAAACTGTTAGACGATCTGGAGACGATCTTTTAGTGAAATACCATGGCTTTCATACATGACGGATCTGTGGAATGTACTAAATCGGAGCTAGATATTTTTGATTTACCACCGACGCAGACGAGTATTGAAAAATCGCTCTTTGTAGAAGTCCAACCCATAGCGGCCTTGGCCGACAATGCACCGTTAGAGTTCTTCATTTCAGGCAGTGGCGAATATTATTATGACCTGAACAACACACTCTCAATTTTTGTATTGTGAAGTCGGATAATACCACTATTCCAGCGGATGCCTGTGTTGGATTGATTAATTACCCAATCGCCACACTTTTTTGTCAGACGGACATGACACTCGGCGACAGACTTATTTCACGTTCAGATAATTTGTATAGTTACAGAGCGTACATAGAGACTATTTTAAATTACAGCCCTCAAGCGCTGTCGTCGCAGTTTACGGCTGGCCTGTTCTATAAAGACTCAGCGGGTCATCATCATGAAAGAACTCTTGGCGGTCACAATTTGGGGTTTAACAAAAGGGTTAGGGCTACAGCCCGGTCTAGGCCTGTAGAGCTTTTGGGGCCCCTTTTTGGTGATATATTTAATCAACCAAAACTCGTACTGAATGGATTGGAAATGAAAATGAAACTGACCAGAAATAAAGATGCTTTCTGCCTGATGTCTGCAGATGCAGAGCAGTTTAAAGTACAAATATTACAAGCCGCTCTGTATGTAAAGAGAGTGCAGGTATCCCCGGCTGTCAGAATAGGCCACAGTCAGGCACTTCTATCAGCTACCGCGAAATACACCATAGATAGAGCCTTTCTCAAGGTGTACAGCATACCATCTGGTACAATAATTACGAATCAGGAGAATCTGTTTCTGGGGCAGCTTCCTAAAACAGTAATAATAGGTTTTGTTGAAAATGAAGCCTTTAGCGGCTCATACAATTGTAATCCGCTATGCTTCCACCACTATGATGTGAATCAGGCATCGCTGTACCTGGACGGCCAGCAGATACCCACAGGGCCCTTTCAACCGAATTTTGAGACGGAATCGGCAGTCAGGGGGTACTCGTCGCTTCTCCATATATCGGGAAAACAGAGAAATGATAGTGGATTAGCTATAGACAGAGATGAATTTATGAACGGCTACACATTTTTTGCATTTGATTTGTCACCAGATCAAGAACCAGGTGGTCATTTTTCGCTCATTAAAACTGGAAATCTTAGAGCAGAGGTGCAGTTTGCAGTGCCAACACCCCACACAGTAAATATGATAGTTTACTCAATAAATACAAATATAGTGGAGATTAATAATAGAAGGGAGATAGTGTGTGACTTTTAACTAAGCAGACCTGCAGATTTGAGGAATGAATAATCTACAGCTTACGATTCTGGCTAAATCTGATCGGTATATGAGCTACCTATTCGCGGGTGTATTTCCGTGGGACTTTCTTCCGGACGAACCTGTGCTACAGAGGCCTGCTGCATACATCGTGAATACAGATGATTCCCGTAAACAGGGCAGCCACTGGGTCTTAATAATACTGTATGATAAGGACGCTATATTCTTTAACTCTTATAAATGTTTGAAATGTTTGACTTTTGAAATGTACCCTCGTACCTTTATTCAATTTATAAAAAGGAATTGTGAGAGATATATCTATCAAAATAACCAATTACAAGACATGAACAGTCGTGTTTGCGGTGAATACTGAATCTTTTTTTTATATCATCTGGCGCGGGGCGTCTCTTATAAGAATGTTTTATATTTCTTTAAAAAAAAATTTGATCATAATCATAAAATAGTTGAAATATTTTTAAAAATTAAGAGCAGACCTATGCATTTCTTTATCATGGTGTGTTTATCACCAGGTTTGCAGTGCGTATTGTTAAGTCCCTTTATTATCTGGGAGTGGTAAACATGCTAAAATTTATATGTAAAAGGTCTGTTAGAAAGCTGGGGTGGTAAAGTGCTAAAATTTATATGTAAAAGGTCTGTTAGAATTAGTCATGCTACTGCATTATCTGTGTGGAATTAGTCGTGCTTAAATTTATATGTAAAAGGGCTGTTAGAATTAGTCACGCTACTGCATTATCTGTGTGGAATTAGTCGTGCTTAAATTTATATGTAAAAGGTCTGTTAGAATTAGTCATGCTACTGCATTATCTGTGTGGAATTAGTCGTGCTTAAATTTATATGTAAAAGGTCTGTATCTCTTTACATTATGTGGTGTACAATGCATCGTATTTCTGCACTTTGTTTATCTGCCCAATAAAGCTATTGAAACGCCGCAATTTTTGTTTGTGACCGATTTGTATACTGATTTCATAAAAGATATGGGCGGAGTGGAGGTCTCTATCTACCATAATAATATAATGTGGTCTCTAGACATGTCCAGGCATGCATTATTCAGATTTGGGAGGGAGGAGGCGAATGGGAGAAAGGAGTCGAAGGGGTGGGGGCGGGGGACCTGTCAAGAGGACGAAAGGGGCATGTTGACGAGAGGGGTTTTGGTAAACAATAAAAGGGGCGTGGTACCTGTCACTTTTTAACGAATAATATAGACGCTTCACTACTTCCATAGAGTTATAGTGTATCCTATATTTAACATTCTAACAAACATATATGGTTAACAAGTAAAACCCCTTACATCATGATTTTCTAACTATTCCTTATTTGTTAAGCTAATAATGATATGCTGAGGTAGGAGGATTCCTCACCTTTTAAATACTATTGTCGTCTCAAGATCTGTCAAAATTGACACTTCAACACAAGTGCTGGCCTTTCATGGTCCTTAAAATAAACCTAGCCTACTAAAAAGTGTTAGTATGTTATTTTACAGATGCAGAGTACAATAAAATCTGAAAAGGAACTTAACAATGAGCCCCGCAAATTTGGTGATAAATACACCATGAGAAAGAACTGGCTTTAAAACCTGGTAACTTATTTTTTATAAATATTTCAACAAATTTATTATTTTGGTCAAATTTTTTATTAAAGAAATCTAAAACATTCTTATAAGAGGCTCCCCGCGCTAGATGATATAAAAAAAAAGATACAGTATTCACTGCAAACAGTGCTATTCATGTCTTGTAATTGGTTATTTTGATAGATACAGGTGAAACTCAAAAAATTTGAATATCGTGCAAAAGTCCATTTATTTTAGTAATGCAAATTAAAAGGAATTGCATTAATGCAGCTTAAAATTAGAATTTTGTGAAAAGGTTTAATATTCTAGGCTGAAAGTGTCACACACTAGTCAGTTAAATAATCCATATCCCCTGAGCAAAGGGTACCTCAAAATTGTGACTTTGGGGTTTCATAAGCTATAAGCCATAATCATCCAAATTTATAACAAATAAATGCTTGAAATATTGAAATATCTCACTTTGCATGTAATGAGTCTCTCATATGTTAGTTTCACCTTTTAAGTTGCATTACTGAAATAAATGAAATTTGCACGATATTCAAATTTTTAGAGTTTCACCTGTATATGTCTCACAATTCCTTTTTATAAATTGAATAAAGGTACGAGGGTACATTTCAAAAGTCGGTGATAACTAGGGATGAGCGAACCCGAACTCTATAGAATTTTGGGGTGTCCGTGACACGGACCCGAACCCGAACATTTTCGTAAAAGTCCGGGTTCGGGTTCGGTGTTCGGCGCTTTCTTGGCGCTTTTTGAAAGGCTGCAAAGCAGCCAATCAACAAGCGTCATACTACTTGCCCCAAGAGGCCATCACAGCCTTGCCTACTATTGGCATGGCTGTGATTGGCCAGTGCAGCATGTGACCCAGACTCCATATAAGCTTGGGTCACGTAGCGCTGCACGTCACTCTGCTGATTCAAGCATAGGGAGAGGTTGCAGCTGCGACGTTAGGGCGAGATTAGGCAGATTAACTCCTCCAAAAGACTTCATTCTGTGATCGATCTGCAGCTGTGGATCATTGAAGTGCTATTATTGACTTGCTCACTTTTTTGAGGCTGCCCAGAGCGTTTTTAGATCACTTTTTTTCTGGGGTGATCGGCGGCCATTTTGTGACTTGTGGTGCGCCAGCACGAGCTATCACCAAGTGTATTTAACCATCGATAGTGTGGTTATTTTGTGCTATATCCTACATCAGCTGCAGGCTGAGCCTGTGTCACCGAAGTGCATTTAACCATCAACAGTCTGGTTATTTTTTGGCCATATACTACATCAGCTGCAGGCTGAGCCTGTTTCACCCAAGTGCATTTAACCATCAACAGTCTGATTATTTTTTGGCCATATACTACATCAGCTGCAGGCTGAGCCTGTGTCACCCAAGTGCATTTAACCATCAACATTGTGGTTATTTTCTTGGCCATATATTACATCAGGGGCAAGTTGAGCCTGTCACCCAGCGCCTAAAAAATAGACCTGACATTTCTATTCAACCAAATCTGCACAGTTTTAGCTGGTCAAGTTATTTGTAGTGACCGTCAAAGCAGACTTTTTGTTCTGGGTTGAAAAAGCATTCCCAAATTTGCCATTCTGAAAATAACTAGTTTGTGGTATTTCAGGCCTACTTGAAATCTATCCCAAAAAGAAAATCTTACATTGAAGTTATTGATAGTGTCATTCAGAAAAACCTAAGACACACGCTAGCGTGCTAATAGAAGTGTCATTCTGTGATTAAACCTATAACTGTCACACAGCGCAAAAAAAACAGGTCTCACATCTCTATTCAACCAAATCTGCACAGTTTTAGCTGGTCAAGTTATTTGTAGTGACCGTCAAAGCAGACTTTTTGTTCTGGGTTGAAAAAGCATTCCCAAATTTGCCATTCTGAAAATAACTAGTTTGTGGTATTTGAGGCCTACTTGAAATCTATCCCAAAAAAAAAATCTTACATTGAAGTTATTGATAGTGTCATTCAGAAAAACCTAAGACACACGCTAGCGTGCTGATAGAAGTGTCATTCTGTGATTAAACCTATAACTGTCACACAGCGCAAAAAAAAACAGGTCTCACATCTCAATTCAACCAAATCTGCACAGTTTTAGCTGGTCAAGTTATTTGTAGTGACCGTCAAAGCAGACTTTTTGTTCTGGGTTGAAAAAGCATTCCCAAATTTGCCATTCTGAAAATAACTAGTTTGTGGTATTTGAGGCCTACTTGAAATCTATCCCAAAAAGAAAATCTTACATTGAAGTTATTGATAGTGTCATTCAGAAAAACCTAAGACACACGCTAGCGTGCTGATAGAAGTGTCATTCTGTGATTAAACCTATAACTGTCACACAGCGCAAAAAAAAACAGGTCTCACATCTCTATTCAACCAAATCTGCACAGTTTTAGCTGGTCAAGTTATTTGTAGTGACCGTCAAAGCAGACTTTTTGTTCTGGGTTGAAAAAGCATTCCCAAATTTGCCATTCTGAAAATAACTAGTTTGTGGTATTTCAGGCCTACTTGAAATCTATCCCAAAAAGAAAATCTTACATTGAAGTTATTGATAGTGTCATTCAGAAAAACCTAAGACACGCGCTAGCGTGCTGATAGAAGTGTCATTCTGTGATTAAACCTATAACTGTCACACAGCGCAAAAAAAAACAGGTCTCACATCTCTATTCAACCAAATCTGCGCAGTTTTAGCTGGTCAAGTTATTTGTAGTGACCGTCAAAGCAGACTTTTTGTTCTGGGTTGAAAAAGCATTCCCAAATTTGCCATTCTGAAAATAACTAGTTTGTGGTATTTCAGGCCTACTTGAAATCTATCCCAAAAAGAAAATCTTACATTGAAGTTATTGATAGTGTCATTCAGAAAAACCTAAGACACACGCTAGCGTGCTGATAGAAGTGTCATTCTGTGATTAAACCTATAACTGTCACACAGCGCAAAAAAAAAACAGGTCTCACATCTCTATTCAACCAAATCTGCAGTGTTTTAGCTGGTCAAGTTATTTGTAGTGACCGTAAAAGCAGACTTTTTGTTCTGGGTTAAAAAAGCATTCCCAAATTTGCCATTCTCAAAATTGTGGTGAACGGAAACAATGAGGAAAACATCTAATAAGGGACGCGGACGTGGACATGGTCGTGGTGGTGTTAGTGGACCCTCTGGTGCTGGGAGAGGACGTGGCCGTTCTGCCACAGCCACACGTCCTAGTGAACCAACTACCTCAGGTCCCAGTAGCCAGCAGAATTTACAGCGATATTTGGTGGGGCCCATTGCCGTTCTAAGGATGGTAAGGCCTGAGCAGGTACAGGCATTAGTCAATTGGGTGGCCGACAGTGGATCCAGCACGTTCACATTATCTCCCACCCAGTCTTCTGCAGAAAGCGCACAGATGGCGCATGCAAACCAAGCCCATCGGTCTGTCACATCACCCCCATGCATATCAGGGAAACTGTCTGAGCCTCAAGTTATGCAGCAGTCTCTTATGCTGTTTGAAGACTCTGCTGCCAGGGTTTCCCAAGGGCATCCACCTAGCCCTTCCCCAGGGGTGGAAGAGATAGAATGCACTAACGCACAACCACTTATTTTTCCTGATTATGAGGACATGGGAATACCACCTCAGCACGTCTCTGATGATGACGAAACACAGGTGCCAACTGCTGCGTCTTTCTGCAGTGTGCAGACTGAACAGGAGGTCAGGGATCAAGACTGGGTGGAAGACGATGCAGGGGACGATGAGGTCCTAGACCCCACATGGAATGAAGGTCGTGCCACTGACTTTCAGAGTTCGGAGGAAGAGGCAGTGGTGAGACCGAGCCAACAGCGTAGCAAAAGAGGGAGCAGTGGGCAAAATCAGAACACCCGCCGCCAAGAGACTCCGCCTGCTACTGACCGCCGCCATCTGGGACCGAGCACCCCAAAGGCAGCTTCAAGGAGTTCCCTGGCATGGCACTTCTTCAAACAATGTGCTGACGACAAGACCCGAGTGGTTTGCACGCTGTGCCATCAGAGCCTGAAGCGAGGCATTAACGTTCTGAACCTTAGCACAACCTGCATGACCAGGCACCTGCATTCAAAGCATGAACTGCAGTGGAGTAAACACCTTAAAAACAAGGAAGTCACTCAGGCTCCCCCTGCTACCTCTTCTGCTGCTGCCGCCTCGGCCTCTTCTGCTGCCGCCTCGGCCTCTTCTGCTGCTGCTGCCGCCGCCTCGGCCTCTTCCTCCGCCTCTGGAGGAACGTTGGCACCTGCCGCCCAGCAAACATGGGATGTACCACCAACACCACCACCTGCGTCACCAAGCATCTCAACCATGTCACACGGCAGCGTTCAGCTCTCCATCTCACAAACATTTGAGAGAAAGCGTAAATTCTCACCTAGCCACCCTCGATCCCTGGCCCTGAATGCCAGCATTTCTAAACTACTGGCCTATGAAATGCTGTCATTTAGGCTGGTGGACACACACAGCTTCAAACAGCTCATGTCACTTGCTGTCCCACAGTATGTTGTTCCCAGCCGCCACTACTTCTCCAAGAGAGCCGTGCCTTCCCTGCACAAACAAGTGTCCGATAAAATCAAGTGTGCACTGCGCAACGCCATCTGTGGCAAGGTCCACCTAACCACAGATACGTGGACCAGTAAGCACGGCCAGGGACGCTATATCTCCCTAACTGCACACTGGGTAAATGTAGTGGCGGCTGGGCCCCAGGCGGAGAGCTATTTGGCGCACGTCCTTCCGCCGCCAAGGATCGCAGGGCAACATTCTTTGCCTCCTGTCTCCTCCTCCTCCTACTCAGCTTCCTCCTCCTCTTCTTCCACCTGCTCATCCAGTCAGCCACACACCTTCACCACCAACTTCAGCACAGCACGGGGTAAACGTCAGCAGGCCATTCTGAAACTCATATGTTTGGGGGACAGGCCCCACACCGCACAGGAGTTGTGGCGGGGTATAGAACAACAGACCGACGAGTGGTTGCTGCCGGTGAGCCTCAAGCCCGGCCTGGTGGTGTGCGATAATGGGCGAAATCTCGTTGCAGCTCTGGGACTAGCCGGTTTGACGCACATCCCTTGCCTGGCGCATGTGCTGAATTTGGTGGTGCAGAAGTTCATTCGCAACTACCCCGACATGTCAGAGCTGCTGCATAAAGTGCGGGCCGTCTGTTCGCGCTTCCGGCGTTCACACCCTGCCGCTGCTCGCCTGTCTGCACTACAGCGTAACTTCGGCCTTCCCGCTCACCGCCTCATATGCGACGTGCCCACCAGGTGGAACTCCACCTTGCATATGCTGGACAGACTGTGCGAGCAGCAGCAGGCCATAGTGGAGTTTCAGGTGCAGCACGCACGGGTCAGTCGCACTGTGGATCAGACCCACTTCACCACCAATGACTGGGCCTCCATGCGAGACCTGTGTGCCCTGTTGCGCTGTTTCGAGTACTCCACCAACATGGCCAGTGGCGATGACGCCGTTATCAGCGTTACAATACCACTTCTATGTCTCCTTGAGAAAACACTTAGGGCGATGATGGAAGAGGAGGTGGCCCAGGAGGAAGAGGAGGAAGAGGGGTCATTTTTAGCACTTTCAGGCCAGTCTCTTCGAAGTGACTCAGAGGGAGGTTTTTTGCAACACCAGAGGCCAGGTACAAATGTGGCCAGACAGGGCCCACTACTGGAGGACGAGGAGGACAAGGAGGAGGTGGAGGAGGATGAGGAAGAAGCATGTTCACAGCGGGGTGGCACCCAAAGCAGCTCGGGCCCATCACTGGTGCGTGGCTGGGGGGAAACACAGGACGATGACGATACGCCTCCTACAGAGGACAGCTTGTCCTTACCTCTGGGCAGCCTGGCACACATGAGCGACTACATGCTGCAGTGCCTGCGCAACGACAGCAGAGATGCCCACATTTTAACGTGTGCAGACTACTGGGTTGCCACCCTGCTGGATCCCCGGTACAAAGACAATGTGCCCACCTTACTTCCTACACTGGAGCGTGATAGGAAGATGCGCGAGTACAAGCGCACGTTGGTAGACGCGCTACTGAGAGCATTCCCAAATGTCACAGGGGAACCAGTGGAAGCCCAAGGCGAAGGCAGAGGAGGAGCAAGAGGTCGCCAACGCAGCTGTGTCACGCCCAGCTCCTCTGAGGGCAGGGTTAGCATGGCAGAGATGTGGAAAAGTTTTGTCAACACGCCACAGCTAAGTGCACCACCACCTGATACGGAAAATGTTAGCAGGAGGCAACATTTCACTAACATGGTGGAACAGTACCTGTGCACACCCCTCCACGTACTGACTGATGGTTCGGCCCCATTCAACTTCTGGGTCTCCAAATTATCCACGTGGCCAGAGCTAGCCTTTTATGCCTTGGAGGTGCTGGCCTGCCCGGCGGCCAGCGTTTTGTCTGAACGTGTATTCAGCACGGCAGGGGGCGTCATTACAGACAAACGCAGCCGCCTGTCTACAGCCAATGTGGACAAGCTGACGTTCATAAAAATGAACCAGGCATGGATCCCACAGGACCTGTCCATCCCTTGTGCAGATTAGATATTAACTACCTCCCCTTAACAATATATTATTCTACTCCAGGGCACTTCCTCATTCAATACTATTTTTAATTTCATTTTACCATTATATTGCGGGGCAACCCAAAGTTGAATGAACCTCTCCTCTGTATGGGTGCCGGGGCCTAAATGTGTGACAGTGGCCTGTTCCAGTGGTGGGTGACGTGAAGCCTGATTCTCTGCTATGACATGAATACAGATTCTGCGCTGACATAAGGCCAGATTCTCTGTTACGGGACCTCTCTCCTCTGCCTGGGTGCCTGGGCCTAAATGTGTGACAGTGGCCTGTTCCAGTGGTGGGTGACGTGAAGCCTGATTCTCTGCTATGACATGAATACAGATTCTGCGCTGACATAAGGCCAGATTCTCTGTTACGGGACCGCTCTCCTCTGTCTGGGTGCCGGGGCCTAAATGTGTGACAGTGGCCTGTTCCAGTGGTGGGTGACGTGAAGCCTGATTCTCTGCTATGACTTGAATACAGATTCTGCGCTGACATAAGGCCAGATTCTCTGTTACGGGACCTCTCTCCTCTGCCTGGGTGCCTGGGCCTAAATGTGTGACAGTGGCCTGTTCCAGTGGTGGGTGACGTGAAGCCTGATTCTCTGCTATGACATGAATACAGATTCTGCGCTGACATAAGGCCAGATTCTCTGTTACGGGACCTCTCTCCTCTGCCTGGGCCTAAATGTGTGACAGTGGCCTGTTCCAGTGGTGGGTGACGTGAAGCCTGATTCTCTGCTATGACATGAATACAGATTCTGCGCTGACATAAGGCCAGATTCTCTGTTACGGGACCTCTCTCCTCTGCCTGGGTGCCGGGGCCTAAATGTGTGACAGTGGCCTGTTCCAGTGGTGGGTGACGTGAAGCCTGATTCTCTGCTATGACATGAATACAGATTCTGCGCTGACATAAGGCCAGATTCTCTGTTACGGGACCGCTCTCCTCTGTCTGGGTGCCGGGGCCTAAATGTGTGACAGTGGCCTGTTCCAGTGGTGGGTGACGTGAAGCCTGATTCTCTGCTATGACATGAATACAGATTCTGCGCTGACATAAGGCCAGATTCTCTGTTACGGGACCTCTCTCCTCTGCCTGGGTGCCTGGGCCTAAATGTGTGACAGTGGCCTGTTCCAGTGGTGGGTGACGTGAAGCCTGATTCTCTGCTATGACATGAATACAGATTCTGCGCTGACATAAGGCCAGATTCTCTGTTACGGGACCGCTCTCCTCTGTCTGGGTGCCGGGGCCTAAATGTGTGACAGTGGCCTGTTCCAGTGGTGGGTGACGTGAAGCCTGATTCTCTGCTATGACATGAATACAGATTCTGCGCTGACATAAGGCCAGATTCTCTGTTACGGGACCGCTCTCCTCTGCCTGGGTGCCTGGGCCTAAATGTGTGACAGTGGCCTGTTCCAGTGGTGGCTGACGTGAAGCCTGATTCTCTGCTATGACATGAAGACAGATTCTGCGCTGACATAAGGCCAGATTCTCTGTTACGGGACCGCTCTCCTCTGTCTGGGTGCCGGGGCCTAAATGTGTGACAGTGGCCTGTTCCAGTGGTGGGTGACGTGAAGCCTGATTCTCTGCTATGACATGAATACAGATTCTGCGCTGACATAAGGCCAGATTCTCTGTTACGGGACCGCTCTCCTCTGTCTGGGTGCCGGGGCCTAAATGTGTGACAGTGGCCTGTTCCAGTGGTGGGTGACGTGAAGCCTGATTCTCTGCTATGACATGAATACAGATTCTGCGCTGACATAAGGCCAGATTCTCTGTTACGGGACCTCTCTCCTCTGCCTGGGTGCCTGGGCCTAAATGTGTGACAGTGGCCTGTTCCAGTGGTGGGTGACGTGAAGCCTGATTCTCTGCTATGACATGAATACAGATTCTGCGCTGACATAAGGCCAGATTGTCTGTTACAGGACCTCTCTCCTCTGCCTGGGTGCCTGGGCCTAAATGTGTGACAGTGGCCTGTTCCAGTGGTGGATGACGTGAAGCCTGATTCTCTGCTATGACATGAATACAAATTCTGCGCTGACATAAGGCCAGATTCTCTGTTACGGGACCTCTCTCCTCTGCCTGGGTGCCTGGGCCTAAATGTGTGACAGTGGCCTGTTCCAGTGGTGGGTGACGTGATGCCTGATTCTCTGCTATGACATGAAGACAGATTCTGCACTGACATAAGGCCAGATTCTCTGTTACGGGACCGCTCTCCTCTGTCTGGGTGCCGGGGCCTAAATGTGTGACAGTGGCCTGTTCCAGTGGTGGGTGACGTGAAGCCTGATTCTCTGCTATGACATGAAGACAAATTCTGCGCTGACATAAGGCCAGATTCTCTGTTACGGGACCGCTGTCCTCTGTCTGGGTGCCGGGGCCTAAATGTGTGACAGTGGCCTGTTCCAGTGGTGGGTGACGTGAAGCCTGATTCTCTGCTTTGACATGAATACAGATTCTGCGCTGACATAAGGCCAGATTGTCTGTTACAGGACCTCTCTCCTCTGCCTGGGTGCCTGGGCCTAAATGTGTGACAGTGGCCTGTTCCAGTGGTGGGTGACGTGAAGCCTGATTCTCTGCTATGACATGAATACAGATTCTGCGCTGACATAAGGCCAGATTCTCTGTTACGGGACCGCTCTCCTCTGTCTGGGTGCCGGGGCCTAAATGTGTGACAGTGGCCTGTTCCAGTGGTGGGTGACGTGAAGCCTGATTCTCTGCTATGACATGAATACAGATTCTGCGCTGACATAAGGCCAGATTCTCTGTTACGGGACCTCTCTCCTCTGCCTGGGTGCCTGGGCCTAAATGTGTGACAGTGGCCTGTTCCAGTGGTGGGTGACGTGAAGCCTGATTCTCTGCTATGACATGAATACAGATTCTGCGCTGACATAAGGCCAGATTCTCTGTTACGGGACCACTCTCCTCTGTCTGGGTGCCGGGGCCTAAATGTGTGACAGTGGCCTGTTCCAGTGGTGGGTGACGTGAAGCCTGATTCTCTGCTATGACATGAATACAGATTCTGCGCTGACATAAGGCCAGATTCTCTGTTACGGGACCTCTCTCCTCTGCCTGGGTGCCTGGGCCTAAATGTGTGACAGTGGCCTGTTCCAGTGGTGGGTGACGTGATGCCTGATTCTCTGCTATGACATGAAGACAGATTCTGCGCTGACATAAGGCCAGATTCTCTGTTACGGGACCGCTCTCCTCTGTCTGGGTGCCGGGGCCTAAATGTGTGACAGTGGCCTGTTCCAGTGGTGGGTGACGTGAAGCCTTATTCTCTGCTATGACATGAAGACAAATTCTGCGCTGACATAAGGCCAGATTCTCTGTTACGGGACCGCTGTCCTCTGTCTGGGTGCCGGGGCCTAAATGTGTGACAGTGGCCTGTTCCAGTGGTGGGTGACGTGAAGCCTGATTCTCTGCTATGACATGAATACAGATTCTGCGCTGACATAAGGCCAGATTGTCTGTTACAGGACCTCTCTCCTCTGCCTGGGTGCCTGGGCCTAAATGTGTGACAGTGGCCTGTTCCAGTGGTGGATGACGTGAAGCCTGATTCTCTGCTATGACATGAATACAGATTCTGCACTGACATAAGGCCAGATTCTCTGTTACAGGACCTCTCTCCTCTGCCTGGGTGCCTGGGCCTAAATGTGTGACAGTGGCCTGTTCCAGTGGTGGGTGACGTGATGCCTGATTCTCTGCTATGACATGAAGACAGATTCTGCGCTGACATAAGGCCAGATTCTCTGTTACGGGACCGCTCTCCTCTGTCTGGGTGCCGGGGCCTAAATGTGTGACAGTGGCCTGTTCCAGTGGTGGGTGACGTGAAGCCTGATTCTCTGCTATGACATGAAGACAAATTCTGCGCTGACATAAGGCCAGATTCTCTGTTACGGGACCGCTCTCCTCTGTCTGGGTGCCGGGGCCTAAATGTGTGACAGTGGCCTGTTCCAGTGGTGGGTGACGTGAAGCCTGATTCTCTGCTATGACATGAAGACTGATTCTGCACTGACATGAAGCCAGATTCTCTGCTATGGCATGAAGAGACTGATTCTCTGCTGACATGAAGCCAGATTCTTTGCTATGGCATGAAGAGACTGATTCTCTGCTGACGTGAAGCCAGATTCTCTGCTATGGGACCTCTGTCCAATTGATATTGGTTCATTTTTATTTTTTTAATTTTAATTTTAATTCATTTCCCTATCCACATTTGTTTGCAGGGGATTTACCTACATGTTGCTGCCTTTTGCAGCCCTCTAGCTCTTTCCTGGGCTGTTTTACAGCCTTTTTAGTGCCCAAAAGTTCGGGTCCCCATTGACTTCAATGGGGTTCGGGTTCGGGACGAAGTTCGGATCGGGTTCGGATCCCAAACCCGAACATTTCCGGGAAGTTCGGCCGAACTTCTCGAACCCGAACATCCAGGTGTTCGCTCAACTCTAGTGATAACCCATAAGAGTCAAAGAATATAGCGTCCTTATCATTCAGTATAATTAACACCCAGTGACTGCCCTGTTTACGGGAATCATCTGTATTCACGATGTATGCAGCAGGCCTCTGTAGTATAGGCTCGTCCGGAAGAAAGTCGCTCGGAAATACCCCTGCGAATAGGAACCTCATATACGGATCAGATTTAGCCAGAATCGTAAATTGTAGATTATTCATTTCTCAAACTTGCAGGGTGGCGATTATTTATTTCTCAAACTTGCAGGGCGGCTTACTTAAAAGTCGCACACTATCTCCCTTCTATTATTAATTTCTACTACATTTGTTTATAGAGTAAACTATCATATTTACTGTGTGAGGTTTTGGCACTGCAAAGCGCACCTCCGCTCTAAGATTCCCAGTTTTAATGAGTGAAAAATGTCTGCCTGGTTCTTGATCTGGTGACAAATCAAATGCAAAAAATATGTAGCCGTTCATAAATTCCTCTCTGTCTATGGCTAATCCACTATCACTTCTTTCTTTTCCTGATATATGGAGAAGCGACGCGTACTCCCTGACTGCCGAGTCTGTCTCAAAATTCGGTTGAAATGGCCTTGCGGATATCTGTTGGCCGTCCAGGTACAGCGATGCCTGATTCATATCATAGTGGTGGAAGCATAGCGGATTACGATTGTATAATCCGCTAAAGGCTTCATTTTCTACAAAACCTATTATTACTGTTTTAGGAAGCTGCCCCAGAAACAGAGTCCCCTGATTCGTAATTCTCGTACCAGCCGTTATGCTGTACACCTTGAGACAGGCTCTATCGATGGCGTTTATTCGCGGTAGCTGATAGAAGGGTCGGACTGTGGCCTATTCTGACTGCCGGGGATACCTGAACTCTCTTTACATACAGAGCTGCTTGTAAGATTTGTACTTTAAACTGCTCTGCATCTGCAGACATCAGGCAAAAGCATCTTATAACCATGTTATAAGGGAAAATAATACAGTGAATACACTTTAATGGGGTCCGGGGTTGTTTTCATCCCTATCATCTCCTAGCAACCATGCGTGAAAATTGCACCGCATCCGCACTTGCTTGGGGCCTGCGTTGCGTGAAAAACGCAGAATATAGAACATGCTGCGATTTTCACGCAACGCACAAGTGATGCGTGAAAATCACTGCTCATCTGAACAGCCCCATTGAAGTGAATGGGTCCGGATTCAGTGCGGGTGCAATGCGTTCACCTCACGCATTGTACCCACACGGAATTCTCTCCCATGTGAAAGGTGCCTAAGACTGTTCATACCCTTTAGCGAAAGTTCCTTTATTCTGACTAATTCTGACATACATGGTCACCAATTTTTAAAGTACAGATGTAGTAGAGTTAACACACATGTTTTATGAGATGTGTTATCTACACTGCGTGCAGAATTATTAGGCAAATGAGTATTTTGACCACATCATCCTCTTTATGCATGTTGTCTTACTCCAAGCTGTATAGGCTCGAAAGCCTACTACCAATTAAGCATATTAGGTGATGTGCATCTCTGTAATGAGAAGGGGTGTGGTCTAATGACATCAACACCCTATATTAGGTGTGCATAATTATTAGGCAACTTCCTTTCCTTTGGCAAAATGGGTCAAAAGAAGGACTTGACAGGCTCAGAAAAGTCAAAAATAGTGAGATATCTTGCAGAGGGATGCAGCACTCTTAAAATTGCAAAGCTTCTGAAGCGTGATCATCGAACAATCAAGCGTTTCATTCAAAATAGTCAACAGGGTCGCAAGAAGCGTGTGGAAAAACCAAGGCGCAAAATAACTGCCCATGAACTGAGAAAAGTCAAGCGTGCAGCTGCCAAGATGCCACTTGCCACCAGTTTGGCCATATTTCAGAGCTGCAACATCACTGGAGTGCCCAAAAGCACAAGGTGTGCAATACTCAGAGACATGGCCAAGGTAAGAAAGGCTGAAAGACGACCACCACTGAACAAGACACACAAGCTGAAACGTCAAGACTGGGCCAAGAAATATCTCAAGACTGATTTTTCTAAGGTTTTATGGACTGATGAAATGAGAGTGAGTCTTGATGGGCCAGATGGATGGGCCCGTGGCTGGATTGGTAAAGGGCAGAGAGCTCCAGTCCGACTCAGACGCCAGCAAGGTGGAGGTGGAGTACTGGTTTGGGCTGGTATCATCAAAGATGAGCTTGTGGGGCCTTTTCGGGTTAAGGATGGAGTCAAGCTCAACTCCCAGTCCTACTGCCAGTTTCTGGAAGACACCTTCTTCAAGCAGTGGTACAGGAAGAAGTCTGCATCCTTCAAGAAAAACATGATTTTAATGCAGGACAATGCTCCATCACACGCGTCCAAGTACTCCACAGCGTGGCTGGCAAGAAAGGGTATAAAAGAAGAAAATCTAATGACATGGCCTCCTTGTTCACCTGATCTGAACCCCATTGAAAACCTGTGGTCCATCATCAAATGTGAGATTTACAAGGAGGGAAAACAGTACACCTCTCTGAACAGTGTCTGGGAGGCTGTGGTTGCTGCTGCACGCAATGTTGATGGTGAACAGATCAAAACACTGACAGAATCCATGGATGGCAGGCTTTTGAGTGTCCTTGCAAAGAAAGGTGGCTATATTGGTCACTGATTTGTTTTTGTTTTGTTTTTGAATGTCAGAAATGTATATTTGTGAATGTTGAGATGTTATATTGGTTTCACTGGTAAAAATAAATAATTGAAATGGGTATATATTTGTTTTTTGTTAAGTTGCCTAATAATTATGCACAGTAATAGTCACCTGCACACACAGATATCCCCCTAAAATAGCTAAAACTAAAAACAAACTAAAAACTACTTCCAAAAATATTCAGCTTTGATATTAATGAGTTTTTTGGGTTCATTGAGAACATGGTTGTTGTTCAATAATAAAATTAATCCTCAAAAATACAACTTGCCTAATAATTCTGCACTCCCTGTAAACTAAATGCGTTAAGCAAACACCTTCAATTGCTTTTCAATGGCTTTTGTTTCAAGATAACGCTATTAGTTAAGAAATTTGAGTTAAGAGTTTGTGTGTTAACCCTGCTACATCTGTAGGTCTCGCTGGTTTAAGACTCATGCATTTGCCATAAATGATTCTCCATATTCTTAAAGAATTTTTTTTGTTACGTTAACAGGTCTGCACAGGATTGTATTGTGGTATGTATGATTATAGCTGTATAAAAAATTATTTAGAACATCTATATATCGAAATGTATTGCATCTATTTAAAAATGTCCACATTTTTGTTTTTAACGTTCTGTTAAATCGTTCCACTAAAGCTGCTTTCACTGTGTTTGTAGTAAAGAAATGGTGGATATTACGCTCTTTACAAAGCCGCTTGATAGCATTGTTCATAAATTCCCGACCCCGATCCGTCTGCAGTTTTTTAGGTACACAGTGATCATTCTTGAAAATCAATTCAAAAGCGCCTGTCTTATCTTTCAGGGGAACACACCAAGCATATTTTGATAATATGTCAATCACGGTTAAAATATATTTTATACCGTAATTTTCTTTGGCGTAGCTTGACATATCACACAGGTCGCTTTGCCATTGCGAGTTGATGGTCGCCACTATGACCTTATTTCTCACAAAAAAAATTCTTACGGGTTTATGCAGCGCGTACGGATCCTGATTGTTTAGCTTGAGCTATAGTCGCTCTCTTTATACTGTGTTTTTTAACAGATCTGTATAAACTCTCCAAGCCACCAAAAGAGCCGGGTGCTTTAGGATTAAAATATGTCTTTTGCAAATATTTTTCAGGCTGCTGCGTCGTCATGATTGTATCAAGATCCGTAAAGAAAACTCCTTATGTGTGTTTATTTCATACGCGTGTGCTATAGCAGCGAAGTTATCACCGCATATATACTAACACAGCTTTTATATACAGTTTTACACTATAGAGGAATAATCTATTGATAAATAAATGAATACCGTGTGTAGAGCTCTGGTGGGGGGGGTGTATGTTTGATCACTATCACCCCTAGTGGGTGTCACCTGTTACAAGTTATATAAGCGGCGTCTCTCTCAGTCTATTATCAGCCCAGATCAACCAGCAGTAGTCTATTTCAGACTCACAAGATACTTGTCAAATTTACACACAACCTCGCTGCGGATCATCCATAAATGTAAGTAGTTGTTTATAATGCATTTTTTATGTATCATTTTACGGCTATTGTTTTATATTTGTTTTTCAGTGTTTTGTGTATACAAAATTGGTTAGCAAATTTGTAAAAATGTATTTTATTATCTCGTTATTTATATTTTGCGAGACAGCCTGTAACCCGATACTATACAGTTTAACTCAAATTTGAAATTTTTTTGAGTAGAGCTCGAAATTTGCATAGTATAAGACCTAGATGTCTTTTCCTACACTAGAAATGTATTAAAACATAGCGTTTAGCGTTGTTGTTCTATATTTCGTGATCCGCTGTGGTATTATCAAATAATCGCACACGTCCTAATTGTTTGATTTTTGGTAATATTTCAAAGTTAACTCGTGAGGCGACCACTGTAGTAAACCTATTTTAATAAAATATTCATTTTTAGATGTCGCAACTGAATCACTGTGGTTTTGAAGATTTGTTTCCTGGAATGATGGATTCTCAACTAGGTAAATAGCGTTTATTTACAGTTTTATGCTTTTACACACACAAACACTATACACTGTTGGTAATTTGTATTCTTTTTAAGTTGAGGCTTTAGAAATCCCGCTTGATGAACACCTAGCATCGGAGCAATGCGGTGTAACGCAGGGTCAGATCAGTATTGCCGATGCCATTTTGGAACCGATCCTCAACTAAGTAATTTTCATAAATGTACATAAACATCTAACAAAATGTATGCAAAAATCTAACTTTATTTGCTGATTTTATACAGCGGACAATTTATCTAGTGTAGACGAGACGCCAGTAGCGCTGAACACCTTTTATTCTCACTATGCACGGAAAAAGACGACATTAGACAACTACCAGGCTAAAAAAGGTACTAGCGCATATTGTAGTTTAAAATGAAAAAATGAGGGTGATAGTAAAATAAGTTTAATATCTATATTCACACATTTCAAATTGTGTTGGCAGATTGGAAATTTACTAAATCAAGAAAGAACAGTTTTAAAGAGAACATACACCCCAACCCAGCAGCATACAATTGTGAAACCCCCGCTCCTAGCACATTGAACCAGTCTTGTAAGTATATATAATTAGCCTGTGCTATACATATATGTTATAAAAAACGTCCAAGTTGTTATCCGCGTGGATTCGAGACCAGCATCCGCTTTAGTTTTACCATTAGGTAAATTATTATTTCCCGAGGTGTCGGTTCTACAGTAAATTTCAGCGTTTGTTTATAATTCATACGTGATACAAAGTCTGACTCTCTCTTTTAGGTGTAATAACAGGAAAAGATAAATCACTGTCACATCGTCACCCGTTGACACATCCATACAAGGACACTCTGATGAAAAAGAGCATCCGAGCACCGGCGCCTTCTCACCCACACAATGAATCTACGCCTTTATCAAGAGTATGTGTTGCGGGCAAAAACAAGGCTACATGTACAGCTACACGCCACCGACGTATTACGCTTAGTACAGTGAAGGATCCCCTCATTGCACAATCATTTTTCCACCAGCAAAACACTGGTAATAACCCTACAACGCTAACTACGATAACTGAATTGGACGAAAGCATAGACAATCAAGACAACACCGGTAAGCAACAAGTCATAAATTCAAACTGTAATCCAGTTTGTCACAATCAACTTTTGCCAGACACTCATTCACACATAACACCTACACCATATAGTGAATGGTCAACATCTCGTAACTCCGGACAGTGGCTGAGAGAGTCGCTGTACAAATTAAGCAAACTGTCTGGTGTATGTCTATACTTAACCAATTTGCGCAACCAATAGAGTTATTTAGTAAATACCCACTCAGAATTAAGTTTATCCATGCCAGACAAGGATAAAATGAGTCAATTGTCTGAGTTGAAACAAAATATCACTTCTCTGTTCGAGACATCTCTGAGAAGGCCGGAGAGTCCAGTCCGTTCCTGAGAACCCCAGAGATACTGTTTCCATTCCAGACTGCTCTGACAAGACCTGATAGTACATTATGTCTACATATGGTCGGTGGCAGTTTGAGTGAAATGTCTAAACGTAAACAGCACCTTTTTAAAAGGTCAAAGTCTGTAAAAAGGGCTCTGAAAACGTTGTCGGTCTCTAAGAGATCTTTAGCCCCCAGGAGGCGCAGAAGGGTTAATAGAGCAAAATTGCCAGACACAGCGCAACAGCCAACGACACAACAACAAGAACAACACTATGACGATCCCTTAGAAGGGTGCAGGTTTGAATGACAGAGTACACACACCCAAGATTGGTACGCGTGGTTATGACGCTCCTCTAGAAGGCGGCGATACTACCTGGCGTTCCTCACAAACCCGTACACACAGGGCACCACCAGACAGATCTGTACATCCTGTCCAATATTACCATCACCAAACAACGTTCTTAATCCGGTAGACATCCCTGTGATACTAAACGATCAGTTTCACAACGAGAGATGTCTAACCGGGTTTAACGGTGTTGAGTATATCGATCACTTTAGATTTACGAATTTAGAACGTATACATTTGTTTGTAGATGCTCTGGAGGCTGTGCATGCTGCCATTCAGTTTTTACCAGACAGAGTCCTCAGAGATATTAACCCTGGTGATTTTGTTCAGTTAAGACTTGAAGGCAGTCACGCCTTAGACACTGTTTATTCTACAAAGCTGTCGCGAGAGGTCTTTAACGCAGAGACGTTTCTCACTGCGGCTGCTCTCCAGAGTAAAGAGTGAAATCCTCTCTTCACAGCAGCTCAAACTTGTGGTTATTGTCATCAGAAATCTACATGGCGTCAAACGTCGTTTGAAATCCATCGTTTACAGTAAGATTATTCAGCAGAAAAAGCGTTGTTACATGACTTTAATAATGCCGACTCTAATTTGTGTCTTGCCGCCAGCTTATGCGCTCTGATAGCTGATGGTGCTGACGACGACGCTAATTTATTGTCATGGGCTAGACAGATACACGCTGATTTGGCTATTCCTAATAATGAGTTGGTCAGTTTCAGCGGTTTAAATGCTTTTGAGAGGCACCTTGGCATTGTCATTAAGGTCTTGTACCACAGTCGTGGTGATTGGCGCTATTTTGATGCTAGGAAAAAGCCTACGGGAAAAACTGTGTATATTCTGTATCATGACGGCCATTACTATGGTATCAAAAATGTGAAGGGTTTTATCGGTGAGGCGTACTTCTGTGAAAAGTGTAGTTCAGTGTTTCACCACAAACACAACCACTCGTGTCAATATTTCTGCAGAATGAAAAACAAAAAATGCCCAATTTTAGGGCCCTCAGGATAATTTCCCAAATACTTAATTCGGTCAGTGGACCATCAAAAATCCCTGTAGGGGACCTAAACTAAATAACTTCATTGTTACATATCTAAAATCTAAAGACCTACAGCGATAGGTTAAAACTATCAGGAATGAGAGGGGAGTGACGGTTCCTCACTTGCAATTGGTGCCACCTCACACTTTATGGACCATTTGGTTATTTTATGGGCGCAGAGCTTGTCACAGAACTGAGGATAGCTAGACTACATTAAGGATCAGGTGTGGTTTACATGTGTGGTACTGCTGTGCGAGACTGAGAGTTCATTAATAAACAATTAGGTGCAATCTAGGTTGCTAACATTGAATGTTATCTTACAGTCTCCCAGAAACTTGTAGCAATTATTGCCAATGGTAATGGAATTGTTTGATTCGTGCAACTCACATTTGATCAATTAGCATTCAGACCAAGGGTACTAATCAGTTCTGTTGTATAGGTAATGTGGCTCAGTACCAACACACAAAACGTAATTCCTGTCCCTAAAAGCTATATCTCTGTATTGTGTATCACAGGCCTAAGATATCTGCCCCTGTACAAACAATGGTGGTCACACACATACATGGGTCACATTCAAACTTCATTCCTGCCTGCAGGAATAAAGGTTGAATGTGACCCGTGTATGTGTGTAACCACCATTGTCGATGATGAAACCGCATCGATCAATTGGAAATACGCAAAAGGGCACCACACAATCAACAAAAACACAAACATTTTTATAGCATGTTTTACAACTGCCTACGCCAGACTAGAACTCTACTCCCTTCTGGACAGACTGCAGGAAAGGTGTCTTTATCATGACACGGATTCTGTTATTTTTGTTCATCGTGAAGGTGACTGGCTCCCCCCTTTAGGCGATTATTTGGGTGAATTAACCAGCGAAATACCAGATAACACATACATCGCAGAATTTGTATCTACAGGTCCAATATCCTACGGGTACAAACTGAATACCAGTAAGACAGTTTTAAAGGTTAAGGGGATCACACTAAAATTTGCTAATGCTAGGGATATTCATTTTGACAGCCTAAAGGATTTAGTTCTGGATTACATCCTAAACCGTGATCTTGAATCCCAGAAAATTATATCTGTGGACAACCAGGTTTTGTTAGAACTAAGAAGTTGTGGCAGATTGAAACAAGACCATTGCGCAAAACGCAGCAGTGTGTATACACAAAGAGGCGTCTGCAAGACGATTTTACCACACTACCTTTCCGGTTCTAATACCGTTATGACACAGTTACCATTCTTTTTTCAAGTGAATTACTTGCTCTTTTTAAGAAGCTCCTGGATCCTGTTTTTGAAAGGTTGCCATCACGCGATTTTACAACGAGGTCATTCGGATTTTAATGCCATGGACACCCTCCTACAACACCCTTTTTCATGCATTTAAGCAGGTCCGTCCAACTCTGGAAAGAGTTATTTTGTAATAAAACAGTTAGAAACGTGGAATGATAAAGGTGAATTTATTTATAAGGGTGATGTTATTCCTGGTTTTAACATGATGGATCTTGTGCGCAATGCGACGCAAAGCCACAGACTGCCAAAAAACAAAAACCCACTAGGCTGGGTTGCATTTATGCATGCCATAGAGGACATAAATATGCCGTCTACTAGAGAGTTTCTGGACAGATTAAAAACGAACCTGGATGTCTGTAAGTGTCGCACCTAATCGCACTCTCCTGACCAACTGCTCCACACCTACGGGTATAAGACAGGGGAGTCTGTTACCTAAAAAAAGAACATCACCAATGCTATAATCTTTTTGGTTAAGCTTGTAAATATTGATTATGTGTATATTATTAATGTATTGAATAGTGTAACTCTGCTAACTCTTGTATCTTCATTCAGCAGGACCTGCGCTGACATCACCGCGCTCACCACATGGTCCTTTTGTAGGTCCTTCAAGAAGAACAAAGAAGAGTATCCCGGCTGCGCGAGTGGATGAGGTGAGTTATGTTTTTATTATTTTTTAACCCTCAATTGACATTATACTTACCATTCTGTATTAAAGAATGCTATTATTTTTCATTATAACCATGTTTATAATGGAAAATAGTAAAATCTACAGAACACCAAACCCAAACCCGAACTTAAGTGAAGAAGTCCGGGTTCGGGTCTGGGTACCACATAATTTTTTTTTCTCACGAGCGTGCAAAACGCATTGCACTCGCGCGGAAAATTGAACGCAATCACAGTCAAAACTGACTGAAATTGCGTGCCTACTCGCGCAAATTTTCCTGAACACAACTGTCACGAACGTACCCATACGCCGACGGATACTGCCGGGACAAGTTTGGTTAACTTCCAGTTAACCTTCTATAGGCACAATTCGGTATACTGACACCACGTGTTTTAACAGCACACGAACCGACTACCAGTCACTCACCCTCACGCAGAGCAGGGAATGAACCAGCTACCACTTGCTGACAGATTGCAATCGTTCAGCCAAGCAACAAGCAAAATGGCATTTCTCACACCAATGGTAACGTTAATCCCCTCAGAGGCAGAATTAGTTAATTCCTTTGCTTAGAACACGGAAGACTTAGCAATTAATCTTTTTTAATAAAAAGGTGAAAAGAAAAAAACATCAATGCATATATATATTTACAGAAAAAATGACTATTTAAGACAATAATTCACGACAGGTAAAATAAACGGGATAACGGATGAAAAGTATACTTACGTTTTTCTGGTTCAGTCCTTGAAGTCGTTGTACAATTCAATTGGTACAATATCAGTGGAACCTGATCACTGACATTCAGAATGCAATAAATCCAGGTGGTAAGGTAGGGTGGTAAGGCAGGGTTCTCACAATATCCTGCCAGCATCTTTTAACAGTTCTCAAACAGGAGGTGCCAGCAATTCTGCCCACCAATTGTACCAACGTGTGGGCAGGGCAGAGAAGGTGTCATCAAGGTTGATAACTCAGCTAGGGCCAGCCCAGAATGTCATTATTCTGGTGGAGCCCACAACTCAGTGGAACCATTAAACACAGATATGACATTCAGGAATTAATGACCATTATAATTTTACAAGTCTAACAAGACCAAACTTGACACTGCTGGGACTTGTGGTTCCCCAGGACGGCTTAAAGATGGCTTTGCAGCCTTCCAAAGGCACAGGGACGTACCTCCATGACCGCAATGGCCCACCAAGGCTGAATCCGGCCTTAGTCAGTGCAGATTATGCATGCACCCCGAGATATGAAAAATTACAATGTTTGAGTTCCTAAAAGGTCGACGGGAGGTCGCTTTCACATCTCTCCCTGGTATCCTGCTGGGATTGTAGTCAGAAGGTCTGACTTGTGCTATTCCAGGATCTAATATTTTACGATGACCCTTGGCAGGAGGCTTTTGAAGCTCATGTCCTTATCTTTATCACCGGGAAGTGTCGTTTTTAATTACCTAGGAAGCAGCTCCAGCGAGATAATATTTCTCTTTTAAAACAGAATAAAGGGGACCTCTAGGTCTGAGAGTGTGTGTGTGTTTAAAGAGGGGCTCTACTTTGGGTACCATCATCACACCTCCCCCTTTAAGAGGTTGAATGGGGAAAAGGCCACACGCCTTTTCTACTGCTTCCTAACCCGTCTCTTCTGCGGACTCCCCCTGTCAGGACAACCCATCAGCATTGCCGTGCTCACTTCCTTTCTTGTGCTGCACGGTGAAGTTGTACTGTTTCAAAATTAAGCTTCACCTAAGGAGTTTTGAATTGTCACCTGCGAGACGGTTCAACCAACTGAGGGAATTATGATCTGTGATCACAGTGAAGCTGCGGTCGTACAGATAGTGTTGTAGCTTCTGTAGTGACCATACAATTGCTAAACACTCCTTCTCTATGGTGGAGTAACTCGTCTATCTGGGAAGCAGCTTTCTTCTCAGGTACAGTATAGGATGCTCCTCTCCTACCTGGTTTATCTGACTCAGAACTGCGCCCAGGCCAAAGGTGGAAGCGTCTGTCTAGACTACAAACTTTTGTGTGAAGTCTGGGGCCTGGAGCACAGGAACACTCCCTAGTGCATCCTTCAGTGTCTTGAAACCTTGCTCACATTCAGGTGTCCATGACCCCATCTTAGGCAGCTTCTTCTTGGTCAAGTCTATCACAGACTTGGCCAGGGCACTATAGTTCTGGATAAACTTTCTATAGTACCCGGCTGTTCCTAAGAAAGACATAACCTGCTTCTTGGTGAGAGGGGTGGGCCATTTCATGATGGCTTCCACCTTATCTGTCTCATGCCTCAGTGTGCCTCCTCCTACTCTGTGTCCTAAGTAGTGGACTTCCTTCATACCCAGCTGGCACTTGCTGGGCTTAACCATGAGTCCAGCCGCAGCAAGTTTGTCCAGCACTTGTGACAGGTGCAGTAGGTGCTCTTCCCACGTGGGGCTGAACACCGCGATGTTGTCTAAGTAGGCGACCGCACATCCTTCTAGTCCTTCCAACAAGTCATTCACAAGACTCTGAAATGTGGCTGCCGCATTCTTCATCCCAAACGGCATTATCGTAAACTCGTATAAGCCGAAAGGAGTGATGAAGCCCGACTTCTTCTGAGCCTCAGGTCCATGATTGTCAGGTAGCCGGCACCTGCCAACTTATCTAACAATTCATCGATCTGTGGCATGGGGTAAGCATCTGAGGTTGTGATGGCATTCAGTTTCCAATAATTCACACAGAACCGGGTTGTCCAATCTTTCTTAAGGACCATAACCACCGGGGAGGCCCAAGCGCTCTGGGATTTCTGAATGACCCCTAACTGCAACATCTCTTCAATTTCCTTCCTGATGTCTGCCTGAATCTCTAAAGAGACACGGTAGGCAGACTGCTTGGTGTGAGAATGTGTACCTGTGTCCACATGGCGCACTGCAAAGTGTGTCCTCCTGGGTTTTCCTGTAAAAGTGTTGTGGTGAGCGGTCAGCACTTCCAAAAGCTGGGATTTCTGTTGGGGCGAGAGTTGTGGGTTGACGTTTAAGCCAGCGCCCAACTCTCGAGTGTCGGCTAGCAAGTCCAGCAGGGGGTCCGCATTCTCCCTCTGAGGCAGGCTGCAGACTGGCATGACATGTGGGGCTCTCTCATAATGCTCCTTGAGCATGTTTACATGAAATGTTTTCTGTCGTCTATCTCCTTCTCCAAGGCTCACCACATAATTCACCTTGTTCAGACACTTTACAATTGGGTCTGCAGTTTATTCTGTCGCATAGGAAGCAGAACGTATACCATATGACTCTCGTGGTATATCCGCTCTCTAGCAGTGCGGTCGCACCACTGTTTCTGCTCACTCTGAGCCTGCGCCATATTCTCTTTGACCATACCAACAAGTGTCTCAATTTTGTCTCGAAATCTGAGTACATAGTCTACCACAGAGACCTCAGTTCCGGTAACCTTACCTTCCCAAGACTCTCGGATTAGGTCTAGGGGGCCTCTTACTCGTCTACCATACAGGAGTTAGAAAGGCGAAAAACCCGGTTGATTCCTGGGGGACTTCTCTGTAGGCAATAGTAAGTGAGGCAGAGACCACTCCCAGTCCCTTCCTTGCGACCCCACAAACATCTTTAGCATCTGTTTCAACGTGCCGTTGAAGCACTCACACAGGCCGTTTTTTTGCGGATGGTAAGGGCTGGCCATGATATGATTCACCTGTATTTTCCTGCAGAGTCCCTGTAGCAGCTCAGACCATTAACTGCGGTCCTTGGTCGCTGAGAAGCTCTGTTGGGAACCCCACTCTTGTGAAGATCCCCAGCAGGGCGTCCGCAACTTTGTCCGCCCTAATGGAAGACAATGCCACAGCTTCAGGGATAGCGAGTGGCATAATCCACCACGGTCAAGATGAATCGTTTGCCTGAACTGCTGGGGATGGCTAATGGACCAATAATGTCCACCACCAGCCTCCTGAAAGGTTCGTCAATAACAGGTAAGGGATTAAGCGAAGCTCTGCGACCATCTCCAGCTTTGCCAACTCACTGGCAGGTGTCACAGGACCTACAGTAATTTGCTATGTCTGTTCCGATGCCAGGCCAGAAAAAATTCTGCATCACCCGGGATTTTGTCTTTGTTATCCCTAGGTGACCAGCTAAGGGGATCTCATGAGCCACTTGCAGTAATTGTCCCCATGAACTGCACAGGTACAATGAGCTGCCTTTTGAGTGGCCCCACCCTACTGTCACTGCGGGAAATGTCCTCTTTATACAGCCTCCCATTGTCCCAATACACCTTGTGTTTATCTCCCTCTGTGGGAGGGCTGGCAGCTAAATATCTCAGCTGCCCCAAACCAGGGTCATCCCGCAGGGCCTGCTCAAAGGCGGCACTACAAGTACCAGCCAACTGTCCTGTGGCAAACAATGACAGCTGCTGAGGCTCGGAAGCGGCTGAGTCCACTGAGTCAAAACAGGTGGAAAGGGACACTTCCACTTGCTCGTCCTCGATGGACTGCTCCGCTGCGGCCTTTGCAGCACTGCGAGTGACAGGCAAAACTGGTACAGCAATATTATTACATTCAACATTCCCATCACTTGCATTGGATAAATATACATCTGTTACCTATGTACACATATCCTGCAATTCCTTCCACATCTCCTGTGTTAGGAGAACTGCTCCCACACACCACACTTCACACCTCCCTCTGTTCTTCCCCAAGGTTGATTGGGGCATTATACAAACATCCTTATGCAGTACCTTGTATGTCCAGGGAGTTCTTTTGGAATGGGAAAGTCCTGTGTGCTTCCAGGGGGCACATAGCACGAGACAAATCTTCCTAGGTCCCATGCCTAACAAAACGTTTGTAGGGATCTCCACCAAGACCCCAACTTCTCTTACTCCACTTCCAACTCCCCAATCAAGAAAGACATGAGCAAGGGGAACATTGGGACTCATTCCCCCAACTCCAGTGATTGTGAGACTTTTGCCTGGAATAAGATCCTTGTCGTCCACTAGTTCGGGCCGGACTAGCGTGACCTCTGCGCCAGTGTCGCAGAAGCCTGTGGTGCACAGGTTGCCCACAGTAACAGCCTGTAGGTTGTCTGTGTTGCTCTTAGCACTCCCACTCACCAACAGCACGGATGATGGGTTGCTGGCAGGCTTGCCAGGTGGCGTTGACTTCTTCTTTGGACAGGCGTTGCTAAGATGTCCTGGCTTGCCACACGCATAGCACGTGCGCACGTCTGTAGGTGCTGGCTTGATTCCGGCAGGTCCGAGTGCTGGTCTGTGGAAGCATTGCTTTGCCGTGGACGAATATTTTTCTGTTCTCAAACGGGAGAATGAATAGCCATGTGGTTCAGGTGTCACCTGGGCAAGATATTGATCGGCTAAGTCTACGGCCTCGGCAGCTGTTGCGGGCTTGCGCTCCCCCACATTCTTCTTGATGTCTGGGTATTTGTGGCACAGTTCATAGAACTGCTCTAAGACCATCAACTCTCTTAGGGCCGCACGGGTGACAACAGTATAGGTTGCTCGTCGCATCAGCAAAGGAGTCGGCAGGTCCCTTTTCCATGGACCTAAACTTCCTTCTGTAGACCTCTGGCGTCAACTGATAGCATCCTTAAGGGCCTGATAATCATTGTTCTTTTCAGGTGGCATTGCCGCTTGGGCCTGCTGGGCTTTGCCTTTCAGCCCGGGTGTCAGGTATCTGGCCCACTGCAATTAGAGGTATCTCTCCGCCCACCACGGGTCGATCTGACTGATGATGCTGCAGCTTTGCCATCTCCAGTTCATGCTTTTGGGCAGCCTCATGTTCTTTCCTCTCAGCCTCATGTTCTGCAGCCTCACTGATGAACCTCAAGTACATCTCAGGACTGGACTGGCTTAACTTTTCCAGCATTGATTGTAATCCAGTTGAGTGTAGAAAGAGGAATTTAGTCCAGGGCTGCTGTGCTGGGTGCGGTCTCCCAGAGGTTGTCGGTGAAAGTCCATTAAGGTCAGTCCGGGTATCCACACCCGGCTGGGCTGGGGCTGATTGCTCTGATCTCTCAGGCTCAGCACTAGTTCCATCCTGCTGGGGGGTATCAGACACAGCTGTACTCTAAAGGGGTGAGACTTGATCCCTCTATGCACATAACTCCTGGATAAGGACAGTCTTTGTAACGGACCGTTTCAGCAGACAAGGGGTTAAAATCCGTTCAGGCGATAAGCCCCTTTCTGAGAGACAGGCACAGCTACTGCAGGATACACCATACTCTCCCGAACTGGATACAGAATAGCACTCCAAACTGGAAACCTCACGAATAGCTGCTAGCAGACGAACAGGAAAAGCATACAATCCTGGCAATGAGTCTTCTATCAGCATACAGCGAATCCCCCCAATAACGAGACAAGGCTCCGTGTTGAGGGTCAAGCAGTGGTCTGACTGTACTTTCACGTACAGCCTCTTTTATCATAAACCACAAACATAGTACTGCCTCACAGGGGTTTGAAATGCAACAATCAGTAATTTACAACACATACAATGTAAGTACAGCCCATCTGGTGTACACGCCCTAGGGGACCAGAATGAAGGACTGTGACATAGGACAGATAAACAGCACTTAGGACACACAGACACAACACATCCCACAACTGCATCATGGTTTCCTCCTCTCTGCCTCGAGACACCCGAGGCGTAATCCAATTATCTCTCAAGACAAAGAGAAGTCACCAATACACATGTGCAGACACAGGACAGACATCACCATTTAAACACAACAATGGGACAATGGCACAATAGAAACACACCCAGATTTTTCTCCCAAGCTGACAAGTTACACTTATCATAAATTGTTAAACCTTTGTGAAGTTTACATGGCACATACTTATAACTTACATCAATTTAAACAGTATAAACTTGGGGACAAACAATCCAAAATTCACTTGAATATGATCAGGGTTTAAAAGTTAGTATATGGCCCATAATCCTGGGGCAAGAGGCAGATAAACAGGCCTCTCCAAAACTACAGTGGCGAGGTTGGTTTCGCCACACATCTCCCCCCCCCCCAGGGAGGACTAACAGATACCTGTCCTCACGCCGGTCGGTCCTGAGTTATTCTGGCAGCCCACCCACAACCCAATACTGGACCTGTTGCATTTGGTAGCCTGTCTCTGTCCAGTGAGTCCACAAGGTTATGTTGGAAGCTGGTACTCCCCGGTCTCTGTGTTGCTCCCTGGCTTGGAGTCTGGTTGTTGGAGGGGGAGACCGCCTGTCTCAACCCCTGTGCTGTAAGTGCAGAGACCACGGTCCCATCTGCACTGTTGTGGGGCTTACTGTCTCCCCCTGGTGCGTTAAGCTGCTGCTGGGGAGAGGGGGTAACGAGCTCCTCTCCCATTCATACTTCCAGCGCTGGGGAGGCGCGACAGACCGTCTCGCTCCCAATACAGTGTCCCTGCTGCTGGGGAAAGGAGGACTGGGCTCTCTATTCCCTGCTGGACACTCTGCCGCTGGGGGACAGGGACCCGACTGTCTCTGCCCCCTGTAACTCCGCCTGCCGCTGGGAATGGAGACTGGGCTCCCAATTCCCAAAAATCATGCTGCTGCTGGGGGGCAGGAACAACTACCTCTGCCCCCTGTAACTCAGCCTGCCGCTGGGGAGGGAGGACGCTGCTCTCCTCTCCCTGCATTTTACACTGCCATCTCCCGGCATAATCACTCTGCTGCTGGGGGGCAGGAACAACTACCTCTGCCCCCTGTAACTCAGCCTGCCGCTGGGGAGGGAGGATGCTGCTCTCCTCTCCCTGCACTTCACACTGCCGCTGGGGAATGGAGACTGGGTTTGTCACCTTACTGTCTGCTGAGCCTTCTCAGTGGCGTGGAACAGCTGCTGGTAGCCCTGTTCCAGCTCCATCTCCCGGGTCACCAGGTGGACCAGGTCCTGCTCAATCTCATGAGTGTCGTCCCAGTCATACCTGCTCTCCCTCCATTCCAAGAGATCATGGAACCGGGCTTGTGTAGGGCTCCCAAACTCCAGCTCTGAAAAAGTCTCCCATAACAAGCCAGGACCATCAAACTCCTCTCCCTCCGGCTTGTCATGCTCAGCTGTCCTGGGTAGGTACTGTGCCCCATACCACCAGAGCGCCTGGTAGGCATCTTCCAGCTACAGCTCCCGCCATGCTAGGAGTTCCAATTCCTTTACCCATTCCTCCCGGGGCTGCTCTCCCAGGAAGGGCATCCGCAGGGCTACTCGCTTCTGCAACCGCTGGTCTTCCGTGGGGAGTCTCTCGTCCTGCATATACTCCACATTACCCAGTACCTGGTACCAGATGCCTTTGCGGACTGCATCTCGGTCATCCATGACACCCTCATCGTACTCCACTGCTGTTTCCCTTGTGGTGCTGTCAGGGTCGCTGTACTGGGACATGCGTTGCCCTCAAATTGTAATTCCAGGGAATGATGTTTCTTTGTAGCTGTCCTTCTGGGCTGTGGGAACGATCCCGCTGCTTGCCACCAATGTAACGGTCCGTTTCAGCAGACAAGGGTTAAAATCCGTTTTGGACGATAAGCCCCTTTCTGAGAGACAGGCACAGCTACTGCAGGATACACCAAACTCCCGAACTGGATACAAAATAGCACTCCAAACTGGAACCTCACGAATAGCTGCTAGCAGACGAACAGGGATCTTACACTTCTGGCATCGGTCCTCTAACAGCATACAGTGAATCCCCCCAATAACGAGACAAGGCTCCGTGTTGAGGGTCAAGCAGTGGTCTGACTGTACTTCACGTACAGCCTCTTTTATTTCATAAAACCACAAACATAGTACTGCCCACAGGGGTTTGAAATGCAACCAATCAGTAATTTACAACACATACAATGTAAGTACAGCCCATCTGGTGTACACGCCCTAGGGGACCAGAAGGAAGACTGTGACATAGGACAGATAAACAGCACTTAGGACACACAGACACAACACATCCCCACAATGCATCATGGTTTCCTCCTCTCTGCCCTCGAGAAACCCGAGGCGTAATCCAATTATCTCTCAAGACAAAGAGAAGTCACCAATAGACATGTGCAGACAACAGGACAGACATCACCATTTAAACACACAATGGGACAATGGCACAATAGAAACACACCCATCATTTTTCTCCCAAGCTGACAAGTTACACTTATTATAAATTGTTACAACTTTGTGAGTTTACATTGGCCATACATATAACTTACATCAATTTAAACAGTATAACTTGGGGACAAACCTATCCAAAATTCACTTGAATAGGTTCAGGGGTTTAAAAGTTAGTATATGGCCCATAATCCTGGGGCAAGAGGCGGATAAACAGGCCTCTCCAAAACACAGTGGCGAGGTTGGTTTCGCCACAGTCTTATTCTTTCCATATACATCGATGCCTTTATGCTCGCACAGATTTACAACATCAGCCACGCTCCTGGAGTCATAATTCACTGATTCGACCATTATGTGAAACAAAATATAGGACAGAAACAAGAGAAAGGGGAGGGTACTATTCGTGAATTATCACTCTATAAAATTAATGCACTGTGCTTTGTCTTCCAGAACAGTTTCTGCCAGGTTTCAATCCTATAGTGCAGAGTTAGGCTGAGTTCACACAGGCGAGATTTCCGTTCCCTTATAACATGGTTATAAGGGAAAATAATAGCATTCTTTAATACAGAATGCTTAGTAGGTGGTCAATTGAGGGTTAAAAATAAAAATAATTAACTAACCTACTCCTCTTGATCGCGTAGCTGCCGGTCTCTTCTTACTTCTTTAATCATGAGCTGCCGGCTAAAGGACCTGTTTTGACGTCAGATCACATGGTCCAATCACACCGTGGTGATGGACCATGTGATTGGATCATGTGATCTGACGTTACCACAGGTCCTTTAGCCAGCAGCTCATGATTAAAGAAGTAAGAAGAGCCCGGCAGCTACGCGATCAAGAGGAGAAGGTGAGTTATTTATATATATTTTTTAACCCTCAATTGACCACCTACTAAGCATTCTGTATTAAAGAATGCTATTATTTTCCCTTATAACCATGTTATAAGGGAAAATAACATCTACACAACACCGAACCCAAACCTGAACTTCTGTGAAGAAGAGAAGTTTGGTTAACTTCCAGTAAACCTTCTACAGGCACAATTCGGTATACTGCCACCCCGTGTTTTAACGGCACATGAACCGACTACCAGTCACTCACCCTTACGCAGAGCAGGGAATAAACCAGCTACTGCTTGCAATCATTCAGCCAAGCAACAAGCAAAATGGCATTTCTCAGGTGGTAAGGCAGGGTGGTAAGGCAGGGTCCTCACAATATCCTGCCAGCATCTTTTAACAGTTTTTAAACAGGAGGTGCCAGCCATTCTGCCAACCAATTGTATCAACGTGTGGGCAGGGCCGAGAAGGTGTAATCAAGGTTGATGACCCAGCTAGGGCCAGCCCAAAATGTCATTATTCTGGTGGAGCCCACAACTCAGTGGAACTATTAAACACAGATATGACATTCAGGAATTAATGACCATTATGATTTTACAAGTCTAACAAGACCAAATTTGACACTGCTGGGACTTAGACACAGGGACGTACTGTTCGGTACCTCTGTGACCGCAATGGTCCACCGAGGCTGAATCCAGCCTTAGTCAGTGCAGATTATGCATGCACCCCAAAATATGAAAAATAACAATGTTTGAGTTCCTTGGCAGGAGGCTTTTGAAGCTCATGTCCTTATCTTTATGACCGGGAAGTGTCGTTTTCAATTACCTAGGAAGCAGCTCCAGCAAGAGAATATTTCTCTTTTAAAACAGAATAAAGGGGACCTCTAGGTCTGAGAGTGTGTGTGTGTGTGTGTGTGTGTGTGTGTGTGTGTGTGTTTAAAGAGGGGCTCTACTTGGGGTACCATCATCACAGCACCTGCATCGCATCCGGCCCTCACCCGCGATGCCATGTGAAAGGGGCCTAATGGGTTTGCTGGGCGGGTCTCTAGACATGTCCAGGCAGCATCTACCATAACAATAAAACGTGGTCTCTAAACATTTCCAGGCACGTATCTACTATAATAATATAACGTACGCTGTGCTTTTTAGACCTGCCCAGACACGTTTTTTAACCTATGTCGCTGTATGGGAGTCTGTACATAGTATGAGAGGCGTGTCATAACTCATTCGTATATGCAGGCAGCATGCGGTCTATTATTACTGAGAAAGCGTCATCAGCTGTAATTAAATTAATAAAAGAGATTCATATGATTTTAAGAAGACAGATTAATAATGAGATTCATATGAATTTAAGAAGACAGATTCATAATATTTTAATAAAGGGGTATGGTGAACTGCTCTCTAGACATGTCCAGGCATGCATTATTCAGATTTGGGAGGGGGACCTGTCAAGAGTAGTGTTGAGCGCGAATATTCGAATAGCGAATATTAATCACGAATATCGCAACTTCGATAATTCGCGAATATTACGAATATACTGCTATATACTCGTTATATCGAATATTCGTCATTTTTTACATCTGAACAAATGATTCCTTCCTGCTTAAAATGCTTGTGGTCAATGAGTCATTGACCCACAAGCAAGAAGCAGGGAGGAATCATGACTTTAGATGTTGAAAAAAGACGAATATTCTAAAAAACAAATATATAGCACTATAGCGAATATATTCGTTTTGAAATTTTTTAGAATATTCGTCTTTTTTCCCCCACTCCAAACAGTACAGTTTGGCATACTCCTCCCCACAAGCGTCCCCGTCACCATGGGAACGCCTGGTGGTTAGAATATACCATCGGATCTGAGTTAGATCGTGAAAACTCAAATCCCATGGTATATTCTAACACAAAGGCGTTCCATGGTGATGGGGACGCTTGAAGTTAGAGTATACCAACAGGCACATACATACTGGCCCCCTGCTGCCTGGCGGCACCTGACCTCTGACAGGGCACTGTGATCCACACAATTAACCCCATGGGGCTAACGGAGCACTGCCAGCAATGATTAATACTGGGGAGGGAGGGGGGATTGAGGGCGCACTGCCAGCAATGATTAATACTGGGGAGGAGGGATTGTCAGCGCACTGCCAGCCAATGATTAATACTGGGGAGGGAGGGGGGATTGAGGGCTCACTGCCAGCAATGATTAATACGGGGGGAGGGATTGTCAGCGCACTGCCAGCAATGATTAATACTGGGGAGGGAGGGGGGATTGAGGGCACACTGCCAGCAATGATTAATACGGGGGGGGGGAGGGATTGTCAGCGCACTGCCAGCAATGATGTCTAATACGGAGGGGGAGGGGATCCGCACTGGCCACCAATGATTGTAATACTGGTGAGGGGGGGTTAGGGCGCACTTGATCCACACAATTGATCCACACAATTAATATCTCTGTAAAAGACAACTTTTCCATTTTTTTATACAAAGTTGTCATTTTACAGAGATATTTCTCTCACCCAGCATGGGTATATGTAAAAATACACCCAAAACGCATTGCCCTACTTCTCCTGAGTACGGCGATACCACATGTGTGACACTTTTTTGCAGCCTAGGTGCGCAAAGGGGCCCAAATTCCCAATGAGTATCTTTCCGATTTCACAGGGCATTTTTTACGCATTTGGATTCCAAACTACTTCTCACGCTTTAGGTCCCCCTAAAATGCCAGGGCAGTATAAATAGCCACAAGTGACCCCATTTTGGAAAGAAGACACCCCAAGGTATTCCGTGAGCGGCATGGTGAGTTCCTAGAATATATTTTTTTTTTGGCACAAGTTAGCGGAAATGATTTTATTTTTATTTTTTTATTACAAAGTCTCATATTCCACTAACTTGTGACAAAAAATAAAATTTTACATGAACTCGCCATGCCCCTCACGAAATACCTTGGGGTGTCTTCTTTCCAAAATGGGGTCCACTTGTGGGGTATTTATACTGCCCTGGAATTTTAGGGGACTAAAGTGTGAGAAGTAGTTGGAATCCAAATGCGTAAAAATGCCCTGTGAAATCGGAAAACTACTCTTTGGAATCTGGGCCCCTTTGCGCACCTAGGCTGCAAAAAAGTGTCACACATGTGGTATCGCCGTACTCAGGAGAAGTAGGGCAATGCTTTAGGTCCCCTAAAATGCCAGGGCAGTATAAATACCCCACAAGTGACACCATTTTGGAAAGAAGACACTCCAAGGTATTCCATGAGGGGCATGGCGAGTTCCTAGAATATTTTTTTTTTTGGCACAAGTTAGCGGAAAATGATTTTTTATTTTTTTTCTTACAAAGTCTCATATTCCACTAACTTGTGACAAAAAATAAAATTTTACATGAACTCGCCATGCCCCTTGCAAAATATCTTGGGGTGTCTTCTTTCCAAAATGGGGTCACTTGTGGGGTATTTATACTGCTTGGCATTTTAGGGGACCTAAAGCGTGAGAAGTAGTTTGGAATCCAAATGCGTAAAAATGCCTGTGAAATCGGAAAGATAATCATTGGAATTTGGGCCCCTTTGCGCACCTAGGCTGCAAAAAAGTGTCACACATGTGGTATCTCCGTACTCAGGAGAAGTAGGGCAAAGCGTTTTTTAGGGTGTATTTTTACATAATACCCATGCTGGGTGCGATAAATATCTCTGTAAAGACAACTTTTCCATTTTCTTTATACAAAGTTGTCATTTTACAGAGATATTTCTCTCACCCAGCATGGGTATATGTAAAATACACCCCAAAACGCATTGCCCTACTTCTCCTGATTACGGCAATACCACATGTGTGACACTTTTTTGCAGCCTTGGTGCGCAAAGAGGCCCAAATTCCAATGAATACCTTTTAGGAGGGCATTTTTAGACATTTGGATTCCAGACTTCTTCTCAAGCTTTAGGGCCCCTAAAATGCCAGGGCAGTATAAATACCCCACATGTGACCCCATTTTGGAAAGAAGACACCCCAAGGTATTCCGTGAGGGGCATGGCGAGTTCCTAGAATATATATTTTTTTGGCACAAGTTAGCGGAAAATTATTTTATTTTATTTTTCTTCTTACAAAGTCTCATATTCCACTAACTTGTGACAAAAATTTTTTTTTTACATGAACTCGCCATGCCCCTCACAAAATACCTTGGGGTGTCTTCTTTCCAAAATGGGGTCATTTGTGGGGAGTTCGTATTGCCCTGACATTTGAGGGTCTCCACAATCATTACATGTATGGCCAGCATTAGGAGCTTCTGCTATTCTCCTTATATTGAGCATACGGGTAATGAGATATTTTTTTTCCGTTCAGCCTCTAGGCTGAAAGAAAAAATGAACAGCACAGATTTCTTCATTCGCATCGATCAATGTGGATGAAAATATCTCTGCCAAAAAATGTGCCAAAAAAAAAAGAGGGGAAATGGCGACTGCAGTACATAGGAGATCCGCCCAACATCCAAACCACTCAGCCTGTATGCCCTGGCAAACCGATTTCTCCATTCACATCAATTGATGTGGATGAATAAATCATTGCCGAAGTTTTTTTTATTTATTTTTTTATATACAAAGTGTTTGCCAAAGCATTGTAACAACGCCCTCAGCTCATAAGCCTTGGCAAACGTATCTTTTTTACTGCAGAGGAGAAATCTCGTCTTGCAGCGCCGCATACACCGACTTTTGTGTAATCTGACACCAGCTGCACATCAGTGCTGCAGCTGGTTCATCAGTTGGTCCACCTAGAAGGTAAAAAAAACAAAAAAAAAAAAACAGGCCGCAACGCAATCAGTTTATTAACATTAACTTTATAAAACATTTGAAACAGAACATTAACTTTTATAAACTTTATTGAACTTTTGGAACATTAACTTTTTTGCTTACCTGTGATTTTATTTATTTTTTACCTTTATAGGACAAACCTCTCCTTCCCATGGGACAATGTGCAAAGCGCAATTGCCCAGAGATGTGGCGAAGTACATTATGCACTTTGTCCCAGGTGAAAGGAGAAGGTTTGCAGCAGCTCTATGTGAAAGGGCCCTAAGACCCCTGTGTGCCTGTCCTGTGTCACGCAATCCCTATACTAAGTGTACCTGTGTGTAGTACTTCGGAAACACTCCCTAAGCATAGGGCAGGGTGGTCAGGGCAGTCAGGGCAGTCAGGACAGAAATAGCGGGTGTCACGCCCTTATTCCACTCCTGCTACAGACATGACGTCTTTTTCGGGGTGACGCTTGGGTTGAGGCTCACTACACTGGTGGATGGGGCCATGGAACCTCCTGGATACAGGAGGTTCTCGATGATCTCTTCCTGAAATTTGAGGAAGGATCTTGTTCTCCCAGCCTTACTGTAGAGAACAAAACTATTATATACAGCCAATTGAATTAAATATACAGACACCTTCTTATACCAGCGTCTGGTCCTGCAGGAAAGTAAATAGGAGCCAACATCTGGTCATTGAAGTCCATTGAAGTCCATGAGCAAGTTATAGTTGTGGACACAGAGGGGCTTTTCAATGACTCCAGTTGCTCGTTCAATTTGGATTGTCGTGTCTGCGTGAATGGAGGAGAGCATTTAAACGTCACGCTTGTCTCTCCATTTCACCGCGAGCAGTTCTTCGTTACACAAGGCAGCCCTCTCCCCGCTTGCAAGACGGGTGGTAACAAGTCGTTGGGGGAAGCCCCGGCAACTAGGTCGCGTGGTGCCACAGCAGCCAATCTGTTCTAGAAACAAATGCCTGAAGAGGGGCACACTTGTGTAGAAATTGTCACATAAAGGTGGTACCCCTTGCCAAATAAGGGTGACACAAGTCCAGAACTGTCTTCCCACTGCTCCCCAGGTAGTCAGGGCAACCGACCGGCTCCAGGGTCTGATCTTTACCCTCATAGACACGAAATTTGTGCGTTATAGCCTGTGGCCCTTTCACAGAACTTATACAATTTGACCCCATCTACCCGCGCTTGCTTAGGGATGTATTGTTTGAAGCCAAGGGCGCCCTGGTAAAATGTATCAGGGACTGTCTAATGCAGAAGTTTTGCTCAGGGGTATACAATCTGCAAATTTGGTGTTTAGTGGTCTATGAGGGGCGCCGAATTTTGTGGATATGGAGCCAGTCAAAAGCTAGGGTGGCCTCTGGGACGAGAGGTGTGTATATCACTAAAGTGCTGGAATACGCAGGATGGTCTCAAATCGTGTCCTGGACATGGCAGCAGAGAACATGGGCATGTGATGAATTGGGTTTGTGGACCAATATGACCGCAATTCATGCTTTTTTTTGTCAGGCCCATGTTGAGGAGAAGGTCCAGAAAAGTTTTAAATTCGGAAACTTGGACGGGTTTCCACCAGAAAGACTGGGCATAAAAGCTTCCCGGGTTGGCGGCTATAAATTAAGTGGCATACCGGTTTGTTTCTGCCACGACTAAGTCTAAGAGCTCCGCAGTGAAGAACAGCTCAAAAAACCCCAGTGCCGATCCGATCTGAGCTGTCTCAACCCGAACTCCAGACTGGGCGGTGAAAGGGGGAACTACTGGTGCGGCTGAAGATGGGGGCTGCCAATCAGGGTTTGCCAGCACCTCAGGGACTCTAGGGGCTCTATGGGCCTGTCTGTGCGGTGGCTGCGACGGGGGAACTACTGCACGTGCCACCGTACCAGCTTCAACTGCCCTTCTGGTGCTCGCCAACTTCAACCTTGTTCTACTGGCAGTGCTGGTACTAGGTCCAGGATGGGCCTGCGCCTGCTGGTGTATGCCTCACCTAACGTAACCAACAGATCCAGCCCCAACTCTGCTGACCTTGAAGAGGATCCTGTGCAACCTGTGGTCTAGCAACACGGGGCCGGGCAAGCCTGGTGGTATCAGGGACCTCAACCTCATCGTCCGATACTTTGGGTCAGACTGCCACTGCTTCTACAGGTTCGTATTCTGACCCGCTGGATTCGTCAGATGAGGGTTCCCATTCCTCATCGACTGGGTCAGAAGCCTGTAGGCCTCATCAGAAGAATACCCCTTACTTGCATTTGGTCAACTAAATTTAGGGGGTATTCCTGAGACTACCCAAGAAAAAATGCAAGCCTGTCTTACAATGGGAGGCTAGCGAAGTACAGGAAGCCGACTGCAATTGATAAAACATATCAATAATGATTTTTTTTATCGCCGCAGCGGCTTTGTGTAGTGAATGTGCAGTGATAAAAAAAAAAATAAATATTTTTTGTCACTGCGCGGGGCGGGCGTGAGGTGAACGCACGTGTGTCGCAACGATCAGGCCTGATTGGGCAAACACATCGTTTTGGTGTGGAGGGCGAGCTAAGATGACACTACTACTATTATAGATCTGACTACTGATCAGTTCTAATCATTTACAGATAATATAACAGTACCAATGCTGATTAGCGATACGCTAATAGCGAATCAGTAACTGCAGTGCGGTGGGCTGGGTGCTAACTGAAGATACTACCCAAAGGGGCCTAAACTAATCTAAACCTAACAGTCATTACTGGTGGGGAAAACAAAGTGACAGTTTACACTGATCACTTTTTTCCCTTTCACTAGTGATTGACAGGTGTGATCAAGGGTTAATTGGGGTGATGAGGGGGTGATCAGTGGCTAAATGTGTTGTGCTTGGTGTACTCACAGTGATATGTGCTCTCTGCTGGGACCAACCGACGAAAAGGACCAGCAGAGAGCACAGAAGCCATTTAAACACATTATATTTATAAATATAATGTGATTAAATGGCTTGTGATTCGATTTTTTTAAAAGTCACACAACCAGCCAGCGATGATCATTGGCTGGCAGGCTGGTGACGAACTTCTCCTGTAACTTTACGGCCCGCACTGCGCATGCGCGGGCCGGCTTTGCTCGTATTCTCGAATCTCGCAAGATGAGCCGCCGATGCGTCTACGAGGAACAAACCGACCGCCCGCAGGACACATACCTGCGTTAGGCGGTTGGGAGGAGGTTAAATGGGTTCTCCGGGAATTAAGAAAATGAAAATACTTAAATATTACTTTATAATAAATATATCTCCAAATACCTTTCATTATTTATTATGACTCCTTTTGTCGGGGAAGCAATCACCAGGGGAATCAAAATTGCCGCTGTCCTACCAGTACACACAGAACCTGTCCTAATCACACAGGAGGACAAGTTACTTCACAACACTGAGGTAAAGAGCTACCTCATCCTCCTCTCTGTTATACTTTTCAGTGATTAGGATCCTGAATACATATGATAAGAACTTTAGCTGAATCTCTGGGGAATTTAGTTCAGAGGAGACATGAAGTACAGAGAGGACGGACAGGACAGACTGTCGTAATGGAGACTGCATACAAGTGCTGCTGCTCATTACCGCACCCTCCTCTCTGTACTTCATGTCTCCTCATCATCTCCATTCCCAGAGAGCAGAGAGAAGGATGAGGCAGCTCTTCAGCTCAGTGTTGTGAAGTAACTTGTCCTCCTGGGTGATTAGGACCGGTTCTGTGTGTACTGGTAGGATGGCGGCCATTGTATTTCTTCTAGTGATTACTCTAACTAATGAAAGGTATTTGGGGATGTATTTATTATAAAGTAATATTTAAGTATTTTCATTTTCTTAATTCCTGGAGAACCCATTTAATGAATATAACTGAGCCCTGGCTCAGTTTAAGTGGGTCAATGCCCACTCTACTGAAGGAGACGTTCTAATAATCATTGGACTACTAGCATTCACTATATATTTGAGCCTTTTTGTCATCAGAAATATTTAAAAAAATCTTCCACCCACTGCATTGATTTAAATATCCTGCCTAGAGCGTAAATTTGGGTTAATACTAGGCATTTCTTTAGAATGGTGGAGGATTGTGTAAATTATAGACAAAGGGTACAATTTAATATATACTGGATACAGACCTTAGTCTACCCAAATACATAATTGTATAGTGTATAGGTGGAATATACGTGTTTCTAACAGTACCAACAATTAAAGGGACTCTCTTTCATCATTTAAGGCAAGTTATATTTACCCAAAAATAGTGTAGATAGATACTTACAGAATCAAGGATATCTTAAAAACTAGACTGGTTAAATCACAAGTCATAAGTCAGGGATTTTATCTTTAAAGGGGTATTGCCATCACAATGATCACTGTTTAATCTATTAATGATGTGGCAGTGATCATTTTTGTAAATATATTGTATTGGCAAATTCCCACCCTTCTTTATAAAATTCTTTCCCTCCTACCTCATTGTTGTCATATAGTATCCCATAGATACGGCCACTGCTCGCCTCCCGAATTAATGGGCCGCGCTTGCGCAGAAGACACTTTATTTTCACCCAGCTGGCCGCTCATTGAAGTCTCCTGAACGCGCACGCTGCCTTAGGGTCCATTCACACGTTCGTAAGTGTTTTGCAGATCTGAAAATTGCGGATCCTCAAAAAACTGATACCGGCCATGTGCACGTGGCCAGCACTATAATAGAAAATGCCTATTCTTGTTCGCTATTGCGGAGCTGCAGACCGGAAGTTTGGGGCTGCGGAATGGAAGTGCGGATGTGGACAGCACACTGTGTGCTGTCCGCATCTTTTCCGGCCCCATTAAAAATGAATGGGTCCACACCAGTTCTGCAAAATTGCGAAACGGATCCGGACTATTCATACGGACGTCTGAATGGAGCCTTAGAAGCATAAATCCAGAAAGTGAACAGCAGAGCTGGCTACAGGTGAGGACGAATTAGCAAGATGGGAAAACCCCTTTAAACTACCATGGGGAACGTATCAGGGAAAGCTTTAGGATGTAGATGTCTTTGTTGTCAGAAGAATGTTTCTTTAGAAGGTGTTGTTAAGTATATGGACAAATTAGATCCAGAGAATGTAAAGTATGTTGGTAAGGGAAGCTGAGTGTGGTTGGATGTGACAAATTAGTGAAGGAAATCGAAAAGTGTGATGAAAAAAAGAGAAGTATGGAATTGATTGTGCAAGAAAATGGTTGAAAGTCTCTCAAAAAAGGGAACAAGGCAAACAGAGGAGACAGGAAATGTCCCTGTGTGATAAAAAGATGAGAATTCCTTAATACTATCCAGACCACTTCCCTACCAGCAAAATGTCATAGCTCAAGCGCAACCCTCACAGAATCCTCCTATGCAAGCACCTTCTGCACCTATGCCAGCTACGGCCTCTCCAGATAGAACTGATACCTCTTCATCTCCCGAGACCACTGAAAATAGTCAAATACCTCCTATAAGATTGCAGAGACAGTCTAGTCTTACTACTAGGACTGGAATGCTACACTAAAACTGGGCCATAGTACCCAGATCACCTGTGGTCTTGAGGGAAATAGAGGGAGAAGAAATTTTGCCCATGGTTGAAGTTCCAGATCCTCATTGTTGGCAGGGGCGGACTGGGAACTCAAAGTGGCCAATGGAAAAAATACTAAAAGTGGCCTTGTTTTGTAGTCGGGTCCAAATTGATGGAAGGCAGGGCCAGTAATACCATATTGTGGCCCATTATACCACCCCAGCAGAGCCTAATACCACAGTCCATCACAAAATACTGCCAGCAGCACAAAATACATGCCCAAAAACTTCCACTGGCCGGCCGTGAGGAGGGCCCAGGCGGACCCCTGGGCATCGGCCCCCTGCTTGTTGGCTCTTCAGTGCTTGGATTAGCAGACTGCTCTAAGCCCTTCATTTAAACTGTAGACTGTAAGGATGAGTACTTGACATCAGTGTTAACACAAGAATATGGAGGTAAAAATAGACCTTTGGCTTACTATTCTTCAAGACTTGATCCAGTAGCCAGAGCATTACCTCCCTGTGTACAAGCAGTAGTAGCTGCTGCAGAAGCTGCCATAACTTCAGCCTCATTAGTGTTGTTTAATTCATTAACACTAAAAGTTCCTCATGCAATAGCTATTATTTTGCTTCAGAACAAAATATCCTATCTATCACCATCTCGACGTTTATCTTGCATGACACTATTACCCTCACAACCACATCTGATTATATAAAGATGTATTACATTAATCACGTCCATTCTCATACCTACACCACAGGATGGAGAACCTCATAATTGTTTATCTTCAAATGCAGAAAGGGTACTACCCAGACCAGATCTCAAAGATGTACCAATACCTAACAGTGACTTAATACTGTTTGTGGATGGTTTATGTAAAAAGAACCCAGATCGAACTAATGCCACTGGGTATGCAGTAGTCACCCAGAAAAGGTATTGATAGCATAAGCTCTACCAAACCATGTTATCCAGCACAAGCAGCTGAATTGATAGCCTTAACAGAAGCATGTAAACTGTCAAAAGGTAAGAAGGTGACTTTAACTCACCTAAAGAGTTATTAGGAACACCATACTAATCGGTGTTGGACCCCCTTTTGCCTTCAGACCTGCCTTAATTCTACGTGGCATTTGATTCAACAAGGTGCTGATAGCATTCTTTAGAAATGTTGGCCCATATTGATAGGAAAAGCATCTTGCAGTTGAGCAGATTTGAGTGATGCACAATCCAGGACCATGAAGCTCCCGTTCCACCACATCCCAAAGATGCTCTATTGGGTTGAGATCTGGTGCTGTGGGGGCCATTTTAGTACAGTGAACTCATTGTCATGTTCAAGAAACCAATTTGAAATGATTTTGAGCTTTGTGACATGGTGCATTATCCTGCTGGTGGTAGCCATCAGAGAGTTGGATAATCGTTCTCATTACTGTTTATGCCAAATTCGGACTCTACCATTTGAATGTCTCAACAGAAATCGAGACTCATCAGACCAGGCAACATTTTTCCAGTCTTCAAGAGTCCAATTTTGGTGAGCTCGTGCAAATTATAGCCTCTTTTTCCTATTTGTAGTGGAGATGAGTGGTACCCGGTGGGGTCTTCTGCTGTTGTAGCCCATCCGCCTCAAGGTTGTGCGTGTTGTGGCTTCACAAATGCTTTGCTGCATACCTCGGTTGTAACGAGTGGTTGTTTCAGGCAAACGTTGCTCTTCTATCAGCTAGAATCAGTCGGCCCATTCTCCTCTGACCTCTAGCATCCACAAGGCATTTTTGTCCACAGGACTGCCGCATACTGGATGTTTTTCCCTTTTCACACCATTCTTTGTAAACCCTAGAAATGGTTTTGCGTGAAAATCCCAGTAACTAAGCAGATTGTGAAATACTCAGACCGGCCCGTCTGGCACCAACAACCATGCTACGCTCAAAATTGCTTAAATCACCTTTCTTTCCCATTCTGACATTCAGTTTGGAGTTCAGGAGATTGTCTTGACCAGGACCACACCCCTAAATGCATTGAAGCAACTGCCATGTGATTGGTTGACTAGATAATTGCATTAATGAGAAATAGAACAGGTGTTCCTAATAATTCTTTAGGTGAGTGTATATACAGATAGTCAGTATGCATTTTCAACTACACATGTGTTTCCACAACAATAGAAAACAGAGAAATTATTACCTCATCTGGCAAAGAAATTAATCACAAAGAACTTATATTAAAACTTCTAGAAGTTATTCAATTACCAGAAAGTATAGCTATATGTAAGTGTGCAGCACACACTAAAAAGACGACCCTATTTCAAAAGGAAATGAAAAAGCTGACCTGGCAGCAAAACATGCAGCTACAGGTCAAGATCAAAATTTATTGTTACAGCAAACACCACAAATTATAGATCTTCAAATACTACAGGACATGCAACAGTCATCACCTAAGCAAAAACAACTAAAATGGAAAACAAAAGGAGCTACTATCCAAAATGGCCTATATTTATCAACAGAAAACAAATACATTCTCCTTAGTAACTTATTTAGATATGCAGCCATATTGAGCCATGGGACGAGCCATGTCTCAACAAGGGGGATGGTAGAGATGATATCAAAAGTATTTACAGCATATGGCTTTACTAATTACTGTAAAAAAAAAATGCTTAGCCTGCCTAACATGTGCTAAACACAATGCACAAGGTTATGTTAGACCAAGAAGTGGACAGTTCCCACAACTACAATATCCATTCCAACACATTTGTATGGATTTTATTGAACAAAAAAAATTTGAAGGAAAGAAATATTGCTTGGTAATCATTGATGCCTTTACTAAATGGATAGATGTCCAGTCACAATAACTAAGGCATTGGTGAAAGAAATAATACCTAGGTTTGGGATACCTGAAAGAATATATAGTGATAATGGATCACATTTTGTAAACAATGTTATATCTTTATTAGCACAATGTTTACAAATAGAGTTAAAAAAAATCACTGTACGTATCATCCACAATCAGCAGGACTAGTAGAAAGACACAATGGAATATTGAAAAACTCAAGGAAACCATGGAAGAGACTGGTAAGAATTGGGTATATTACTTTCAATTAGTCGTCCTGAACATGCATGTGACTCCTACAGCCTCAGGATTGACACCCTTTGAAATGATGTATGGTAGACCTTTTGTAATGCCACAGTTAAAACATTTTTTTAGAATAGATTAAGAATCTGATTTTACACTTGCTGAATATATGGCAAAGATGTTAACCTAACAAGGAAGTTTCTGCTTCTAATTGTATTCCAGATGACCCTACACATGAGAGGGAGACTGTGAAACCAGGAAGTTGAGTGCTGATCAGAGTAGTAAAGAGGAAATACTGACATCATCCTCGTTGGTAGGGACCATATCAGGTTTTACTCACCACACCTACTGCAGTAAAAATAGCTGAGCGTACCTCTTGGATACACTTATCACACTGACATATAGTTAGGGAACGGCCAATATCCTCCTAGGCTGAAAAGTCTGATTACAAAAGGGGGTCATTTGTTAGAAGTGACTGATCTCAAATTTCAGTGAAAAAAATCATCCAGAGCATGGGAGGGAAATAGGGCAGGATGTGTCACAGTGCGCCGGCGGCGTGCTTCTCCTCTCCTGTGCCGCCGGCGCCCTGGGATGACACGGTGGCAGACACGCACGCCATGTCCTGTTGTAGCGCCGAGCGGGGAGCCGCTCGCCGTCTTCGTTGCCGAGGTAACGGGGGGGCGGAGCACGCCCGGCCGCACGCTTCCTCTCTGTGCGGCCAGCGTCCCCCGTTCCCATAGTTAAGCTTAAGGGGCTGAGCGCCGAGCTGGCCACTCGGCGCTCGGCTACAGACAAGGGCCACGTCAGATGACCTCTGCTCTTCAGTATATAAACAGGCAACCTGCTAGCCACAGGTTGCCCGTGATTAATTGTCCAAGGCTATTTGTTACTGTGTTCCCAGCGCTATCTGGATTTTGCCCCGTGGCTGTTCTTGACCCGCTACTGCTTAATCCTAAGTTCCTGACGTGACTTCTTGGCTTGACCTTCGGCTTGTGACCTGACCTGTTCTTGTTCATTCCTGTGGTACTTAATTACTCTACTGGTATTTGAGTCCGGCTTCTCCATTTGTACTTCGTCACTCTTGGTATTGACTCGGTCCATTCACTATCGGTTGTTTGTCTTGTCTGTCCTCCCAGCCCGTATTCTAAGCTAGGGACTGCCGTCCAGTTGTCCCCTGTCATCAGGACTTGCGAGGCAATTAGGCAGGGCCAGGGGTGAGGGTGGAGCGCAGTGGTCACTATCCTTTCCCCCTGTGTGTGCGTGTACGTGACCGTGACAGGATGAAGCAAGTTATAATAATTGTAGCACTGTATCTGGGTATCATAGAAAACACAAAAAAATAACCACAATTTGGGAAGATATAACTAGAAATCACAGAAAAAACTAAGATAAAAACATCCTGCACAGTATGATATACAAATGTGCGGATGTCCCTGGCCATATTGTTGAAGAAAATCACAGAAATAAGATAATAATGCACTTAGTAAAGTAGATGCAAGCATTATATATGGACAAAGTCCTCACTCTGATATGATAATATCTGAGACACTTAGCTAATAAATTTTGATCAAAACACATCTGAGCCCGCCTACCAAGCGCCAAGGTGGTCTCAGGTCAGGCGGGTCCTACGCTAAACCTACCTAAGCCATTGGGCTTCTATGTTCAGGAGCGCAGACGCTGCACATATGGTGTGCTGCTCCTAGTCACCTCCATGTGCATCAAGCAACCAATGGGAGGAGGAGCAAGCACACCCATATGTGCAGCGTCTGCGCTCCTGAACATAGAAGCCCAATGGCTTAGGTAGGTTTAGCGTAGGACCCGCCTGACCTGAGACCACCTTGGCGCTTGGTAGGCGGGCTCAGATGTGTTTTGATCAAAATATATTGGCTAAGTGTCTCAGATATTATCATATCAGAGTGAGGACTTTGTCCATATATAATGCTTGCATCTACTTTACTAAGTGCATTATTATCTTATTTCTGTGATTTTCTTCAACAATATGGCCAGGGACATCTGCACATTTGTATATCATACCGTGCAGGATGTTTTTATCTTAGTTTTTTCTGTGATTTTTTTGTCTATGTAGTATTTGCTTGAGGGAGTGGCACCTTCAAGTGTGAATGCGCACCTATTTTATCTTGGGAGTAGCATTTCTCTGCACTTTTGCCCTTCCTATCCAATAGAGCGCATTGATTAGGTGGTACATATGGGTGTGCTTGCTCCTCCTCCCATTGGTTGCTTGATGCACATGGAGGTGACTAGGAGCAGCACACCATATGTGTGGCGTCTGCGCTCCTGAACATAGAAGCCCAATGGCTTAGGTAGGTTTAGCGTAGGACCCGCCTGACCTGAGACCACCTTGGCGCTTGGTAGGCGGGCTCAGATGTGTTTTGATCAAAATATATTGGCTAAGTGTCTCAGATATCATATCAGAGTGAGGACTTTGTCCATATATAATGCTGGCATCTACTTTACTAATTGCATTATTATCTTATTTCTGTGATTTTCTTCAAATATAACTAGAAACCCGCTTGTCATAGAAATAGACTTTTGTAGGGTTGCCATTTGCCCTGACAATAGGCAAGAACAGCTACAGTGGGATGATAAATACATCTGTGTCACCAAAGCAACAACAGGATTTGGATCAAATTGTGAGAAATGGAGATTTGTAGGATGGAACACAGGATCCCTAAGCTGGGGGTATGCACCATATATAGCCCCCAAAAAAATAAGGTATGGTCACAACTTGTTACATAAAATGTCCATGATAAAAGGTTCAGTTCTCCCAGGGTGTAACAAAAATGAATGTAATCTGTCATATATCTTCTATATAAAAAGAATCTTCATATAAAAGAGAGGATAAAAAAATATAAAAAAACATAAAAATTATATTATCCTTCAGGCAGACATAATCGCCTCTAAGTTCTTTTTATCGGGTATCTTAATTTGATTTGTGCAAGCAGCGAAACAAAGGGACAATTGTATATGCAAAAATATATAATCGTTTATTATAAAAACAAAGAATATAAAATCAATACAATTGCCAAACAAATGATGAAGTTACAAAATAACACCCAAAATGTACAACACGGTGGTGTTAACACACCCCTATCTGATCAGCACAGTATGATTTAGTGATTTATGACAAGCAGTGTCATACTTTTAACAAAGAGACTCATATACCAAGAGAAACTTAGGATCTTCTGTTTATCAAACAGGCTATAGCAATAAAACACGGATATACAGGAAAATAACTGTTATCCCTTGACTCTGTTTTCCTAGGACCAATCAAAAATATATGATATTAATATGATAAAATATTCAGCTCGGCAATCAGACTATGGAAAATAACTTTCCAAGGATTTAGTCCTCTTTTCAAATAATGTCAGATCTTCCATTAACAATATGCATCTTTGCTAAGAGAATAATCAGCATTATGGATTCGCCTAACACTATATATTCCCACAGTATGGGAACTCTTGGCTATATACCGAGAGAAATATCTTATTAATATCACGAGTAGTAAACAAAATATACGTTACCGGGTCAAAGGTAGACAGAGTTCAGATGGGACCAGTTCTGAATAACTTTCCTAGTAATCGAAAAAAATAATCCAAGTTTCTTCTGGTAAAGTTTTCTTTTTGATTGAATGAATGGATGGATGGATCTATGGCTTAATATGGATCCCTGGATCTATATGGCTCCCTTGCTACTCCGCACACGAGTAATTATTCCCCCCCCTTATCTAAGAATCATCCCCTTTAGATTAGGGATTCCAAATCAGGTAAGGTGGGTGTATTCGCATCCTAATAACACCATGATGTCATATTAACTCCTAATATGGTATAGAACAAATAATGAAATAATATAATATTGTCCATCTGCCTCCAGATGGCACTGCGGTACTGCAGATGAACATCACAACTTTTAAGCATTAAAACTAAATATGTAATAATACGTTCAACATGACCTCCTTGACCTTTTAACATACATCATTGAGGAAGGTCTTTTCCTGACACTTTTAATTACCTATATCCTGGACTTGTTGGAGTTGGCTGTCTTCTCCTATCTTTTTGAAATATAGGTTGACTTGATGAAAATTTTATATAACGGCTTTGATGCTTGGCATCGGAATTTGTACATTTCACTTATCTACATCCATGAATAACTATTGTTTTGAAATAACATTTACTCTTCTCAGAAATCCAATTAACATAAACTTACTTCAATGTTTCTGTACCTTCTACAATACCTTCTAAATGATAAATACATGGTATAACATATATATAAATCGATACATTGCTACACATAGATAACACATTATATGAATTATTGATTAACATATGTTGTAAACTAAATATACCATACAGAGATATACAGTACAGACCAAAAGTTTGGACACACCTTCTCATTCAAAGAGTTTTCTTTATTTTCATGACTATGAAGGCATCAAAACTATGAATTAACACATGTGGAATTATATACATAACAAACAAGTGTGAAACAACTGAAAATATGTCATATTCTAGGTTCTTCAAAGTAGCCACCTTTTGCTTTGATTACTGCTTTGCACACTCTTGGCATTCTCTTGATGAGCTTCAAGAGGTAGTCCCCTGAAATGGTCTTCCAACAGTCTTGAAGGAGTTCCCAGAGATGCTTAGCACTTGTTGGCCCTTTTGCCTTCACTCTGCGGTCCAGCTCACCCCAAACCATCTCGATTGGGTTCAGGTCCGGTGACTGTGGAGGCCAGGTCATCTGGCGCAGCAACCCATCACTCTCCTTCATGGTCAAATAGCCCTTACTTTCAAAGTTTTCCCAATTTTTCAGCTGACTGACTAACCTTCATTTCTTAAAGTAATGATGGCCACTCGTTTTTCTTTACTTAGCTGCTTTTTTCTTGCCATAATACAAATTCTAACAGTCTATTCAGTAGGACTATCAGCTGTGTATCCACCTGACTTCTCAACGCAACTGAGGGTCCCAACCCCATTTATAAGGCAAGAAATCCCACTTATTAAACCTGACAGGGCACACCTGTGAAGTGAAAACCATTTCAGGGGACTACCTCTTGAAGCTCATCAAGAGAATGCCAAGAGTGTGCAAAGCAGTAATCAAAGCAAAAGGTGGCTACTTTGAAGAACCTAGAATATGACATATTTCCAGTTGTTTCACACTTGTTTGTTATGTATATAATTCCACATGTGTTAATTCATAGTTTTGATGCCTTCAGTGTGAATCTACAATTTTGATAGTCATGAAAATAAAGAAAACTCTTTGAATGAGAAGGTGTGTCCAAACTTTTGGTCTGTACTGTATATACACTGCTCAAAAAAATAAAGGGAACACAAAAATAACACATCCTAGATCTGAGTTAATTAAATATTCTTCTGAAATACTTTGTTCTTTACATAGTTGAATGTGCTGACAACAAAATCACACAAAAATGTAAAATGGAAATCAAATTTTTCAACTCATGGAGGTCTGGATTTGGAGTCACACTCAAAATTAAAGTGGCTGATCCACAGGCTGATCCAACTTTGATGTAATGTCCTTAAAACAAGTCAAAATGAGGCTCAGTAGTGTGTGTGGCCTCCACGTGCCTGTATGACCTCCCTACAACGCCTGTGCATGCTCCTGATGAGGTGGCGGACGGTCTCCTGAGGGTTCTCCTCCCAGACCTGGACTAAAGCATGTGCCAACTCCTGGACAGAATGTGGTGCAACGTGACGTTGGTGGATAGAGCGAGACATGATGTCCCAGATGTGCTCAATTGGATTCAGGTCTGGGGAACGGGCGGGCCAGTCCATAGCATCAATGCCTTCGTCTTGCAGGAACTGCTGACACACTCCAGCCACATGAGGTTTAGCATTGTCTTGCATTAGGAGGAACCCAGGGCCAACCGCACCAGCATATGGTCTCACAAGTGGTCTGAGGATCTCATCTCGGTACCTAATGGCAGTCAGGCTACCTCTGGCGAGCACATGGTGGGCTGTGCGGCCCTCCAAAGAAATTCCACCCCACACCATTACTGACCCAATGCCAAACCGGTCATGCTGGAGGATGTTGCAGGCAGCAGAACGTTCTCCACGGCGTCTCCAGACTCTGTCACGTCTGTCACATGTGCTCAGTGTGAACCTGCTTTCATCTGTGAAGAGCACAGGGTGCCAGTGGCGAATTTGGCAATCTTGGTGTTCTCAAGCAAATGCCAAACGTCCTGCATGGTGTTGGGCTGTAAGCACAACCCCCACCTGTGGACGTCGGGCCCTCATATCACCCTCATGGAGTCTGTTTCTGACCGTTTGAGCAGACACATGCACATTTGTGGCCTGCTGGAGGTCATTTGGCAGGGCTCTGGCAGTGCTCCTCCTGTTCCTCCTTGCACAAAGGCAGAGGTAGTGGTCCTGCTGCTGGGTTGTTGCCCTCCTACGGCCTCCTCCACGTCTCCTGATGTACTGGCCTGTCTCCTGGTAGCGCCTCCATGCTCTGGACACTACGCTGACAGACACAGCAAACCTTCTTGCCACAGCTCGCATTGATGTGCCATCCTGGATAAGCTGCACTACCTGAGCCACTTGTGTGGGTTGTACACTCCGTCTCATGCTACCAATAGAGTGAAAGCACCGCCAGCATTCAAAAGTGACCAAAACATCAGCCAGGAAGCATAGGAACTGAGAAGTGGTCTGTGCTCACCACCTACAGAACCACTCCTTTATTGGGGGTGTCTTGCTAATTGCCTATAATTTCCACCTGTTGTCTATCCCATTTGCACAACAGCATGTGAAATTGATTGTCACTCAGTGTTGCTTCCTAAGTGGACAGTTTGATTTCACAGAAGTGTGATTGACTTGGAGTTACATTGTGTTGTTTAAGTGTTCCCTTTATTTTTTTGAGCAGTGTATAATATAATTATGAATATGTAAATTGAACCTCATACAGCAGGTGTGCCTCAAGGATATGCATCCTTATCAAGTCATTGCTTATCCATGGAATAACCTTGTTCCCTCCAGACAGACATGTCTTAGGAAGTTGGGTTACTCCTTACAGATAATTCCATATCTTTAGTAATAACTTTTAAATACAATGTCCGTTTTATGTTCACAATTATTTTTATATAAACTGAACTTGCCATGAACTCATTTTGGCTTCCTCAGCCACATAATAGAACTTTGGTTCAGGCTGATTTTATTCTTAAAGGCAATGAGATGAGCATTCATTTTGATTATAATGTCATTAGATAATATTGTATACGTATGAAAATGCACAACAAATCCCATAATAAAAACTATAAAGGACCATGGAAAGATAGATGGGAACATATGTGATGGGAGCATACATCCCTTGAACCGATCCCTTGGGAAAATTGGTATTAAAAGTCTTGGAAAATGACCACACCTCCTCTGAAACTAAGGAGATTAGCAATCCCGATCAAGAACCTAGCTCAGGAATACGATACCTGTCCAATTTAACCTATGAGGATAAACTTTGGAAACAGGATATAGTGATAAAAATTCATGGTTAACCTGGATGAGATATACTGCAATACAGAATAATAGAACTGACTGTATAGCTTGTGTTAAGGCTAGACCACATCTATTCATCTATTCAGGCTATCAGATAAGGAAAGCCCACAAGGTCTGCAATGCGTTTTTATATAATGCCTCACATAATCCCGATGATAGTTTATGTCAGACACTCTCTTTACTGTATCCAGCTGTGGGGAGAGACAACATCCCTCTTTTAGTGGTTGCCTACCCAGGTAACTACACCAGCTTCATGAGAAATGGGCTAGGTAAAGAATTAGGGAACCTTACTAAAGAATACTGTGAAAGAACCATAAGGATTGATTCTCATAATAAGAATTATTCCTTAACCAGACAAGCTCCAGGACTGATATTTGGTGGCTGTGTGGAGATAGGAAGCTGAGGCCTAGGCTTCCTGCTGAATGGCAGGGAAGCTATACTTTGGCTTAGCTCCTTATGCCCTTCCATCTATTTTCAGCCACGGAGTTTGAGAAGGTGAGGAAAAGTCCTGAAAGCCATATATATAGCTATAAGTGATCGCTTCCTGGAGGATCCTTTGACTCTAATGTATAGAGTACCTCGATGGGTGCCTCGAGGGGTGTAAAATGAGTTCAAGGTCTGAAATCAGATTGCAGTAGGGTTTGAATCTGTATTCTTTTGGTGGGTAACAGTAAACAAGAATGTCGACTGGATTAATTATATCTATTATAATCAACAAAGGTTTGTTAATTATTAGTGATGAGCGTCATAGGCAATATTCGTTTTCACGATATTTCACAAATTTTTCGCATAATATTCGCAATAAATTTGTGAATTCTATAATTTGTGATCTCCAGTCATTATTTTCGTGATTGCGCAAATCAGCACTAATGATGCGCATATTTTTTGGCGCAATACGTGCAACATGCAAATCACATTTTATCAGGTCTGAATAGATATTACTGATTGGTGCACTAAGTATTGTTGTGACATCACAGCACTATGGGCCAGATTTATCATTAGCTCAGGTCAGAATAATGGAGTGAAAAAGTCCCAAAAAAAGTCCCAAACGCTAAAACTGCGCACAAATTTGCGACTTTTTTCTGCTCTGCACTATGCTCGCCAGTTTTCTGAAAGTGGGCGTGTTTTCTTATGTAAATGAATCTCTAGACAGATTTACTATTGGGACTATTTAAAAAGTCGCAAAAAAATCGCAATCTCACTCCAGTGAGGACCATGCTTATCTTATGAGACTTTTTAATAGAACATGCGACTTTTTCATAAAAACGTGCGACTTTTTCGTAGAGATGTGCGACTTTTGTAAAGCTGCTTACTGACGGATAAACTGCTACCGTCAAACCACATTTATTACAGTCTTAAAGGGCCGATCATAAATCTGAGTAATAGCAGCAATTGAAACAGCAATTAAAACAATGATAACCGTTAAAAAACCCCTAAAAAGGATAAAATACAATGCACTGGTTATATAAATATATACAGAAACGCAACAGAATAGGGTCTCCTGAATATATAGTAGGCTCTGTATATTGCAACAATGTTCCTTTGCCAGATGGCAGTATGTATCCAAATCAATCGTGTTGGGGATATTGTCTTTTCAAATGGAAAATGTCCATTAGTATCCTGCCCAGTATCCACAATATATTGGTTCAAATGATCCGGATCCGAAAGAATCCACAAGCTGCAATGGCTTATAGTATTGAATGCTTCTGGGGGATGCCGTATCCCTATATATATTATTTATCTTCAGCAGTCCTTTAGCCGGCTTGTACTACCGCCTTCAATAGCTTGGCATATTATATAATGCGGGGAGATATTGCTTACCCCTATACACCGGTCCTCAGCAGTCGGGTTTGACTGCTCACTACACCGCTGCACCGCTCGCTCTCGGCGTTCTCGCTCTCTGCTGTTTGTCACGTGGTGTCTCAGAGATATCGCGGGACTTGGAAACTTTGTTCCGATATTCCTATGAGAGGTGCTTCGGTAAGATGAAAGAATGGAGCGCTCCACTTTTGAAGAATGATCTATATCTTGTCGATCATATCCTGAATCTTGCTGTAGACAGGGATATAACGCTAAACGCGTTTCGAGGACTTCAATCCTCTTCCTCAGTAGATATATCCCTGTTGATACGTCATCTCCTTTTATATCCCCACAAGCAATCCACAAAATCTGGGCTGGAGTCTATTTTTCACATCATGCGGTTTGAGTGCGTTTTCAATGCGGTTTTAAAATCGCTTCTGCGTTTTTTGTTGTATTTGAACCGCAACCTCTTAATAAATACTTATATACCCAAACACAATGATAATACAGTCTAAAATGTAGGAATAATCTACAAAATATAAAAATATGTTAAAAATTTATGAAATGTATAAAACAGGAAGTATATTAATTTATAAACAGATGAGGACTAAATGACAGTTCATAAAAAGACTTTAGTATATGAAAGGGCATCATCCTATACATCTTGTATTCTTATATTTCTTCTAAAATTAATAGATGTAGTATATGGGCTCTTTCACACCTGCGTTATTGTCTTCCGGCATAGAGTTCCGTCGTCGGGGCTCTATGCCGGAAGAATCCTGATCAGGATTATCCTAATGCATTCTGAATGGAGAGTAATCCGTTCAGGATGCATCAGGATGTCTTCAGTTCCGGTACGGAACGTTTGTTGGCCGGAGAAAATACCGCAGCATGCTGCGCTTTTTGCTCCGGCCAAAAATCCGGAACACTTGCCGCAAGGCCGGATCCGGAATTAATGCCCATTGAAAGGCATTGATCCGGATCCGGCCTTAAGCTAAACGTCGTTTCGGCGCATTGCCGGAGCCGACATTTAGCTTTTTCAGAGTGGTTACCATGGCTGCCGGGACGCTAAAGTCCTGACAGCCATGGTAAGTGTAGCGGGGAGCGGGGGAGCAGTGTACTTACCGTCCGTGCGGCTCCCGGGGCGCTCCAGAGTGACGTCAGGGCGCCCCAAGCGCATGGATCACGTGATCGCATGGATCACGTCATCCATGCGCATGGGGCGCTCTGACGTCATTCTGGAGCGCCCCGGGAGCCGCACGGACTGTAAGTATACCGCTCCCCCGCTCCCCACTACTACTATGGCAACCAGGACTTTAATAGCGTCCTGGGTGCCATAGTAACACTGAAAGCATTTGGAAGACGGTTCCGTCTTCAAATGCTTTCAGTACACTTGCGTTTTTCCGGATCCGGCAGGCACCTCCGGCAACGGAAGTGCATGCCGGATCCCAACAACGCAAGTGTGAAAGAGGCCTAACATTGATCGATGTAATAAAAAGTAGATCAATGTTATACTACATCTATTAATTTTAGAAGAAATATAAGAATACAAGATGTATAGGATGATGCCCTTTCATATACTAAAGTCTTTTTATGAACTGTCATTTAGTCCTCATCTGTTTATAAATTAATATACTTCCTGTTTTATACATTTCATAAATTTTTAACATATTTTTATATTTTGTAGATTATTCCTACATTTTAGACTGTATTATCATTGTGTTTGGGTATATAAGTATTTATTAAGAGGTTGCGGTTCAAATACAACAAAAAACGCAGAAGCGATTTTAAAACCGCATTGAAAACGCACTCAAACCGCATGATGTGAAAAATAGACTCCAGCCCAGATTTTGTGGATTGCTTGTGGGGATATAAAAGGAGATGACGTATCAACAGGGATATAGCTACTGAGGAAGAGGATTGAAGTCCTCGAAACGCGTTTAGCGTTATATCCCTGTCTACAGCAAGATTCAGGATATGATCGACAAGATATAGATCATTCTTCAAAAGTGGAGCGCTCCATTCTTTCATCTTACCGAAGCACCTCTCATAGGAATATCGGAACAAAGTTTCCAAGTCCCGCGATATCTCTGAGACACCACGTGAAAAACAGCAGAGAGCGAGAACGCCGAGAGCGAGCGGTGCAGCGGTGTAGTGAGCAGCCAAACCCGACTGCTGAGGACCCGTGTATAGGGGTAAGCAATATCTCCCCGCATTATATAATATGCCAAGCTATTGAAGGCGGTAGTACAAGCCGGCTAAAGGACTGCTGAAGATAAATAATATATATAGGGATACGGCATCCCCCAGCAGCATTCAATACTATAAGCCATTGCAGCTTGTGGATTCTTTCGGATCCGGATCATTTGAACCAATATATTGTGGATACTGGGCAGGATACTAATGGACATTTTCCATTTGAAAAGACAATATCCCCAACACGATTGATTTGGATACATACTGCCATCTGGCAAAGGAACATTGTTGCAATATACAGAGCCTACTATATATTCAGGAGACCCTATTCTGTTGCGTTTCTGTATATATTTATATAACCAGTGCATTGTATTTTATCCTTTTTTAGTTTTTTTTTTAACGGTTATCATTTGTTTTAATTGCTGTTTCAATTGCTGCTATTACTCAATTGTGGAATTGGCGGTTAATAAATTTAGTTTGTTTGATGTGTACCAAATAGTGAGTGCCATTCGTTTTTTTTTACCTAAATTTATCACCTTTTGACTGCTGAGGGAGCTAGTTTTTCGACTAGAGCACCATTTACCTTATTGAGGAGGGTGGTGAGCTATCACAAACCTTTCAACGATCATAAATCTGACTTGGCTAAAATCGACTTTAGCCATATGTTAAAGTGGAGTGAGCTGTCAGAGTAATGATAAATCTGGCCCTATGTCTGTAGAATGTATGTATGGATAGCAGAGAAACAGCAATTCCTATCATAATACCTAACACCCTGCACTGGAACATTTAAGCTAATCTTATATTACTATACTTACCTACACTGACTATCTCCACTAACTATCTGTATTATTTAGATGAGCTAACTAGCTATCTAATGTAATTGGATAAGGAATATGATCCAGGTGAAAGCACAGAGCACAGCAATGACACTGCTCTCTCTCTCAGAACTGCAAAAAAAAACAGCAGAAAATGGCTGCTGGGGAGTTTCTTATATAGTAAAGGGGTAGGCAACTTTCCTATTGGTTGCTAAGGATGTTGCTAAGCGCTGCCAAAGATATTGCAGCCTTCTCATTGGCCCACAAGCAAGAAGGGAGGTTACTGATGAAAAAAAAATCTAGAATATTCCCGATTACGAATATATAACACTATATTCTACATCTTCGCTAATTTTCGAAGTGATGATATTTGCGATAAAAATTTGCGATAAGAATTTCGCAATCAACACTTCATTATACGAGAGATGCGATAAAGGGCATAACAGATCAACTGGGTCCTACTTATCTGATGGCATGGCAGAACAGGATGGCCCTAGATATGTTACTAGTACGGATGAACGAATCGACTTCGGATGAAACATCCAAAGTCGATTTGCATAAATCTTCATTCTAATACTGTACGGAGTAGGAGCTCCATACAGTATTAGAATGTACTGGCTTCGATGAGCCGAAGTTATTGATTCGCAAGTCTCGCGAGACTCAGCGCAATAACTTCATAAATATATTTGTACTGTAGTGGCACTTGGAACCGAACCCGATTTCGGGAAATGCTTTTTTACAGTACAAATTAATTGATGAAGTTATTGCGCAGAGTCTCGCGAGACTTCGCGAAGCAATAACTTTGCATCATCGGAGCCAATACATTCTAATACTGTAGGGAACTCCGTACTGTATTAGAACTAAAGTTTTTATTCAAATCGACTTCGGATGTTTCATGCCAAGTCGATTCGCTGCCCCCTAGTTACTAGATGACAAAGGTGGTGTCTGTAAAATGTTTGGTATTTACTGTTGTACTTTTTTCCCAATTATACTACTCCATGATTGCAGCATTACCAAAGCACTGGAAGGACTCACATCCCTGTCTGAGGAATTGGCGGAGAACTCAGGAATAGATTATGTTTTTTCGAATTGGCTTGAAGGATGGTTCGGAAAGTGGAGCACCCTTCTATCAGTTTATTGATCTCTCTGACAACAGTGGCGGCCGTGATGATGACTTGTGGACTTCCTTGCATTCCTGTATAAAGGAATGATTCACAGACTTATTGATACTTCTAATATATTCAATAGGGAGGCTCTCAATTAGAAGCTATGGAAGTTGAAGGGTTGCACTTATCCACTGAATCACCCACTACAGTGTGTAGAAAATAAAAATTGCGCAAAAAATATGACAGACACTCCTCCTTATGTGTTGTATATGAGAATAATGATTATTTATTTTAAAAACTGCACGCAAGGCTTTGTACCACTTTTTTATCAGTGGAAAGTTTTCGGGGTTACACGTTCACAGCCCATAATGCAGGTCGTTATGACGCTTATTTATTGAACAGGCACTGGTCGAGGAAATTTTAGTAAATTGAATTATAATTAAGGCGGGCGATTAATGTGTGTGACCCTAAATTATAAAAAAACTTAGATTCATAGATTCTTTGAATTTCATGCGATGAAGCTCAGTAATATGCCGGAAGCTATGGGTTTTTCAGGTGCCAAGGGTCACTTCCCACATTTCTCCCATACGGAAGAAAAGTCAAAATTACATAGGCCCCATACCCGAAGTTCGGTATTACGGCGTCGATTATGATGCCCAGGGAGAAAAAAGAATTTATGGAGTGGTAACGAAAACAATAAAAATTATACCTTTAATTTTCGGATGAGCTAAAAGCTTACTGTAAGCAGGATGTGGAGGTCTTGAGAGGGGCTTGTGAGTGTTACTGGGACACGATTATGTCAATGACTGAAAAAAGGGTGAGAGGTTACTTTAAGTGTGAAAAAAAATACAAAATAGTCACTAAATGTATTGACCCATTCCAACTTATCAATTGGCATCTGTATGCATGGCTAATGTATTGGTTTTTAATTTCTCCCCATAAAAACCATAGCAATTGTACGTGTGATAATTACCACAAGACCCAGAAGCGATTTTCCACTCCAGTGGCTCATGTACATTGAATATACAGAAGACATTTCTTTAAAACACACCTTAAAGGCTGGTAAAAAGAAGGTGGGAAAATACTTTTCGGAAGCTTATGAGTTGGTTAATGGTACACTAACAGCCTTTGAATTTCAGGGCTGTTTTTATCACGGTTGTCCTGTGTGTTATAACGTGCTTGACCGCAATGATCTTACTAAATCAACCTACAGTCAGCTGTACCACTCTTTCTTAGTCAAGGAAAAGCAATTACAGAGACATGGATTTAGAGGTACGCGTTTATGTGGAGCACGAGTGGGCACGAGATGATTGCAAGTGATGAAGGGATCAAAGACTTTCTGTTTAAAATTTAATTTCCAATACCTTTAGACCTCGTGAGTCACTTTACGGGCGGCAGAACTACACCAATAAACTTTATCACAAGGTTCAACCCGGTGAAACAGTGCAATATTACGATTTCACAAGTCTGTACCCTTTTTCTTAATAAAACCAAGACGTATCCCATAGGCCACCCAGAAATCATTTTAGGCACATCAAAAAATACTTTGGTATTGCCAAAGTTAAAGTGTACCCACCCAGAGATTTATTTTTTCCTGTCCTGCCTATAAAACTAAATAAAAAACTAATGTTTGCGCTTTGCTATACATGCGCATTGAATTCCCAGAAAGACAGTTGCAACCACACCGATATTTTAAATTATGAATCAGCCGGCACTCGACCTTGTATATGCGCTGCAGCGGGATGGAGCGAAACTCCACGTTAAATTCAAAAGGAAACCCCAGCAGTTGTCAATTGTAAATAAGGATATTCTTTTTATTCAGTCATAATAATATGTCTTATGACGCGTTTCGGCTATAACAGCCTTCATCAACAAAGGATACATGCAAGTGTTCAATGCCATCTTATATAGCAAGTATACAGGTGATTCACTGGTGACGTCAGACGCCCAAATCAAAAGCAGCTGAGATTGCACCAATCAACAGCTTAGTTTCACAATATGCAAATCAAGAAACACAAACCCTGACAATTCAATGAATAATTGAACAGAAACTTTTTCAAATAGATGAGGATACCGTATCCATTCGCAGCATCAACGAGAAGATGTCTATAAAATAATATAATACAGTGATAAGAACCAGTGATCGAAACAAAAAAATCATAAGCACATGACTTCATAATCACGATTCAAACCTCTAGGTTGTAAGGTGTCTAAAGTGTGAATCCAGTAAGCTTCTCTCCGTAAAAGGATTTTTTTAATGTCACCACCTCTCCTAGGTCTCTTGATCTGTTCTAAAACCTGGAACCTCAATTGTGATACTGTGTGTCCACATTTATCAAAATGATAAGGTAATGGTAACAATAGATTCTCAGTTCTAATTGTGAACTTATGTTTCCCTATCCTATCCCTAACCGCCTGTATGGTTTCACCTATGTAGGCTAAACCACAAGGGCATTTTATCATGTAGATAACATTAGTTGATTCACATGTAAAAAAGCCCCTGGCTTTAAATGCTTGTCCCGTGTGTGGATGATAAAACTCAGTGCCCTTAATAATATTGGAACATTGGAAACAGTGAAGACAGGGAAATGTACCCCTCTTCATTGTTCCCAATCTGCTCTGTCTCATGATAATTCTAGAGCTACCCAAGTCTGCACGTACCAATTTGTCACGAAAACTGTTTTTTTTTTTGTTGCAAAACAGGGGAGGATTTTAAAATTCCTCCAATCCCGGGTATGCTTCAAACAATATGTGCCAGTGCTTCCTCACTATTCTGTCAAAACCTGAATTGAAAGGATGGAATTTCCGCCCAAATGGAATCCTTTTTTGTTGTTTAACCCCTGCTATGGCAGGGGACTGTAGATCTGATTTTACTTTGTTAAGAACTGATCTGGGGTATCCCCTCTCAATGAATCTATCAGTCATTTCATCCATCCTTGCAGTCAGTTTCTCAGAATCAGTGACAATACGCTTAATACGCTGAAACTGAGACTTAGGTATCGCCTAAGGATGAGCACTAGTGTAGTGCAATATACTGTTCCTGTCTGTATCTTTCCTATACAGATCTGTGGTGAGGTGGCCATTTGTGTTTCTCATAACAGCTGTATCCAAAAAGCTTACTTTAGACTCATCCACCGTAATAGTGAATTTTAAGCCTTCACAAACCTCATTGAGATAGTCAAAGAACGCGAATAAGGTCTCACGTGGCCCCGCCCACACGCCAAAAATGTCGTCAATGAATCTTTTCCATGTTAAAACATTTTTCAAATAGTATTCTGTTTTGTAAATATGTGCTTCTTCAAAGGACGACATAAATGCGTTAGCATAAGGCGGGGCCACAATCGACCCCATCGCGGTCCCACGGCGCTGCAAATAATAAGTATCTTCAAACATAAAATAATTTTTAAATAATACCAAACGTAACAACTGAATGAAAAAATCTTGCTGAACATCAGAATAATCACTGGTTCGCAATAAATCAGTCACTGCTGTTATCCCTAGTTCATGGTCTATTGATGTGTACAAACTTACAACATCAATGGTAACTAACCAGCTATCTGAAGGAATGGGGTCCAATTCTGCAATTGTCCTAAAAAAATCGGACGTGTCCAAAAGGAACGATCGTGTGTTCCTAATCAATGGGGTTAGGATTTTCTCCAACAAAATCGATAATGGGGATAAAATCGAATCCATCGAAGAGACTATGGGGCGTCCAGGTGGGTTAATCAAAGTTTTATGTACTTTCGGTAATATATATAGGACCGGAGTCACAGGTGATTGGTTGATAAGAAAACTTTGCAAACGTTTGTCTAATATGCCAATGTCTCTATATCGATCCACCAAAGTAATAATCTTCTCATAGGTATTTGTATCAGACAATTGTCGCATCACTTCATCGATGTAATTCTTTCTATCCATAATGACTATGGAGCCCCCTTTGTCAGCAGATTTTAAGATCAGGGTTTTATCTCCATGAGTGATTTAATTGCTGATCTCTCTGAACAGTTATATTATGTACAACCAATAAATATTTCCCTTTTTACTTACTATATCAGTGACCCAATATCACTAATGTTTGAACCAATACTCAGATATATAGATCATAACTTATCACAAATTCATAACTCCACCAATAATTGTATTTATATAATCAATTTTTATTAGGTACTACTGGAGTTACAAAAATCTTGGCCTCACATAAATTAAGAGCATTTAAAATCCTTCTCAGACTTTGGGTGTATGGTTGTTACAATTCATACCTATAAAAGTGCAAGTGCAATAATACATAAGGATATAGGAGCAGTGCATACAGAAAGTGCTGTCCTGTCTCACAAGTATAGAGGTCACAGAGTCAGACTTCCGACCCTTGATACATGGACATTACAACGCACATTGCCATACATCAATATCATATAGTTGCATATAACCTAGCATACTGACCCAAGTATCTACCACACCACCGTCAGACTGTGCCCCGATGCGCGTTTCGCCGTCAGCTTTTTCAAGAGGTTAATATTATGTGTCATCCGCAACTCTCCCCGTTTAATAGAATGCAACAACATATCAGCCTCTCTTGAAACAAATTGTACATATGTCTCTATTGGATGATATAACTTCGGTGGCATGAATGTGCTCTTTAAATGGAGGCCTAAATCGGCAAGGTTCAGACGCCCATCAATCGCAACATCTAATTTTTGGGATGTCATATCCCTCACTTCAGGTTCTGCGAAATGGGCTTTCAGTCTGATCCTTCGAAAAAACTGTTGCAAATCTATATCAAGTTGAAAGGTATCGAAAACAGAGGTTGGACTAAATGTTAGGCCTTTCTGTAGTGTTTTCATCTGTTCGGGTTTAAGTTTTTCGATGACAAATTTATGATAAGGGGACTTGTCCTACCTGGGAGCGTGTCTGTATCGGCTGAGTAACCCTCGTTGTCGATGTTGCGTCTATGCTTGCGGCCCGCCCTGCGCCTCCTCTCCTCTTGGGCGTTGTAAATCGGTAGATTCGCTCCCAGAACTGGAGGAATAGAAACCCGGTTTGTAGGAACTCCTGAATCCATAGCGTACTTGTGATGTAGTATCTTGCCATCTATAGACTCTGTTAGCGATATAATCCTCGTTAATCCCGTAAAAACCTTCTTCCTTTTCTTTACTTCAGTCTCTTTTTTGTAAGTAGCAATATGGGCGTCAACCGATTCCTTTATTTATCGAAATCTTCAGTTGTCAACGAATCTTTTAATTGTATTTCAGTCGTATTAAGTTGTTCTTTAATTTCCGTTAGAGATCTCTGTATTCTTTCAATGGTTAACAGCATAAGGTCTCTCGAACATTTATTAATAATCCTTTCAAAATCCTTGCGGTAATCGGTATCCTCCGCAAAAAATGTTGGGCGTAGATGCATACGTAAGCCCCTGGGAATCCTGTTCAATCTGCAATATTCTGCCAGCGTACTGACATGCAATTCATAACTTGTCAACCTCCGTAGTTCCCTTTCCTTTTGATTTGCATATTGTGAAACTAAGCTGTTGATTGGTGCAATCTCAGCTGCTTTTGATTTGGGCGTCTGACGTCACCAGTGAATCACCTGTATACTTGCTATATAAGATGGCATTGAACACTTGCATGTATCCTTTGTTGATGAAGGCTGTTATAGCCGAAACGCGTCATTAGACATATTATTATGACTGAATAAAAAGAATATCCTTATTTACAATTGACGACTGCTGGGATTTCCTTTTGAAGCAACCACACCGATGACAAACTTTTCCTGACAGGTACATGGTGCACGATAGAACTAATTTTAGCGGCGGAAAAAGGTTACAGGATCGTTGAGATCTATGAGATCTGGCATTTCCCGAATACAACAGACGAACTGTTTGCTCCGTACATCAAGCTGCACCTCAGGGATAAACAGGAGGCTTCCGGCTATCTGGACTGGTGTAAAACTGATTCTGAAAAAATGGATTACATAGACGCATTTAAAAAAAAATAAAGCATTTGCAAAATAACTGTAAACTCTGAAAAAAGACAAATTTCAAAACTTTTCCTAAACTCTTTGTGGGGTAAATTTGGTCAGTATTTTAACTTGCCGCGTACCAGTATAGTCACGGATCCTGACAAGCTTTTCAAATTAGCGTTTGTACCATACTACGATTTCTCATAGGTTAATTTCATCGATGACGAGACAGCCGTTGTCAATTGGCTTTACGTAAAATAGCGCTACACGCTCAACAAAAACACTAACATTTTTATAGCCTGTTTTACAACTGGAGTTATACACACTCCTAGACAGACTGCAAGAATGTTGTCTTTATCACGACACAGACTCCGTCATAATCGTAAGTAGAGACGGCGACTGGAACCCACCATTGGGTGATTTTCTCGCGAGCTAACTAGTGAAATACCCATTGGCACGTACATTACAGAGTTTGTATCTGCAGGTCCAAAGACGTACGGCTACAAACTCAACACAGGGAAAACCGAATTAAAGGTTAAGGGTATAACTCTCAATGTCGCACTCGACTTGTTAATTTTGACAGTTTAAAAGACCTTGTGTTGGATTACTCACACAACCACGATCCCAAGATGCAGAAAACAATAGATATAGAACAAAACGGCATTTTCAGAAATAGGAAGCATTGGGACATAGAGACAAGACCGTTATGTAAAACACAAAAGTGTGTCTACACAAAGAGACAACTGACGACGGACTTCACAACAATACCTTTCGGCTATTAAACATGGCCGTGCAGTTTCAGCACCCGTTTTCTTGTATTTTAGCAGGATCCTCAAATCCTGGAAACAGTTTTTTCGTAAAACAGTTGTTAACACAAGCAGATATGCTAATGTCGCACAAACCTGACAATGTCATTTGGTTTTACGCATGTTGGCAAAAATTGTATGACGAGCTAACCCGCAAAATTTTATAGACGATGACCTATTTCCACCGGACAAGGTAAATTTGGTCCTTGTTGATTATCTTATGGAGGCGGCTTGTGAAAATCTTGAAATACAAAACGCTTTCACCAAATACGTGCACCACAGAAATTTGAGCATTATGTATCGCGTAAGAAAAGCCGGAAAATAAATTTAAACACTAAATACATGGTTCTTTTTAAGAACCCTTGTGATAAATTACAGGTTATTACGTTGGCACGGCAAATGTACCCCGGTAAAACACGTTTCTTTTTAGAAGCTTTTGAAGATGCCACACACAAGCGTTACAGCTATTTACTTGTAGATTTAAGATCTGACACTCCCGAGGAACTATGGTTAAGAATCGGTTTGTCCCCGCCAGATATTCCGGTGGCTTATGTGTGCAAAAAGAAGCTCTAAACTGTAATATTTCACATCTCTACGGGCATTCTTGGTAGCGGTGCTGCACCTGTAAGGATGTGGAACAGGATCCGCCGTTATTGGGATCTTTCAAAAGCGTACGTCAAAACAAAATCGACGGTCCGAAAATCAATATTACGCAATGCCAGTAATGATTTGATATCCGCTATTGGCGGGATCGCTCTCAACATCCTTAAAGGAAAGATTCTTCTTAGAGAGCGACAAAAAAATATACTGAAAAGATGGCGCATGGCTATAAAGAAATCAAGAGATAAAAACTACCCCATTAAAGGAAAGAAGCGCATTGTGAACCAGAGTGGTGGTTTTATAGGATCGCTGCTCGGTTTTGCAATACCTTTAATCACTAACTTGATAGCTAATACAACCGGCGGCTCATAATGGAATATGCAGAGAAAATGTTCCTGGTTTCCAAACATGAGTTGGACCGGCTAAAAAAAACTGCAGTGGAAACATCCGACATACACCAAACCACCACACAGCGTTTATATGTCGAAATTAGTGAAATACTACACAGAAATGACCTTTCAGATGATGAAAAAAGTAAGAGATACACGAATGTGTTACAGAGATACTTGATGCTCAACAAACAGTCCAGTAAAGAAATTTCAACCTTAACTTTGATTACGCAGCCGCAACCCGATCAACAACAATTGACAAATCACTCTTCTATCTGAGACGATGCAAAATAGATACTTGACAATGTTAATATAAGGTATAGGAAAAATGCTGAACTTTTGTTAAACAAACTGTACCGATCAGATAACAAGTCATACTGGAATGCTAGGGGTGAATTCGTATACAAAGATCAAGCTATGCCCGGTTCCAACATCATCGACTTGATTCGAACCGCGACGCAGAGTCACAGGCTGCCTAAGGTTAAAGCACCGCGTGTGTGGAACTATTTCATGCAAACAATCGCTGAACTGAACATGCCCTCAATGGTGATCGGTAACACAAGAACAAGAGAACTTTTAGATAATTTAAAAAGGGGATAGTCAGGTGAACCTTTTGATGCAGTTCGTACCCCTTTTATGCAGCAGCCTTTTGTAACACCAGCACCAGTGTAAGGGTCCATTCACACGTCTGCAAAATTTTGTGGAACAGGTGCGGACCCATTCATTTTCAATGGGGCCGGAATGTGCTGTCCACATTCGCATTTGCGGATCTGCACTTCCGGATCCGCAATTCCGTTCCGCAAAAAAATAGAACATGTCCTATTCTTGTCTGCAATTGCTGACAAGAAAAGGCATTTTCTATGAGAGTGTCGGCGATGTGCGGTCCGCAAAATGCGGAATGCACATTGCCGGTGTCCGTGTTTTGCGGATCCACAAAACACATACGGACATGTGAATGGACCCTGAACTCGAGGCACTTTATTACCTAAAAAGAGAACGCCTCCTTTGTTACATGCGGCTTGGTTAACGTTGTAAATTTTTACTTTGGTTTTATATAAAATGTATTTGTTTGTAATGTCTGATAATGTTTTTATTTGTTTTACATAAAATGTATTCAGTTTTTCTTTTTACAATAAATCCACTATCTTGGTAAGTTAAAATTGCATAAACAGCAAGGTCACATCGGGGGATAGACGCTACTTAAAAACGTTGCTAAAATTAATGCCAACACCGAAATATTGAGAAAACAGTACTACATGCCAAAGGCTGTCGGTTCTTATTTAGAGAAGTACGAAAATTTGGAATAAGAAAAGACTCTGTAAAAAAAATTGGTTGAACAATGAGGATACTTACACATGGATTCTTAAATACTTTTTTTTACAAAAGGAGCATCTGCCACAGAGGTATGTACCCACTACCTTAAATGCAAGCCAGGTTCTCTGCGGTTGTTCAGGATTGAACAAACTATGAACCAAAATGTCTTTGAGATTTTTGCCTTTACGATATGTGATGCTAGGATGTGTAGTTATTACCTCCCTCAAATCAATATCTGCCTTGAGAATATGCCAGTGTTTCTTTAAAATTTGAAACACCTTTGAATTTTGTGAATCATAGGTGCCTATGCATCTAATAACTTTAGATGCAAGGGTATATTTCTTATCACATAACAGGTCAGACCGATTTAACCCTTTGGCCTGAGTGAATGCCCTATGCAGTACTTTCTTAGGGTAACCTCTTTCCCTGAAACGATGGAACGAATTGTTACTTTCCTTGATAAAACTGGATTCTTCGGTGCAGTTTCTCCGGGCCCTAATACATTGGCCAGTTGGGATGCCCTTCTTCAATGGTACTGGGTGATGACTTAACCAATGCAAATGGTTATTGGTGGAAGTAGGTTTGCAAAATACCTCTGTCAGGATGCGACCACCAGAATCCACAGAGATCTTTAAGTCCAAGAAAGTAAGTATGTGATCGTCTATTTCAGACGTGAACTTCATGCCTATATGATTATTATTGAGACGTTTGACAAAATCATTAAAAAGTGCCACAGTGCCATCCCAGAGTATCAAAACATCATCTATGTATCTGCCCCAAAATAAAATGTGACTAGTGTATACTTGAAATGATTCTGTAAAAACAATAGTGTTTTCCCACCACCTCAAAAAATAAATTAGCATATTACACTGCGTGCAGAATTATTAGGCAAATGAGTATTTTGACCACATCATCCTCTTTATGCATGTTGTCTTACTCCAAGCTGTATAGGCTCGAAAGCCTACTACCAATTAAGCATATTAGGTGATGTGCATCTCTGTAATGAGAAGGGGTGTGGTCTAATGACATCAACACCCTATATTAGGTGTGCATAATTATTAGGCAACTTCCTTTCCTTTGGCAAAATGGGTCAAAAGAAGGACTTGACAGGCTCAGAAAAGTCAAAAATAGTGAGATATCTTGCAGAGGGATGCAGCACTCTTAAAATTGCAAAGCTTCTGAAGCGTGATCATCGAACAATCAAGCGTTTCATTCAAAATAGTCAACAGGGTCGCAAGAAGCGTGTGGAAAAACCAAGGCGCAAAATAACTGCCCATGAACTGAGAAAAGTCAAGCGTGCAGCTGCCAAGATGCCACTTGCCACCAGTTTGGCCATATTTCAGAGCTGCAACATCACGGGAGTGCCCAAAAGCACAAGGTGTGCAATACTCAGAGACATGGCCAAGGTAAGAAAGGCTGAAAGACGACCACCACTGAACAAGACACACAAGCTGAAACGTCAAGACTGGGCCAAGAAATATCTCAAGACTGATTTTTCTAAGGTTTTATGGACTGATGAAATGAGAGTGAGTCTTGATGGGCCAGATGGATGGGCCCGTGGCTGGATTGGTAAAGGGCAGAGAGCTCCAGTCCGACTCAGACGCCAGCAAGGTGGAGGTGGAGTACTGGTTTGGGCTGGTATCATCAAAGATGAGCTTGTGGGGCCTTTTCGGGTTGAGGATGGAGTCAAGCTCAACTCCCAGTCCTACTGCCAGTTTCTGGAAGACACCTTCTTCAAGCAGTGGTACAGGAAGAAGTCTGCATCCTTCAAGAAAAACATGATTTTCATGCAGGACAATGCTCCATCACACGCGTCCAAGTACTCCACAGCGTGGCTGGCAAGAAAGGGTATAAAAGAAGAAAATCTAATGACATGGCCTCCTTGTTCACCTGATCTGAACCCCATTGAGAACCTGTGGTCCATCATCAAATGTGAGATTTACAAGGAGGGAAAACAGTACACGTCTCTGAACAGTGTCTGGGAGGCTGTGGTTGCTGCTGCACGCAATGTTGATGGTGAACAGATCAAAACACTGACAGAATCCATGGATGGCAGGCTTTTGAGTGTCCTTGCAAAGAAAGGTGGCTATATTGGTCACTGATTTGTTTTTGTTTTGTTTTTGAATGTCAGAAATGTATATTTGTGAATGTTGAGATGTTATATTGGTTTCACTGGTAAAAATAAATAATTGAAATGGGTATATATTTGTTTTTTGTTAAGTTGCCTAATAAATATGCACAGTAATAGTCACCTGCACACACAGATATCCCCCTAAAATAGCTAAAACTAAAAACAAACTAAAAACTACTTCCAAAAATATTCAGCTTTGATATTAATGAGTTTTTTGGGTTCATTGAGAACATGGTTGTTGTTCAATAATAAAATTAATCCTCAAAAATACAACTTGCCTAATAATTCTGCACTCCCTGTAAGTGCACATTTACTACTCATCGTGGTAATATTTGTTTGTAAATAATAGTGTCCATTAAATAAAAAATAATTGTGAGTAAGTAAAAAAACTTAAAAGTATAATAACAAATTGGTTGCGTGGGGGAAATTGTGTGCCTTTTGTGGATAGAAAAGAAGAAGCGTCCGTAATCCCCAAATCATGTCTAATACTCATGTATAACATTTCAATGTCTAAACTGGCCAATTTGGTATTGGCTGTGACTTGGATCTCCTGGAGTCTGGTAACCGTATCCTTGGTGTCTTTAATGAAGGATGGCAAACTTGGGACAAATGGAGATAAAAATTTATCTACGTATTGACTAATGTTTTCTGTGAGACTATTATTGCCAGAAACAATATCATATTATTGGGGAAGGGGGGGGGGGGGGATTCAGCGGCTAGGATAGGGATACCATTCAGAATTGAGGTGAAGTTGAATGGAGCAAAGTAAAGAGAAATCATTAAAGAAAAACTGATCCATTGTGTTCTAAACCTCAGATTGGGCCAAAGGTTCACCTTCCAACAAGACAATGACCCTAGGCACACAGCCAAGACAACACAGGGGTGGCTTAGGGAAAACTCTGTGAATGCCTCAGCCAGAGCCCTGGCTTAAACCCAATCAAAATCTCAGAAGAAACCTGAAAATGGCTGTCCATCTACAGTCCCATCCAATTTGACAGAGCTTGCGTGGATCTGCATAGAAACAGGCAAAAAATCCCCAAATCCAGGTGTGCAAACCTTTTTGCATCATACCCCAGAAGACTGGAGGTTGTGATTGAACTATGTACTGAGTAAAGGGCCTGAATATTTAAGTCAATGCAAGATTTTAGTTTTTCCTTTTCAATAAATTAGTAAAGATTTTTCAAATTCTGTTTATAATAATGATGGGGGAATATTTCAACTTTTAAAAATTTTAGTACAAGACAATGTAACAAAATTTTAATAAGGTTAAAGGGTCTGAAGACTGTCCGAATGTGCACTGTATTTACTTGAGTATTTACTCATGAACAAAATATTTATCCAGCATAAAACAAGGCCTCATACAGTCATGTCAGTCAAAAAACGAAACAAAATTATGTCTGCTGAGATGCAGAGACAAAATCGAAAAAATTGGGTTGCCCCTTTCAGGCCTGCAAAAAAAGGGGGTTAGTCAGCACCTCCCAGTGCGCAGGTGCACGCTGCAATGGCAAAGACCTAGGGAAAAAAGTGACAATGCAGCAGCACCCTGCAAATCAGATAAAGTACAACAATGCCATAGTCACAAAAATTATAGTGCTAATGCTATGCTTATTTATAAAGTGAGATGCTTGGCCAATGCATTTTTTACAAAACCATCTGAGCCCGTCTGCCGTACGTCAAGGCGATCTCTGTTAGACGGGTCCTAACACTAAATACTACCTGTTATGCGCCATAATGGGGTAAAGAAGCTGGACAGGCCAAGCATGTCTTTAGACCTAAACCCTATTGAGCATCTGTACAAGCTGTACACTGACTACTTTACATTGTATCAAAGGGTCATATCTTCAGTGTTGTCCCGTGAAAAGATGTAATCATATATTTACAAAAATGTGAGGCGTGGACTCACTTTTGTGAGATACTGTAAAAGATGAGATTCCTTAGCAGTTGACCTTTTAATGGCTAATTAAAAAGTATATGGGGTTAGTGAGGTAGAAGAGACAGGTGATGTAAAGCAGACTACTGATGTAAAGTAGATAGTGGAGGAGTAAAAAGAAACTGTTGTAGCAATAAATTGTAGCAGCTATAGATAAGAAGTGTAAATGTTTTTATTGTCCCCCTGATAGAGATCTTGCCCATGAATGTGATGAACCCAAGAGGTCTGAGTTTTACATTCCTTAAGGGATGTGGAAGGACTTAAATCCATGTGACATATTAATTCCTAATCTGAGTGTGTCAAAGGTTGTTATGAAATTGTAGTCCCAGACTCCCTGTCGCATAAAACTTTTTTATGAAAAAAAGTTTAAAAAACATGGTTAAAGGGGTTATCCCGTCATAATGATCACTGTCAAATCTGTTAATGATTTGACAGTGATCATTTTTGAAAATACATTTGATTAACAAATTCCCACCGTTTAAGATAAAATTCATCCCCACTAACCTCGTTGTTGTCATTCGGTCTCCCCTGGTTACGGCCACCACTCTTCTCCGGAATCCCGGTGGCCGCACTTGTGCAGAAGACTCCTCCTTTGCGCGATGTTGACTTCTTCCTGGCCAGAATAGTACAGAGCTGCGAACGCGCACGCCGGCTCTGTACTATACTGGACAGGAATAAATCACCATGGCGCATGTTCAGTTCAGCGCGCAGTCCGGCCGGGAGAAGACTTCAATCAAGATGAAGCCCGCCCCCAGCCAGAATCCAGGAAGTGAACGGCGCACTGGCAGCAGGTATGTATAAATAGGCAAAGTGGGATAACCCCTTTAAGGGCTCGTTCACACGAATGTGTGCTGCCCGTTTCCGTATTGCGGACCGCATTTGCAGATCCACAATACACGGGCACCGTTCCGTGTGCATTCCGCATTACGGATGCAGACCCATTCACTTCAATGTGTCCACAAATCCGGAGATGCGGAACGGAAGCACGAAACGGAACACTACGGAAGCACTAAGGAGTGCTTCCTGGGGTTCTGTTCCGTGCCTCTGCACCGCAAAAAGATAGAACATGCTCAATCTTTTTGCGGTACGGAGGGATCGCGGACCCATTTAAGCGAATGGGTCCACGATCCCTATGAGGCTGCCCCACGGACGGTGCCCTAATTGGTACTGCCACATTCAAACAACCCAAACTATGAAATTATCATATTATTTACCCCACAAAGTGAATGCTGTAAAAAAAACTTGCTGAAATAATAGTTTTTTTTTCATACACTTTGCAAATAAATGGAAAAGCAAACTATCAAAAAAATCTATTGTATGTACCCTAAAATGGCATTAATAAAACCTTCAACTCTTCCTGCATAAAATGAGCCTGCATACAGCTCCAAGAACTGCAAGCTAAAAACGTTATGGTTCTTGGAATGTGGTGACATGAACTTTTTTTTTAAAGGATTTTAATTGTGCAAAAGTAGTAAAACAACATAGCTTCTATCCCAAAAATCACCCGCAAAATCACCTGGTATAATATAGCCTTAGAGGAAAATTACAGAGGCTCGACTGATAACAAAACACGGGTTGGTGCTCTCTCCAATATGGCAGTACCAGTTGCCAAAATATTGGATATACTATAAAATTCACGAAGTGGAGGGCACTCAGATGACTGGGTATATATGAGGAGTCTGATTGCATATATGGTATAAAACCTGTTCTTTATTGCTTGTTACACCTTTCAGTGTATCAACATAAAATCGCAGCATTCAATATATCAATGATATAAAACGAGTCCTCTCAGTATATCTCTCATAGTGATATAATAATCACAAAAGAGGTGAATATCAATATATATGCGCAGGTGGAATAATAAACGTACATTCAATTGGACCTACTCATGCAGGTGATCAGTCTCCATATAGGTCCTATATAAGTGTGCACTATAAAAATGAATTAAATTTTTTTTGCTGATGTAGGTCCGCTTATATCCTAAAAGAGCAGTCACCTTAACCCTTTCATGACCAAGGGTCATTGATGCCCCAGTGTCCAGGTCAAAATTAACAAATCTGACATGTGTCACTTTATGTGGTAATAGCTTTGGAACACTTTTACTTATCCACGCCATTCTGAGATTGTTTTCTCGTGACACATTGTACTTCATGATAGTCATATATTTGAGTCAATATATTTCACCTTTATTTATGAAAAAATCCCAAATTTACCAAAAATCTTGAAAAATTCACAATTTTCCAAATTTCAATTTCTCTGCTTCTAAAACAGAAAGTGATACCTAATAAAATATTTATTAGTTAACATTCCCCATATGTCTACTTTATGTTGGCATCATTTTGGAAATGTCATTTTATTTTTTTAGGACGTTAGAAGGCTTAGAAGTTTAGAAGCAATTCTTACAATTTTTAAGAAAATTTCCAAAACCCACTTTTTAAAGGACCAGTTCAGGTCTGAAGTCCCTTTGTGGGGCTTACATAGTGGAAACCCCCATAAATGACCCCATTATAGAAACTACACCCCTCAAGTTACTCAAAACTGATTTTACAAACTTTGTTAACCCTTTAGGCGTTCCACAAGAATTAAAGGAAAATGGAGATGAAATTTAAAAATTTAACTTTTTTGGCAGATTTTCCATTTTATATTTTTTTTTTCTTTAACACATTGAGGGTTAACAGCCAAACAAAACTCAATATTTATTACCCTGATTCCGCGGTTTACAGAAACACCCCACATGTGGTCGTAAACTGCTGTACGGGCACACGGCAGGGCGCAGAAGGAAAGGAATGCCGTACGGTTTTTGGAAGGTAGATTGTGCTGGATTGGTTTTCTGAACGCCATATGTTTTTTATTTTTCTGCCGATCGTCTTGTGCAGGGGCTCGTTTTTTGCAGAAAGTGTTGAGGTTTTTATTGGTACCATTTTTGGGTACATAGGATTTTTTGATCATTCATTATTACACTTTATGGGGCAAGGTGACCCAAAAATTGGCTGTTTTGGAACAGTTTTCATTTATTTATTTTTACAGCGTTCATCTGAGGAGATAGGTCATGTGATAGTTTTATAGAGAAGATCGTTACGGACGTGGCAATACCTAATATGTATACTTTTTCTTATTTATTTAAGTTTTACACAATAATAGCATTTCTGAAACCCAAAAATTTATGTTTTAGTGTCTCTATAGTCTGAGAGCCATAGCTTTTTTATTTTTTGGGCGATTGTCTTAAATAGGGTATCATTTTTTGCGGGACGAGGTGACGGTTTGATTGGTACTATTTTGGGGGTCATAAGCTTTTTTGATCGCTTGCTGTTGCATTTTTTGTGATGTAAGGTGACAAAAATAGCTTTTTTGGCACTGTTTTTTTTATTTTATTTTTATGGTGTTTATCGGACGGGGTCCATCATGTGATATATTTATAGAGACGGTCGTTACGGACGCGGTGACACCTAATATGTGTATTTTATTTTTTTATTTTTTTATAGGAAAAGGCAATGTCTTTTTTTATTTACATTTTTTTTTTTTATTGTTTATTTTATTAATTTTTGTCAATGAAAAAGTAATACAGATACAATATCACATTGCTTATCAGTGAGAAGCAGTACAGGTATAATGTCATATTGCATAACATCAATATCAAAAATGTACATTGGTATACAAAATACATATTTTGCATCAGAAGCCAATAGGCATATTGAGAGTTAGTACAGAGAACGGACATAAAACAATGACTGTGATACGACACATAGGGAACAATAAAGAAGGGGGAAAAAAGAAAAAACTAGTGTTCAGAGAACCCTTACTGTAAGAGATCAAAAGCGTCATCCCATGCCTGCCAAACCTTCGTAAATCTATCAACTGAGTTAGTAATGCAAGCAGTTAAATATTCCATATTCCTAACTTCTCTCACACTGTGGATGAGATCCAGTCGAGTAGGTGCGTCTGCTCTCAGCCAAAACCTCGCAATTAGGCGCCTAGCCGCCGTTAACACCTGAAGGACTAGAAGCAGGGATTGTGTCTTCAATGATATTTTTGGCATATTCAATAAGTAAAAAAGAGGTGTAAAAGGAAATTGAATTGCGAGGAGTTGAAGGAGGACCGACCCCACCATTCTCCAAAAGGGCTCAATCACAGGACACTCCCAAAAAATATGGAGATGAGTCCCCTCACCTGTCATACATCTCCAACATCTATCAGAGATATCTCGGCTAAAGTGTTTTAATAGCTGTGGCTTATGGTACCAAAACATAAGCACTTTATATGTGTTTTCCCTATATGTAACACATGAAGACGACTTTGCCGCTCGTTCCCAAATCTGTTTCCATTCTGCATGTGCTATAGGGTAGCCAAGAATTGTTTCCCATTTAGTCATATAGGAGTGAGTAACAGATGAAGATGATAGGATAAGATAAATTTCTGAGATGAGACCCCGCGTTGAAACCGTCATCTTACATAGTTTCTCAAATGTTGTAGGGGTTGACACCTTTATTGAATGGAAGAGATCCGAAAAAAAATGGCATATCTGCACATATTGAAACCTAGAGGACTCCGGCAGTTGATGCAGGGACTGTATCTCATCAAATGATAAAAAGCCCAGAGACTACATTTTTATTTATTTATTGATTTTATTTTTACTTTTATTATTTTCACTTTTTTATCCGTTCCCTCTTGGATCTTGAAGATCCAGTGGGGCTGATAGTTATACTATACTTTGCAATGCTCTTGCATTGCAAAGTATAAAACTTCCAGATTGCCTGTAGGTGGCAGCACTGGATGCCTTTGCCATGGCAACCAGACGCTTTTGCAAAGCGTCCGGTTACCATGGCAACCATCGGGTGCTGCAGTGACAGCGCTGCAGCCCCGATGGTGGAGAGAGGGAGCTCCCTCCCTCTGTTAACCCCATGGATGCCGCAACCGCAGCATCTATGGGGTTACAGGAGAGTGTCAGCATAGAGCTGACACTCTCTGCTGATGGCGGCGGCTCAGGAATGGAGCCGCCGCCATCACACACAGAATGAGGAATCGGGGGCAGCGCTGGAAGGGATGGGGGGTACAGACTACAATGGGGCAGCCGCAGGAGGGGCGGCTAGAAAATTAATGCAGGGGGCGGATTGCATGCCAGGAAGGAGATAGATGAGCAGGAAGGAGATCGGCACAGATCAGGGGGGGGGAGGCACAGAGGGGCACCATGTGCTTAGAGCGGCACAGATCGGGGGGGGGGGGAGGCACAGAGGGGCACCATGTGCTTAGAGCGGCACAGATGGGGGGGGGCATGAGGAACACTATCGGCTTTCAGGCTCTGATCTGCAGAGCGCAGATCAGCGCCTGAAACGGGCATTTTAACACTGCCGCGATCCGATTGGTTAGTCTGCACAGACTAACCAATCGGATCGATTGCTGGCAAGGGGCCACTCTGATTGGCCCCTTGCTGGCATTACTAGACTGTATGCTGTCCGTGACAGCAGCAGGACAGGGGCAGAAGCTTTAATCCAAGCGCTTTGCAGCGCTTGGATTAAAGAGCTGGCTTGACGTCTATACACGCGATAGCTGCACGGGGTATGTGCAGCTATCACGTATATATACAGATTGCGGTCGTGAAGAGGTTAAGAAAGGGAATGGAAAAAAGAACAGTCTTACCCAACGGAGCTGGGTTCCAGGGAGCTGCTGCAGAGGGGTACCTTTGTTGATGTTAGTCCGGTCCTGTATGGCGTTGGTGTGCACGTGGTCCTCGGCGTCCTCGGCGTCTTCTTCTGTTGCTGCTTCCTGGGTCTCTGCGGTGTTCCTCGTAGTACAGGAAGTGACGGTTCTGTGACCGGAAGTGACGGTCTGTTATTCCGATCAGCTGACCGATTTTGTCAGCAAGCTGTACGATGAATTTTCACCTTTAGTTTTTCTTTACATAAAGGTCTTTCTTGATTCAGAGTTCATGTACTACTCTTTATCAAACCAAACGCGTTTCGGTGCACTCTTGCACCTTCATCAGTGGATAATACAGCCTTAGGCTACATGCACACGACAGTTGTTTTTTGCGTCCGCAAATTGTGCGTCCGCTTAAAAAAACGGATGCGGCATCGTTTTTTTTTGGAGGATCCGTTTTTTCCACAGATCCCTTGTAATAAATGCCTATCCTTTTCCGCAAATGTGAAAAAAGTAGGACATGCACTATTTTTTTTGCTGAAGGGAAACACGGACAACGGACGAGGAACACAAACGGATGAACTATCAGCATTTTTTTGCTGACCCATTGAAATGAATGGGTCCCCATCCTATCCGCAAAAAAAACGGAACGGAGGCCGAGAAAAACAACTGTTGTGTGCATAAGGCCTTAGAGCTTGTTCACACGAACGTATGTGATCAGTTTCCGTATTGCGGACCGCATATGCGGATCCGCAATACACAGACACCGTTCCGTGTGAATTCGGCATCAGGGATGTGGACTCATTCACTTCAATGGGTCCGCAAATCCAGAGATGCGGAACGGTATGGAACGGAAGCACGGAACGCTACGGAAGCACTACGGGGTGCTTCCATGGGGTTCTGTTCGGTACTTTCATTCTGCAAAAAGATAGAACTTGCTCAAGTTGAATGGGTCTGGACCCGTCCCGGAGCCTGCACGAACGTTCTCCATTGAGCGGTGCCCAATGCATGGAACGGAACACATACGTTTGTGTGAACAAGCCCTTAAAAGGTTGAAACTAATGTAAGCAACAGATCATCCTGACATAGGGGACTATGTACATTAGATCATAAATATTGGCCATATCCATTGATTTCAGCGGGACTAGCTACCATCTACCAGCTTACCGCCCTCTTCCCCGCCCATGCAACACCCTCTTCTTCTACTTCTGCCACCTCGGAAAAGTGGCGTGAGCAGGGTAAAGTCACAGATTTTGCTGCAAAACCCCTTTGCAACAAAAATATACGCCAAAAAAGTGGCGTAAAAACAATAATAAATGACTCTTCTTATCTTTTGTGAGGACAGGCATGTTTGAATTCCATAATGACCTATCCTTCATTCAACGAACATCTGCCATCAGAGGAGAGTTGGGACAACACCCTAGACTTTAGATGGTCACACGATCCCGCAAAAATCTCCGGATAGCATTAAAACTAAGTGTCTATGATCTGAAGCTCAATTCACTCAACACAAGTCAGGATATTAAAGAAATAAATGCTGTGCTAGGATAATCGTTAATTTCTAACGATAATTTGTTTTCCCTTAGTCCTAACAGCAGCACAGATGGGGTTAACTGCCCCTGTGGACTGGTAGGACCGGCGGAATTTTAATGAGCCCAAAGAACCAATAAACGATCTTCAGCTCCCTGAAAGGGAGGAGATCACCCCCCAGCCCACCGTGTTTTTAACAAGCATAATGTATTTAGGGTGGGATATTTGTGTGCTGCTGTTAGGACTAAGGGAAAACAAATTATCGTTAGAAATTAACGATTCCCTTACGTCCTACCAGCAGCACAGATGGGGAGATAGCAAGAAGAATCCCCTAGGGAGGGTCCTCATGCCTGGCAGAACTAAGAACAGTCTGCCCAAAAGCCGAAAACTCTGCCATCCTAGCATCTATCCTATAATGGGAGATGAAGGTTGACTCAGAGCTCCAGGAGGCCGCCTTACAGATCAACTCTAAGAGGAGGAGTCTTCTCTCCGCAACCGAGGTGGAGACCGCCCTAGTAGAATGGGCTCTCACAAACTCAGGAGTATCTAAGGATTGGGAGACGAAAGCTTCCATAATGGCCTCCTTAATCCAGCGACTAATGGTAGCTTTAGACGCTTTATGGCCTTTAGACTTACCGGCAAACAGGATAAGAAGATTCTCATCTATCCTGAACTCTCTAGATCTATCCACATAGATCTGGAGGCATCTTGAAATATCCAGCGGGTCTCTAGCTGGAGTATCAGAGGAGGAGGCTGTAAACAAAACTGGTAAAGAGATTACCTGATTGATGTTCTGGAAAGTAGGCACCTTAGGCCTGAAGTAGGGTAAAAACTTCAGGAGTACTCTATCCTGTAGGAAAATAATGTACGGGTTGAATTGCAGAGAAAGCCTGCAATTCAGAAATGTCTTTTGGCTGAAGCTATAGCCAGAAGAAAGACCATCTTTAAAGTCAAAAATTTGAAATTTACCTCCTCCAAGGGCTCGAAGGGGGGAGATGCTAGCCCCCTGAGCACTACTGAAAGATCCCACTGGGGATAGGTTTCAGTATAGTAGGCTTTAGTCTTTCAGCTCCCTTCAGGAAGCGTTTAATGAGTGGGTCCCGAGAATGTGCCTGTTGAGACAGGCCGAGATGGCATAAACCTGTACCTTCAAGGTAGCTGGAGATAGGCTCTATCTAATCCATCTTGAAGAAATTGATGTATCGCAGGAAGGGGCGGATCCTGCGGACGCCACCTGTCTGGAATCACCCATGTCACGAAGATTCTCATGATCCTGGAGTAGGCCTACTTTGTAGACACTCTGCTCGGGAATGCGATCAAAGTTCTCAGGACCGCCATCGGAAAGCCCTTCTATGTTGGGAAGGGACTGATCAACCTCCAGGCTGTCAGGTTGAAACCTGTGCAGATCTGGGCAGAGGTGGAGTGTCCCACGACACCAGGGTCTGCCTCGGGGGGAGTCTCCAGTATTGTCCCCGACTCATCTGAATGAGCTGGTGTAAACCAGGATCTTCTGGGACAAAACGGTATGATGGCTATTACCGAGGCCTGATCCCTGATGGATTTTCATCAATACCCTCGTTATCATGGAAAACGGAGGGAAGATGTAAGCCAACCTGCAACCTCCACGGTATTGACAGAGCATCTATCGCCAGGGGGTTGTCCTTCCTGTAGAGGGAACAGAACCTCAGCACATTGGCGTTGAACCTGGTTGCCCATGAGATCCACTTCTGGCATACCCCATCTGTGAACTACCTGCCTGAAGAGCTTCCGGATGCAGAGACCAATCCATGGTCGGTAATCCTCGACTTAAGCGGTCCGCTATCATATTGAGGAGCCTCGAATATGAACGACAGATAGATGGGAAAGGTTCGTCTTCTGCCCACCGAAGAAACACCCCGATCTCTGACAGAAGGGGCAATGATCTTGGCCTCCCTGTTTGTTTTATATAGAGAAACTGCAGTCATATTGTCTGACTGGACTTTCACTGCTTTGCCCCGGATATGAGGGGCAAAGTGAAGGAGGGCTAGCCGGATAGCTCGCATCTCGCAAATGATTTGGAAGAAAGGACCCGCGTTCCAGAGGAGACCAAGATCCCTGTATTGGGTATCCCCGTAGGTTGAGCGCCCCAGCCTACAAGGGACGCGTCTGTAGTCAATATGACCCAAGCTGGTTGGGTCATAGAAGTTCCCTGGTGGTAGCTGAAACCACCATCTGAGGGAATTCCGGGTTTGACCGGACAGGGAGCACAGGGAATCTAGCCCCGCAGGGCTGCCGTTCCATAGGTGTAAGACCTCCGACTGAAGAGGACGGAGGTGCCATAGCGCCCAAGGGACTGCATCCGCAGCCGCTGACATGAGCCCCAGCATCTTCATGAGAGTCCGGATAGAGACTCGACGAGGGACATAAAGGACCTTTGCTAGGTCCTGAATCCGCGCTCTCCTTTCTGGAGTCAACCGGAGAGACATCTCCACAGAGTCGACCACGAATCCTAAGTAATGGATTGAAGTCGATGGGCTCACATTCGACTTCTGCCAGTTGATAATCCAGCCTAGGCGGAAGAGAAAAGAGATTGCGACCTGAAGATGGTGGGTAAGGATCGGAACTGAAGAGGCTAAGAAAAGCCAATCGTCCAGATAAGGAATAATAGTCAGTCCTTGAAGTCTCAAAGCTGCCACCACCGACACCACCACCTTGGTGAAGATAAGGGGGGCAGAAGAGATTCCGAAGGGAAGCGCGGCGAACTGAAAGTGCCTGCGAACCCCTGAAATCTGGACCGCGATCCTGAGGAGTTTCCGGGACGCGGAATGGATCGGAATGTGAAGATACGCATCCTTGAGGTCCAGAGTAGCCATGACGTCCCCAGGGTTGAGGATATGGCTGACTGACCTTATGGTTTCCATGCGAAACCTTGTTTTCCTTATAAATCGATTGAGAAATCTCAAGTCGATGATCATCCGGAGATCTCCCGTCTTTTTGGGAACCAGGAACACTGGTGAATAAATCCCTAGGCCCCTCTCCCCTGCCGGCACCTCCTCTAGGGCTCCCTTGGAAATATAGTCCTGAATGTAAGCTTCTAGGACCACTTGTTTGGCAGACCCGAAGTTTCGTGTGGCGATGAATCTCTCTGGGGGGAGAGAGATAAGATCTACCCGGTACCCGAAGGAAACTATGTCCTGGACCCAGGGGTCTGCAATCAACCGGCTCCAAGAGTCTTTGAAATGGGTAAGACGACCCCCCACGGGAATCTGGGGGAGGGGTACGGGAAAATCTAGGGGAGATACTGCAGGGGCAGCAGGGCTTATCCAAGAGCCTCGAAGAGGCCCATAGTCAGGAGGGTTTTGCCTCCCTGGTGGGTTTACGGGAGCGTCTCGAATATTTACGAGATGGTCCCCCCCAATCTCTGCGCCTAGACTGCTGCCCTGGACGACCTCCGCCTTTTTTCTCCTGCCTGGGGCGTCCCCGAAAGGGCTGCTGGGGGAGGCTCTTCCCCTTTTTATCGGAGAGCCCCTCCATTATCTTGTCCAATTCGGACCCGAATAGCCTATCCGGTTCGAAGGGGAGCCCACAAAGATTGAACTTGGACGCGTTATCAGCAATCCAAGGTTTCAACCAGAGTGGTCTGCGGGCAGCCGAAACTAGGGCCATAGTTTTGGCGGCCAGCTTCAGCTGCATCTGGGTAGAATCGACCAAAAAGTCCATGGCCAGATTGGCCGACTTGAAGGCTGCCAGGATATCATCCCTTGATACGCTCTGATCAACGTCCGTCTGGATTCGGTTAAGCTTAGAGCGTAAATAGGTGGCTACCTCCGTGGCCGCAATAGAAGTTGATGCGGAGGCAGCAGCCGCCACGTAACTCCTCCTAAGGGTGCACTCTGCCCTCCGGTCTAGAGGGTCCTGCAGACTAGACCCATCGTCTGCAGGAACTAGAGTGCGCCGGGACAACTTGGCAATAGCCATGTCCACCTTGGGAACGGAACCCCACGATTCCACCAAGGGTTTAGCCATCGGGTACATCAGTTTGAATTTTCTAGTGAGAACTGGACCTTTCTCAGGCTTTCTCCATTCCGTGCGCATCACGGAGAGAAGGGTCTCATCCGCTCTAAAGACACGCTGTGTCCGTCCGGCGGGATCGGAGGACTCCCCCATGTCAACATCATGGTCCCCCGACCTGATGGACTTGAGTAACTTCTGCGTCTTTTCTGGAGGGAAAAAGCAAGAAGTAGATTCTTCTTCCTCAGAAGAAGAAGACCCCACAGAACAGGGGGTAGGTCTTTCGACCGGTGCGACCACCTCCATGGGAGTCTGAGAGGGTCCTGGTAGCCTCTCATTCAGCAGCTGCACCACTCCCTTAATGGAGTCATCCACGTATGTCTTCGTCCACTGAAACATTTCTTGCATCGTGGGTTCCGTGGATGCCGTGCGACAACTCTCACATCTAGAGTACGGACAGCTGTCGTCTAAGGGGGTGTTACATTCGTAACACGCCAGATGCTTCCTCTTGGCCCCAGCTTTATGCTGATCCGGATCCTTAGGGGAAGCCATAGTCTGTAATTAGAAACACAGGTCATAACACCTACAATTTTACCTGGTGAAACAAGACCTTATGGGGGCCCACCAGCACTAGCAGAAAATAGAGCTGTAAAAGAGGAAACCACAATCCCAAGCCAAGCAATACTAAATATCTCAAGGCACAGGGAACTCTGGAGCTAGCTTGTGAAAGCGACGCAACCAGAGCACTGACTTGGGCGGGGCCTCAATCGTAACTAGTAGGGATGAGCCGAACCCGAACTGTATAGTTCGGGTTCGTACCGAAATTTGGGGGTGTCCGTGACACGGACCCGAACCCGAACATTTTCGTAAAAGTCCGGGTTCGGGTTCGGTGTTCGGCGCTTTTCTTGGCGCTTTTTGAAAGGCTGAAAAGCAGCCAATCAACAAGCGTTCATACTACTTGCCCCAAGAGGCCATCACAGCCTTGCCTACTATTTGGCATGGCTGTGATTGGCCAAGTGCACCAATGTGACCCGCCTCTATTTAAGCTGGAGTCACGTAGCCGCCGCACGTCACTCTGCTATGATCAGTATAGGGAGAGGTTGCAGCTGCGACGTTAGGACGAGATTAGGCAGATTAACTCCTCCAAAAGACTTCATTCTGTGATCGATCTAGCAGCTGTGGATCATTGAAGTGCTATTATTGACTTGCTCACTTTTTTGAGGCTGTCCCAGAGCCTTTTTAAATCACTTTTTTTTTCGGGGTGATCGGCGGCCATTTTGTGACTTGTGGTGCGCAGCACGAGCTATCCACCAGTGTATTTAACCATCGATATTGTGGTTATTTTGTGCTATATCCTACATCAGCTGCAGGCTGAGCCTGTGTCACCGAAGTTGCATTTAACCATCAACAGTCTGGTTATTTTTTGGCCATATACTACATCAGCTGCAGGCTGAGCCTGTTTCACCCAAGTGCATTTAACCATCAACAGTCTGATAATTTTTTGGCCATATACTACATCAGCTGCAGGCTAAGCCTGTGTCACCGAAGTGCATTTAACCATCAACAGTCTGGTTATTTTTTGGCCATATATTACATCAGGGGCAAGTTGAGCCTGTCACACAGCGCCTAAAAAATAGACCTGACATTCTATTCAACCAAATCTGCACAGTTTTAGCTGGTCAAGTTATTTGTAGTGACCGTCAAAAGCAGACTTTTTGTTCTGGGTTGAAAAAGCATTCCCAAATTTGCCATTCTGAAATAACTAGTTTGTGGTATTTCAGGCCTACTTGAAATCTATCCCAAAAAGAAAATCTTCCATTGAAGTTATTGATAGTATCATTCAGAAAAACCTAAGACACACGCTAGCGTGCTGATAGAAGTGTCCATTCTGTGATTAAACCTATAACTGTCACACAGCGCAAAAAAAAACAGGTCTCACATCTCTATTCAACCAAATCTGCACAGTTTTAGCTGGTCAAGTTATTTGTAGTGACCGTCAAAGCAGACTTTTTGTTCTGGGTTGAAAAAGCATTCCCAAATTTGCCATTCTGAAAATAACTAGTTAGTGGTATTTCAGGGCCTACTTGAAATCAATCCAAAAAGAAAATCTTCCATTGAAGTTATTGATAGTATCATTCAGAAAAACCTAAGACACACGCTAGCGTGCTGATAGAAGTGGTCATTCTGTGATTAAACCTATAACTGTCACACAGCGCAAAAAAAAAACAGGTCTCACATCTCTATTCAACCAAATCTGCACAGTTTTAGCTGGTCAAGTTATTTGTAGTGACCGTCAAAGCAGACTTTTTGTTCGGGTTGAAAAAGCATTCCCAAATTTGCCATTCTGAAAATAACTAGTTTGTGGTATTTTAGGGCCTACTTGAAATCTATCCCAAAAAGAAAATCTTACATTGAAGTTATTGATAGTATCATTCAGAAAAACCTAAGACACACGCTAGCGTGCTGATAGAAGTGTCATTCTGTGATTTAACCTATAACTGTCACACAGCGCAAAAAAAAACAGGTCTCACATCTCTATTCAACCAAATCTGCACAGTTTTAGCTGGTCAAGTTATTTGTTAGTGACCGTCAAAGCAGGACTTTTTGTTCTGGGTTGAAAAAGCATTCCCAATTTGCCATTCTGAAAATAACTAGTTTGTGGTATTTCAGGCCTACTTGAAATCTATCCCAAAAGAAAATCTTACATTGAAGTTATTGATAGTATCATTCAGAAAAACCTAAGACACACGCTAGCGTGCTGATAGAAGTGTCATTCTGTGATTAAACCTATAACTGTCACACAGCGCAAAAAAAAAACAGGTCTCACATCTCTATTCAACCAAATCTGCACAGTTTTAGCTGGTCAAGTTATTTGTAGTGACCGTCAAAGCAGACTTTTTGTTCTGGGTTGAAAAAGCATTCCCAAATTTGCCATTCTGAAAATAACTAGTTTGTGGTATTTCAGGCCTACTTGAAATCTATCCAAAAAGAAAATCTTACATTGAAGTTATTGATAGTATCATTCAGAAAAACCTAAGACACACGCTAGCGTGCTGATAGAAGTGTCATTCTGTGATTAAACCTATAACTGTCACACAGCGCAAAAAAAAACAGGTCTCACATCTCTATTCAACCAAATCTGCACAGTTTTAGCTGGTCAAGTTATTTGTAGTGACCGTCAAAGCAGACTTTTTGTTCTGGGTTGAAAAGCATTCCCAAATTTGCCATTCTGAAAAATAACTAGTTTGTGGTATTTCAGGCCTACTTGAAATCTATCCCAAAAAGAAAATCTTACATTGAAGTTATTGATAGTATCATTCAGAAAAACCTAAGACACACGCTAGCGTGCTGATAGAAGTGTCATTCTGTGATTAAACCTATAACTGTCACACAGCGCAAAAAAAAAACAGGTCTCACATCTCTATTCAACCAAATCTGCACAGTTTTAGCTGGTCAAGTTATTTGTAGTGACCGTCAAAGCAGACTTTTGTTCTGGGTTGAAAAATGCATTCCCAAATTTGCCATTCTGAAAATAACTAGTTTGTGTATTTCAGGCCTACTTGAAATCTATCCCAAAAAGAAAATCTTACATTGAAAGTTATTGATAGTATCATTCAGAAAAACCTAAGACACACGCTAGCGTGCTGATAGAAGTGTCATTCTGGGATTAAACCTATAACTGTCACACAGCGCAAAAAAAAACAGGTCTCACATCTCTATTCAACCAAATCTGCACAGTTTTAGCTGGTCAAGTTATTTGTAGTGACCGTCAAAGCAGACTTTTTGTTCTGGGTTGAAAAAGCATTCCCAAATTTGCCATTCTGAAAATAACTAGTTTGTGGTATTTCAGGCCTACTTGAAATCTATCCCAAAAAGAAAATCTTCCATTGAAGTTATTGATAGTATCATTCAGAAAAACCTAAGACACACGCTAGCGTGCTGATAGAAGTGTCATTCTGTGATTAAACCTATAACTGTCACACAGCGCAAAAAAAACAGGTCTCACATCTCTATTCAACCAAATCTGCACAGTTTTAGCTGGTCAAGTTATTTGTAGTGACCGTTCAAAGCAGACTTTTTGTTCTGGGTTGAAAAAGCATTCCCAAATTTGCCATTCTGAAAATAACTAGTTTGTGGTATTTCAGGCCTACTTGAAATCTATCCCAAAAGAAAATCTTCCATTGAAGTTATTGATAGTATCATTCAGAAAAACCTAAGACACACGCTAGCGTGCTGATAGAAGTGTCATTCTGTGATTAAACCTATAACTGTCACACAGCGCAAAAAAAAACAGGTCTCACATCTCTATTCAACCAAATCTGCACAGTTTTAGCTGGTCAAGTTATTTGTAGTGACCGTCAAAGCAGACTTTTTGTTCTGGGTTGAAAAAGCATTCCCAAATTTGCCATTCTGAAAATAAACTAGTTTGTGGTATTTCAGGCCTACTTGAAATCTATCCCAAAAAGAAAATCTTACATTGAAGTTATTGATAGTATCATTCAGAAAAACCTAAGACACACGCTAGCGTGCTGATAGAAGTGTCATTCTGTGATTAAACCTATACTGTCACACAGCGCAAAAAAAAAACAGGTCTCACATCTCTATTCAACCAAATCTGCACAGTTTTAGCTGGTCAAGTTATTTGTAGTGACCGTCAAAGCAGACTTTTTGTTCTGGGTTGAAAAAGCATTCCCAAATTTGCCATTCTCAAAATTGTGGTGAACGGGAACAATGAGGAAAACATCTAATAAGGGACGCGGACGTGGACATGGTCGTGGTGGTGTTAGTGGACCCTCTGGTGCTGGGAGAGGACGTGGCCGTTCTGCCACAGCCACACGTCCTAGTGAACCAACTACCTCAGGTCCAGTAGCCAGCCAGAATTTACAGCGGATATTTGGTGGGGCCCAATGCCGTTCTAAGGATGGTAAGGCCTGAGCAGGTACAGGCATTAGTCAATTGGGTGGCCGACAGTGGATCCAGCACGTTCACATTATCTCCCACCCAGTCTTCTGCAGAAAGCGCACAGATGGCGCATGAAAACCAAGCCATCGGTCTGTCAATCACCCCCATGCATATCAGGGAAACTGTCTGAGCCTCAAGTTATGCAGCAGTCTCTTATGCTGTTTGAAGACTCTGCTGCCAGGGTTTCCCAAGGGCATCCACTAGCCCTTCACCAGGGGTGGAAGAGATAGAATGCACTAACGCACAACCACTTATTTTTCCTGATGATGAGGACCATGGAATACCACCTCAGCACGTCTCTGATGATGACGAAACACAGGTGCCAACTGCTGCGTCTTTCTGCAGTGTGCAGACTGAACAGGAGGTCAGGGATCAAGACTGGGTGGAAGACGATGCAGGGGACGATGAGGTCCTAGACCCCACATGGAATGAAGGTCGTGCCACTGACTTTCACAGTTCGGAGGAAGAGGCAGTGGTGAGACCGAGCCAACAGCGTAGCAAAGATCGGAGCAGTGGGCAAAATCAGAACCACCCGCCGCCAAGAGACTCCGCCTGCTACTGACCGCCGCCATCTGGGACCGAGCACCCAAAGGCAGCTTCAAGGAGTTCCCTGGCATGGCACTTCTTCAAACAATGTGCTGACGACAAGACCCGAGTGGTTTGCACGCTGTGCCATCAGAGCCTGAAGCGAGGCATTAACGTTCTGAACCTTAGCACAACCTGCATGACAGGCACCTGCATGCAAAGCATGAACTGCAGTGGAGTAAACACCTTAAAAACAAGGAAGTCACTCAGGCTCCCCCTGCTACCTCTTCTGCTGCTGCCGCCTCTGGCCTCTTCTGCTGCTGCTGCGCGCCTCGGCCTCTTCTCCGCCTCTGGAGGAACGTTGGCACCTGCCGCCCAGCAAACATGGGATGTACCACCAACACCACCACCGTGCGTCACCAAGCAATCTCAACCATGTCACACGGCAGCGTTCAGCTCTCCATCTCACAAACATTTGAGAGAAAGCGTAAATTCTCACCTAGCCACCCTCGATCCCTGGCCCTGAATGCAGCATTTCTAAACTACTGGCTATGAAATGCTGTCATTTAGGCTGGTGGACACACACAGCTTCAAACAGCTCATGTCACTTGCTGTCCCACAGTATGTTGTTCCCAGCCGCCACTACTTCTCCAAGAGAGCCGTGCCTTCCCTGCACAAACAAGTGTCCGATAAAATCAAGTGTGCACTGCGCAACGCCATCTGTGGCAAGGTCCACCTAACCACAGATACGTGGACCAGTAAGCACGGCCAGGGACGCTATATCTCCCTAACTGCACACTGGGTAAATGTAGTGGCGGCTGGGCCCCAGGCGGAGAGCTATTTGGCGCACGTCCTTCCGCCGCCAAGGATCGCAGGGCAACATTCTTTGCCTCCTGTCTCCTCCTCCTCCTACTCAGCTTCCTCCTCCTCTTCTTCCACCTGCTCATCCAGTCAGCACACACCTTCACCACCAACTTCAGCACAGCACGGGGTAAACGTCAGCAGGCCATTCTGAAACTCATATGTTTGGGGGACAGGCCCCACACCGCACAGGAGTTGTGGCGGGTATAGAACAACAGACCGACGAGTGGTTGCTGCCGGTGAGCCTCAAGCCCGGCCTGGTGGTGTGCGATAATGGGCGAAATCTCGTTGCAGCTCTGGGACTAGCCGGTTTGACGCACATCCTTGCCTGGCGCATGTGCTGAATTTGGTGGTTGCAGAAGTTCATTCGCAACTACCCCGACATGTCAGAGCTGCTGCATAAAGTGCGGGCCGTCTGTTCGCGCTTCCGGCGTACACACCCCTGCCGCTGCTCGCCTGTCTGCGCTACAGCGTAACTTCGGCCTTCCCGCTCACCGCCTCATATGCGACGTGCCCACCAGGTGGAACTCCACCTTGCATATGCTGGACAGACTGTGCGAGCAGCAGCAGGCCATAGTGGAGTTTCAGCTGCAGCACGCACGGGTCAGTCGCACTGCGGATCAGACCCACTTCACCACCAATGACTGGGCCTCCATGCGAGACCTGTGTGCCCTGTTGCGCTGTTTCGAGTACTCCACCAACATGGCAGTGGCGATGACGCCGTTATCAGCGTTACAATACCACTTCTATGTCTCCTTGAGAAAACACTTAGGGCGATGATGGAAGAGGAGGTGGCCCAGGAGGAAGAGGAGGAAGAGGGGTCATTTTTAGCACTTTCAGGCCAGTCTCTTCAAAGTGTCTCAGAGGGAGGTTTTTTTGCAACACCAGAGGCCAGGTACAAATGTGGCCAGACAGGGCCCACTACTGGAGGACGAGGAGGACGAGGATGAGGAGGAGGTGGAGGAGATGAGGATGAAGCATGTTCACAGCGGGGTGGCACCCAAAGCAGCTGGGCCCATCACTGGTGCGTGGCTGGGGGGAAACACAGGACGATGACGATACGCCTCCCACAGAGGACAGCTTGTCCTTACCTCTGGGCAGCCTGGCACACATGAGCGACTACATGCTGCAGTGCCTGCGCAACGACAGCAGAGTTGCCCCACATTTTAACGTGTGCGGACTACTGGGTTGCCACCCTGCTGGATCCCCGGTACAAAGACAATGTGCCCACCTTACTTCCTACACTGGAGCGTGATAGGAAGATGCGCGAGTACAAGCGCACGTTGGTAGACGCGCTACTGAGAGCATTCCCAAATGTCACAGGGGAACCAGTGGAAGCCCAAGGCGAAGGCAGAGGAGGAGCAAGAGGTCGCCAACGCAGCTGTGTCACGGCCAGCTCCTCTGAGGGCAGGGTTAGCATGGCAGAGATGTGGAAAAGTTTTGTCACCACGCCACAGCTAACTGCACCACCACCTGATACGGAACGTGTTAGCAGGAGGCAACATTTCACTAACATGGTGGGAACAGTACCTGTGCCACCCCTCCACGTACTGACTGATGGTTCGGCCCCATTCAACTTCTGGGTCTCCAAATTGTCCACGTGGCCAGAGCTAGCCTTTTATGCCTTGGAGGTGCTGGCCTGCCCGGCGGCCAGCGTTTTGTCTGAACGTGTATTCAGCACGGCAGGGGGCGTCATTACAGCCAAACGCAGCCGCCTGTCTACAGCCAATGTGGACAAGCTGACGTTCATAAAAATGAACCAGGCATGGATCCCACAGGACCTGTCCATCCCTTGTGCAGATTAGATATTAACTACCTCCCCTTAACAATATATTATTCTACTCCAGGGCACTTCCTCATTCAATACTATTTTTAATTTCATTTTACCATTATATTGCGGGGCAACCCAAAGTTGAATGAACCTCTCCTCTGTCTGGGTGCCGGGGCCTAAATGTGTGACAGTGGCCTGTTCCAGTGGTGGGTGACGTGAAGCCTGATTCTCTGCTATGACATGAATACAGATTCTGCGCTGACATAAGGCCAGATTCTCTGTTACGGGACCTCTCTCCTCTGCCTGGGTGCCTGGGCCCTAAATGTGTGACAGTGCCTGTTCCAGTGGTGGGCTGACGTGAAGCCTGATTCTCTGCTATGACATGAAGACAGATTCTGCGCTGACATAAGGCCAGATTCTCTGTTACGGGGACCTCTCTCCTCTGTCTGGGTGCCGGGGCCTAAATGTGTGACAGGGGCCTGTTCCAGTGGTGGGTGACGTGAAGCCTGATTCTCTGCTATGACATGAAGACAGATTCTGCGCTGACATAAGGCCAGATTCTCTGTTACGGGACCTCTCTCCTCTGCCTGGGTGCCTGGGCCTAAATGTGTGACAGTGGCCTGTTCCAGTGGTGGGTGACGTGAAGCCTGATTCTCTGCTATGACATGAAGACAGATTCTGCGCTGACATAAGGCCAGATTCTCTGTTACGGGACCGCTCTCCTCTGTCTGGGTGCCGGGGCCTAAATGTGTGACAGTGCCTGTTCCAGTGGTGGGTGACGTGAAGCCTGATTCTCTGCTATGACATGAAAACAGATTCTGCGCTGACATAAGGCCAGATTCTCTGTTACGGGACCTCTCTCCTCTGCCTGGGTGCCTGGGCCTAAATGTGTGACAGTGGCCTGTTCCAGTGGTGGCTGACGTGAAGCCTGATTCTCTGCTATGACATGAAGACAGATTCTGCGCTGACATAAGGCCAGATTCTCTGTTACGGGACCGCTCTCCTCTGTCTGGGTGCCGGGGCCTAAATGTGTGACAGTGGCCTGTTCCAGTGGTGGGTGACGTGAAGCCTGATTCTCTGCTATGACATGAAGACAGATTCTGCGCTGACATAAGGCCAGATTCTCTGTTACGGGACCTCTCTCCTCTGCCTGGGTGCCTGGGCCTAAATGTGTGACAGTGGCCTGTTCCAGTGGTGGGTGACGTGAAGCCTGATTCTCTGCTATGACATGAGACAGATTCTGCGCTGACATAAGGCCAGATTCTCTGTTACGGGACCGCTCTCCTCTGTCTGGGTGCCTGGGCCTAAATGTGTGACAGTGGCCTGTTCCAGTGGTGGGTGACGTGAAGCCTGATTCTCTGCTATGACATGAAGACAGATTCTGCTGCTGACATAAGGCCAGATTCTCTGTACGGGACCTCTCTCCTCTGCCTGGAGTGCCTGGGCCTAAATGTGTGACAGTGGCCTGTTCCAGTGGTGGGCTGACGTGAAGCCTGATTCTCTGCTATGACATGAAGACAGATTTGCGGCTGACATAAGGCCAGATTCTCTGTTACGGGACCTCTCTCCTCTGCCTGGGTGCCTGGGCCTAAATGTGTGACAGTGGTCTGTTCCAGTGGTGGGTGACGTGAAGCCTGATTCTCTGCTATGACATGAATACAGATTCTGCGCTGACATAAAGCCAGATTCTCTGTTACGGGACCTCTCTCCTCTGCCTGGGTGCCGGGGCCTAAATGTGTGACAGTGGCCTGTTCCAGTGGTGGGTGATGTGAAGCCTGATTCTCTGCTATGACATTAAGACAGATTCTGTGCTGACATAAGGCCAGATTCTCTGTTACGGGACCTCTCTCCTCTGCCTGGGTGCCTGGGCCTAAATGTGTGACAGTGGCCTATTCCAGTGGTGGGTGACGTGAAGCCTGATTCTCTGCTATGACATGAATACAGATTCTGCGCTGACATAAGGCCAGATTCTCTGTTACGGGACCTCTCTCCTCTGCCTGGGTGCCTGGGCCTAAATGTGTGACAGTGGCCTGTTCCAGTGGTGGGTGACGTGAAGCCTGATTCTCTGCTATGACATGAAGACTGATTCTGCGCTGACATGAAGCCAGATTCTCTGTTACGGGACCTCTCTCCTCTGCCTGGGTGCCGGGGCCTAAATGTGTGACAGTGGCCTGTTCCAGTGGTGGGTGACGTGAAGCTTGATTCTCTGCTATGACATGAAGACAGATTCTGCGCTGACATAAGGCCAGATTCTCTGTTACGGGACCGCTCTCCTCTGTCTGGGTGCCGGGGCCTAAATGTGTGACAGTGGCCTGTTCCAGTGGTGGCTGACGTGAAGCCTGATTCTCTGCTATGACATGAAGACAGATTCTGTGCTGACATAAGGCCAGATTCTCTGTTACGGGACCTCTCTCCTCTGCCTGGGTGCCTGGGCCTAAATGTGTGACAGTGGCCTGTTCCAGTGGTGGGTGACGTGATGCCTGATTCTCTGCTATGACATGAAGACAGATTCTGTGCTGACATAAGGCCAGATTCTCTGTTACAGGACCTCTCTCCTCTGTCTGGGTGCCGGGGCCTAAATGTGTGACAGTGGCCTGTTCCAGTGGTGGGTGACGTGAAGCCTGATTCTCTGCTATGACATGAATACAGATTCTGCGCTGACATAAGGCCAGATTCTCTGTTACGGGACCTCTCTCCTCTGCCTGGGTGCCTGGGCCTAAATGTGTGACAGTGGCCTGTTCCAGTGGTGGCTGACGTGAAGCCTGATTCTCTGCTATGACATGAAGACAGATTCTGCGCTGACATAAGGCCAGATTCTCTGTTACGGGACCGCTCTCCTCTGTCTGGGTGCCGGGGCCTAAATGTGTGACAGTGGCCTGTTCCAGTGGTGGGTGACGTGAAGCCTGATTCTCTGCTATGACATTAAGACAGATTCTGTGCTGACATAAGGCCAGATTCTCTGTTACGGGACCTCTCTCCTCTGCCTGGGTGCCTGGGCCTAAATGTGTGACAGTGGCCTGTTCCAGTGGTGGGTGACGTGATGCCTGATTCTCTGCTATGACATGAAGACAGATTCTGTGCTGACATAAGGCCAGATTCTCTGTTACAGGACCTCTCTCCTCTGTCTGGGTGCCAGGGCCTAAATGAGTGACAGTGGCCTGTTCCAGTGGTGGGTGACGTGAAGCCTGATTCTCTGCTATGACATGAAGACAGATTCTGCGCTGACATAAGGCCAGATTCTCTGTTACGGGACCGCTCTCCTCTGTCTGGGTGCCTGGGCCTAAATGTGTGACAGTGGCCTGTTCCAGTGGTGGGTGACGTGAAGCCTGATTCTCTGCTATGACATGAATACAGATTCTGCGCTGACATAAGGCCAGATTCTCTGTTACGGGACCTCTCTCCTCTGCCTGGGTGCCTGGGCCTAAATGTGTGACAGTGGCCTGTTCCAGTGGTGGGTGACGTGAAGCCTGATTCTCTGCTATGACATGAATACAGATTCTGCGCTGACATAAGGCCAGATTCTCTGTTACGGGACCTCTCTCCTCTGCCTGGGTGCCTGGGCCTAAATGTGTGACAGTGGCCTATTCCAGTGGTGGGTGACGTGAAGCCTGATTCTCTGCTATGACATGAATACAGATTCTGCGCTGACATAAGGCCAGATTCTCTGTTACGGGACCTCTCTCCTCTGCCTGGGTGCCTGGGCCTAAATGTGTGACAGTGGCCTGTTCCAGTGGTGGGTGACGTGAAGCCTGATTCTCTGCTATGACATGAATACAGATTCTGCGCTGACATAAGGCCAGATTCTCTGTTACGGGACCTCTCTCCTCTGCCTGGGTGTCGGGGCCTAAATGTGTGACAGTGGCCTGTTCCAGTGGTGGGTGACGTGAAGCTTGATTCTCTGCTATGACATGAAGACAGATTCTGCGCTGACATAAGGCCAGATTCTCTGTTACAGGACCGCTCTCCTCTGTCTGGGTGCCGGGGCCTAAATGTGTGACAGTGGCCTGTTCCAGTGGTGGGTGACGTGAAGCCTGATTCTCTGCTATGACATGAATACAGATTCTGCGCTGACATAAGGCCAGATTCTCTGTTACGGGACCTCTCTCCTCTGCCTGGGTGCCTGGGCCTAAATGTGTGACAGTGGCCTGTTCCAGTGGTGGGTGACGTGAAGCCTGATTCTCTGCTATGACATGAATACAGATTCTGCGCTGACATAAGGCCAGATTCTCTGTTACGGGACCTCTCTCCTCTGCCTGGGTGCCTGGGCCTAAATGTGTGACAGTGGCCTGTTCCAGTGGTGGGTGACGTGAAGCCTGATTCTCTGCTATGACATGAAGACAGATTCTGTGCTGACATAAGGCCAGATTCTCTGTTACGGGACCTCTCTCCTCTGCCTGGGTGCCTGGGCCTAAATGTGTGACAGTGGCCTGTTCCAGTGGTGGGTGACGTGATGCCTGATTCTCTGCTATGACATGAAGACAGATTCTGTGCTGACATAAGGCCAGATTCTCTGTTACAGGACCTCTCTCCTCTGTCTGGGTGCCGGGGCCTAAATGTGTGACAGTGGCCTGTTCCAGTGGTGGGTGACGTGAAGCCTGATTCTCTGCTATGACATGAATACAGATTCTGCGCTGACATAAGGCCAGATTCTCTGTTACGGGACCTCTCTCCTCTGCCTGGGCCTAAATGTGTGACAGTGGCCTGTTCCAGTGGTGGCTGACGTGAAGCCTGATTCTCTGCTATGACATGAAGACAGATTCTGCGCTGACATAAGGCCAGATTCTCTGTTACGGGACCGCTCTCCTCTGTCTGGGTGGCGGGGCCTAAATGTGTGACAGTGGCCTGTTCCAGTGGTGGGTGACGTGAAGCCTGATTCTCTGCTATGACATGAATACAGATTCTGCGCTGACATAAGGCCAGATTCTCTGTTACGGGACCTCTCTCCTCTGCCTGGGTGCCTGGGCCTAAATGTGTGACAGTGGCCTGTTCCAGTGGTGGGTGACGTGATGCCTGATTCTCTGCTATGACATGAAGACAGATTCTGTGCTGACATAAGGCCAGATTCTCTGTTACAGGACCTCTCTCCTCTGTCTGGGTGCAGGGGCCTAAATGTGTGACAGTGGCCTGTTCCAGTGGTGGGTGACGTGAAGCTTGATTCTCTGCTATGACATGAAGACAGATTCTGCGCTGACATAAGGCCAGATTCTCTGTTACAGGACCGCTCTCCTCTGTCTGGGTGCCGGGGCCTAAATGTGTGACAGTGGCCTGTTCTAGTGGTGGGTGACGTGAAGCCTGATTCTCTGCTATGACTTGAAGACTGATTCTGCGCTGACATGAAGCCAGATTCTCTGCCATGGCATGAAGAGACTGATTCTCTGCTGACATGAAGCCAGATTCTTTGCTATGGCATGAAGAGACTGATTCTCTGCTGACGTGAAGCCAGATTCTCTGCTATGGGACCTCTGTCCAATTGATATTGGTTCATTTTTATTTTTTTAATTTTAATTTTAATTCATTTCCCTATCCACATTTGTTTGCAGGGGATTTACCTACATGTTGCTGCTTTTGCAGCCCTCTAGCTCTTTCCTGGGCTGTTTTACAGCCTTTTTAGTGCCCAAAAGTTCGGGTCCCCATTGACTTCAATGGGGTTCGGGTTCGGGACGAAGTTCGGATCGGGTTCGGATCCCGAACCCGAACATTTCCGGGAAGTTCGGCCGAACTTCTCGAACCCGAACATCTAGGTGTTCGCTCAACTCTAGTAACTAGCCCAGAGGGATAACAGAGCCTAAACAGGCTCAGCAAGCCCTAAATGTCTCCCCCACCTAATCCTGGATCCCAGGGTGACATGGGGAGAAAGTTTTAATAAAAGTAGTGAGGTTTAAACCCTCACGGCATCGCTATGGAAAAACCGGAAGTGACGTAGCGCACCTAGTGCGCGTCACTTCCGGAGATGGCGGCGCCCTTAGCGCCGCCACATGCGGCGAGAGAAGGACGGGATACCGCAGCACTCGAGTGGAAGAAGAGGGGAGGGGACACCACCCTCCCCGACAGTACCCCAGCGGCACCTGACGGCCATAGCGCCGCTCACGGTACCCCAGATAGAAACGCCGACCAGCCTATAATAAAGGCCATGGAGGGCAAACTTTAGATCTAAAAAAATAGAGCCCCTAGCACTGTTCAGCTCCCAGGGGGGGAGCGACACCGCCAGTCCACCTGTCCAGAGGACAGAAAAAAACACGGTGGGCTGGGTGGTGATCTCCTCCCTTTCAGGGAGCTGAAGATCGTTTATTGGTTCTTTGGGCTCATTAAAATTCCGCCGGTCCTACCAGTCCACAGGGGCAGTTAACCCCATCTGTGCTGCTGGTAGGACGTAAGGGAATCATCTATTATTACTATTAGGCTACTTTGACACTAGCAGTTTTTGCTGGATCCGGCAGGGTTCAGCAAAAACGCTTCCGTTACTGATAATACAACCATCTGCATCGTTTATAAACGGATCTGGTTGTATTATCTTTAACATTGCCAAGACGGATCCGTCATGAACTCCATTGAAAGTCAATGGAGGACAGACCCATTTTCTATTGTGTCAGAGAAAATGGATCCGTCCCCATTGACTTGCATTGTGGGTCATGTCGCTCCGCATCCCAGGACGGAAAGCAAAGTACAACATGTTGCGGTTTGCTCTCCGGTATGGGAACGCAACTAAATGGAACGGAATGCATTTTGGAGCACTACATTCTGTTCAGTTCAGCTTTGTCCCCATTGACAATGAAACCTGAAGCGTTTTTTTTCCGGTATTGAGCCCCTATGAGGGATCTCAATACCGGAAAACTAAAACACTAGTGTGAAAGTAGTCTTAGAGATGAGCGAAGTAAAAAATTCAATTCCGCTGCGCCGAATTTCACAAAGAAATCGCATTCCTTTTTATGTAGCGGGCGCAATGATGAGGAACGGCAATCGCATCACCCCTCCGTCATTGAACCCCTCAGATGCCGTGTTCATTGCTGATTGCGTGGCATCTGAGAATAAAATTAAGTCTTTTCAGGGGCTAATCTGGTAATAAAGTGGCCATCGCGGTCATCTTCATTGAAGACGCCACACAGGTAGAGCGGTGACGCACATGTCACCACGTGTGAGATTTTGCACAGTTTCTGCAATCAAGATGGCCGCTATGTTTTTTTTTTTCCCCACCATTTCAGGAAAAAATCATTCATTACCATGAAGCGCGAGGAAATTGAGCTTTGCGGCGAATTTAGTTTTTCCTAAAATTCGGATCAAAGTCTACTTCGGATACTTCAATTCGCTCAACATTTTTATTATTATTTATTATTTGATAGTGCCATTAATTCCATGGCACTGTACAACAAGAGGGGGTTACACATACATAATATAAAATAAAACAAGAAACTATTAACAGACTGGTACAGAGGGGGATGGGACCCTCTCTGCGAGAGCTTACAATCTACAATCTAAAAACGTATTTAGTGCTCATGTAAAATCTCCTCAGTGGCCCATGCTCGGTGCTGTCCTGCTCCTCTGGGATGCATGGGCACTGCACCACTCACCCTGCTGCTGCAACTCCTGTTGTTTCAACGGCCTAGATCTGCTGGCCCTCATCTCACCTCCAGCAGCAGGTCTCACTTCAGCCTGTTTCTTGTCGACAAAGGCCTCTTCTTTCTGTCTATGCAGCACACACACACTTTCTGGCCAGCAGGTGCACCTTAATTCTTTCCAGCCTATGGCTGGTTACTATTAGGTGTTAAAGGGGTTGTCCGGGCTTTTAATATCGATGACCTATCCTTAAGTCACCGACATGTGCAGTGCACACGTGCCATCTCCCATCTCTCTTCCTGTTTGCTGCTGCTTTGACATAGACAGCAGCAGTGAGCAGGAAGAGAGACGGGAGATGGCACTTGCACACTGCGCGTACCGTCTACTCATACAGCTGATCGGCGGGGGTTCTGGATATCGGACCCCCGCCAATCTGATATTGATGACCTTTAAGGTACCTTCCCCTGTGTAAAGGTGCCTGAGCAAAAGGTTAATGTAGCTTGCTAGTTTCTACGAAGGTGTGCTGTTCTATTTGTATACCCATATACTGACTTCTGCCCTATTCCTGACTCTGATTCTCTGCTGCCTGACCTGAACTGACCGTGATTATCATATTTCCTGCAGCGAAGTCCAGGTCCCTGTATAGGGTAAAAGGGTGAAAACCAGGAGACACTCTTAGGTTTAGCTGTAAGTCAAATCTGTTGGTTGGTGCAGTGGTTCCACACCCACTGCCATAACACCTTGTGCACAGCTTAGGCTCTGTTCACATCTCATTTCTCTACACATCAGAGTTATACGTCAAGAATATTCTTCCAACATGTCCATAGGCTCCCATACACCCAGCATATGCCAAAAGAATAATCTTTTTACACATGCTTGGGTGGCATGCATCAGCACAGATTTTCTTTTACTGTATAGGAAAGCATAGTCCATGGGGTCAGCAACCTTTGGCACTCCAGGTGCTGTGAAACTACAACTCCCAGCATGCACAATTGCTCACCTTCCCTTGTAAATCCCATAGAAGTGTATGGTGCATTCTGGGAATTGAAGATTCAGAACAGCTGGAGTGCCTCAGTTTGCTGATCCCTATGCAGAGGGCCACAATAAAAGAAAAAAACTAAAAGCAGATGCTATGTTGTATACTTGTATACAATTTTTTTTCACAATGTGAGTTAATGAGTACTATGTTCTTAGAGAGTGTGCTATATTGCAGACTTCACTTCCAAGTGATACTTTGGGAGATCCTCCTGATGTTCACCTCCGACGTACACTGTGAATGTGTGATGCTGACAGGCAGCAGGAGGCTATACACACAGGGCCTGCTGTAACTGTACAGAATATTACCCTCAGCAAGCATGTTTGCTGTTTCGTCAGCTTTAGCTTTTCCCTTGGGATAGCTTCCATCCCCCTCATTAACACCGGCATATTGTTATCTGCTAGAGGAGATCAGTGGCTGTTTGCTTGGCAGCGAATCTCTTTTCTCTTTTTTTTTAAATTAATTGTAGGGTCGTTTCTGTGTAAAATAAGCTGTAATTCTCATGCTCTATTTGTAGCCATAGTCTAACCACATGAAGATATGCAAGACAAGCCTTCAAGAAACATAGGCATACCAATCAGTGGCATTACAGAACCATCCGTCTAAAATCAGGGCCACATATTGCATTTTTCTCACAAGTGCACATGAGATTTCCATTGTTTGGTACCCATCATCTACTATTGTACCATGGAGGTCATGATTATACCACTGATGCCAATATTAATCTGTTACACTTTAGGTAGTTGTCAACCACAGCTATCCTTTTTAGACCTTCCCATATACATGCACACTCAGCCTCGCAGTGATTGCATGTGTTATGGCTATAAAGAGGGGAGTAAGCCACTGCCAGGCTCTTCTGAGAGCAAAAGGATTTGGGATGTTGAAAGCAAATTTCCCGATTCTTTTCTCCCTGAAATCTACCAGCAGGGGAGTATCGGGAGGTCACCATACACATTAGGTGATCTTCAGGTTCAGCCAGGCATTAATCTAATGTGTATGACTATCTTAGAAGCATACACACCTATTTGAATGTTAAGAAAAGATTTATCTTTGGTCCACTTCAGTTGTATGAACATAGATACCTACTTTATGATAGACGCATATATCAATGTTTCTGGAAGTCCTGAGAACTACAGGGATTTGCTTGTCATAGCACTCAAGTTAATAAAGTTAGGCCTAAAAAGGTTGTTTCATATATCAGGGGGCTAACTATAGTGGATCCAGTTTTTACAGTTACACCCAGGCCCTGAAGACTGTTTAGAGCCCAAGATATCCCTCTGTCATATATGAGGACACCAGTGCTATAAATTACTCTCCCTGGAGCAACCGAGTTTAGGGGCCTGTACACATCGCAGATAATCGCTAATGAGTGTTCATAAAAACGCTTGCTAGAGATAATCTGGCAGTGTAAGTGTACCACCGATAACCAAATGATAATAAATAATTTGTGCAGACACCAAAATAATCGTTTGCCGACATCAGATCGTGCTGTGCAACCTGCTGCCGGTAAACAACTAGTCAGTAGGGGGATGAGCGATGGCATTAGCAATTATTTCTCCATATATTGTGATAGAAATCAGTGCATGTGATTGTCAGGAAGGAACGATTCCTTCATGACAATCTGCTGCAGTGTCGTCCTAGGTATAGGGACGTTTACCTACATATAGAGATAAGAAAGACTACCCTCTTGAATTTGCGCCCTGGTAATCCTGGTCAGGGGTGTATATCACAAAACATCTGCAACTACTATAAAATGGTGTTGAATATGTTAGAATAGGGATCAACAACCTTCGGCACTCCAGCTGCTGTGAAACTACAACTCGCAACACTTAGGCCAAATGCACACGAACGTTGTTCTGGTCCGCATCCGAGCCGCAGTTTTTGCGGCTCGGGTGCGGAACCATTCACTTCAATGGGGCCGCAAAAGATGCGGACAGCACTCTGTGTGCTGTACGCATCCGTTGCTCCGTTCTGTGGCCCCACAAAAAAAATATAACATGTCCTATTCTTGTCTGTTTTGCAAACAAGAATAGGCATTTCTACAATGGGCCGCCTGTCCCGTTCCGCAAATTGCGGAAGGCACAAGGACGGCTTCCGTGTTTTGCGGATAAAAACAAAACGGTCGTGTGTATGAGGCCTTACTCGGCAATTCTTGCAGCTCCCATAGAAGTGAAAGTTTTTGTTTCAGAACAGCTGGAATACCAGAGGTTGCTTATCCCTGTGTTAGAGAATATGTGAGCCATTTGTGTGTTTTGTTACGTTAAAAAAAAACTGTCACTGAGTCACTGAAAACTGGGATTTTCTAAGACATCCGTTTCATTTTTAATAATTAATCTAATTCTAGTATAAACTGATGTGAATACTTCATGCCTGCTGTAGGAATATGCTTTCATCACTATAACATGTGAGCTTCTCTTGTGTCAGAGTATGCAGGTACTGCAGTGGAAGATGAGGATGTGAAAATAGTGTTATATCCCTGGGGTATCCGTACCTGAATCCTGCAGGCGGGGTTCCCAGGGGATGCAGTGAGCCAGCACAGCGCTAATGAGACAATGATGTAAGAGTGGCTTCCAATTACAAAGCCAGACAGAATACAAGTCAAGGTGTGTATAAAGTGTGTGTGTAGGATAGATTGAGATAGATAGATAGCTAGATATGAGATGGATGGATGGATAGATAGATATGAGATGGATAGATATGAGATAGATAGATAGATAGATAGATAGATAGATAGATAGATAGATAGATAGATAGATAGATAGATAGATAGATAGATAGATAGATAGATAGATAGATAATAAAGCAAAGGAAGGCAGCACTCCAGATGATAATGAAAAAGTGGACGGTTTATTCACTCATCAGCAACGTTTCAGCTCTCTCTATGGAGCCTTTTTCCAAAGGAAAAAGGCTCCATAGAGAGAGCTGAAACGTTGCTGATGAGTGAATAAACCGTCCACTTTTTCATTATCATCTGGAGTGCTGCCTTCCTTTGCTTTATTATTCATACTTGGGATCTTGGTCGCAGGTCCCTCAGGAGGATTTTTTTGCACCCGCACGTTTTCTTTTTGTGTGCTGCTTCTTTCCTTTCTATTTTAGATAGATAGATAGATAGATAGATAGATATGAGATAGATAGATAGATAATAGATATATATGAGATAGATAGATAGATAGATAGATAGATAGATAGATAGATAGATAGATAGATAATAGATATATATGAGATAGATAGATAGATAGATAGATAGATATAAGATGGATGGATAGATAGATATGAGATAGATAGATAGATAGATAGATAATAGATATATATGAGATAGATAGATAGATAGATAGATAGATAGATAGATAGATAGATACAGTTGCAAGAAAAAGTATGAGAACCCTTTGGAACTATATGGATTTCTGCACAAATTGGTCATAAAATGTGATCTGATCTTCATCTAAGTCACAACAATAGACAATCACAGTCTGCTTAAACTAATAACACACAAAGAATTAAATGTTACCATGTTTTTATTGAACACACCATGTAAACATTCACCAGTGCAGGTGGAAAAAGTATGTGAACCCTTAGATTTAATAACTGGTTGAACCTCCTTTGGCAGCAATAACTTCAACCAAACGTTTCCTGTAGTTGCAGATCAGACGTGCACATGATCAGGAGTAATTCTTGACCATTCCTCTTTACAGAACTGTTTCAGTTCAGCAATATTCTTGGGATGTCTGGTGTGAATCGCTTTCTTGAGGTCATGCCACAGCATCTCAATCGGGTTGAGGTCAGGACTCTGACTGGGCCACTCCAGAAGGCGTATTTTCTTATGTTTTAAAACATTCTGTTGTTGATTTACTTCTATGCTTTGGGTCGTTGTCCTGTTTACAACACCCATCTTCTGTTGAGCTTCAGCTGGTGGACAGATGGCCTAAGTTCTCCTGCAAAATGTCTTGATAAACTTGGGAATTCATTTTTCCTTCGATGATAGCAATCCGTCCAGACCCTACGCAGCAAAGCTGCCCCAAACCATGATGCCCCCACCACCATTCTTCACAGTTGGGATGAGGTTTTTTATGTTGGTGTGCTGTGCCTCTTTTTCTCCACACTTAGTGTTGTGTGTTTCTTCCAAACAACTCTACTTTGGTTTCATCTGTCCACAGAATATTTTGCCAGTACTGCTGTGGAACATCCAGGTGCTCTTGTGCAAACTGTAAACGTGCAGCAATATATTTTTTGGACAGCAGTGGTTTCCTCTGTGGTATCCTCCCATGAAATCTATTCTTGTTTAGTGTTTAACGAATCGTAGATTCGCTAACAGGGATGTTAGCATATGCCAGAGACTTTTGTAAGTCTTTAGCTGACACTCTAGGATTCTTCTTCACCTCATTGAGCAGTCTGCGCTGTGCTCTTGCAGTCATCTTTACAGGACGGACACTCCTAGGGAGAGTAGCAGCAGTGCTGAACTTTCTCTATTTATAGACAATTTGTCTTACCGTGGACTCATCTCATTGATTGGACTCCAGTTGGCTGACACCTCACTCCAATTAGCTCTTGGAGATGTCATTAGTCTAGAGGTTCACATACTTTTTCCACCTGCACTGTGAATGTTTACATGGTGTGTTCAATAAAAACATAGGTAACATTTAATTCTTTTTGTGTTATTAGTTTATGCAGACTGTGATTGTCTATTGTTGTGACTTAGATAAAGATCAGATCACATTTTATGACCAATTTGTGCAGAAATCCATATAATTCCAAAGTGTTCACATACTTTTTCTTGCAACTGTAGATAGATAGATAGTAGATTAGGGATTAGCAACCTTCGGCACTCAAGCTGCTATGAAACTACAACTCCCAACATGCACACTTACTCTGCAGTTCTTGCAACTCTCACAGAAGTAAAAGGAGGATTCTGGGAGTTGTAGTTTTAGAACAGCTGGAGTGCCGGAGGTTGCTAATCCCTGTGATAGATAGATAGATAACTAGTGCCACTGACAGATGAAGTGAATATCATTGATTAACTGGTTAGACACCTGTCTAGTCAGGGTCACTGTTCCCCCTAAGCCAGGGATCAGCAACCTTCGGCACTCCAGCTGTTCTGAAATTACAACTCCCAGAATCCTCCTTTAACTTCTATTGAATAAATACCGGCTTTTGGCCAAATATGGCGGCATGCAGTAACTGTCTGGCCAAAAGTCACCATTTATGCCAGAAACCTGTAGGATCCACTTATAGTCAAAGGTGATCCAGCGGTGTGTATTTGTGTCTGGCTATACTGGATACGATAACTCTGGTAGTCTGTTCCTCTGCCAGTTCTTTAGGTTGATATGTTGGAAGTATGTTGTAGCAAGCACAAGATTCTGAGTTGCTTCGACAAGATAGATACTGGGTCAGGGTATCTCCAGAGCAGCAGGTCTTGTGGGTTGCTTCTGGTATGTGGTGGTTAGTATCTACTAAAAGTGATCTGAGAAATAACATCCAGCGAACTGACGACAGAGCATACACTTGGGGAGCGAAGGCTAACCTGTATGGCCTGATGCCACAGAAAAGCTACTGTATTATTATTATTATTATTATTATTTATTATTAAAGCGCCATTCATTCCATAGCGCTGTACATATGATGAGCGGTGCACATACATAACAGACAATTGCACTAATCATAAACAAGACAAGTTACAAACTGGTACAGAAGGAGAGAGGGCCCTGCCCGTGAGGGCTTACAATCTACATGGTATGGGTGAAGGACACAGTAGGTGCGAGTTAAGTTGGTCATGGCGGTATAGAGGCAGCGGGGTCACTGGTTGTAGGCTTGTCTGAAGAGGTGTGTTTTCAGGTTTCTTTTGAAGGATTCCAATGTAGGTGAGAGTCTGATATGTTGGGGTAGCGAGTTCCAGAGTATGGGGGATGCACGGGAGAAATCTTGGAGTCGTTTGTGGGAAGAGGCAATAAGAGGAGAGGAGAGAAGGAGGTCTTGTGAGGATCGAAGAGTGCGTGTGGGGATGTATCTGAAAAGTAGCTCAGAGATGTAGGGAGGGGACAGGTTATGGACGGCCTTGTATGTATTTGTTAGTACTTTGAAGTGAATTCGCTGGGCAATGGGGAGCCAGTGAAGGGATTGGCAGAGGGGAGAGGCAGAGGAGTATTAGGTTAGGCTTGTTTCACATTTGTGTTTGTCAATCTGACGGTCCTGGCCAGGAACAGCCTGCAGGATCCGGCATTGCTTGGGGCTACTGGAATGCCTTCCGGCCCCATTAACTATAATAAGGTTCGGCGGTGATATGCTGTGAATGGGCAGGACATATACCGCTGCATGCATCGGTTTTTGTCCGCTGGTTCCCAGCATCTATGCCGGAACAGCCTACCGACAGTTTGAAACAAGCCTTAATGTTTGTTGTATTAGATATAAGGTGTTGTATTGTTAGTTTTCACATCACCCTCTTACAGAGATAAGGTCTGGGGATCGTCTACACAAAGCGTTCTCTCTAGTTGGGTAGTAAAACCCACTGCTAGCCGATAAAAAAGACATTGCAAGGGGTGGGTATGTGTCTGTATTGCCCTGCAATATTGAAAATTGGAATACCTTTAGGATTAACTTCATCTTTGTGCTACTAGTTGAGGATATTACTAAGGGTCCATTCACATGTCCGCATGAATGGGTGCGGACACATTCATTTCAATAGGGCCGCAAAAGATCTGAACAGCACACCATGTACTGTCTGGATCCACACTTCTGTTCCGCGGCCCCGCAAAAAAGATGGAGCATGTACTATTCTTGTCCGTAGCCACGGACAAGAATAGGCATTTCTATCATAGTGCTGGCTATGTGCGGTCCACAAAATGCGGAACGCACATGGCCGTTGTCTGTGTTTTGCAGATCCGTAATTTGCCAACCACAAAACACTTGCGGACATCTGAATGGACCCTAAAAATGCGAGGATGGGGCCGTCTTAAAGGTCCCTTTACATGGGACGATACAGCAGCAGATTGTGGGGAAGTCAGAATTGCTTCCCAACAGTCACCTGCTCATGTTGCTCGCTTAGTAGTGTTGTAGACTAAGGGCCATTAAGAACAGGTGCATTTATATCCACATCTTGTGACAGGTCATGTGACACTTTGATTGCACACAGGGGAATCTTATTGTTACGGTAGGTGAGGGAAGGGAAGCAGTACTCCCCCTTCTACGGGTGACCTCCAGGCACCCAGGACCAACCTTATCCGGGTGTGCCCTGTGAAAGGCCTTCACAAGGCAACTAGCATTGACATCAGTCGCCGGAACCCACATTATTTCCTCAGGGCCGTATCCCCTCCAATGCACAAGGTACTGAAGGGAGCCACGAAGAACACGCGAGTTGAGTATTCTGAAGATCTGAAACTCCAGATTACCATCTACCAAGACAGGAGGAGGTGGCAAAGGAGATAGTTCAGCAGGTTCAACATACTTCTTCAAAAAGACCTGTGAAAACACATTATGGATCTTCCAGGGCTGCGGAAGTTCGAGACGAAACGCAACCGGATTAACAATGGCCGAGATTTTGAAGGACCAATAAATCTTGGGCCCCACTTCCAAGAAGGAACTTTCAACTTAATGTTCTTAGTGGACAACCACACCAAATAACCCACACACAGGCCCGGACCAGTTATACGTCTCTTGTCAGCATCGGTTTATATCTTTCACCATTTTTCTAATTAGTTTGAATCTTCCGCCAGATAGAAGACAATGAAGAAGAGAATCTCTCCTCTTCAGGTATACCAGGGATTCAGTCCCAGAAAAAGTAACCAAACTGAGGGTGAAAACCATATGCACCAAAAAATGGTGAATTATCAGTGGACTCTTGTCTACGGTTATTCAAGGCAACTCAGCCAAGGACAAAAACAAAGACCGCTCTCATGATTCTCGGCGACAAAACTCCTTAATAAGTCTCCAGGTTCTGGTTAGTGCGCTCAGTTTGTCCATTCGACTGAGGATCGAAAGCCGAAGAGAAAGACTACTGAATACCCAGACGAGTACAAAACGCCTTCCAAAACCTGGAAACAAATTGCGTCCCCCTATCAGACACAACATCAGAGGGGATGCCGTGTAATTTCACAATGTTATCAACAAACACCTGAGCGAGAGTTTTAGCATTGGGCAGACCCGACAATGGGACAAAGTGAGCCATCTTACTGAAGCGGTCTACCACCACCAAAATCACAGTTTTCCCAGAGGAACTCAGTAAATCAGTGATGAAGTCCATGGACGAGACGGGATGGACAAAGGAAGAATAAATCCTGAAGGCCGAGTGTGAGCCACCTTAGCACGTGCACAGGTCTCACAAACTGCTACATAGCCCTCAACACATTTACGCAAACCTGGCCACCAGAATCTCCGGGAAATAAGATCCCCAGTGGATCTACTCCCAGGGTGTCCCGCAAGGACAGTATCATGATGTTCCTTAAACACATTGGGCCAGATTTATCATTAGCTCAAGTCAATCACTAAAACTGCGCAAAAATTTGCGACTTTTTTCTGCTCTGCACTATGCTCGCCAGTTTTCTGAAAGTGAGCGTGTTTTCTTATGTAAATGAATCGCTAGACAGATTTACTATTGGGACTATTTAAAAAGTCGCTAAAAAGTCGCAAAAAAATGCGCAATTTCACTCCAGTGAGGACCATGCTTATCTTATGAGACTTTTTAATAGAACATGCGACTTTTTCGTAAAGACGTCCGACTTTTTCGTAAAGATGTGCGACTTTTGTAAAGCTGCTTACTGACGGATAAACTACTACCGTCAAACCACATTTATTACAGTCTTAAAGGGCCGATCATAAATCTGACTAGGCTAAAACTGACTTTAGCCATATGTGAAAGTGGAGTGAGCTGTCAGAGTAATGATAAATCTGGCCCCTTGTGTCGAAGTTCAGAAGGAACAAACAACTTCCCTGAAGGACAGGAATCAGGTGCCTCACCTTGAGCACCCAACACTTCTGCCTCCAGTTCGGGATACAAAGCGTATACAACCACTCCATCAGCCAAAATCTGAGCGGGATCCTCCAAATTTCCCCCCTTCCCCCGGTAAAGCTCTGTGACAAAGCATCCGCTTTGATGTTTTTGACCCCAGGGCGATAGGTGACCACAAAATTAAATATGGTAAAAAACAATGACCATCTAGCCTGCCTAGGGTTCAGACGCTTTGCTGATTGCAGGTAGCCAGATTCTTATGGTCAGTAATTACCATAATCGGAATGAATCGTTCCTTCTAGCCAATGACGCCACTCCTCAAAGGCCAATTTAATGGCCAGCAACTCTCTATTCCCAACATCATAATTTCTTTCAGCAGCAGAAAGTTTCTTTGAAAAAAAAGCACATGGGCGCCATTTGCTAGGAGAGGGACCCTGTGACAAAATTGCTTCAACTCCCACTTCTGATGCGTCAACCTCCACAATGAAGGGTTGAGACACCTTGGGTTGCATCAGAATGGGAGCAGAAGCAAAACATTATTTCATAGCAGAAAAAGCCTGTAATGCTTCTTCCGACCAGACTGAGAACACCCTTCCTAGTCATATCAGTCAAAGGCTTGACAATAGTGGAAAAATTCAGGATACATTTTCTGTAGTAATAGTGAAACCCAAAAACCGCATCAGAGCTTTCTGATTCTCCGGCAGATCCCATTCCAGTACCACACGGACCTTTTCAGGATCCATGCGAAAACCTGAGGCAGAAAGTAAGTAACCCAGAAACTGCAGCTCCTGGACAGCAAACACCACATTTATCCAACTTAGCATACAATTTATTCTCCGAAGGATCCGATAATACTTGTCTTAAATGATCCTGATGAGTCTTCATATAGGGTGAGTAAATTAGTATGTCATCGAGGTAAATAACAACAAACCTCCCCACCAAATGATGAAAAATGTCAGCTGGAAGACTGTCGGGCATAGTCAAACCAAAGGGCATGACCAGGTTCTCAAAGTGGCCCTCAGGGGTATTGAAGGCCATCTTCCATTCATCCCCTTCCCTGATTATTATCAGATAATAAGCCCCTCTTAAATCCAATTTAGAAAACACCTTGACTCCGACAATCTGATCAAATAAATCCGGGATCAAGGGAAGAGGATAAGGATCACGGACAGTAATGAGATTCAGTTCCCGGAAATCTAGACATGGTCTAAGGGTCCCGTCTTTTTTTTTTTTAAAGAAGCCAGCTGCCATAGGTGACTTAGATATATGTCCTTTTGACAAACTCTCGCCAATATACTCCCGCATAGCTACACTTACACTTTCGGGTTGGGAAAGATTATATAGCCGAGATTTTGGCAATTTAGCTCCGGGAATAAGATTGATCGGACAATCATACTTTCGGTGAGGGTGTAACTCCTGATCTCCACCCTCAGAGAAAACGTCAGCAAAATCAGAAAGAACAAGGTAACACCTTAGTGGAAACCACAGAACTAGATGTGCCAAGAACAGTTGTCCATACAAAAATCACTCCAATTACTGATTTGTCTAGTTTGCCAATCAATGGTAGGGTTATGTTTGATCAACCATGGTAAACCCAGTACCAGAGGAGCAGGCAAACCTTTCAGAACAAAACAAGAAATGGACTCAACATGAGAATCACCCACCCTCAAATGAATATCCTGCACAATATGAGTTAGATATTTTTGTGAGAGAGGAGCAGAATCAATAGCAAATACTAATATCTCTTTACTTAATGCGCTTGTTATAAAACCATGACTCTGAACAAATTGATAATCAACAAGATTAACCCCTGCACCACTGTCCACAAATACTTCTAACTAAATATTTTCAGAGTCTAGCGCCACCATGGCAGGCAGGAGAAATTGGGTACTGCAGGTAGAATACAAATATACCTTTTCTTACTCCGCATTCACGTTACCAAGGGTAATGGAACTCGTTTTATTGGAAAGAACCCCCTTTTCTTTCTTTTTTTCACTTTGAAGCTTCCTAAAAGGACACACATTAATGAAATGTCATTCTTTACCACAGAAAAAAACAGAATCTTCTCTGACCTCCAGAGTTCCCATTACCAGGGCAAGAAGAGACCTGACCTAACTGCATAGGTTCATCCCAGGCACTGGTTCAAGTGTCACTGTGCCCCCGAGGGACAGGAGGAACAATTTCCCCACATGATAGTGCATCCTTGTTGAGGGGAACCTTGCACCTCTGCCTCAGGCGTCTATCAATCCGTACGACTAGGGACATGGCCGCCTCCAAAGAATCAGGGTTTTCATGATATGCAAGGGCGTCTTTTAGTCTCTCAGACCAGCCCCTGCCAGAACTGACTATGGAGAACTGGGTCATTCCACTCCGAGTCAGTCGCCCATCTTCTAAATTCAGCACAATATGACTCAGCAGAACGTTCTCCCTGACTCAAGCTACGCAGCTTAGATTCAGCCAGAGAGACCCGGTCTGGATCATCATTAATCAGGCCCAGGGCTTTGAAAAATTCATCCATGGATCAGAGAGACTGAGAACCGATCGGCAGAGAAAAGGCTCAAGACTGAGCATCACCTTTTAGCAGAGAAATGATAATCCCCACTCTTTGATTTTCGTCCTCAGATGAGATTGGACGTAGACGAAAATACAATCTACAAGATTCCATAAAAAAAACCAAAGTTATCACTTCCCCAGAAAACCTATCTGGGAGAGCGACCTTAGGTTCAAGGCTGGCCTGGTTCCGACCAGTGGAGCTAGACGCCAGGAATCACTGACACAGTATAACAGAATTACGGAGGTCAGATACCACCCAAGATAATTCCTGCATGCGATCCACCAGTGAATCAACAGCTTCCATTTTGCACAGAGCAAGGGGAAAAAATGACGGTATGGGCAGTTTATAATGTCACGGTAGGTGAGGGAAGGGAAGCAAACCAAATACAACAAAAGCAACAAAACACCAGGCTAGGCCTCAAAGCTAGGGAACAGGGAAAGGTCATCACCTGACAATCCCTCAGCCTTTCCCTGACTGCTAACAACATGAGCAAATCCTTAGAGTGGAAGTGCTCATGCGCTGTAACCTAAGCCTAGCTGAAACTGAAGCAAATCCTCAGCTAGGGAGCTGGAGATAAGACAACCGGTTCCTAGCGCAAGGTGCAGGAACCAGCGTCTTCCTGAGGCCTAGCCAGAACACACAACAAAAGGGAAGGAGTAGGACTTAACTAAAGACGGACGGGGAGCAAGAGAACCACCAAACACAGCTGAGAACTCCAGAAGCAAATATAAACCGCAAGGGCTATAGAAAGAGGGGTATAAATAGCACCACTAAATAGCTAATGAGCAGAACCTGTGGAGGGTGGGATACTGCCCAAAACCACAACAAATAGAAACTGAACAATCTGTCAGATAGACTCACGTGTAGCAAGTCTGTCAGATCTTCTCAGGCCTCTCACAGGGCAGGGCCTCTCACAGGGCATGGCATGACACTTATTCAACGAATTTTGTGACTTCTGATGTTAATTGGTTATTATTTCGAGATTTCATAGGAAAGGGTTGAATCGTTAATTTCTAACGATAATTTGTTTTCCCTTAGTCTTAACAGCAGCACAGATGGGGTTAACTGCCCCTGTGGACTGGTAGGACCGGCGGAATTTTAAATGAGCCCAATAACCAATAAACGATCTTCAGCTCCCTGAAAGGAGGAGTCGATCACCCCCCAGCCCCACCCGTGTTTTTAACAAGCATAATGTATCTAGGGTGGGATATTTGTGTGCTGCTGTTAGGACTAAGGGAAAACAAATTATCGTTAGAAATTAACGATTCCCTTACGTCCCTACCAGCAGCACAGATGGGGGAGATAGCAAGAAGAATCCCCTAGGGAGGGTCCTCTTGCCTGGCAGAACTAAGAACTGTCTGCCCAAAAGCCGAAAACTCTGCCATCCTAGCATCTATCCTATAATGGGAGATGAAGGTTGACTCAGAGCTCCAGGAGGCCGCCTTACAGATCAACTCTAAGGGGAGAAGTCTTCTCTCCCGCAAACCGAGGTGGAGACGCCCTAGTGGAATGGGCTCTCACAAACTCAGGAGGATCTAGGGATTGGGAGACGAAAGCTTCCCCTGATGGCCTCCTTGATCCAGCGACTAATGGTAGCTTTAGACGCTTTACGGCCTTTAGACTTACCGGCAAACAGGATAAGGAGATTCTCATCTATGCTGAACTCTCTAGATCTATCCACATAGATCTGGAGGCATCTTGAAATATCCAGCGGGTCTCTAGCTGGAGTATCAGAGGAGGAGGCTGTAAACAAAACTGGTAAAGAGATTACCTGATTGATATTTTGGAAGGTAGGCACCTTAGGCCTGAAGTATGGTAAAAACTTCAGGAGTACTTTATCCTGTAAGAAAATAATGTACGGGTGAATTGCAGAGAAAGCCTGCAGTTCAGAGATTCTTTTGGCTGAAGCTATAGCCAGAAGAAAGACCATCTTTCAAGTCAAAATTTTGAAATCTACCTCCTCCAAGGGCTCGAAGGGGGAGATGCTAGCCCCCTGAGCACTACTGAAAGATCCCACTGGGGGATAGGTTTCAGTATAGTAGGCTTTAGTCTTTTAGCTCCCTTCAGGAAGGTTTAATGAGTGGGTCCCGAGAATGTGGCCTGTTGAGACAGGCCGAGATGGCAACAAACCTGTACCTTCAAGGTAGCTGGAGATAGGCCTCTATCTAATCCATCTGAAGAAATTGTAGTATCGCAGGAAGGGGCGGATCTGCGGACGCCACCTGTTTGGAATCACACCATGCCACGAAGATTCTCATGATCCCTGGAGTAGGCCTTCTTTGTAGACTCTGCTCGGGAATGCGACAAAGTTCTCAGGACCGACTCGGAAAGCCACTTCTATGTTGGGAAGGGACTGATCAACTTCCAGGCTGTCAGGTTGAACCTGTGCAGATCTGGCCAGAGATGAGTTTCCCACGACACCAGGGTCTGCTCCGGGGGGAGTCTCCTGTATTGTCCCCCGACTCATCTGAATGAGCTGGGTAAACCAGGATCTCCTGGGCCAGAACGGTATGATGGCTATTACCGAGGCCTGATCCTGATGGATTTTTATCAATACCCTCGGTATCATGGAAAACGGAGGAAGATGTAAGCCAGCCTGAACCTCCACGGTATTGACAGAGCCATCTATCGCCAGGGGGTTGTCTTCCCTGTACAGGGAACAGAACCTCAGCACCTTGGCGTTGAACCTGGTTGCCATGAGATCCACCTCTGGCATACCCCATCTGTGAACTAGCTGCCTGAAGATCTCCGGATGCAGAGACCACTCCATGGTCGGTAATCCTCGACTTAAGCGGTCCGCTATCATATTGAGGGAGCCTCGAATATGAACGGCAGATAGATGGGAAAGGTTCGTCTCTGCCCACCGAAGAATCACCCCGATCTCTGACAGAAGGGGCAATGATCTTGTGCCTCCCTGCTTGTTTATATAGAGAACTGCAGTCATATTGTCTGACTGGACTTTCACTGCTTTGCCCCCGGATCTGAGGGGCGAAGTGAAGGAGGGCTAGCCGGATAGCTCGCATCTCGCGAAGATTGGAAGAAAGACGCCGCTCCAGGGGGGACCAAGATCCCTGTACTGGGGGATCCGTCCTGGTGAGCGCCCCAGCCTACAAGGGACGCGTCTGTAGTCAATATGACCCAAGCTGGTTGGGTCATAGACTTCCCTGCTGGTAGCTGAAACTACCATCTGAGGGAATTCCGGGTTTGACCGGACAGGGAGCACAGGGAATCTAGCCCCGCAGGGCTGCCGTTCCATAGGTGTAAGACCTCCGACTGAAGAGGGCGGAGGTGCCATAGCGCCCAAGGGACAGCGTCCGCAGCCGCTGACATGAGCACCAGCATCTTCATGAGAGTCCGAATAGAGACTCGACGAGGGACAAAAAGGACTCTTTGCGAGGTCCTGAATCCGTGTCTCCTTTCTAGAGTCAACGGGAGGGACATCTCCACAGAGTCGACCCACGAACCCTAAATAATGGATTGAAGTCGATGGGCTCACATTCGACTTCTGCCAGTTGATAATCCAGCCCAGCCGGAGTAGAAAGGAGATTGCGATCTGAAGATGGTGGGTAAGGACCGGAACTGAAGAGGCTATGAAGAGCCAATCGTCCAGATAAGGAATAATAGTCAGTCCTTGTAAGTCTCAAAGCCGCCACCACCGACGCCACCACCTTGGTGAAGATAAGGGGGGCGGAAGAGATTCCAAAGGGAAGCGCGGCGAACTGAAAGTGCCTGCGAACCACTAGAAACTGGACCGCGATCCTGAGGAGTTTCCGGGAGGCGGAATGGATCGGAATGTGAAGATACGCATCTTTGAGGTCCAGAGTAGCCATGACATCCCCAGGGTTGAGGATATGGCTGACTGACCTTATGGTTTCCATGCGAAACCTTGTTTTCCTTATAAATCGATTGAGAAATCTCAAGTCGATGATCATCCGGAGATCTCCCGTCTTCTTGGGAACCAGGAACACTGCAGAATAAATCCCTAGGCCTCTCTCCCCTGCCGGCACCTCCTCTAGGGCTCCCTTGGAGATATAGTCCTGAATGTAAGATTCTAGGACCACCTGTTTGGCAGACCCGAAGTTTCGTGTGGCGATGAATCTCTCTGGAGGGAGAGAGATAAGATCTACCCGGTACCCGACGGAAACTATGTCCTGAACCCAGGGGTCTGGAATCAACCGGTTCCAAGAGTCTTTGAAATGGGAGAGACGGCCCCCCACGGGAATCTGGGGGAGGGGTACGGGAAAATCTAGAGGAGACACTGCAGGGGCAGCAGGGCTTATCCAAGAGCCTCGAGGAGGCCCATAGTCAGGAGGGTTTTGCCTCCCTGGTGGGTTTGCGGGAGCGTCTCGAATATTTACGAGACGGCCCCCCCCCCATCTCTGCGCCTAGACTGCTGCCCTGGACGACCTCCGCCTTTCTTCTCTTGTCTGGGGCGTCCCCGAAAGGGCTGCTGGGGGAGGCTCTTCCCCTTTTTATCGGAGAGCCCCTCCATTATTTTGTCCAATTCGGACCCGAATAGCCTATCCGGTTCGAAGGGGAGCCCACAAAGATTGAACTTGGACGCGTTGTCCGCGACCCAAGGTTTCAACCAAAGTGGTCTGCGGGCAGCTGAAACTAGGGCCATAGTTTTTGCGGCCAGCTTCAGCTGCATCTGGGTGGAATCGACCAGGAAGTCCATAGCCAGATTGGCTGATCATCTCTTGAAACGCTCTGGTCCACGTCCGTCTGGATCTGGTTGAGCTTAGAGCGTAAATAGGAGGCTACCTCAGTGGCCGCAATTGAAGTTGATGCGGAGGCGGCAGCCGCCGCGTAACCCCTTCTAAGGGTGCACTCTGCCCTCTGGTCTAGAGGGTCCTGCAGACTAGACCCATCGTCTGCAGGGACTAGAGTGCGCCGGGACAACTTGGCTATAGCAATGTCCACCTTGGGAACGGAACCCCACGATTCCACCAAGGGTTTAGCCATCGGGGTACATGAGCTTGAAATTTCTGGTGAGAACTGGACCTTTCTCAGGCTTTCTCCACTCTGTGCGCATCACAGAGAGAAGGGTCTCATCCGCTCTAAAGACACGCTGTGTCCGTCCGGCGGGATCGGAGGACTCCCCCATGTCAACATCATGGTCCCCCGACCTGATGGACTTGAGCAACTTCTGCGTCTTTTCTGGAGGAAAAAAGCAAGAAGTGAATTCTTCTTCCTCAGAAGAAGACCCCACAGAACAGGGGGTAGGGCTCTCGACCGGTGCGACCACATCCATGGGAGTCTGAGAGGGTCCTGGTAGCCTCTCATTAAGCAGCCGCACCACTCCCTTAATGGAATCATCCACGTATGTCTTCGTCCACTGAAACATTTCTTGCATCGTGGGTTCCGTGGATGCCGTGCGACAACTCTCACATCTAGAGTAAGGACAGCTGTCGTCTAAGGGTGTGTTACACTCGTAACACGCCAAATGCTTCCTCTTGGCCCCAGCCTTCTGCTGATCCGGATCCTTAGGGGAAGCCATAGTCTGTAGAAGAAAGAAAACAGGTCATAACACCTACAATACCTGGAGGTGGAGAAACAAGACCTTAAGGGGGCCCACCAGCACTAGAAGAAATTAGAGCTGTGAAAGAGGAACAACAAACCCAAGCCAAGCAATACTACAAGAATATCTCAAGGCACAGGGAACTCTGGAGCTAGCTTGTTAAAGCGATGCAACCAGAGCACTGACTAACAGGCTCTGGGCGCTTAAAAGGAGGAAGCCCCACCCCCTGGGCGGGCCCTCGATCGTGACTAGCCCAGAGATAACAGAGTCTATACTTAGGTTCAGTTTTGCCCTATGTGTCTCCCCCGATTAATCCTGGATCCAGGATGTTTATAGGGAGACAGAATAAAAGAAGTGGTGAGGTTTAGAAACCTCACCGCATCGGCACGAAAACCGGAAGTGAAGTAGCACACCTAGTGCGCGTCACTTCCGGAAGATGGCGGCGCCCATAGCGCCGCACACATGCGGCAATGGAGAGACGGGACACCGCAACCGAGTTGAAAGAAGAGGGGACACCCCTCTCCCCGACGGTACCCCAGAGACAAAAATCGCTGCGATAAGGCCTAAAATAAAGGCAATGAGAGCCAGAGAGGGGCGATCTCCTAGATTGAGGAAAAAAGAGCCCCTAAGTACTCTTCAGCTCCCAGAGGGGGAGCGACACGCCAGTCCACCTGTCTAGAGGACAGAAAAAAAACACGGTGGGCTGGGGGGTGATCTCCTCCCTTTCAGGGAGCTGAAGATCGTTTATTGATTATTGGGCTCATTAAAATTCCGCCGGTCCTACCAGTCCACAGGGGCAGTTAACCCCATCTGTGCTGCTGGTAGGACGTAAGGGAATACATATGCGCTCACAACAGTTGTATTTATTTAATTAATCAAGTTATTTTTTTCATTCTACTGTAACAATTTTGGACTGTTTTTCAGGTACATTACATAAAATCAAAATTATAATCATTTTACTTTGCTGTAAGACAGCAAAACGAGAGAAACATCACAAGGGGATAAATAATTTTGCAACGGAATAGTCTAATGAATACGACAAAAAGTTCAAGGTGTTGACTTCATCACCAAATTCCCCAGATCTCAATCTGATTGAGCATATGTGGGATGTGCTGGAAAGATAAGTCTGATCCACGAAGGTCCCACCTTGCAACTTACAAGACTCCTCCTCTTATTGGTTGCTTGATACAGCACACAGAGGTAAATATATTGGCTGAGAGTCTCAGATTTTATCATATAAGACTGAGGGCTTAGTCCATATATAATGCTTGCATCTATTGTGTTAGTGCATTATTTTCCGTGATTTTTTCCTTATAAATGTTGCATATATATCTGCATATTTAGTTATCATATCGTGCAGGATGTTTAGTATCCTTTTCTGTGATTTTTGCTAGCGTCTTTGTGCCAGATACCACAGAGCATCTTCAATAGCCTTGTAGAGTCCACGTCTCGACAATTCAGAGCTGTTGTGCCAACACAAGGGGAGCCTACACAATATAAGAAAAATTGTTTTAACCCCTTAAGGCCCAGGGTTTTGTTTTGCTTTTTGCGTTTTTGTTTTGCGCTCCCTGCCTTCCCAGAGCCATAACTTTTTTATTTTTCTGTTCACATAGCCAAATGAGTGGTTGTTTTTTGCAGGACAAGTTGTACTTTCCAACGCCACCATTTAATATTGCATATGATGTAGTGGTAAGCGGGAAAAAAATTCAAAATGGGGTGAAATTGCAAAAAAAAAAAAGCAATTCTACCACAGTTTTAGGCCTCTTTCCCACGGGCGTGTGCGCCCCGTGGTCGTGCTGCGGCCCGCACGAACAGATCGCGGACCCATTCACTTTAACCACCTCCCGTCTCGCTAATGCCGAAAGGCGTGATTGCGGCGGCTCTCCCAGGTCACACTAACGCCGATCGGCGTCATCTCGCGTCAGCCGAGATTTCCTGTGAACCCGCGTTCACAGGATTGCGCAGTTCACAGGATCGCGCAGTTCACAGGATCGCGTAGTTCACAGGATCGCGCAGTTCACAAGTTCATCTGCAGCCTGCCGGCCACGATCATTGGCTGGCAGGCTGTGGATTTTTGAAATGACCAATTTAAATGGGTATGTCAGACGCTATTTTGAAAATAGCGTCTGATATCCTGCTACCCCTGCTCCTCTGGTGGTCCCTTTTGCTTGGATCGACCACCAGAGGACACAGGAGCTCTGTAAGTAGCACCAAATCACCACACATACACATTACACATTACCCTGTCACTTATTAATCCCTTATTTAGCACCTGATCACCCATATTAGACTCCGTGATCACCCTGATCACCCCCCTGTCATTGATCACCGCCCTGTAAGGGTCCCCTCATCACCGCCAGGTAGTTAGCTACTTGCTAGGTAGTTAGCGCCCACCACACCGCAGTCACTGATTAGTCGCTGATTAGTGTCATCGCTGTCGCTAATGAGCACTAGTACTATATAGTATCTGTAAGTGATCAAGACTGATCGCAATCAGATCTATATAAGTACATTAGGGTCACCTTAGGCTCTACAAAAAATGCAGTGTTCGCCCGATCAGGCCTGATCTTGTGCGCACACTTGCGTTCAGTCCGCCCCACCGCAGTGACAGAAATATTTTTTTTATGATCAACTGCAAAAACACCGTAAAATCTTTTGAGCTTTTTGGATCTTTATAGCGATCGCAGCTTTACTTCGTAAGCACTCATTTTTACTAGGTAGGTTTGCTCTTTTTCCTGGGTAGTCTCAGAGGAATACCCCCTAAATTTAGTGAGCCCAAAATGTCAAACAAGGGGTATTCCGCTGAAGAGGCCTACAGGATTCTGGCCGTGATGGATGAAAGCGATGGGGACGCCTCACCCGCTGAATCCAGTGGTTCAGAATATGAACCTGTAGACAGCAGTGGCACTCTAACCGTTAGCGAAGATGACGAGGTTGAGGTCCCTGCTACGGTCAGGCGTACCCGATCCCATGTCAGGGTTCTGCATACCCCGCATGATGAGCCTCATTTGCAGCAGAGTGGTGCTAGCGCTGATCTTATTTATGGTGCGGCATACACCAGCAGCACAGCACATCCTGGACCTTCTTCCAGCACTGCCGTATTCCTTGGTGAAGTGGCGAGCACCAGGAGGGCAGTTCAAGCTGGTACGGTGGCACGTGCAGTAACTCCCCCGTCGCAGCCACCGCGTTCACAGGCCCGTAGAACCCTTAGTCTCCAAGAGGTGCTGGCAAATCCTAATTGGCACTCCCCTGCTTCCGCCGCACCCGTATTGCCCCCTCTCACCGCCCAGTCTGTAGTTTGCGTGGAGACAGCTCATTTAGGATCGGCCCTTCAGTTTTTTGAGCTGTTCTTCACCGCGGATCTCTATGACCTAGTTGTGGCAGAAACCAACCGCTACGCCACACAGTTTATTACCGCCAATCCGGAAAGCTTCTATGCCCAGCCTTACCGGTGGAAACCAGTCACAGTTTCCGAATGTAAAATTTTTTTGGGCCTTATCCTCAGCATGGGTATAACAAAAAAAAATGTATTGCGGTCATATTGTCTAAAGACCCAATACATTACATGCCCATGTTCTCTGCTGCAATGTCCAGGGCACGTTTTGAGGTCATCATGTGCTTTATGCATTTCGCTGACAATAACACCTGTCATCCAAGAGGCCACCCTGCTTATGACCGGCTCCACAAAATTCGGCCCCTCATAGACCATTTGTCATCCAGATTTGCAGATGCGTATACCCCTAAACAAAATGACTGCATAGACGAGTCCGTAGTACATTTTACTGGGTGCCTTGGCATCAAACAGTACATTCCAGCAAGCGCGCCCCGGTATGGGGTCAAACAGGCTATACATATCGTTTTAGGGTCTATGAGGGAAATGACTCAAAACTGGAGCCGGTCGGATGTCCTGACTACCTGGGGAGCAGTGGCAAGATTGTCTGGGACTTGGTGTCACCCTTACTCCACAAGGGGTACCACTTATACGTGGACAATTTTTACTCAAGCGTGGCCCTCTTTCGGCACTTACATCTAGTCGGAATTCATGCTGTGGCACGGCGCGACCTAGTCGCCGGGGCTTCCCCCCAACGGCTCGTTAGTACCCGACTTGCACGGGGGGAGAGGGCTGCCTTGTGGGACCAAGAACTGCTTGCGGTGAAGTGGAGGGACAAGAGGGACGTTTACCTTCTGTCCACCATTCACGCAGACACGACTGTCCAAATTGAAAGGGCAACTGGAGTCATTGTGAAACCCCTCTCTGTCCACGACTATAACCTTCACATGGGAGGGGTGGACTTCAATGACCAGATGTTGGCTCCCTATTTAGTTTCCCGCCGCACCAGACGCTGGTATAAGAAGGTGTCTGTATATTTAATTCAATTGGCTGTATATAATAGTTTTGTTCTCTACAGTAAGGCTGGGAGAACAGGATCCTTCCTAAAATTCCAGGAAGAGATAATTTCGGAAATCCTGTATCCAGGAGGGTTCGTGCCCCAAGTCCCCTGATGTAGTGAGCCGGCTACATGGCAGACACTTCCCCAGTGTCTATCCTGGTACCCCAACTCAACGTTCCCAAGAAAAAGATTTTGTGTCTGTAGCAGGGGTGGAATAAGGCGTGACACCACCTTTTTTTGTCCTGACCAGCCTGCCCTATGCATAGGGGAGTGTTTCTGCAAGTTCCACACACAGGTACACTATTAGTGTAGGGATTGCGTGACACAGGACAGGCACACAGGGGTCCTTAGGGCCCTTTCACACAGAGCTGCCACAAACCTCTCCTTTCACCTGGGACAAAGTGCATAATGTACTTCGCCACATCTCTGGGCGATTTGCGCTTTGCGCATTTTCCTATGGGGAAGGAGAGGTTTGACCTCTAAAGGTAAAAAAATTAAAAATAAAATCACAGGTAAGCAAAAAAGTTAATGTTCTGTTTCAAAAGTTCAATAAAGTTTATAAAAGTTAATGTTCTGTTCAAATGTTATATAAAGTTAATGTTAATAAATTTATTGCATTGTGGCCTGGTTTTTATTTTGTTTTGTTTTTTTTACCTTCTAAGTGGACCAAGCGATCAAGCAGCTGCAGCACTGATGTGTATTCTGACAGAATATCCAGCGTTGAGCAATTAAACCCCTAAAAATTACTTTATTGGTATGCGTTAAAAGGATCCCATATGGGTCCACTAGATACAGACTAGTTAGTATACAGACAAATAATTGACCAATAACCACATCCAGAATGAAAATAAACCTGGGGTATGGGAAAATATATCCCTAAATCTACCCCTAGATTTAGGGATATATTTAGGGATATATTTTCCCATACCCCAGGTTTATTTTCATTCTGGATGTGGTTATTGGTCAATTATTTGTCTGTATACTAACTAGTCTGTATCTAGTGGACCCATATGGGATCCTTTTAACGCATACCAATAAAGTAATTTTTAGGGGTTTAATTGCCAACGCTGGATATTTTGTTATATACTTACCCCCATTATATCAATGTCTATTGATTTTGCTGGAATTAAATTGTGTATTCTGACAGAAGCATTGTGCTGCTGTCAGAGTACACAACAGTCGGTGTATGCGCCGCTGCAAGACGAGATTTCTCCTCTGCAGTAAAAAAGATACGTTTGCCGAGGCTTATGAGCTGAGGGGCGGTGTTCATATGCTTTGGCAAACACTTTGTATAAAAAAAAAAAAAAAATTCCAGCAATGATTTATTCATCCACATCGATTGACAGTTTTTTTTTTATTCTACAGGTCAGTAGAATCCGGAGATACCTTATACAGTACAGACCAAAAGTTTGGACACACCTTCTCATTCAAAGAGCTTTCTTTATTTTCATGACTATGAAGGCATCAAAACTATGAATTAACACATGTGGAATTATATACATAACAATCAAGTGTGAAACAACTGAAATATGTCATATTCTAGGTTCTTCAAAGTAGCCACCTTTTGCTTTGATTACTGCTTTGCACACTCTTGGGATTCTCTTGATGAGCTTCAAGAGGTAGTCCCCTGAAATGGTTTTCACTTCACAGGTGTGCCCTGTCAGGTTTAATAAGTGGGATTTCTTGCCTTATAAATGGGGTTGGGACCATCAGTGGCGTTTAGGAGAAGTCAGGTGGATACACAGCTGATAGTCCTACTGAATAGACTGTTAGAATTTGTATTATGGCAAGAAAAAAGCAGCTAAGTAAAGAAAAAACTAGTGGCCATCATTACTTTAAAGAAATGAGGTCAGTCAGTCAGCCGAAAAATTGAGAAAACTTTGAAAGTAAGGGCTATTTGACCATGAAGGAGAGTGATGGGGTCCTGCGCCAGATGACCTGGCCTCCACAGTCACCGGACCTGAACCCAATCGAGATGGTTTGGGGTGAGCTGGACCGCAGAGTGAAGGCAAAAGGGCCAACAAGTGCTAAGCATCTCTGGGAAACTCCTTCAAGATTGTTGGAAGACCATTTCAGGGTCTACCTCTTGAAGCTCATCAAGAGAATGCCAAGAGTGTGCAAAGCAGTAATCAAAGCAAAAGGTGGCTACTTGAAGAACCTAGAATATTACATATTTTCAGTTGTTTCACACTTGTTTGTTATGTATATAATTCCACATGTGTTAATTCATAGTTTTGATGCCTTCATAGTCATGAAAATAAAGAAAACTTTGAATGAGAAGGTTGTGTCCAAACTTTTGGTCTGTACTGTATGTATAGTTTTTCTTGCGTTTTGATAGTGATAAAAAATTTAAAAGTGGGAAAAAAATCTGTTTTCTTTTTTTGTCTCCATATTTGACCCCTATAACTTTTTTGTAAGTATGTGTACTGAGCTTTACGGGGGCTCATTTTTGCGGGGTAATCTGAACTTTTAATTGATACCATTCTGGGGTGTGTATGACTTTTTGATCACTTTTTATTTAATTTTTTTGTAGAAAACGAAGCGACCAAAAACGGCGAATCGGCTATTTGGACCCTTTTTCCCGTTTTGCTGTTTGCCATACGGGGAATATATTTTATTATATTTTTATGGTATGGGCGTTTTCGCACATCGTGACACCCATGATGTGTATTTTTTTATTTTTTTACTTCTTTTATTTTTATTTTGGGAAAAGGGGGGTGATTTGAATTTTTATGTTTTTTTATTTTATTTTTTTACTTTTTTTTACACTTTTTTTTATAGTTTTATAACATGCAATTATTAGATTGCTATTATCACATACTCCAATGCACTTGCATTGGAACCTATGATGGTTTCACTAATTTCCTATGGAGCCCTATTACAGGCAAGGGCTCCATAGGAAATACTATGCAACAGCCTCCTGTCATTTATAAAGACAGGGGCTGCTGCATACATGCTCCGGCTCCTCCGATCGCCACACGGGAGAGCCGGAGCACAACCGAAAGTGCGCACTTTCGGTTTCAGCGCGCTTAGATGCCGTGGTCAGGATTGACCATGGCATTTGAGGGGTTAAATGGCCTCGATCAGCATTAATGTCAGTTGCAGACATTTTCCCACGGGTGTCTGCTAGAAGAAGCAGGCGGCCATCCCGCAGCTATGGTGCCCGTAGCGGGCGCCATCTTTAAACACCCGCCCAGCGTCGTACATGTACGGCGCTGGGCGTGAAATTAATATTATGGTTAAATTGTGTATATGTACATTCACATATACATACGCCTGTATATGGCTTTCATTTTTAGATAGATAGATAGATAGATAGTCTCAAGAAGCAAGCCCAGCAGGTCTAGACAATCTTTTATTTCCTTTGTGAGGGTCACTTTGAGCAGATAGCTTATCCATGAGAAGTTCTCATGTCTTCAGATTACTTATATCTATATGTTAATAGTGCATCTGTATGTTAATGGTAAGTGTTCATATTTTAATAAAGAGCAGGCATGACACATCTGTATGCAATATTTATGGAATAATGCATAGGAAGTTATCATTTATTCCACTGTTTCATAACAACTTGGCCTTAGAACACATTCTGAACGCCATCTGTAATCGTGCTGTAATATTTGTGGGGAAAAGGGAGTATTTCACCCAATTTGGAACACAATTAAGAAATTTGAGAAATATGTAGTGTGAGCAGATATATAACAATGTTCTCAGTGATTCTAGAAATGTTTTCTACATCATAGATCCAGATGGTTGGTATACGTGTCCAAATTGACAAAAATTTTTGAAGATTCTTGTCCCAAATAAACTTTTGCCCAGTTTTAAAACTACAAGATATTGCCAATATGTATCACATGCAATTATGTAATGCGCCACGTTTGATTTTTAAGTATTGTAACCGCCTTGAAACACCCAGGTACTCCCATTATCATAAAGCTATACTAATAAAGATTTTTGGGGTGGTCTCTCAGATCTCCTTAGATACAGCAAACTACTCTGACATTGGTATTCGATCCAACAAGATCCAACAATGATGATAATTTCTCAGATTCCCAGGAAAGAGGGGTCAGGAATACCTATGACCATTTGTGCCATTATTTAGTCAGAACCTCACTAGGGAGTAAAGGCATTGTCGACATTTATAGAAATCTGTATAAAAAGAGCATGCTGTATAACATTGAAAGAGTCTCTCCTAGGGGCTACCTGACTATTCCCTTCTGCAGCCACTTAAATCAGAAAAGCCATGCGGGGCAAGGGATTCCTTTACTAGGAAACTTAGCTGAAGGTTAGGAGGACCCGTAGATCAGCTAGGTAACGGTTTATTATCTATCATTGTCTAAGTTTCACCTTAGCTAAGTAACATCAGTTTGTTATTATTGACCTCACTTTTCAATGCCAATTATCGTATTTTATCTGTCATTGTGTAGTTTGATTTTAACACCTTAAGGAACCATGACAAGAATGCTCGTCCTAAATGTCTGGTACTTTGGCGCCCCAGAACAAGCATTCTCGTCCTCGCTGTCCTCCCCCCCCCCCCCCCCCCTCCATGTGCGGTGCCGCAATCAAGCAGCAGGATTCCGGCTGTTACTGACAGCCAGATCCCTGCTGCCTCACCAGCATCGGTGATATGCAGATGACGGTGATTAACCCCTCATATGCCGCGTCAGCGCTGACCACGGTATATGGAGAGGTTCGAGCTCACTCTCCTCGTACATTGGGTCCCCGCGCTGCGGTGGCAGGGACCCGATTGTTGCCATGGCAGCAATATTAGGTATCAACGCGTGCGTAACAACCTGCTCTATAAAAATATCACATGATACACCCTGTCTGGTCAACACCGTAAAAAAATATTTTTTAAACGTGCTAAAAAAGCTATTTTTTGTCACCTTTCATCACAAAAGGTGTAATACCAAGTGATAAAAAAGTCATATGTACCAAAATAATACCAATCAAACCATCATCTCATCCCGCAAAAAAGTGAACCCTAAGAAAATTGCCCAAAAAAAAAAAAAAGATATGGCTTTCAGAAAATAAGGACACTAAAACATCATTTTTTTGTTTCAAATAATGCTTTTATTGTTTAAAACCACAATATATTTTAAAAAACAGACATATTAGGTTTCGCCACATCCGTAACAACCTGCTCTATAAAAATATCACATGGGCTAACCCGTCTGGTGAACACCATAAAAAAATAATAAAAAAAACGTGCCAAAAATCAATTTTTTGTTACCTTACATTACAAAAAGTGTAATACCAAATGATCAAAAAGTAGTATGTACCCCAAATAGAGATGGCCTTTCGGTTCACCTGGCAATAGTTTCACGACGAACTTTACTCGTTTGCGGTTCACCGAACAAGCCAACATATGGCGATGTCTGCCGGCGCCATATTCTTTTTGCATTGTGCCGAACTTTGACCCATGACACATCCATCAGGTGGGACAGGACAGCCAATTGAGATGTTTCAGCACATGGACACACCCCTACCCTATAAATAAACCCGATAAGGCAGCCATTTTACATTCTGTTTTTTGCCAGTGTAGGAGAGGTTGCTGTGTGGGGCAGGGACAGACTGTTAGGGACAACCAAATGCTAGCTAATAGGGCCACAAAAGTCCTTTTAAGGACTGGTATAGGTGTGCTATCGATAAGGGCTCATGCACACGACAGTATTTTGCGTTCAGTATACTGGCCGTTTTTGTAGTTCATATGCGGTACATATACTGAACCATTAATTTCAATGGTTCAGCAAAAAAAAAATGAAGTGTCATTCGTGTGCATTCCGTTTCAGTATTTCCGTACCGTGAAAAGATAGAACATGTCCTATTCTTGTCCGCAAATCACGGTGCTTGGCTCCATTCAAGTCAATGGGTCCGCAAAAAAAACGGAACACATACGGAAATGCATCTGTATGTCTTCCGTATCTGTTCCGTTTTTGCTGAACCATCTATTGAAAATGTTATGCCCAGCCCAATTTTTTCTATGTTATTACTGTATAATGTATAGGCATACAGAAGAACGTAAAGGAAACACAATGGAAACAAAAAACGGAACAACGGATCCGTAAAAACTGGACCGCAAAACACTGAAAAAGCCATACGGTCGTGTGCATGAGCCCTAAGTGTGACATACTGAGGGGTGTGATATACTTATAATATACACTGCTCAAAAAAATAAAGGGAACACAAAAATAACACATCCTAGAATCTGAGTTAATTAAATATTCTTCTGAAATACTTTGTTCTTTACATAGTTGAATGTGCTGACAACAAAATCACACAAAAATAAAAAAATGGAAATCAAATTTTTCAACCCATGGAGGTCTGGATTTGGAGTCACACTCAAAATTAAAGTGGAAAAACACACTACAGGCTGATCCAACTTTGATGTAATGTCCTTAAAACAAGTCAAAATGAGGCTCAGTAGTGTGTGTGGCCTCCACGTGCCTGTATGACCTCCCTACAACGCCTGTGCATGCTCCTGATGAGTGGCGAGACGGTCTCCTGAGGGATCTCCTCCCAGACCTGGACTAAAGCATCTGCCAACTCCTGGACAGTCTGTGGTGCAACGTGACGTTGGTGGATAGAGCGAGACATGATGTCCCAGATGTGCTCAATTGGATTCAGGTCTGGGGAACGGGCGGGCCAGTCCATAGCATCAATGCCTTCGTCTTGCAGGAACTGCTGACACACTCCAGCCACATGAGGTCTAGCAATGTCTTGCATTAGGAGGAACCCAGGGCCAACCGCACCAGCATATCGTCTCACAAGGGTCTGAGGATCTCATCTCGGTACCTAATGGCAGTCAGGCTACCTCTGGCGAGCACATGGAGGGCTGTGCGGCCCTCCAAAGAAATGCCACCCCACACCATTACTGACCCAATGCCAAACCGGTCATGCTGGAGGATGTTGCAGGCAGCAGAACGTTCTCCACGGCGTCTCCCGACTCTGTCACGTCTGTCACATGTGCTCAGTGTGAACCTGCTTTCATCTGTGAAGAGCACAGGGCGCCAGTGGCGAATTTGCCAATCTTGGTGTTCTCTGGCAAATGCCAAACGTCCTGCACTGTGTTGGGCTGTAAGCACAACCCCCACCTGTGGACGTCGGGCCCTCATATCACCCTCATGGAGTCTGTTTCTGACCGTTTGAGCAGACACATGCACATTTGTGGCCTGCTGGAGGTCATTTTGCAGGGCTCTGGCAGTGGTCCTCCTGTTCCTCCTTGCACAAAGGCGGAGGTAGCGTCCTGCTGCTGGGTTGTTTCCCTCCTACGGTCTCCTCCACATCTCCTGATGTACTGGCCTGTCTCCTGGTAGCGCCTCCATGCTCTGGACACTATGCTGACAGACACAGCAAACCTTCTTGCCACAGCTCGCATTGATGTGCCATCCTGGATAAGCTGCACTACCTGAGCCACTTGTGTGGGTTGTAGACTCCGTCTCATGCTACCACTAGAGTGAAAGCACCGCCAGCATTCAAAGTGACCAAACATCAGCCAGGAAGCATAGGAACTGAGAAGTGGTCTGTGGACACCACCTGCAGAACACACTCCTTTATTGGGGGTGTCTTGCTAATTGCCTATAATTTTCCACCTGTTGTCTATCCCATTTGCACAACAGCATGTGAAATTGATTGTCACTCAGTGTTGCTTCCTAAGTGGACAGTTTGATTTCACAGAAGTGTGATTGACTTGGAGTTACATTGTGTTGTTAAGTGTTCCCTTTATTTTTTTGAGCAGTGTACTTTCTGACATAGAAAGTATATTATAGTGCATTTGTATCATGCAGCAGTTGTGTGCAGTTCTGCTGCGATTCTGCAGCTAGATAGAGAGACAAACGCTATTGGAATAGACTAATTGCAACCCCCCCCCCCCCCCCCCCCCAAAAAAATTATTGAGGGGTGTGATATACCTATAATATACAGTCCTGATCAAAACTTTAAGAACCACTTGAAAATGGCAAAAAATCATATTTAGCATGGCTGGATCTTAACAGGGTTCCAAGTAGAGCTTCAACATGCAACAAGCAGAAATGGGAGTGAGACAAAACATTTTTTGAGCATTCAATTTAATGAAAACAAAGAATAAACTGAAACAGGCTGTTTTTCAGCTGATCAAAAGTTTAGGACCGCATGCCTTTAAAAGGCCAAATCTGTGCAAAGATGTGGATTCCTTGTCATTTTCTGTCAGGTAGTCACACGTTGTGATGGCAAAGGCAAAAAAAACTCTCCCTTTTTGAACGTGGTCGGGTTGTTGAACTGCATAAGCAGGGTCTCTCACAGCGCGCCATCGCTGCTGAGGTTGGAATTTCTTAGGGTACTTTCACACTTGCGGCAGTACGGATCCGACATGCTGTTCACCATGCTTTCGCCGTTGCACCGCCGTGCTGCGCCGGAGATCTGCCCCCGTCCCCATTATAGTCAATGGGGACGGAACGGCGGTCCGGCGGCACAGCGAAATAGCTGCAGGACGGATCCGACATGGTGAACAGCATGTCGGATCCATCCTGCCGCAAGTGTGAAAGTAGCCTTAAATGATCCTGAGGGTTATGGAACAAAAAAGTCAAGTGGAAGACCCAAAAAATTTCATCAGCACTGAGCCGGAGGATCCAATTGGCTGTCCGTCAAGGACACTGGACGATCCTCAACCCAATTAAGGCCCTTACTGGTGCTGACTGCAGCCCCATAACCATCAGACGGCATCTGAGACTGAAGGCTTCGAAAACAAAAAAAGTCTTCAAAGACCTCGTCTCTTTGAACGCCACAGAACTGCTCGTTTGGACTTTGCAAGAGAGCACCAAACATGGTGGAAGAAAGTTTTATTCTCTGATGAGAAAAAATTTAACCTTGATGGTCCTGATGGTTTCCAACGTTACTGGCATGACAAGCAGATCCCACCTGAGATGTTTTCTACGCGCCACAGTGGAGGGGGCGCCATAATGGTCTGGGGTGCTTTTCCTTCAGTGGAACAATGGAGCTTCAGGAAGTGCATGGGCGTCAAACGGCCGCTGGGCTATGTCCAGATGTTGCAGAGAGCATTCCTCATGACTGAGGGCCCTCGTCTGTGTTGGTAACGACTGGGTTTTTCAATAGGACAACGCTACAGTACACAATGCCCGCAGGACAAGGGACTTCTTCCAGGAGAATAACATCACTCTTTTGGCCCATCCTGCGTGTTCCCCTGATCTAAATCCAATTGAGAACCTTTGGGGATGGACGGCAAGGGAAGTTTACAAAAATGGACAACAGTTCTAGACAGTAGATGGCCTTCGTGCAGCCGTCTTCACCACTTGGAGAAATGTTCCCACTCACCTCATGGAAACGCTTGCATCAAGCATGCCGAAACGAATTTTTGAAGTGATAAACAATAACGGCGGAGCTACTCATTACTGAGTTCATGTTTGGAAGTTGGATTTCTGTTTTGGGGGGGGTTTAGTATTTTTTTGGAGGTGTGGTCCTCAACTTTTGATCAGCTGAAAAACAGCCTGTTTCAGTTTATTCGTTGTTTTCATAAATTGAATGCTCAAAAAATGTTTTGTCTCACTCCCATTTCTTCTTGTTGCATGTTGAAGCTCTACTTGGAACCTTGTTAAGATCCAGCCATGCTAAATATGATTTTTTGCCATTTTTCAAGTGGTCTTAAACTTTTGATCAGGACTGTACCTTCTAACATAGAAAGTATATTATAGTGCATTTGTATTGTGCAGCAGTTGTGTGCGGTTCTGCTGAGATACCGCAGCTAGATAGAGGGACAAACGCTATTGGAATAACTAATTGCAACTGGTGTGATATACCTGTTGCCCAAATAAAAAAATTAATTGAGGGGTGTGATATACCTATAATATACCTTCTCACATAGAAAGTATATTATAGTACATTTGTATTGTGCAGCAGTTGTGTGCGGTTCTGCTGAGATACCGCAGCTAGATAGAGGGACAAACGCTATTGGAATAACTAATTGCAACTGGTGTGATATACCTTTTGCTACAAAAAAAACTGATTAAGGGGTGCGATATACCTACTTCCACAAAATACTGATCAAGGGGTTTGATATACCTGCTTCCACAAAATACTGATTGATGGGTGTGATACACCGGCTTCCACTAAATATTGATTAAGGGGTGTGATACACCGACTTCCACCAAATATTGATAAAGGGGTTTGATTAGGGAGTGAATACAAGTACTGCCCTGAGTGACATGTCTGCCTGCTGGGAGACTCAGCAGCATGTTGTATGTGTAGAACTACAAGTCCCAGCTGTATAATGACACTGCTAAGGGAGTGAATACAAGTGCTGCCCTGAGTGACATGCCTGTCTGCTGGGAGGCTCAGCAGCATGTTGTATGTATAGGACTACAAGTCCTAGCTGTACAATGACACTGCTAATACACACAGGATCTTTCCCCTACCTGCAATATGATATACCGGCTTCCAGCAAATACTCAATAAGGGGTTCTATATACCTGTTTCCACAAAATACTGATAGAGGGGATTGATATACCGGCTTCCAACAAATATTGATTGAGGCCTGCCATACACCGGCTTCCACCAAATATTGATTAAGGGGTTTGATATACTGGCTTCCAGCAAATACTCATTAAGGGTTCTATATACCTGTTCCCACAAAATACTGATAGAGGGATTGATATACCGGCTTCCATCAAATATTTATTGAGGCCTGCCATACACCGGCTTCCACCAAATATTGATTAAGGGGTTTGATATACTGGGCTTCCAGCAAATACTCATTAAGGGGTTCTATATACCTGTTTACACAAAATACTGATAGAGGGGATTGAAATACCGGCTTCCCTCAAATATTGATTGAGGCCTGCGATACACCGGCTTCCACCAAATATTGATTAAGGGGTTTGATTTACCAGCTTACAGCAAATAATCATTAAAGGGAATCTGTCACTAGCGTATTAGCAAAAAAATATTTTAATGAATCCATGTGTAATAAAGTACTTTATTTCCATATGTCTTGTTCTTTTTATTCTGTGTCTTGTCATTTCTTCAAAAAAACGCTTTTTATGATATTCAAATGAAGCTGTAAGGAGCCCAGAGGGGCGTTATTCTTTGTCCACGGTGCCCAGGAACGCCCCTCTGAAGTGCCGTGCCCGCCTAAATTTGAAACTAAGAACTCCTCCAAGATCGCCTAAATCGCCTCCCAGAGGCGAGGCTAAGTGCTCCCCCCCCCCCAGCGCCACGCTCTGCGGCAAACACCCCCGATCCTCCTCTCGCCCGCATCCGAGGGCAACAGCTCAACAGCGTCACTGGGCATGAGCGATCCCAGTGACGTGTTCGCTGTTTCCTCAGCCAGCTGGGATCAGCGCATGCCCAGTGACGCTGTTGAAGCTGTTGCCAGCGTCATGGGGCATGCGCCGATCCCAGCTGGCTGAGGAAACAGCGAACACGTCACTGGATCGGCTCATGCCCAGTGACGCTGTTGAAGCTGTTGCCCTCAGTCCTCTTATCATCGTGCAGGCGCAGGGCAATCGCCGGCACTGCGCCTGCGTGGGATTTCGGATGCGGGCGAGAGGAAGCAGGGCCGCTGATAGAAATCATGGGGCCCCGTACAGCATACATGACGGGGCCCCCTTCAGCTCCATCCCCTGATCCCTCCTTCAGCCACACCCCTGGCCCCGCCCTTGGCCCCTCCCCAGACGCCGCCTTGAAACAACCATGCAGATTTGTCTAAAGTGATATTTATGGCGCTGGGGGGTCGTCTGTGAATGGCGCTGTTATGGAGGGGATCTGTGAATGGCACTGTGAAGGAGGGATCTGTGAATGGCACTGTTATGGAGGGGATCTGTGAATGGCACTTTTATGGAGGGGATCTGTGGATGGCACTGTTATGGAGGGGATCTGTGGATGGCACTGTTATGGAGGGGATCTGTGGATGGCACTGTTATGAGAGGATCTGTGGATGGCACTGTTATGGGGGGATCTGTGGATGGCACTGTTATGGGGGATCTGTGGATGGCACTGTTATAGAGGGGGATCTGTGGATGACACATACCGCCCACGTCCCTATTATAGTCAATGGGGACGGAGCGGCGGTCAGGGCGAAATAGCGCAGGACGGATCCGACATGGTGAACAGCCTGTCTGATCCGTCCTGCCGCAAGTGTGAAAGTAGCCTAAATGACTTTTTCTAAGATTTTTTATTTTTTTTGTATGAGAAACAGGCACCTGAAATTCAAGTGCCTATAGTGCTTAATAATCCATACTTTCGTACACCGCTGATATGACAGTGGTGTACAGAAGTACAGATTTCACTAGGGCTGCAGCGAGCGATGTACAGCACACATCACTCTCCCTGCCTGTCTGCTAAAGCCTGGCACAGTGGGCACAGGCAGGAAGAGCGATTTATATGCCAGTAGGCTGAAGGGGGGCAAGGCAGGAGCTTGCATAGCATCGTTCCTCCTGCTTGGCCCCACTCTGCAAAACCCCCCCCCTCCATGAACTCTTCTTAATGCTAATGTGACAGAGTTCACTGTAATGGGGGGGGGGGGGGGGGGGGGAGCTGCTAGGGCATCGTTGTCTATATAAGCATCAACAGCAAGCAGTGTTAATGGGGGGGGGGGGGGGGCTGCTTGAGGCACATTGTTCTGTATATGATAAGATTATGTAGAGGGCAGTGTGCCCCCCCCCCCCCCTCGAACTCTGCTTGCTGCTGCCCCCCCACACTAACCATTCGCCCCTCCCCCACACTTCCCCATTAACTTTTTTTTTAACTGTTGACGGTGCACAGATGCAGTGCACACTACTTACATTGTCCGTAGCTGTGCAGCCTGCAGGGCACGCTCTCTGGAGACATTACTAGTCTCTGGGGATTGGAGTTAACTGAGCCGGGCAGGCAGCGCAGTGGAAGACAAGTCTAGCATCCCGCCCGCTCAGTCTGTCTCTGTCTACTGAGCTAGGCTAGCCAATCAGCAGCAGCTATTAACGCTGCTAAATGCTGATTGGCCGGTTCAACACCCAGCAGACAGACAGAGGAAAGCGCACTGGCATAGGCTGGCTGGGCACTGTCTGTCACTGCAGGAGCCGGCAGGAAGATTGATAAAATATGTAAAGGGGAGGGGGGCCCTGAGCACAGGGGAAGCAGGGCCCGTCTGAGCCCCAGATAGGGAGAAGTGATAGTGGAGCCACAGCAGCTATGTCAGTGTAATTAGGGGCGGGGCCTTCCATCCACTCCAGGCCCCCCCCTTCACGGGCCCCATAGCAGCCACTTGGTCTGCCTCTATTGTAGGTACGCCACTGGGCACAACAACACTGCAGCAGGAGGCCTCCAGCGCACCAGCCGAACAGCGCCGCCCAGAGAGGCTTCCCCGTGACGTCACTGACTCAGTCCCCGCCCCTTTAACCTTTAGAGTCGGCAGCCCGGGCCCCCCTGCCAGCCGGGCCCGGTACAACTGGGCCAGCTGTACTGGCCTATCAGCGGCCCTGGAGAGGAGGATCGGGGGTGTTTGCCGCAGAGCGCGGCGCTGGGGGGGGGAGCATTTAGCCTCGCCTCTGGGAGGCGATTTAGGCGATCTTGGAGGAGTTCTTAGTTTTCAGTTTTAAGGGGTTCTATATACCTGTTGCCACAAAATACTGATAGAGGTAATTGATATATCAGATTTCACCAAATATTGATTAAGGCCTGCGATACACCAGCTTCCACGAATTATTGATTAAGGGGATTGATATACCGGCTTCCAGCAAAAACTTATGAAGGGGTTCTATATACCTGTTTCCACAAAATACTGATAGAGGGGATTGATATACCGGCTTCCAACAAATATTGATTGAGGTCTGCAATATACCTGCTTCCACAAATACTGCTCTTCTATAGGGACTTTGTCACAGGGTCATTTTGAAAATGGAAGGCAGAGGAAGAGGCAGGCCATTCCGCACGGGTGGTAGGGGTCGGGCAGGTGCACCAGAACGTAGCCTAAGTGGGAAGTTGGAGAAGGTGCGTGCGATTACGTCAAAGGACACACCAGAGTTGGTTGAGTGGCTCACTTAGCTTTCCGCTTCTGCACCATTCTCATCTTCTGTATCTGCACCCTCCTCACTTTCTGCTGTGTACACCCCTAAAGACACCACCACCACCATAGCCCCTCTACTCGAGTCAGAGGAATTATTTTCGCATCCATACTCAGACCTTACCGATGCGCAGCCATTCTCGGCATCGGATCAGGAAGAGGCAGCCACCCAGCGGCCTGACAACAGTACCCAGATCAGCCCAAGGACGGAGAACCCCGCTTTTGCTGCCTACTCTGAGATCTCTAATGCTAGTGGTGGTGAAGGTGACGATGATGACATGTCGATAGATGTCACGTGGGTGCCCACAAGAGAGGAAGAGGAGGAAAGTTCAGAGGGAGAGACAGAGCAGCAGATAGGGAGGAGAAGCAGGCAGAACTCGCAGTGCACAGAAAGCAAAAAGCAGACTGCAAATGTATCTGGAGGGAGCCATCCGCCATGCACGGTCACATCTGGCGCTCCCCGGACGCCGGCACATGGCTACGTAGTGTGGGCTTTTTTTTTATCTTGTCAGCTGCTGACAATAGTGTTGCCATCTGCAGCCTATGCTGTCAACGCATACGTCGCAGTAAGCCCAACACTCACCTAGGGACGACCACCTTAAGAAGGCACTTTGCCTCCCATCACCGAGCCGTCATCATCGTCGTCAGAACCCACACACAAAGCCACATTCCCGGTGCTCCACGTCCTGTCTCTTCTCCTTCTCTTCTCTCCTCCCATTTGTCCTCCACTCCACCTTCCACAGTGCCGTCTTCGCGTTCATCTGGCAAAAGGCAGGCTTCCGTGGCCCAAATGTTCGAGCGTAAGAAGTTGATGACGCCGGATAACCCTCTTGTCCAACGACTGACCGCTGGCTTGTCGGAACTGCTAGCCTGCCAACTACTGCCATATAAACTGGTGGACTCGGAGGCCTTTAGAAAATTTGTGGTCATTGACACAGCAATGAAAGGTCTCCGGAAGAAAATATTTCTCCCAGAAGGGCATCCCAGAGCTATATGTCCACGTTCAGCGACAAGTGAATGTATCTTTGGCACACAGTGTCGGTGCCAAGATACATCTGACCACAGACACGTGGTCTACCAAACACGGGCAGGGACGTTACATAACTTTTACTGCCCACTGGGTGAACCTTTGACAGCTGTCAAGCATGCAACCCGTGGCACGGATTGCATGCAGGCTTGCATCTTCTTCTCCTCATCCTACTCCATCCTCCGTCTACTCCTCGGCTGACTCCTCCTTTTGCACTGCTACCGCCTCTTCCGCTGCACCCCACAAGCTCCCCAGAACCTATTTGACATGCCATGTGAGACAATGCCATGCTGTGCTGCGGCTGTTGTGCCTGTAAGCCAAGAGCAACTGCACTGCTCCCAGCTCTGTGGTCACAGGCCAATCAGTGGCTAACCCTGCTCAATTTGACAGTTGGTAAAGTGGTGTGCGACAACGGTGCCAATCTGCTGAGCACGCTGAAACAGGGCAAAATGACACACGTGCCATGCATGGCACACATCCTGAACTTAGTAGTGCAGCGATTCGTTTCCAAATACCCCGGGGTCCATGATGTCTTGTGGCAGGCCAGGAAAATTTCTGTCCATTTTAGAAGATCTTACACGGCCATGGCTCACCTTGCTGACGTTCAGCTGCAACACAACCTCCCCGTCAGACGTCTGATTTGTGACAGCCCGACGCGCTGGAACTCCACCTTGTATATGCTTGATAGGCTGCTCCAGCAGCAACGTGCCGTTAACGACTACCTGTACGAACTCTGCAGCAGGTTCTGGGGAGCTTGGTTTCGTTTCACCGCGCCAGTGGTTTCACCGCGCCAGACTTCTGCGGCCATTTGATGAGTTCACCAAACTGGTCAGTCGCAACCAGGGCACCATCAGTGACATTGTACCTTACACCTTTCTGGAGCGTGCATTGCGTCGTTTCATTGATCAAGCCGTTGAGGAGCAGGAGCTGGAAGATGAAGAAGTCGCAATGCTAAATGAATTCCCAGGAGGGCTACTCCATCTGAGACAAGTCAGCAGGAGTCTGAAGAGGAGTCAGAGGAGGGAGGTGCTTGGGGGGAGGAAGAGGAGCAAGAAGAGCAGGCTTTAAACTTTTTGGGGATCCCTGGTGTTGTCCGTGGATGGTGGGAGGAGACTAAGGACGACATTCTCCTGGGCGATGAGCAGTAGCTAGGGTGCTCCACCGCTTCCAATTTAGTGCAAATGGGGGCCTTCATGCTCCAGTGTTTGAAGAGGGAACCCCGTATAAAAAGCATAAAAGGCAAGGACCAGTACTGGGTGGTAACCTACTTAGACCCCCGGTACAAACACAAAATGGTGGACATGTTACCAGCATCACAGAGGGCTGTCAGAATGCAGCATTTCCAGGCCTTGCTGCGAGACATGAGAGATGCTGCATTCTGCTTTTGCGGGCGGTGGCAGAGGAATTTCCACCCACAGCGAAACAGTTGCGGGTACCAATCCTACCGTGCATGCAAAAAGAGGGCGGTTTGAAGATGTGTTGGTCACTTCGCATATATGAGATCATTTTTGCAGCCAACCTATCGGCAGCCGCCCTCCGAATCCAGCCTCAGGGAATGCCTAGACCGACAGGTGTCCGACTACATTGTGTTAACGGCCGATGTAGACGCACTAAGAAGCGAGGAACCCTTGGACTACAGGGTGTGCAGGCTTGACCTGTGGCCAGAGCTGGCACAATTTGCCATGGAACTTTTGGCTTGCCCCTCGTCGAGTATCCTGTCCGAAAGGACGATCAGCGCAGCAGGGGGGATTGTGACCGATAAGCGCACTCGCCTAGCTCACGACAGTGTGGACTACCTCACATTTCTAAAAATGAATGAGGCATGGATCTCCTGTGACAACCACGTTTAATTAAATTTCCTCATGCCAGCCCCCACATATCCGCCACCACACAGAACAAAGAATGGTCCCTGTCTTATGGAAATACAGCGGCATAAAAGGCCTTTTTCTGTCCGGTGAATGCCTAATGTTTAAGGCCTGTACTCCACTGACCTGCAGTAAAATTGGTATCCAATGACTGTCTAATATACCTCCAGCCACATAATCACTTGATCTTTTCTGTACGGTGAATGTGTAATTGTTGGGGCCTCGGAGGAATTTAACACCTCTGATGACCACGAGTTATCAAATTTCACCTATTATCATTTGGGGTTTATTCAAGAGGGGGGATTTCGTTAGCCATGTTTTTTATCCAATTTATATTTTAGTTCTTTTAAACACATGTATTTGACATGTATTTGTACTGGCCTACAGTAAAATTGTTATCCAATGACCGTCGAATATAACTCCAGCCACATAATTACTTGTTCTTTTCTGTCCAGTGAATGCCTAATGTTTGGGGCCTGTACTCCACTGGCCTGTAGTAAAATTGTTATCCAATGACCGCCTAATATACCTCCAGCCACATAATCACTTGATGTTTTCTGTCCGGTGAATGCCTAATGTTTGGGGCCTATACTCCACTGGCCTGCAGTAAAATTGATATCTAATAACTGTCTAATATACCTCCAGCCACATAATCACTTGATCTTTTCTGTACGATAAATGCATAATATTTGGGCCCTGTACTCCATTGGCCTGCATTAAAATTGTTATCCAATAATAATAATAATAATAATAATAAAAAAAATTATTTATATAGCTCCCCATTATTCGGCAGCGCTTTACAAATCTATAGGGTTCATGTACAAAACAAAAGTAACTGGCTAATATGCAACTGAAACACTAGGAGTCAGGGCCCTACTCGCAAGAGCTTACAAAGTTTCCCTTTAAGAGGCATAAGAATGGCCCCTGATTAAAATACATATTTTTGTGGGAACTTTTGCCATTGGGGGTGACACATAAGGAATTGGGGGTGACACATAAGGTATTTGATTGTGATTAGTAGGATTTGAGCCATTATTGAACTGACAGAAGTGGTGCCGGCCGATCTGCTTCACGTTTGGGACTACTAGAGGATCGAGTTTAGGCCAGATGAGTTGGTGGGGGAAAGGTTTAGTCAGGGAAAAGTCATTTTAGGTAGCTTGATAAGCCTGCCTGAAAAGATGTGTTGTTAAGGCACTTTTGAAGGTGAAGAAGTTGTGAATTGACCTAGTATTCTGGGGCAGAGTATTCCAGAGAGTAGGTGCAGCTCAAGAAAAGTCTTGAAGACGGGAGTGAGAGGTACGAATTATGGAGGTTATTAATCTTAGGTTGCTAACAGAATGGAGAGCACGAGTAGGGTGGTAAATGGAGATGAGGGAGGAGATATATGGAGGTGCAGCACTGTGGAGAGCTTTGTGGGTTAGAAGTTTGAACTGTATTTTGTGGTGGATGGGCAACCAGTTAAGTGACTGGCACAGACTAGTAGCATCAGTGTAGCAGTTGGATGGATAGATGAGCCTGGCTGCAGAATTTAGAACAGACTGAAGGGAGGAGAGTTTAGTGAGAGGGAGACCAAGACAAGAATGAATCAAGGCAACCACAAGAGTTTTTGCCGTTTCGACCGTAAGAAAAGGGCGGATTCTGGCGATATTCTTGAGGTGCAGATGACAAGAGCATGTAAGTGATTAAATATGGGGAACAAAGGAAAGATAAGAGTCAAATGTGTCCCCAAGACAGCGGGCATGTTGCACAGGAGTTATGATAGTGCTGCAGACTGAAATATCAAGTTTAGGTGAGTTAGTAGATGGGGGAAAGACAAGAAGTTCAGTTTTTGAGAGGTTCAGTTTTAGATATAGAGAGGACATGAAATTAGAGACAGGTGCCAGATAATTACTAGTGTTTTGGAGTAAAGCAGGGGTGATGTCAGGGGATGAAGTGTATAGTTGGGTGTCGTCAGCATAGAGATGGTATCGAAAGCCAAATCTACTGACACTCTGTCCGATGGGGGCTGTATATAGGGAGAAGAGTAGTGGACCTAGTACTGAGCCCTGAGGAACGCCGATATCAAGAGGAAGAGGAGAAGAAGAAGAGCCAGCGAATGATACACTAAAGGAGCGGCCAGAGAGATAGGAAGAGAACCAAGAGAGAGCATTGTCCTTAAGGCCAATTGAGTGGAGCATGGTGAGGAGGAGTTTGTGGTCTGCAGAGAGATCCAGCAGAATCAGTAGCGAATAGTCACCATTTCTTTTTACTGTTAGGAGATCGTTAGACACTTTAGTAAGGGCAGTTTCTGTCGAGTGAAGAGGGCGAAAGGCAGATTGTAAGGGGTCAAGAAGAGAGTTTGCAGAGAGATAGCTTATTAAGCGAGAGTAGACAAGACGTTCAAGGAATTTACAGATGAAGGGGAGGTTAGAAAGAGGTCGGTAGTTAGCAGCACAGGTCGGGTCAAGAGATGGTTTCTTCAGTAGTGGGGTTATAATAAAGTGTTTGAAAGAGGAGGGAAAGATACCAGAAGAGAGAGAGAGGTTAAAAATTGTAGTTAGGTGAGTGATGACAGCCGGAGAGAGGGACTGGAGGAGGTGTGATGGAATAGGATCACTGCTACAGGTCGTTTGTCGAGAAGAAGAGAGAAGCCTGGACACTTATGACCGTCTAATATACCTCCAGCCACATAATCACTTGATCTTTTCTGTCCGGTGAATGCCTAATGTTTGGGGCATGCAATCTAACTGGCCAACAGTAAAATTATTATACAGTGACCGCCTAATGTACCTCCAGCCACATAATCACTTGTTTTTTTCTGTACGGTGAATGTCTAATGTTTGGGGCATGCAATCTAACTGGCCAACAGTAAAATTATTATATGGTGACCGCCTAATGTACCTCCAGCCACATAATCACTTGATCTTTTCTGTCCGGTGAATGCCTAATGTTTGGGGCCTGTACTCCACTGGCCTGCAGTAAAATTGATATCCAATGACCGTCTAATATACCTCCAGCCACATAATCACTTATTCTTTTCTGTCTGGTGAATGCCTAATAGTGATGGACGAACATCGACCAGGATGATTTGCCCCATTCACTTTAATAGAGACGAACATGAAAAACCTTCAGGTCATTATTTCAGCCACGAAATACTTACAAGAAGTGCACAAATCGCCCCACAACATGGACAGTGACATACCAGAGGGGGATTGCTGTGCCTTTTCATAGGTAAATGCATTGATATCCAAATTATTCTAGTCAAGATGGATGTTCATTGCCTTTAAGAGCCATGCTTGACTATAGTTACAATTTTGTATATCTTGAGTAGGCCAAAGTAAGGTCGCGCAAAGGTTTCTACTCTTTAGTGTTATTCTTCTCATGAATGTACCAGTCTGAGAAGAATCCTCCTTGTCTACTTATACATTTATGACGGGAGATAAAGATAAGCTCTATGCAGCTGGTGATCATTACCTATACAATTAAGTATTTATTAATGAAGCAAAATATATAATATGTATGTATTCATTTAATGAGCCTTAGTTAGTCCTTAGCATAAGACAATCAGTAGGACATATATATATATATATATATATATATATTGTGACAGGGTGTCACAATGTTTTGCAGAGAAAGTGCTGGATGGTGTGTACATTGCACCAAGTTTCCAGCACTTCATGTGTTAAAAGGCTCCAGGAAGGTTTGGTTTTCTTTGTATCCAGAAGCTTTCTGGGAAAAAGAAAGCCAGTTTAGGGTCCTGGAGCCGGTCAGGGAAGAGTTGGGTGGGTTCCCTGACCACCCGGAGCCAGTCCGGGTTTTACCTGCCTGGGGGACTGCTCACACAGATGTACTAATTAAGTCAGCAGCCCTGACCCAGGAGCTCTCTCTCTGGCAGTCTGTTTTGAGAAGCTGCAAGCCTAGGAGCTCTGAGAGCGGTTGGCTTCTCCACCTAACTACTGAACTGTAAGTTGCTCTGTTTTCCCCTTGAAAATGCTCTTTGTGTTTTGTGTTATGAGTTTAGCTAGGGCTGCCGAGTGAGATAGGCAGGAGCCAGACGGCTATTGTTGTTTTTGGTTTTGTTTGTTAATTTGAGCAACTTGCAAAATAAACTAGCAACAGTGTGACGCACAAGCTACAAAGGTGTCAGTGTTCCTGTTTCGGCCCAAAACAACCCCGCAGGAAGGCGTAACAGTTCACAAATTGGTGTCGGATGCGGGCAGACGGATCCCTGCCAGATACCACCCATCTAGCAACTTGAATTGCATTTAATCTTATCATCCAGTACGATGGAAGACCTGGTGTTGAGGTTGGCACAAGCCTGTGCAACCCAGCATGACGCAAATGCAGTCCAGCGAGAGACTAATGCCAGACATGAAAAGGCTTTGGCTGCCCAGCAGGAGGCGCAGCAGGAAATTGTACGTCTGTTGAGTACTCAGGTGACGGCACTAGCTGAGGCTGCGGAAAGAGACCGGCAAATGCAAGCTGAAGCTGCTCGGAAAGACAGAGAAACTCTTACAGAGGTTCTGCAGCAGCTGGCGAATACGCATCCGGATCGACCTAGCAATAGTGGGTTGATCAAAGCAAGCCATTTTCTTCAGAAAATGACCCCACACGATGACGTGGAAGCGTTTCTGAATACGTTTGAACGTACCGCAGATCGGGAGGCTTGGCCTAAGCCTCAGTGGGCGGGGTTGGTTGCTCCGTTTCTAACGGGTGACTCTCAGAAAGCGTATTTTGATTTGTCTGCCGAGGATGCCCAGGACTACGAGAAGCTAAAGCTTGAAATTCTCCGCCGTTTGGGTGTCACTCCTGCTGTGCGGGCCCAACGCGTGCACCGCTGGAATTACCAACCTAATAAGTCTCCCAGGTCACAGATGCATGACCTAATTTATCTGGTACGAAAGTGGTTGCAACCTGAGATACTCACGGCACCCCAGATTGTCGAAAGGGTCACAATGGATCGCTTCCTGACTGCGCTGCCGTATGAATTAAGAAAATGGGTCAGTCACGCTGATCCAAAGTCTGCCAATGAGTTAGTTGAGATGGTTGAACGCTACCTCGCAGCAGAGGGGTTTTTGGCAGGGGGGTCTGACCCCGAGAACTTGCCTGTAAAGCGGCGTCTGCCCGCAGTGGCGGGGAGAGGCGCCTCAACCTTAAATGCTGATCCTGGTTTGAAAACGTGGCTGAAGACCAACATGGATACTAGGCTGCTGAAAGAGACCCTACCAGGCTCCGGTGTCCAGTGCTGGAGGTGCAAAGCCCGGGGGCATGTGGCTGCTAAATGTCCTGACGTCCCAGTACCTATGGAGTGTGGAGCCGCTCGGCGCCTTTCCTTCTTTGCTCATCCAGCGTGTCTGACATCTGCGCTGGCTCACATGGCACAGGTCAAAGTGCATGGAAGGAGTGTTCAGGCCTTGCTGGATTCTGGGAGCCTCGTTACGCTTGTACACTCAGACCTGGTAGCTCCAGACCAGCTGAAAAACCAGTGCATGGGTGTTGTGTGCATACATGGTGATGCAAAAAGTTATGGTACAGCGGTGGTCCCCATTCAGACTCAGTTTGGTGTGACATCCCATGAGGTTGGAGTGTCTAAATCCCTGATGCATAGTGTCATACTAGGGCGGGACTTTCCTTTGTTCTGGGACCTGTGGGCGGTCGAGTTTCCACCTCAAGTTTCCCTAAGTGTGAGGGATAAAACTCTGGCTAGCCTGCCTAACTTTGGGGATTCTGGTTCTGAAGCACCAGCCGGTGGACTGGCCCCAGTTGAGCCTGACCAGTTCCCCTTCTCTGTGCTAGTGGGGGAATCCGAGAGACCACAAGAGTCTGTGGAAGAGTTACCTATGCCAGAAATAAACTGCTCTCAAGATAACTTTGGCACATCCCAACTGAGGGACCCAACGTTAGCTCATGCTTGGGAAAATGTGGCTGTGGTTAATGAGGTTGCCCACAATACGGGCTTGGAGAAGGGGTACCCTCACTTTGCTGTCAACCATGATCTTCTCTATCGTGTTGATAATATAAGGGGTGAAGTCGTAGAGCAACTAGTTGTTCCCAAATCGCATAGGAAAGTGGTACTTGACCTGGCTCATAAAAACCCCATGGGAGGACACCTGGCAGCTGAGAAAACGCAGCAACGGGTACTCCAGAGGTTTTTTTGGCCTGGCATATTTGCAGAAATCAAACGATTCTGTTCGTCTTGCCCAGAATGTCAGTTGACGTCCCCTGCGCCTCATTACCGGGGACCCTTGGTACCGTTACCCATCATTGAGGTACCTTTTCACCGGATTGCAATGGATTTGGTGGGGCCCCTGGTGAAATCTGCAAAGGGACATCAATACATTCTTGTGGTTTTAGACTATGCCACTAGGTATCCCGAGGCGGTTCCGCTGCGGAACACGTCAGCTAAAACAATTGCCCGGGAGCTGTTTCATATGTTTGCTAGAACAGGCATTCCAAAAGAGATCCTGACGGATCAAGGAACGCCTTTTATGTCAAACGTACCGAAAGGTTTGTGTAAGCTGCTGGGTATAAAACAGTTAAGGACGTCTGTCTATCACCCTCAAACTGATGGGTTGGTTGAGCGCTTCAACAAAACCCTCAAGAGAATGTTAAAAAGGGTCGTTGAGGCAGACGGGAGAGATTGGGATTGCCTGCTCCCCTACTTGATGTTTGCTGTTCGTGAGGTGCCTCAGTCGTCTACTGGGTTTTCCCCGTTTGAGCTTTTGTATGGGCGACAACCCCGGGGGCTTTTGGATATTGCAAAGGAGTAGTGGGAAGAAGAGCCCTCTCCCCACCGCTCCGTGGTGGAACATGTTCTACAGATGCAGGATCGCATCACAGCTGTAATGCCCATAGTACAAGAACATATGAGACAGGCTCAAGAGGCCCAAAGTCGCATATACAACCGGGGAGCCAGACTCAGGGTTTTTCAGCCGGGTGACCGGGTCCTGGTTCTGGTTCCCACCGCGGAAAGTAAATTCCTAGCGAAATGGCAAGGGCCCTATGAGGTTGTAGAGAAGATAGGGGATGTGAATTATAAAGTCCACCAACCTGACAAAGGGAAAAAAATGCAAATCTATCATGTCAATTTAATAAAGGCCTGGAAGGAACCGTTAGTTTCTATGGCGGCTGAGCCTCTCAGCCCTACACTTCAGGGGGGAGTTACTGAGGTGAAGGTCTCGGAGACTTTGTCAAGGGCACAAGCCCAAGAGGTAAAGGAATTCCTCCTTAGGAATGCTGATGTGTTTTCAGAGTGGCCAGGTTGCACTCATGTAATTAAGCATGATATTGTTACAGATCCACAAGCTCGGGTTCGCTTGAAGCCATATCGCATTCCTGAAGCTCGCAGACAGACAGTAGCCGGTGAGATTCAGAGAATGTTGGAGCTAGGTGTTATTGAGCCGTCCCATAGTGATTGGACTAGCCCTGTGGTGTTGGTACCAAAACCGGATGGGTCCTGGCGGTTTTGCAATGACTTTCGCAAATTAAACGATATCTCAAAGTTTGACGCTTATCCCATGCCACGGGTGGATGAGTTGATAGAAAGGTTAGGTCCAGCCAGGTACATTACCACCCTGGATCTAACCAGAGGTTATTGGCAGATTCCACTCACTTCAACGGCTAGGGAAAAGACAGCATTTTCTACTCCACAGGGCCTATTCCAATATGTGAGAATGCCATTTGGGCTTCATGGGGCCCCTGCCACCTTTCAGAGGTTGATGGATGAAGTCCTCAGGCCACACCGGCACTTCGCGTCGGCCTACCTTGACGACGTGGTGATATTCAGCTCGGATTGGGAAAGTCATCTTCCCAAGGTCCAAGCGGTGGTAAACTCAATTCGGCAGGCTGGTCTGACGGCCAATCCCAAGAAGTGTGCCCTGGGCCTTGAAGAGGCACGATACCTAGGGTACATTATTGGTAAAGGCCTCATCAAGCCTCAGGCTCAAAAGGTACAGGCAATTAAGGAGTGGCCTCAACCTTGCACAAAAAAACAGGTGAGGACGTTTCTGGGCATGGTAGGGTATTACCAGAGGTTTATTCCAGATTTTGCCACCATAGCTGCTCCGCTTACGGACCTAATCAAGGGCAAAAGCTCAGGGGGAATTTTTTGGAACAAAGATGCTGAGGTTGCGTTCTGTAAACTCAAGGAGGTGTTATGCAGTAGGCCAGTTTTGATCGCTCCTGATTTCAAAAAGAAGTTTGTTGTTCAAACAGATGCTTCCAATGTGGGCCTAGGGGCCGTGTTGTCACAGTTGGTGCATGGAGAAGAACACCTAGTGATATATTTGAGTAGGAAGCTAACCCCGGCTGAGAAAAACTATAGTATTGTGGAGCGCGAGTGTTTGGCCATCAAGTGGGCTTTAGAGACTCTGCGATACTATCTGCTCGGCCGTCAATTTCAGTTAGTGACAGATCACTCCCCTCTTACCTGGATGTCACGGGCCAAAGATCATAATGCAAGGGTGACCCGCTAGTTCCTGTCACTACAGGACTATAATTTCACAGTGGAGCACAGAGCAGGAAAGCTGCAGGCCAATGCTGACGCTCTCTCCCGAACTCATTGTATGTTCTCGGAAAGTGTCCGTACCCACGGGTTCGAACAGAGGGAGGGGGTATGTGACAGGGTGTCACAATGTTTTGCAGAGAAAGTGCTGGATGGTGTGTACATTGCACCAAGTTTCCAGCACTTCATGTGTTAAAAGGCTCCAGGAAGGTTTGGTTTTCTTTGTATCCAGAAGCTTTCTGGGAAAAAGAAAGCCAGTTTAGGGTCCTGGAGCCGGTCAGGGAAGAGTTGGGTGGGTTCCCTGACCACCCGGAGCCAGTCCGGGTTTTACCTGCCTGGGGGACTGCTCACACAGATGTACTAATTAAGTCAGCAGCCCTGACCCAGGAGCTCTCTCTCTGGCAGTCTGTTTTGAGAAGCTGCAAGCCTAGGAGCTCTGAGAGCGGTTGGCTTCTCCACCTAACTACTGAACTGTAAGTTGCTCTGTTTTCCCCTTGAAAATGCTCTTTGTGTTTTGTGTTATGAGTTTAGCTAGGGCTGCCGAGTGAGATAGGCAGGAGCCAGACGGCTATTGTTGTTTTTGGTTTTGTTTGTTAATTTGAGCAACTTGCAAAATAAACTAGCAACAGTGTGACGCACAAGCTACAAAGGTGTCAGTGTTCCTGTTTCGGCCAAAAACAACCCCGCAGGAAGGCGTAACAGTTCACAATATATATATATATATTTGTTTATATTATATTGTTATATGTTACGAAGACAACATGTATTCAGTATATTATATATATTTCTCATTAGGAGAATATTCGTCTCTAAAAGAGTGTCTGTAAAGATGTGTATTTTGTAATCTTTAATCACATCTTTGGTATGACAGAGGAGGTACTGATATCTCTGTGAGAAAACAAGGCCATTCATATCCATAAATCAACAGTGTGAGAAACATTTAGAGAGACGCCTAGAGGTCTGTCTCTAATTGCTACAAGTGTCAGAATTAATCCCTATAGCTTTGAATTGAAGCTTCTAAGGTCAAATTTATAGAATACGTTTTATTCAGACTTACATACGTTAACCCTTTATACTATGATGCAAATAGCTTACACAGCAGTGCCACCTAGGTATGAGTAGGTGACATTACAACAGTAGCAAAAGTGCATTCTGGGTAAGGTTATGATGTCACATTTTTTATCAATGGTCACGCCCATTCGACAATGATTGGAAAGTTCCAAACTAGGAAGGTGTGTCTAACTGATAAGTTTGTGATCATAAACCATACCCAGAAGGTAGAGCAAAAGGAGAGAGGAGGAAGAGAAGTTGAGCTCTCTAGAGGGGTCTATCAAGATGAAAGCCATGGTGAGATGCGCTATGATGGACCACCCAACTTTCCTAGGAGCAGAAGTGAGATTCCTACTAGGACTTGGTAAGAGACACAGAAAATAATATTTCATTTTATTAAGACTAATTTGATAGTGTGGGTGAAATTATACCATCTAGATTGGCGAATAAATAAATAATTAAATTAATTGATCATCTCCATATTGAGATGTAGTCTTAGGATATTGTGAGGCTTCATTCTACCTGCAGAAGAATCTAGACTCATAATCTAGCAAAGCATTAAATAATTGCTTATATATATATATATATATATATATATATATATATAGATAGATAGATAGATAGATAGATAGATAGATAGAACATTCTTCGCCAAGCTAAGTGATGGATTCCCACAGGAAAGACTTGTTTTAAGTACTTCCCATTTAAGATATGGTCTAGCAAGATCCTAGATCCCTGTTATTTGTCTTAATATTCTTATATATGTGAAAATAGTCCAGGATGGGGCGGAAGGATACAGTTGTCTCTTCTAAGTTATATCCTTGAATGGATTTGCCCATCTTGAAGTCATGTGATGTGTAGTTGGTTAGGGGGGGGAGAATGTATTTAGCATTCTATAATGATGTCTAGGATTAGACATGCCCATCTTGATATCATGAGGTTTCCTCTGAACAAAAGTGATGTATATAACTTATGTTCCTACTTTGATATCCTAACCTAATAATAGCTTGGTTATAATGTGACAAGTTATTTCCACTCACATGTATTGTTAAGCTTGTAATGCTTTATATTAACGCTATAAATATTCATTTGCATGTATCATTGTGTTTATTTACTTATGTATGTTTATAATCTTGTAACCAATAAATCTGAATATTTTTATAATACCTGCGTATTATTGTATAATGCAGAACCACATTTTATCATTAACGTCATCTCACGTCAAAAAGAACTTATTTATCTGAGGAAATAGTCGGACTCAGATGTGAATTGTATCAATTAGGTTGACTACAACTCACCAGGTCATGATTTTAAGAATTTATGACAAATTTTATAAATTTTATTTTTTTATGGTTAATTATTTTTATGACCATAATTAATAATTCTTAATTGAATTATTACCCCCCGACAGGATCAATGGCAAAAGTTCCCACAAAAAATATGTATTTTAATCAGGGGCCATTTTTATGGGAAACTGCCAAAAATGTGGCCTGCTGGAGCCTAGAAAAAATTTATTTTAGGCCACGGGAGTGCAGACCCGAAACATTAGGCATTCACCGGACAGAAAACATCAAGTGATTATGTTGCTGGAGGTATATTAAACGGTCATTAGATAAGAATTTTACTTCAGGCCAGTGGAGTACAGGCCCCAAAAATTATTCATTCACCGTACAGAAAAGAACAATTAATAATGTGGCTGGAGGTACACTAGGCGATCACCGTATAACAATTTTACTGTTGGCCAGTTAGATTACAGGCCCAAAAAATTATGCATTCACCGTACATAAAAGATCAAGTGATTATGTGGCCGGAGGTATATTAGACGGTCAATGGATATCAATTTTACTGCAGGCCAGTGGACTACAGGCCCCAAAAATTATTCATTCACCGTACAGAAAAGAACAATTGATAATATGGCTGGAGGTATATTAGGCGATCGCCGTATAACAATTTTACTGTTGGCCAGTTAGATTACAGGACCAAAAAATTATGCATTCACGGACAGAAAACATCAAGTGATTATGTGGCTGGCGGTATATTAGAAGGTCATTGGATATAAATTTTACTTCAGGCCAGTACAAATATATGTCAAATACATATGTTTAAAAGAACAAAAAATATAAAATTGGATTATAAACATGGCTAACGAAATCCCCCCTCTTGAATAAACCCCATTTGATAATAGTTGAAAAACGATAACATGTGGTCGTCAATTCCTCCGAGGTCCCAAACATTAGGCATTCACCGGACAGAAAAGGTCTTTTATGCCGCTTTATTTACATAAGACAGGGACCATTCTTTGTTCTGGGTTGTGGCAGATAGGTGTGGGCTGGCATGAGAAAATTCAATTAAACGTGGTCGTCACAGGTGTTCAATTCCTCTGAGATCCATGCGTCATTAATTTTTTTCTTTTCGGTCACGATCCCCCCTGCTGCGCTGAACGTCCTTTCGGACAGGACACTCGACGAGGGGCAAGCCAAGAGTTCCATGGCAAATTGTGCCAGCTCTGGCCACAGGTCAAGCCTGCACACCCAGTATTCAAGGGGTTCCTCACTTCTCAGAGCGTAAACATCGGCCGTTAACCCAATGTAGTCGGACACCTGCCGGTCTAGGCATTCCCGGAGGCTGGATCCGGAGGGCGGCTGTCGATGGGTTGATTGCAAGAATGATCTCATATCCAACACATCTTCAAACCGCCCTCTTCTAGCACATGCACGGTAGGATTGCTACTCGCAACTGTTTCTCTGTGGGTGGAAATTCCTCTGCCAGCGCCCGCAACAGCAGAATGCAGCATCTCTCGAAGCAAGGCCTGGAAATGCTGCATTCTGACAGCCCTCTGTGATGCTGGTAACATGTCCGCCATTTTGTGTTTTTACCGGGGGTCTAAGTACATTGCCACCCAGTACTGGTCCTTGCCCGTTATGCATTTTATACGGGGGTCCCTCTTCAAACACTGGAGTATGAAGGCCCCCATTTTCACTAAATTGGAAGCAGTGGAGCGGCCTGGCTCCTGCTCATCGCCCAGGAGAATGTTGTCCTCTGTCTCCTCCCCCCATCCACGGACAACACCAGGGATCCCCGATAAGTTTAAAGCCTGCTCTTCTTGCTTCTCCCCCCAGGCACCATCCTCCTCTGACTCCTCTTCAGACTCCTGATGACTTGTCTCAGATAGAGTAGCCCCCATGGAAATTCATTCAGCAATGCGACTTCATCATCTTCCTGCTCCTGATCCTCGACGGCTTGATCAATGACACAACGCAATGCACGCTCCAGAAAGAAGGCGTAAGGTACGATGTCACTGATGGCGCCCTGCGACTGACCAGTTTGGTGATCTCATCAAATGGCGGCAGAAGTCTGCATGTCCTGCCGCAGAGTTTTTACAGGTAGTCGTTAACGACACGTTTTTGCTGAAGCAGCCTATCAAGCATATACAAGGCTGAGTTCCAGCGCGTCAGGCAGTCACAAATCTGACGGGCAAATGGTGTCACCCCTGAATGTCAGCAAGGCGAGCCATGGCAATGTAAGATCTTCTAAAATGGCCAGAGATTTTCCTGGCCTGCCGCAAGACGCCCTGGACCCCTGGGTATTTGGCAACGAATCGCTGCACAATAAAGTTCAGGACTTGTGCCATGCACGGCATGTGTGTCATTTTGCCCTGTTTCAGCGCGCTCAGCAGATTAGCACCGTTGTCACACACCACTTTACCAACTGTCAAATTGAACGGGGTTAGCCACTGATTGGCCTGTGACCACAGAGCTGAAAGCAGTGCAGGTCTGGTGTGGCTCTTGGCTTCCAGGCACAACAGCCGCAGCACAGCATGGCAACGTCTCACCTTGCACGTCGAATAGGTTCTGGGGAGCTAAGGGGGTGCAGCGGAAGAGGCGGTAGCAGTGGAAAAGGAGGAGTCAGCCGAGGAGGATACGGAGAATGGAATAGGATGAGTAGAAGAAGAGGCAAGCCTGCATGCAATCCGTGGCGGGTGCCACTGGTTGCATGCTTGACAGCTGTCAGAAGGTTCACCCAGTGGGCAGCAAAAGTTATGTACCTTCCCTGCCCGTGTTTGCTAGACCATGTGTCTGTGGTCAGATATATCTTGGCACCGACACTGTGTGCCAGAGATACATTCACTTGCCGCTGAACGTGGCCATATAGCTCTGTGATGCCCTTCTGGGAGAAATATTTCCTTCCGGGGACCTTCCATTGCGGTTTGTCAATGGCCACAAATTTTCTAAAGGCCTCCGAGTCCACCAGTTTATATGGCAGTAGTTGGCGGGCTAGTAGTTCCCACAAGCCGGTGGTTAGCCGTTGGGCAAGAGGGTTATCCGGCATCATCAACGTTTTACGTTCGAACATTTGGGCTACAGAAGCCTGCCTTTTGCCAGATGAACGCGATGACGGCACGGTGGAAGGTGGAGTGGAGGACAAATGGGAGGAGAGAGGAGAAGGAGAAGGGTGATAAATTGTCGCAGAGTCTGTAGTTCAGCAGTCTGTTATGTTCTCCCTGCACTCTCCCTCTAGACATGGAACAGCGTAGATCCAGTCAGAGAACAGGTACAGAAGAGCAGGCAAGGCATGGACAAGGATAACAACATCAACACAGAACAGGTACAGATCATCAGACAAGGCAACAACAACAACAATTACCAGGCAACACCACAAACAAGGGCAGATGACAAAACCCCCTGGGTCAGCAGCAAGGGGCTACACCCAGTAAGGCACAGGGCACACAGAACCTGCTAGGTGAGGAGTAAGGTGCTATACCCAGCAAGGCAGAAGATAGAGTGACCTCTTGGGTGAGCAGCAAGGTGCTACACCCAGCAAGACATAAGATAGACCACAAGCCCCACAGCTCACAGATAGATATAGCTGCAATAACGAGGGCACCTGATAAGCCGTACCCAGGAACAGATCAGGGAATGTTAATACTGTTAGGGCAGGGGGGCGTGACCAACTTCCGGTATGAGCGCACGCTTCTGAGCGCCGCTCCAAGACCCGTTCTTAATCCTCATCAATCCTGACTGCTAATCAGCCGCAAACATAGAGTGGCAGGTCCAGAAACGAAGGGGGAACACCTGGAGGAGTAAAATGAGCCCAAGCAAGGGGCAGGCGGCAGCGGAGCGGCTCAAGGAATATGCTAGGGCCGAGACACAACATGGCGCCGCGTCTCCTTCTAACGCCCGCACTCATGCGACCCGCGGAAACCAGTCACTGCAGCAAGATCCTCAAAGTGAGGAAGAGCCAGAACTCTCGCCTAAAGCGGCCCACGAACAGCTACTTACTGCGATCTCCATGTGCCAGACCTCCCTCACAAGTAAGATAGAGGAGGTGAAAGTGGATGTGGGACTCCTCAGGCATGATGTACAGCAGCTGAGGGAGAGGGCGAGAGAAACGGAGCACAGGGTGTCTGAGCTCGAAGATATCACCAGACCCATGCAGGTCAAACTCTCAGATCTGGAACAGAGAGTTCAACTATGGCAGCAAAAATGCGACGATTTAGAAAACAGATCGAGACGCAACAATATCAGGATCCTGGGTCTTCCGGAAAAGGCTGAAGGTATGGATCCGTCGTCCTTCATAGAAAATTGGTTCAAATCTACATTCCCAGAGGCTGTGTTCTCAGCGACATATGCTGTAGAAAGGGCCCATAGAGTCCCAGCTAGACCTCCCCCACCGGGGGCTCCCTCCAGACCCCTGCTAGCCAGGCTCCTGAACTGGAAGGACAGAGATATGCTGCTTAATCTTGCCAGAACAGCGCAGAACCTCTCCTTTAACAACGCCAGGATCTCTCTGTTCCCTGATTTTTCGGCGGAGCTGCAGAAAAAAAGATCTACCTTTGTGGCTGTCAAAAGGAAATTACGGGAGATGAATGTTCAGTACTCCATGTCGTATCCTGCACGGCTCCGAGTTGTAGATGGCGGGAAATCCTTGTTCTTCACGGATCCGAGAGAGGCTGACGAGTGGGCAGCTGGAAGGCCGAGACACAGGCGTGAGCAGCCTTGAGATCTTCATGCTGATTTCTTACCTTGAGTGGGCCTGAGAAGGACGTTGCCCTGCGTTGTTATTCAAAGCTGGACTCCCCTTTCGATATTAAGCTTTTGGTATCGTATAAATGCCACGTTTTCTTTGTTGAGATATGCGGAGTTAACGTCTGACTGAAATGTTTAATTCCTGTATTAGTACCAGTGAATATTGGGCTGTTTGGCAGAGCATGACCGAGGGTCTCACCCGGCGAATACCTGCACTGGGTTAACATCCATTTACACCGTGCAGGTGCCCGTATACACGGTCAAAAAAAAAGAAGCAGGCTATTGACCTGCTAATTACCAGCGGTTATATGTTTAAATACTTTTATTTTTATTTTTCCTTTTCTTTTTATGTGTTATGTTGTGGTACATACTATTTTCATGGTCCTATCTGAAGCAGACATGCAGGAGGGGCGGCAGAGAGGAAAGCTCAGTAAATTTCCTCAAAGTTACATTAATATGCATTTCATGGAACTTAGGATAGCATGGCGGCTCTAAAAGTCATGTCATGGAATGTTAGAGGGTTGGGAGGACCTAGGAAGAGGATAGCAGTGTTTTCACATGTGCGTCGGTTTGCTCCACATATCCTGGGCTTGCAGGAAACCCACCTGACAATAGAAACGGGTAACAGAATAAAGAAGCCGTGGGTACAGTGGAGTGCTAACGCATATGGGAACTCATACTCAAGAGGGGTAGCGGTCCTGATACATAACAGCCTCAGGTGGGAACTGCAGAGGTCTGTCGTGGATCCGGACGGACGGTTCATATTTATGTATGCTTATATCAATTGCACTCCATACGTCATCATCAATGTGTATAATCCCCCACCAGCCAGCACATCTGTCCTACAGGCAATAGTGAGTTTTGTTGTACAATACCCGAATGTTAGACTATTGTGTATGGGAGATTTTAATATGCTAATGAACTCAGAATTAGACAGATTTCGTGACCCAGCAAGAGTGGGGATGTCCACTAGCTCCACATCGGCACTTCACAAAGTAGTTACTGAGATGGGCTGGCTCGACTTATGGAGGGAGAGACCTCCCCTGGCGGTGCAGTACTCTTGCTTCACCCCCTCTAGGGGTGCCTTGTCTAGGATAGACTATATCGTGGGCAATGCACTGTCTCTCACTGATTTGGAGAGCATTGAGTATTGTCCGCAGGGGCCTTCTGATCATGCTCCACTGGTCGCTAAACTCTTACTCGCGGATGGAAGAGAGAATGGTAATAAGATGCGTATACACCCCTTCTGGCTAACACTGATGGGCTCTAACGACCGAATCCCGGATCAACTCCATATGTTTTTTGAAGTGCAGGGTGATACCACTGATGAGCTATTGATCTGGGAGACATTGAAGGCTTACCTGAGGGGGTGTATAAAGTCATCCATAGCATTTATTAAAAAAGAGTCTCACCGCACGGAGGTTGGACTTCAGGAGGCCTGTAAGGTACTGTAGCTGAGAGTGTTTTTACTGATAACTCCTCCGAGGCAAACAGGTTAGATTGGCTTCTTAAAGGGCGGCAATATATGCAGCACCTACAGTGAAGAGCGACCGGAAACTTTTTTTTCTTAAACAACAATCATTTGAGCAGGGGGGACAGGCAGGTAAGCTACTCGCCCACATTGCTAGAAACAATGCCTCGACCCCGCCAGTCCTCCGTATCAAGGAGTTAGATGGAGAGATAAAAGAAAAGTTAACAGATATTATCACTAGATTCCAAGAATTCTATCAAAACCTATACAGTTCAGCGGCACAGTATTCACCCCAAGAGCTAACAGATTACCTACGGGAGGTGACATACCCCCGATTGAGTGCTGAAGATAGGGACATGCTGGAGGGGGAGTATACCTTAGATGAGATTCAAGAAGCTATGAGAGGATTGTCGACTGGTAAGGCCCCCGGACCGGATGGAATTCCGATCGAGGTGTACAGCAGATATAGCGCTATTTTAGCCCCCAGAATGAAACTCATGCTACAAGCGGCTAAAACCCAACAGAAACTACCAAACTCCTTTTATGATGCCACCATAATGGTAATCTTGAAAACAGATAAGGATCCACTGGAATGTGGTTCATACAGACCTATATCCTTACTGAACCTGGACTATAAAGTCCTTACAAAAATAATCGCCAATAGACTAAATAGGGTAGTCGCCTCTGTTGTACACCTGGATCAATCCGGTTTCATACCTGGGAGATCCACCTCCAACAATATTAGAAGGGCGCAAGTTATCACGCAATTAGGTAGGGCCCTAGATAAGCCATGGGTGTTGGCCTCTCTAGATATGGCCAAAGCCTTTGATTCGGTGGAGTGGCCATACTTACTGGAAGTACTGGATTGCTTTGGCTTTGGTCCAGTTTTCATCAATTGGGTACAGATGTTATATAGACAGCCTAGAGCTAATGTACTGGTGAATGGAGCACACTCAGATTATTTTGATCTGGCTAGAGGGACAAGGCAAGGATGTCCTCTATCGCCCCTCCTGTTTGCAATCGCAATAGAACACCTAGCAATTAGACTGAGACAGGACGAGGTATACAGGGGTATTTCCTTAGAGGATAGAGAGGATAGGGTGGGACTCTACGCTGATGATTTGATTCTTTTTATGGACAGGGCGGAACAGTCACTACCTAGAGCGATCGAGTTGATTGAAAATTTTGGCCGTTTCTCTGGATTACACATTAACTGGTCCAAGTCAGCACTGATGCCTCTCAAGCAGGAGGGTTGGCATACGGTATATCACAACCTCCCGGTGGTAGACAGGTTTAAATACTTTAGTATTATAATTACTAGGGACCCCCCTCTAGCGTACACATTGAACACGGAGCCTTTATTCTCCATATTTACTGGGAAGTTTGCGGCATGGCAGTCCCTTCCTATTTCAATGATGGGACGTCTGAATCTCATTAAGATGGTTCTCCTTCCTAAGGCATTATATGTTCTAGAACATGCAAGCACAACCGTTCCTAGAAAGTTCTTTGACCGCCTTCACTCCATGATGTCAGCTTTTATTTGGGGTAAAGCCAGAAGGAAACTGGCGATACGCACTTTACAGAGGCCTAAACTGCAGGGAGGTGCGGCACTACCGGACCTGTTTTTATACTTCCTAGCGGGACAGCTGCGCTACCTTGTCACCTGGGTATCCTCACAGCCCTTACCCAATACGGAGTTCTATCTGCAGAACTTCCTCCAACTACACTCCCTATGGCCGGTTCTGGAAGATATTAGTCTGTTCCATGGGAAAGCCCTCCCGATACATAAGCTTGCCCATCAGGTTTGGGAGGCAGCCAAGCTAAAACACTACACTGACATCCTGGACTTAATACCCTTGTGGGAGAATCCTATGTTTCAGCATCTAATTGGGCATGAAGGAGCCTCGATGTGGAAGGAACATGGTATTCTCACACTGAGAGATCTATATGAGGAAGGATCCTTGAGATCCTACTCTCAGATTCAAGAAAAATTTGATACCCCAAGACACATGTTTTTCAGATATCTACAAGTTAGGCATGCCCTATCTGCGCAGTTTGGCAGGGGCTCAAAAAGGATTTCTAAATACCCCCTGATTGGAGTGCTTTCCACACAGGGCCCTAGAGGTCTTATATCAGCTATCTACACGCATCTCATAACTACGAAGATAGACACACCTCCATTGACTGTGGAGGATAAATGGAGGGATTGCATTCCGTCTCTTTCTAGAACAGAGTGGTGCGAGGCGTTGGCGGCCCCTACAAGAGTGTCCCCCTCAGTTAACAATAGGATGATACAATTACATATACTGCATAGAAGTTATCTTACTCCTAGTAGGTTGTGTAAAATGGGCAGATCTGAGAATGACAATTGCCTAAGATGTCACCAAGCTGGCGCCAATTTTTGGCACATGATGTGGGACTGCAGACTTATTCAAAAATTTTGGAAAGATGTGACGTCCCTACTGTCAGATCTAGTGCCGGGTAGTGTCCCCCTTTGCCCTAAGATGTGTTTGTTAGGAATCATGGACGAAGAGCAATGGTCACACCATCATAGGGTATTTCTGGAGGAAACTTTATTTTTGGCCAGGAAGGCTATAGCCCTTCGTTGGATGGCTGATAGAATGACTAATGTTAACCACTGGAAACAAGTAGTAAATCAGATTATCCCATTGGAGAAAGTAGTATACATTCATAGGGGATGCCCCCAGAAATTTGAGAAAGTCTGGGGAGAATGGTGCGAGTCCGCAAATACGCTAAGTTCTCGTTGAGACTCCATATGCTAATACAGATAGTGTAGGGAAATGTGAGGTGCTTTTATAATAAATTTCCACTAGAGATAACATTCTTGCCATGACAGGATGGGGAAAAGATTATGAATCCTTACTGCTCTCTGCAAGAGGCCATGCCATGTCCATGGGAAAATGTACTTTAAAACATGAATAATGTACCACAAATGTTTAATGTTTCATATTGTTTTATTCCATTTATTCTTTGTACTTTTTGTACTTGTATTTATGCCAATCTGTACATCGATGTCATGATACTTCTCTATTGAGTCCATTGATATGCTGTAATGTCATGTACTTTGATAATGCATATTTATACTTCAATAAAACGAGTTTAAATATTGTTAGGGCAATCAGCCAACCTCTGTCATTGCTGGGGTCCGAATCTTATCTGCAGATTTAATGTGTACACAGAGAAACTAGACACAGGCACAATGCTGAATCATAAGTTCCTAATTTATTGTAACGCAAGACAGATATTTATACCCATATTTTGGAAACTGTACCATTAAAGCTTCGAGACAAGTTTGCAGAATCAGAACAATTGCATTTTCTGACATTTACATTGACCTCACACCCAGAATAGGCTGCGGACTACTTAAGGAACTAACAGTTTCATAACACCCACCTCAGCATTCTTTATTTTTCCATCAATACCTTTTTGTCCTATATCTTAATATGACTGTCTTCACATAAAAATGGATTCTCATCTCCCACAATTCCCCCATTTGATGATATTTCCGAGATAGCGCACATTAGGTACAGTTAGCCGAGTATTTCAGGGGACATTCCCACCCTGCCAATCTGGGATTCCTCTAGCCTTGGCACCATTCGCGACTTCTCGGACAATAACATCATTTATTGATATATCACGATAATCTCTTCCTTTGGTTGCACACAGTTTTCTAACGCACATTATCAGCAATTTGAATACAACATAAATGAGTAAGATTATTAGAGCAATTTGCATAAGCATTTGTAATATCCCCATAAACCATCCTCCCAAACCTTTAAGGATCCACATTGCTGTAAGATAATCAAGGACTAACGTATGCTGATTGGTAACTACTATGAGCTGGGCCTGAACACTATTGGTTTGGTTTAGTAACCCCAAAACATCCCATATCTGGTCATCTAAATAATCTGTGGCTACCACCAATTTGTTCCACATTTGCATCACCATGGGTTAAATGAACAGAGAGCTGAAGAATTTATTCGCAATACTCATCTTTACTACATGAGGTCTTCCATTGGGCCTAGGGTTATTATCAGCGGCCCTACGGTGGAGGGTGTGTTTGGGGACTGCAGTTATGTTTGCTTGCCACCAAGGGGCCTCCACCCACCCCGCTATGGGAAGGGGGACTGCCGTGGAATTATACTTTTGGTCATCAGGCCCTGGTCTCCTTTGTGAGACAAACTGCCAACAGGACATACAACACAAGTTCTTGGAAAGTCAAAGGGATGGTCCAACAATCTTTAATGTTTTTATTGGGACCATTTAGTCCTTTAAAGAGCACCTGATGGTGTCGGATGAGCACATTGTCCCATTCATCCTTCAGTTGTTGGTGTAGAGACGTTACTCGTAGGAGCAGGACAACCTTTAGCAGAAGGATCCTCATCTTTAGGTACCGGGACTTTCTTGCAGTGAGAAGCATGGATCCAGTTAGGCTTTCCTTCAACCTTTACTGCTGTATGTGTGGTTAGTAGGACTTGGAAAGGACCATCAAATCTGGGGTCCAGACCAGTGGCGTAGGGATCGCCATAGCATCGGCTATGGGGCCCTATGGGGCCCGTCCGGACCGCATTAATTTCTTTAAATTTTTTTATTTTTATTAACACACACAGACAGTGGCGTAACTACCTGGGAAGCAGCTGCTTCGGGGTCCGACAGTTTATTTTCAAGTTAGTTAAATATCGATTCTTGTCTTAATGTTCAGGGCCCCTTCACAGCAGCAGTCTTAATGTTCAGGCCCCCTCGCTAATGTGATCTAATCTTACTGTATTCTAAAGTCTCCTGATGTGTCTGGGATTCGAACCCACAACCTCCAATCAGAGGCAAAGCATTTAACCTCACAGCCATAAAGGAGGCATTGCAACTGCCATGGGGGGAGCGGGGGGAACTTGATACTGGCACATGGGGGAGGGGGGTTGGCACCTGATACTGGCACCTGGGGGGGGTTGGCACCTGATACTGGCACATGGGGCGGGGGGAGAGAGGCACCTGATACTGTGGATGGCACTAATTAGGGGAGGGGGATCTGTGGATGGCACTATTTAGGGGAGGGGGATCTGTGGATGGCACTATTTAGGGGAGGGGGATCTGTGGATGGCACTATTTAGGGGAGGGGGATCTGTGGATGGCACTATTTAGGGGAGGGGGATCTGTTGATGGCACTATTTAGGGGAGGGGGATCTGTGGATGGCACTATTTAGGGGAGGGGGATCTGTGGATGGCACTATTTAGGGGAGGGGGATCTGTTGATGGCACTATTTAGGGGAGGGGGATCTGTGGATGGCACTATTTAGGGGAGGGGGATCTGTGGATGGCACTATTTAGCGGAGGGGGATCTGTGGATGGCACTATTTAGGGGAGGGGGATCTGTGGATGGCACTATTTAGGGGAGGGGGATCTGTTGATGGCACTATTTAGGGGAGGGGGATCTGTGGATGGCACTATTTAGGGGAGGGGGATCTGTTGATGGCACTATTTAGGGGAGGGGGATCTGTGGATGGCACTATTTAGGGGAGGGGGATCTGTTGATGGCACTATTTAGGGGAGGGGGATCTGTGGATGGCACAATTTAGGGGAGGGGGATCTGTTGATGGCACTATTTTGGAGAGGGGGATCTGTGGATGGCACGGGGGGGCACATACATTTTTTTTGCTATGGGGCCCATGCATTTCTAGCTACGCCCCTGGTCCAGACCCTTCCTCATGTACCTCTTTATCACCACCCAGTCACCTAGTTGTAGACTGTGAGTTACTTCTACTGAGTCAGGATCTGGAAGTGAAGCAAACACTTGTTTATGTGTATATTCTAACCTTTTAGTAAGGGCCTGGATATGACTGGTCAGACTGTCATTATTCATTTGTAACTGTTGGGGGAAGTACAATCCTAGCTTCGGGGCACTACCAAACAGTATCTCAAAGGAGGACAATCCTGTCTTTCTGTTTGGGGTTGTTCTGACTAAATATAATGCTAGGGGTAGGCATTCTCATCACTTTTCCTGTAAAATGAGAACCTCTATCTGACTCAATGACCCGCATCTGTTCACTGACCAGTTTCTTTGCAGTTTTCTTAGCACTTGCTTTTGCTATGGGAGAGGCTTCTGGCCATCCTGAAAAGAGATCAACACACACAAGAACAAATTCATATACACCTACCTTAGGCAGCTGTATATAATCTATCTGCAGTCTCTGGAATGGGTAAAGTGGAATGGGGGTGTGCTTGCTTGGTGTCCACCACCTGGCCGGGATTGTTCGATGCACATACCATACATCCTTGAACAAATCGAGCACCTGTTCTGGAGAACCCTGGGGCAATCCACCCTGCACTTACCACACTTACCATGGCACCTTTTGACAGATGCGTAGGCCCATGGGCCTCCTGTGCCATAGCTGGATACATGGGGTGGGGCAGACACACTCTGTCCATATTTCTCCACAGACCCTCACCATCAGGGCTAGTTCCTTGCTTAAGTCCACAAGTCTTTTTCCAAACATAGAGTCTTTGTTCTTAATTGGCTGGCCGGCTGATGTCAAAAAGTCTCTGGCCCGCCATATTAGTCCATAATCTTGCGCAATTCCAAAAGCATACCTGGAATCCGTGTAGATGTTCACCTTCTTCCCCAGAGCCAATTTACATGCCTCAGCGAGTGCCTTCAACTCTGCCTCCTGTGCAGACATGTGTGTACGGAGTGGTTCAGCAATGGCTACCTCCTGTGGTGTGACCACTGCATATCCAGTATGGAACCTGCCATCCTCTCCCATAAACCTGCTTCCATCTACAAAATAATCAAAATCAGGGTTCTCATACACATGATCAAAACCAGATGTTTCTTGTTGCATTAACTGCACACAGTCATGTGGATCTTTTTCAAACAAATCTTGCAAAAATTCACTAGTCCCACTACCCTCCCCCATTTCTGAATTTGTAATTGGTAAAAAAAAAAAGTAGCAGGATTCAGAGTAGTACACCTTTTAAAAAAAATATTATCCGGCATGAGGAGGGCACATTGTAGTCTAAGTTGTCTGGCCATGGAAATGTGTTTTGGCTGTACCTGTGTGAGAATGCCCTGGATATCATGATGAGTTTGTGCAGCGACTGGATAGTCTAACACTATCTATGAAGATTTCTCGATCATTGTCTGCACTGCTGCCACTGCCCTGACGCAAAAAGGGGCGCCTCTGGCAACTGGGTCAAGGCGGGCTGAGAAGTATGCTACAGGGCGTTGACGTTCACCATGTTTCTGGGTTAGGACAGCAGTGCTGTGGTCCTGCATTTCAGAACAAAACAAAATAAATTCATCATCATATTTTGGAATACCCAGGGCTGGGGTGGAGGTTATGCATAGCTTCCATGTATGGAAATTATTCACTGCCTCTTCTGTAAGGTGAAATGGGTCAGATGACAGACAATCATACAGAGACTGCATTAACATGGAGACATGTCCAATCCAGGAACGACAGTATGACACCAGCCCCCAAAACACTTTTAGGCTTTGTGCTCCTTTGAGCACTTGTATCCTTTCAATAGCCTCCTTTCTTTCTGGGGTTAGGTGGCGAGCTCCATGGGAGAGGCAGTGTAATAGAAATACAACCTTGTTTTTACAAAACTGCAGCTTCTGCTTTGAGGCTCTACACCCGTTCTGATGTAGGAAAATTAAGAGATATAGTTGCCTTACAGCAAGTCTCATTGAATTGTTATTTTCTCTTATTATTGTAGACCTAGGACTCGCTATCACACATTCCAATGTCGTGATATCACTCCCCTTGCAGCTGCAGTCCCTGAATTCTTTTTCATGTCCAGTTCTAACCCTCTTGCAGCAGCAATCAATTGTGACAGTGGGGTGACTCGCCATATGGGTTTACAGACTTTTTAGCTTGGCTTGCAAAACAGGTCTCAAGCCTTCCATAAATGCTAATGTCAACAATTTCTCACCCATTGGTCTAGTCTGATCATAACCCATGTCAGTCCAAATGGTCCGTAGTGCAGCTGCATACGTCTCTACTGTCTCTCACTTTTTGTCTGTCAGTTTTCCTCTTTTGCTCCCCGGACTTACTTGGTATGGTACCCATGGTCTGTCTTAGTCCAGTCTTTGTGTCATAGTACAGTCGCCCTTTATACACTACATATTTTTATCTTTCTTTACACATCTGTTCTGCCACTCTACACCATGTATCAACTACTTCTTCACATTTATGATCCTTTATCCACCCATCATGGGTCCTTTTGAATCTTTCCCAGACTAGCTTCCCCGGGGCTTCCTCCCTAACTCAGGGTGCCACCGTACTAGTACTCCTAGGGTTAAGATTCCCATACTTCATACCTGCTTTTTCCAACACTTTATCAGCATTCTTCAAACCTTCTATACCTCCTATATTCTCCACCAATTGTTTGGCCGACTTGTACACCTCAGGTACACTCCCTGAGTTCCCCATTTCAATAGCTGTTAGCTTAGAATAACTTCAGCAGAAAACTATATAAATTTAGACATCTGTATTTCCCTTGTATATACCGTCAGTACTTCCTCACTACACCCTGTTAGTGTATAATGAACAAAACAAGATTCCCCCAGGACAAGTTTTTACCCCTACTGAACAATGTCTAATAGGGTTCCAAGGTTCCTGGTTCTTTTTCATTGCATTCTCAGTAATTCTATATATAATCCAAATAACAGTGCCCTCCCTCTAAGAAGATGCATCCTCTAAATGACAATACACCTATTGACATCTTTGTTTCGGTGGTGACCAACAAGCTCCGTGATGTTGACACACATCAGGGTGGCACTAAGAACTTAGGATGGGCGGAAAAGGAAGCGTTGAAAAAACTACAGAGTGATAAAGAACTGGTTATCAAGCCTTCTGATAAAGGGGGGAATATAGTGGTGTTAGGACATGAGAAATTTCATAAGATGTGTCTGAATATTCTTAGTGATGTATCCACATATAGAAAACTCCCTTTAGACCCTACAGTGGGGTTCAGACTTAAACTACGTGATATCCTAATGAGGGCTTTGGGCAACAAACTTATTGACAAAGCGGAATTTGCCTTTATGCTCCCTGACCATCCAGTTCTGGCCACCTTCTACAGCCTACCAAAAATACACAAGGGCTATGACCCCTTGAAAGGTAGGCCAATTGTGTCTGGTACCGGTAGTCTTACTGCGAACATCAGTACGTATGTGGATGCCATTCTGAGACCTTTTGTTACCAGCCTGCCTTCCTATGTGAGAGACACGATGGATGTGCTAGCTAGATTAAATGGCATCCACTGTGACAAAGGTACACAGTTAGCCAGTTTAGATGTTGAGGCCCTCTACAGTTCCATTCCTCACCATCTTGGATGTAGAGCGGTCCTCTCATTTTTACAACAGAGGGGTGAACATCTTCTGGGGCACAATGCATTCATCATGGAGCTTCTTGAGTTTATCCTAACACACAATGTGTTTTTATTTGACGGGAAGATTTTCCACCAGCTCAGGGGAGTCGCAATGGGCAGTCCCTGTGCCCCTACTTTTGGGAATCTCTTCCTGGGCTGGTGGGAAAGAGAACTGGTCTTCTCAGAGGACATGGAGCAATTTACTGGTGCTGTCCCCCTATGGATTAGATACATCGATGATGTGCTGATCCTATGGGGGGCCAGCACTAGTTTGTTCCAGGAATTTGTGGCTGTGTTGAACAACAATGAGTTGGGTTTATTTTTTACCTCTGAGATTAATGAGAGTCAGATCTCATTCTTGGATTTGACCATTGCACTTAATACTACTGGTGACATTGTGACCAGCATGTACAGAAAATCTACTGCTACCAACAGTTTATTAAGATGGGAAAGTGGTCATCCAAAAGCTCTCAAGAGAGGCATTCCTAAGAGGCAATATTTAAAGAGGACCTTTCACTTGTAAAAACAATGTGAACTAAGTATGCTGACATGTAGAGCGGCGCCCGGGGATCTGACTGCACTTACTATTATCCCCGGGCGCCGCTCCGTTCTCCCGTTATGTCCTCCTGTATCTTCGCTCAGTAAGTTATAGTAGGCGGTGTCTTCCTTTGTCCTGTGGGCGTCTCCTTCTCCTAGGCTGTAGCGCTGGCCAATCGCGGCGCACAGCTCACAGCCTGGGAGAAAAAAACCTCCCAGGCTGTGAGCTGTGCGCTGCGATTGGCCAGCGCTACAGCCTAGGAGAAGGAGACGCCCACAGAACAAGGGCAGACACCGCCTACTATAACTTACTGAGCGAAGATACAGGAGGACATAACGGGAGAACAGAGCGGCGCCCGGGGATAATAGTAAGTGCAGTCAGATCCCCGGGCGCCGCTCTATATGTCAGCATACTTAGTTCACATTGTTTTTACAAGTGAAAGGTCCTCTTTAAGAGCCCGTAGGAATTGCTCCCAGCTGACGGATTTCAGAAAGGCTGCGGGTGACCTTCAAGATAGATTTCGATCTCGAGGATATCCGTCCAATTTACTCAAACAGGCCTATCAACACTCATTGAGCCTAGAGATTCGCTATTATCCCCCAAACAAAATCTTCAAGGGAGTGATGATGTGCGGATCATTGGAACATTTGATGGTGCGCATGACCAAGTACGTCATGTACTATCAGAATATTGGGACATTCTCAGATCCGACTCGGATATAGGTCACCTTATCCCTGAGAAACCAGCAATCACTTTCCGACGTAGCCAGAACCTACGTGACATTTTGGTTCACAGTATGTACCAGAGCCCCAGGCAACATACCTGGTTATACAATCCTGTCTCAGGTACTTTTCCATGTGGGAATTGCAAGTTCTGTGGTTACATTAATAAAAACAAATCATTCACCGGCTATACATCTGACAGAACTTTTTTCATTAGACCATTTGTGAACTGTAAATCCACTGGCGTGGTCTATTTAATGACATGTAGATGTGGCCTGAAATATGTCGGTAAAACGATACGGGAGCTAAGACGGCGGATTGGGGAACATATATCTGACATTAACAACTCTCAAAATACTCCGATCGCCCGTCATGTGGATGAATGCCACAGTGGCCATGCTTCGTTCATCAAATTTCAGGGCATCAACATGGTGAAGAGAACACCGCGAGGAGGTGATTTAGACCGCATTCTCCTACAAAAGGAGGCACAATGGATCTTTAGACTGGGGACCACCAAACCTAATGGTTTGAATGATGCAATTTCCTTTGTCCCGTTTATATGATATATCTAGGATCCATTGATGTATACTGTGGTCATTCCTTGCCTCCTGTGATTTGGATTATACTATGTCATGGTTGTCCCTGCTAGACCATACTTATATATGTGAAGTGGTTTTCATGAGTCAGACTAGTTTCATATGGTACTGGATTTTGGCTAATCATTATTTAGATTGGCTTTATATGCTAGTTTACCTATAGATACATATTGTCAGTAGTGGTATGATCCCCTACATATGGGCAAGTGTACATACACACTCATTTTTGATCGACATGTGATTATAATGGTGTGTGTATCTTCATCTGTAAATCTGCCTGTAACTTAGTTGCCACTTCCACATGATGTCACATGTGTTTATTTTGTATATTTATTTTTTAGGTTTACTATTATTTGCTGCTTCATGATCCCCTAGTTTCTCTCAGAATACTGCTGCCTATTCATATACAAGGCCGCCGTTGATATTCCCTGCTACATTGTTACTATTCAGCGCTTGTGCGCTGACCCCCTGGACACATCCCTATTCCTCCGTTGTTGGTAGTGAACCAGCCCAATATGAATGATTCATGTGGTGGATTGGCTGCCGATAGGAGGTGTGTCCATGGGGGGGGGGGGGGGGGGTGCCCTTTAAATCACGGCGTCTGGCTGGCCGCTTCGCGGCCATTACAGTGCCGAGGCTATGTTTGTCAAAAGCAGCACACCGTGTCCCATACTAGGATTCGGTGTTACTCACTAACATCTTTATGTAGTTCGCCGATTCCCAGACTAGGGTATCGGGTTAGGCAGTGAAGGTGTTGTAGCTACGCAGGCTCCTGATGAAGTGCACTGATAAGGTGCACGGAAATGCGTAGAGCCGTAGTTCAGTACATGCAGGTGGGCTGTCTGCTGTATGCACCCTTATCAGCAGTAGCTTTTACTTGTGTTATCGACGCACCTACATTGGGGCTAGTGTTTGGAGACACGGCACAGTACACTGCCGCTCCCTGCACTAACCGTTACTGCCCAGCGATATCACAGTCACTGGCCAGTGCTATATGTTTGCTGCGTGTGGTATGTCCTATATGGATGTTGAGCAATTCAACATAGACACATTCCTAGAGGTCATACTACTCCTGTATTATCCCACCAGCACATATTACTATTGAGAGGCAGTACTTTGTTTCTCGGAGTATCATATCTGATTCTTAGTGCGGTGGTTCTATACACATTTTAACATATTAGTCCGTCTATCTGTTTGTTACACCTCAGTGGGCCTCCAACACACCAGAGTTGGGAGGATCCCTGCCAATACAATAATAGGTTGTACCATCTGGATAGACGGTTTTTGATTCTATGTCCTATGATTATTGTAGGTTTTCACCCCTATCCCCATAAGCACTAATAAACTGTTTATTATTTTTGCTCTCTTTTAACGTCCCTCTACCAATATTTGTTCTGTTTGTTTTAGGGACGTGTACCTCTTACACTTTGCTATAGTACTAGTCTGATCATAACCCATGTCAGTCCAAATAGTCCGTAGTGCAGCTGCATACGTCTCTACTGTCTCTCACTTTTTGTCTGTCAGTTTTCCTCTTTTGCTCCCCGGACTTACTTGGTATGGTCCCCATGGTCTGTCTTAGTCCAGTCTTTGTGTCATAGTACAGTCGCCCTTTATACACTACATATTTCCATCTTTCTTTACACACCTGTTCTGCCACTCTACACCATGTATCAACTACTTCTTCACATTTATGATCCTTTATCCACCCATCATGGGTCCTTTTGAATCTTTCCCAGACTAGCTTCCCCGGGGCTTCCTCCCTAACTCAGGGTGCCACCGTACTAGTACTCCTAGGGTTAAGATTCCCATACTTCATACCTGCTTTTTCCAACACTTTATCAGCATTCTTCAAACCTTCTATACCTCCTATATTCTCCACCAATTGTATGGCCGACTTGTACACCTCAGGTACACTCCTTGAGTTCCCCATTTCAATAGCTGTTAGCTTAGAATAACTTCAGCAGAAAACTATATAAATTTAGACATCTGTATTTCCCTTGTATATACCGTCAGTACTTCCTCACTACACCCTGTTAGTGTATAATGAACAAAACAAGATTCCCCCAGGACAAGTTTTTACCCCTACTGAACAATGTCTAATAGGGTTCCAAGGTTCCTGGTTCTTTTTCATTGCATTCTCAGTAATTCTATATATAATCCAAATAACAGCTACATTAATACAGATACACAGCACAAGACCAAAGGTTTCCCAGTCAATTCCAACATCCATGTCTCATTACCCAGCAATCATAGGAATCATGAAGTTCTTACCTACAAAATAGGCTCGACTGTAAGTAGACTTTTATAACTTCTCCTCAACCTCGAAGGCTTATTTTCAGACAACAGGAGACACAGATGGTCTTAAGAATAAGCTTCTTACCTTTTACAGCGCTGTTTGTTATCTGTGCGTCCTTGTCCAAGCCTCAGCGTGGTTTCGATGCCTCGGGGAGTCCACTAGGCGAGCCCCACATTCGAGAGCTAAGAATTGTTAGGGCAATCAGCCAACCTCTGTCATTGCTGGGGTCCGAATCTTATCTGCAGATTTAATGTGTACACAGAGAAACTAGACACAGGCACAATGCTGAATCATAAGTTCCTAATTTATTGTAAAGCAAGACATATATTTATACCCATATTTTGGGAACTGTACCATTAAAGCTTCGAGACAAGTTTGCAGAAACAGAACAATTGCATATTCTGACATTTACATTGACTTCACACCCAGAATAGGCTGCTGGCTACTTGAGGAACTAACAGTTTCATAACACCCACCTCAGCATTCTTTATTTTTCCATCATGACCTTTTTGTCCTATATCTTAATATGGCTGTCTTCACATAAAAATGGATTCTCATCTCCCACAATGTCATGGTCCCTCCTGTGACAGAGGTTAGAAGATCTGAGAGACTGGCTGCACGTTAGGTTATCTGACAGCCTATCTGTTTTCACTTGTTGCAGTGTTGTTGTTGGTAATGACCACACCTCTTGTCTCAGGTGTAGCTTGTGGTCATTACTGCTCCTCTATTTAGTCTGGACTCACACTATATACCATGCGCTTGATATTATCTGCCTGGTGTTGGAAGAGCTGGTGTATGGTCCTCATCTGAGTTCCTACTCATCCATTTTCTATTGAAGATAAGTGTACTTCCTTTTGTATTTTGTTGTTCCCATTTGCTCGTTGTTTACTAGGACTCAGGGAGACGCTGGTTCGTTTATCTGGGAAGGAACCAGTGGTCTCAGACCCTGTCACTACTAGAGATGGCCTTGCGGTTCGCCCGGCGGTCGTTTCGCGGTGAACTTTGCGTGTTCGCGAATCGCCGAACATGCGAACATATGGAGAAATTCGCGCCCGCCATATTCTTTTACATTGTGAAGAACTTTGACCCATAACACATCCATCAGGTGGTACAGGACAGCCAATTGAGACATTTCAGCACATGGACATACCCCCTACCTTATAAATAAACCTGATCTGGCCGCCATTTTACATTCAGTGTTTTGCAAGTGTAGGGAGAGGTTGCTGTGTGGAGCAGGGACAGGCTGTTAGGGACACCAAATGCTAGCTAATAGGGCCACAAAAGTCATTTTAAGCACTAGTATAGGTGTGCTATCGATATGTGTGATACACAGAGGGGTGCGATATACTTATAATATACTTTTATAATGAGTCAAAAACACATAGATCTATATAGTGGTCACCTGGAAGTCAGGGGCCTAGGGGCTAGGGGCTTACTAGGGCCATTTTTATATAGGGTAAGATTCCAGATGGGGTCGCTCTTATCAGGGCGGGTGGTCTGTGGTTAGGCTATCAGGGCCAGAATAGCACCCCCCTGTAGGGCAATATCAGGGACAATTTTTTGCCCACCCTGTCCTTCAATACCACATCATCATCTAGCCCAGGGATAGATGTGTTTTGCTTTCCCTCCTGGATTCATCGATGTGCACTGGAACCCCCCGGGTTGTGGTAGGACATATGGTTTCTGATTTGGTGCCGCCGAGCACCTGATTTAGTGCCGTTAAGCACTTGTTATTGCCTACCACATCTATGCTTTTTGCTTAACTTTAAAAATTTAATTTATTTTCATTTTGAAGGATATCTTTTCCATTCACACGTCTGCAAAATGGGTCCGCATCCATTCTGCAATTTTCAATGGGGCCGGAATGTGCTATCCGCATTTGCGGATCCGCACTTCCGCATCTGTGCTTCTGTTTCCGCAAAACAATTGCATTTTCTATTATAGTGCCGGCGATGTGCGGTCCACAAATTGCGGAATGCACATTGCTGGTGTCCGTGTTTTGCGGATCCGCAAAACACTTACGGACTTGTGAATGGACCCTCATAGTAAAATTATTAATGGTTACGTTTTATCTTCATGTATATTTTAATGGATTGCCTTCCTTGTACAATGTTATAATATACTTTCTATGTTAGAAAGTATATTATAGTGCATTTGTATTGTGCGGCAGTTGTGTGCGGTTTTGCTGCGATACTGCAGGTATATAAAGGGACAAGCGTTATTGGAACAAATAATTTCTACTGGTGTGTGATATGCCAGTCGTCCCCCCAAAAAACAGATTGAAGCGGGGTGTTATATACCAATATACTTTCTTTATAGTGCATTTGGGTACTGTATAGTGCATTTGCGCATGCGCCTACGCGAAAATTATATTGCCGATATTTCGCATTGAAAAAAAAATATTTATGGAGATCGCAAATTCGAATAATACATCTGGTATGTCACTTTCCATGTTGTGGGACTATTTGTGCACTTCTACTAATTATTTCTTGGCTGCAAATATGAGCTGAAGGTTTTTCAGGTTCGCCTGCCATTAAAATGAATGGGACCCGCCGCGAACTTGCGGTTCGCGAACATTTGATCGCGTTCGCGAACCGTCCCGGCAGATGTTCGTCCATCACTAGTCACTACTCCTAGGGCTATTCAGGGTTACTAGGGCCTAGGTTTCCGGTGTATGAATATTCCCGTCTATTCATAATACAGGAGTCATGGCTAGGTTTAGGGTTTCCTAGGTGGTGACCGTTTCCTTTTCCCTAGCTGTGAGCCCTAGTTTCTGGTCATTTTCCTTCTGTTGTCATTCTATGTACCTCCCCTCGTCCTACATTGTGACATTATCAA